>NW_027361671.1:81657500-82350000 GCF_039654945.1 Dendrobates tinctorius
AGGGGGTCTGGTTTCCAAAATGGGGTCACTTGTGGGGGATTCCACTGTTTAGGTACATCAGGGGCTTTCCAAACGCGACATGGTCTCCGATCTCAATTCCAGCCAAAAACGTCAAATGGCGCTGCTTCCCTTTCGAGCTCTGCCATGCACCCAAATAGTCATTTACACCCACATAAGGGTATCAGCGTACTCGGGACAAATTGCACAATAACTTTTAGGGTCCTGTTACCCTTGGAAAAGTAAGAATTGAGGGTGAAAAGATCATTTTTGTGGAAAAAATATGATTTTTTAATTGTACCGCTGTACGTTATAAACTTCTGTGAAGCCCTTGTGGGTTCAAAGTTCTCACCACATATCTAGATAAGTTCCGTGGGGGGGTCTAGTTTCCAAAATGGGGTCCCTTGTGGGGGGTTTCCACTGTTTAGGTACATCAGGGGCTCTCCAAACGTGACATTGCGTCCAATCTGAATTCCAGCCAATTTTGCATTGAAAAAGTCAAACGGCGCTCCTTCCCTTCTGAGCTCTGTCATGCGCCGAAACAGTGGTTCCCCCCCACATATCGAATATCAGCGTACTCAGGACAAATTGCACAATAACTTTTCCAGTCCAATTTCTCCTTTTACCCTTGGTAAAATAAAAAAATTGAACCTGATGTATTTTTTTGTGAAAAAAAGTTAAATGTTCATTTTTTTTTAAATATTCAAAATATTCCTGTGAAGCACCTGAAGGGTTAATAAACTTATTGAATGTGGTTTTTGAGCACCTTAAGGGGTGCAGTTTTTAGAATGGTGTCAATTTTTGGTATTTTCTATCATATAGACCCCTCAAAGTGGCTTCAAATGTGATGTGGTCCGTAAAAATATAATGGTGTTGCAAAAATGAGAAATCGCTGGCCAACTTTTAACCCTTATAACTTCCTAACAAAAAAAATGTTGGTTCCAAAATGTTGCTGATGTAAAGTAAACATGTGGGAAATGTTAATTATTAAGTTTTTTGTGTGCCGTATCTCTGTGATTTAAGGGCATATAAATTCAAAGTTGGAAAATTGTGAAATTTTCAACATTTTCACCAAATTTCCATTTTTTTCACAAATAAACGCAAGTTATATGAATGAAATTTTACCACTACCATGAAGTATAATATGTCACGAGAAAACAATGTCAGAATCACCGGGATCCATGGAAGCGTTTCAGAGTTATGACCTCATAAAGGGACAGTGGTCAGAATTGTAAAAATCGGCACGGTCATGAACGGGCAAACCACCTTGGGGGTTAAGGGGTTAACAGCACTTGGTTGTTGTGAGGCTAATAGAAACCTGACAAACGCCAAAGAAAGCCTTTGGGGGTGCATCGAGATACAAGAGGCTTGTTACCATTGGCTTCTCCATGCCCTGCCCCCTTGACTGTCAGTTTTCACTCTAAGGACTCATACTCACTGGCGATTAAAAAAACTGTCCAATTTCTGGACTGTAAAAAAGGGTGGAGTGCTGTGCGAGTGTCATGCGATTTCTATGAGATATTTAATCTTTCGATCCATTTTCAATCCGTTTGCAATCCGTTTTTTTTCGCAGCAACTATTTTTCTACAATCATTTACGGGACCATTTACAGTGTTCTATGCCACAGAATGGTAATGTATCCATTTAAAACGGATGGTCCATTTTTGGTCCTTTTTTTAGTCGCACCCATTGACTTGCTTTGGCGAAAATCGAATGCAAATCACAGCATGCTGCGATTTTTTTCTCAGTCCGATTTTGGATGGGAAAAAAAATCGCAAATGAGATGTCACCCATTGACCAACATTGGTCAGAGTGCAATCCGATTTTAAATCGGATTACAAACATCCCATTTTATCGCCAGTGAGTCTGAGCCCTAATCACGCAAATAGTGAGAGCTCTGCCTGTGGAGGTGAATGGGGCATGGAGAAGCCAACAGGATTGTGATTCTTATACAGCCGGGGTCACACTTATTGACATGTGAGTTTCTCGCATCACACTCGCAAGTGTGACCCCGGCCTACCAGTCATTCTAGTCACCTCCATCCAGACAGATTTTGAACTATGCTTCTCCAAAACGCCGCAGTGTTTCAGAATTAAACATATATGGCTGCAATAATAGAGCTCCAGACAGTATGAATAAGCTGACAGCTTCCTCTTAAATCCACACCATGACATGACAGATCACATTTTAAATGAAATGGCTCTGTTGGGCACCATTAGTTGGATATGGCAATTAACTTTTGTGATTTTAACTATAAATGGAAACCTGGACGTGAATATGAACACGGCCTAACATAACAACTTCTCTGAAAAAAGTGTCAGCACTCTTCTACGCTCCGTTTGCCAGTACTATACAACTCTTATAGGTTTTAAAAGATTGCTGCATCTTTTCAAATGGACCAAAAAAAGAATTGCTAAGTAAATTATAAAAATACATACAGTATAAATGAAACAATGAAAACCAGTGCGATTCCTAAGGAATTTACTATAAACAGTGCCACTTTATAACTGTATCACCACAATACAACTTACCTAGCTAAAGCGAGTCTCTAAGCACAACATGACTGATCAAAATAAGCACAGGCAGTCAGGGCCGCCATCAGGACATTACTGCTCTGACTGGTGTAGGGGGGCCCGATGACCAGAGGGGACCCTCATTGGGCCACGTCTCTTCTGTTCATTGGGCCCCAGCAGCAGGCTTCTGCCGGTGCAGAGCCCACCAAGGCACCCACGGCAGTAGTTAAAAGCTGTCAGCCAATCGAAGGCTGGCAGCTGACGTCAGCACGCACGCCGCCGGCGTATTACGTTATTGTCATTCGCCGGCACTGTACCACAACCAGCCGGGCCAGGTAAGAAGAAAATGTTTTTTTTATTCAGAGTGGTAAGCCTGGGGCACGATGTGGAGAATTGGGGCAGCTTGTGGAGACACGGGGCAGCATGTGGAGACAGATGAGGCAGAATGTGGAGACAGATGGGGCAGAATGTGGAGACAGATGGGGCAGGATGTGGAGACAGATGGGGCAGGATATGGAGACAGATGGCGCATAATATGGAGACAGATGGGGCAGGATGTGGAGACAGATGGAGCAGGATGTGGAGACAGATGGGGCAGGATGTGGAGACAGATGGGGCAGCATGTGGAGACAGATGGGGCAGAATGTGGAGACAGATGGTGCAGCATGTGGAGACAGATGGGGCAGCATGTGGAGACAGATGGGGCAGAATGTGGTGACAATTGTGGCCAAATGTGGAGACAGATGGGGCAAAATATGGAGACAGATGGGGCAGAATATGGAGACATATGGGGCAGGACGTGGTGACAGATGGGGCAGCATATGGAGACAAATGGGACAGAATGTGAAGACAGATTGGGCAGCATGTGGAGACATATGGAGCAGGATGTGGTGACAGATGGGGCAGCATGTGGGGACAGATGGGGCAGCTTGTGGAGACAGATGAGGCAGAATGTGGAGATAGATGGGGCAGAATGTGAAGACAGATGGGGCAGCATGTGAAGACATATGAGGCAGGATGTGGAGACCTGGGGCAGCATGTGGAGACAAATGGAGCAGAGTGTCGAGACAGATGGGGCAAAATGTGAAGACAGATGGGGCAGCATGTGGAGACATATGGGGCGGGAGGTGAAAACAGATGGGGCAGCATGTGGAGACAGATGGGGCAGGATGTGGAGACAGATGAGGCAGAATATGGAGACAGATGGAGCAGAATATGGAGACAGATGGGGCAGAATGTGGAGACAGATGGGGCAGAATGTGGAGACAGATGGAGCAGAATGTGGAGACAGATGGGGCAGGATGTGGAGACAGATGGGGCATAATATGGAGACAGATGGGGCAGGATGTGGAGACAGATGGAGCAGGATGTGGAGACATATGGTGCAGGATGTGGAGACATATGGTGCAGGATGTGGAGACAGATGGGGCACTGTTGTGAGTTCATTTTCTGGTCTACCAGTTGTGGGTTCTCCTTCTGGGCTCCCTCTGGTGGTGACAGGAGGTAGTGAGGCTGATTTAATCAGTAGAGATCTGCCACCTGATAATGATGATGACGATTGGACCTCAGGAATCTCAGATTGGATTTAAGACAGCCGACGCCCTACTCTGGTGCTGGTGATTCCTTCTGCTTGTAAGGTCTTGGTTCTCAGCTCTGTTCCAGTCAGCTCAAGCTAAGTTTCTCTGCTAAAGGTTCACTCTTGATTTTGTAGTTCTATTCAGTTTTTTTGTGTGGTCAGCCAGCCCCAGCTGAGGCTGTGCTGAATTTCCACTCTTATTTATCTGTATTTGCCAATTTGTTTTTTGTCCCTTATTAGATTGGCCTCTTTTTGCTCTGTCTCAGAATATTTCAGAGTGCTGATATAGTGGGAGAAGTCTAGTGACTTCAGGGTTAATTTTGCTATCAGAAGTGTTGGACATTATTTTGTAGGGTTTTGGGCAGATTGCTGACAGTGTCTTTCCTTTCCTCTCCTTTCTAGTTAGTTTGGGCCCCATCGTTTGCTCAGCCTATTTTCCTGCCTGTGTTTGTGTTTTCATCTTGTTTCACCGTCAATACATGTGTGGGGGTTGTCTACTCCTTTGGGACCTGCTCTGGGGCAGTTAGTTTTCCCCTTTTCTTGCTTTAGGCTTATTTAGTCCTCCGGCCCTGACGAGGCGTCTAGGTTCATCGTAGGTACGCTCCACGGCTGCTGCTAGTTGTGAGGTTAGGATCAGGGATCTGCAATCTGCATAGTTACCAACCTCTCTGGTTTTTCTGGGCTTAGCATGTTTAGGTTTTTTCCTCCTAGGTGACCCATTCATAACAGGGCACCATGTGGAGACATATGGGGCAGGATGTGGAGACAGATGGTGTAGCATATGGAGACAGATGGTGCAGCATGTGGAGACAGATGGGGCAGCATGTGGAGACAGATGGGGCAGAATGTGGTGACAATTGTGGCCGAATGTGGAGACAGATGGGGCAGAATATGGAGACAGATGGGGCACAATGTGGACACATATGGGGCACGATGTGGTGACATATGGGGCAGCATATGGAGATAGATGGGGCAGAATGTGAAGACAGATTGAGCAGCATGTGGAGACATATGGGGCAGGATGTGTTGACAGATGGGGCAGCAAGTGGGGACAGATAGGGCAGCATGTGGAGACAGATGAGGCAGAATGTGGAGACAGATGGGGTAGAATGTGAAGTCAGATGGGGCAGCATGTACCGACATATGAGGCAGGATGTGGAGACCTGGGGCAGCATGTGGAGACAAATGGAGCAGAGTGTCGAGACAGATGGGGCAGAATGTGAAGACAGATGGGACAGCATGTGGAGACATATGGGGCAGGAGGTGAAAACAGGTGGGGCAGCATGTGGAGACATATGGGGCAGGATATTGTGACTGATGGGCAGAATGTGGAGACAGGGCAGAATGTGGAGACAGATGGGGCAGGATGTGGAGACAGATGGGGCATAATATTGAGACAGATGGGGCAGAATGTGGTGACAATTGTGGCCGAATGTGGAGACAGATGGAGCAGAATATGGAGACAGATGGTGCAGAATGTGGAGACATATGGGGCAGGATATTGTGACAGATAGGGAAGCATATGGAGACAGATGGGGCAGAATGTGGAGACATATGGGGCAGGATGTGGTAACAGATGGGGCAGCATGTGGGGACAGATGCGGCAGAATGTGAAGACAGATGGGGCAGCATGTGGAGACATATGAGGCAGGATGTGGAGACCTGGGGCAGCATGTGGAGACAAATGGGGCAGAGTGTCGAGACAGATGGGGCAGCATGTGGAGACGTATGGGGAGGGAGGTTAAAACAGATGGGGCAACAAGACGGGGCAGGATGTGGAGACAGATGAAGCAGAATGTGGAGACATATGGGGCAGGATGTGGAGACAGATGGGGCAGAATGTGGAAACAGATGGGGCAGAATGTGGAAACAGATGGGGCAGAATGTGGAGATAGATGGGGTAGAATGTGGAGACAGATGGGGCAGGATGAGGAGTCAGATGGGGCAGGAAGTGGAGTCAGATGGGGCAGAATGTGGTGACAATTGTGACAGAATGTGGAGACAGATGGGGCAGAATGTGGATACAGATGGGGCAGCATGTGGAGACATATGGGGCAGGATGTGGAGACAGATGGGGCAGCATGTGGTGACTGATGGGGCAGAATGTGGAGACAGATGGATCAGAATGTGGAGACAGATGGGGAAGAATGGGTAAATAGATGAGGCAGCATATGGAGACAGATGGGGCAATATGTGGAGACAGATGGGGCAGGATGTGGAGACAGATGGGGCAGCATGTGGAGACAGATGGGGAAGCATGTGGAAACAGATGGGGCAGCATGTGGAAACAGATGGGGCAGGATCATGGGGTGGGGCAGGATGTGGAGACAAATGGGGCAGGATCATGGGGTAGGATGGAGACAATGGAGACAGATGGGTCAGGATCTTGGGACAGATGGGTCAGGCTCTTGGGACAGATGGAGCAGGATCATGGGACAGATGAGGTGATCATATGGGGGCAGAATGGATACTCATGAGGGCAGGATGGGAGACCATATGGCTGGAGCCAGGAATGAGATAAACAGGGCCAGGATGGGGGATATTATTACCACAGGGGCTAATTAAGGGATATTATTACTGCAGTGATTTATTTTATTTTTTTGAGGATACTGTTTTAAATGGGAGGCGGTTCTATTAATGTGTAGAGTGACACTATGTCACCTTTATTTCTTTATGTGGTGTAGTGTCAAAGTTGAGAAAAAAATAAGTAATGTGTTCTGCAAGCGATGCAATCTAAACTGTATTATTTCCTGCAGAGATGAGCCCTGGCTGGAAGAAGTGATGGCGGTCTGTGCTGAGTGAAAGATGAAAAGCGAAGATGAAGGACTTCACGTAGAGACGTCACTGGTGAGTCATTGTGTTACCTGTATACTGACAGTATACACTATATACAGAGTTCCTGTGTACAATGTCACTAGTGATCACTGTATTACCTTTACACTAACACTATATACAGAGCTCCTGTGTATAATGTCACTGGTGATCACTGTGTTACTTATACACAGACACTGCATACTAAGTGCAGATCTCCTGTGTATAATGGCACTTATCGTGATAGTGTTGTGTTTTTTTATTAGTGATCAGTATTGTAGTATTCAGTCACAATGTGGTGGTAATATGTGGTCTTGTCATGTTGTGGTGGTATTTGTTCCTTGTATGTGGTATTATTGGTCACCGTGTGGTTGGTAATGTGTGATCTGGACATGGTGCTGTGGTATTTGTCCCTTTCGATGTGATATTATTGGACATTTTAAAAATTGGAAAATAAATAAAAATGTACCTAAATTGTATTGGATATTTTAACAAATGTTTAATAGGTTAGAGTAGAGTAGGGCCCAACCAGGGGAGTCTACCTTGTTGTGGTGGCAGATTAAAAAAAAAAATCTTTTGGCCATAACAAAAGCTGCTGGCTATATGTGTGATCTGGTGATGGGAACTATTAATGTGTGATTGGTGAGAAGTGGAGTTTGCCAAGACAGCAGTGGGACTGTGGACAGTTCAAGGGGTGGAGGCAGGGATGGGGTGGAGCCCAGGTGGAATCTCAAGGGGGCAGAAAAATTTTGCCAGTATGGGGCCCCAAAATTCCTAGTGGCAGCTCTGCAGGCACTCGGTGCACCCTTAGTGTGGCCAGTTTGGTGTACCTTCCCATTTACTTGTTTTCCATGTCTCATTCTTCCTTGATAGCTGTGGCTTTGCAAGTACAAGTTGCAAGTTTTTTATTAAGTACAAGAAAAGGGTAGATAAAGATGGAAAACAAGTAGATGGGAAGATTCACTGAATTTTGGTCACACCAAGGGTGCAGCAAGCATATGTGCATGGTTTGAATAGTCATTTTGTGCTGACTCCCTTTAACAGCTGCATAGTGCAGATGGAATAGAGCTGCTATATTTTGGCTGTGGTCAAAACTTCTTTGTATTGAAAAGTGGAGATTACAGAAAGGCTTGCCTGACACACTAGTGATGTAATACTCTACATTTCTTAGCACAGATGTTTATTAAGTGAACCTCTTGGATAAAATGAAGCCCATTAAGATTTTTCCCACTGTACTCGCAAACAGAAGATGTTTGGATTTAGCACAGGAAATAACAATTGTTTCATATAGTATATCGTATAGCAATTCTTTGGACAAAGTATTGTTTATTCATATTGTACTACTCCTGAGATTTGTGGCTTTTAGTGAAAATTGTGCTTAGGCTTGTAATTCACATCAACCAAGATGATGAGTATCCATTGTATATAATTGGCAAAATAGCAGTAGAAGTAGATATTGATTTAAAGCTTTTTTCTGACATTTATTTTTAAAATTAGGCCCCAAATTGCAGGTGGTCAGAGTTGTCCTTCAGCCTCCACCAAATAAAAACCCTGCCCTTGGGAAAGCAAGTTGGTGAGATGGAGGATGCATTCACATTAAGGCTGAGGAGCTTCATGACAAAGAACATCAGCACTTAACCAGTAACTAGAAATATTATTATGTGCCACAAAAACATTTCCTCAAAACATTTGTTAAAATGAAGAGGATAATGTCATCAATGTGCTGCTTCACAGTGCAGCATATGCAGTATCAGAGGTTCAGTAACATTCATGGCTTCTGTCGAGAGCCCCTGACAGCAGTCGATAGTGTGATTTCTGCTTTCAGAAATACTGGAATTCTAACAAACATCAGTAAAATCAGCAGTAACTTTGACGTGTACATGGGTGCCTGTTCCAGAACACACACTGCATAGCTCCATTTTAGACAGAAGCCATGACAGTAGTGAACAGAGCCTAACCATCATGTTTAACTTGTATATAATAAAAATAAACTAGATAGAAAATACATCATATATTATTCCGCCAGCACTAAGAGACACCGGGAAACAGTCCATTAATGATGACTGGAAGATTGAAGAACCTGGGACTTTCTACATGGCTGGAACTACAGTCAACTACATTCGGAGAGGACTCTGGGAGAAGATATCTGCAAAAGGACCAACTACAACACCCCTTCACCTACTGGTAAGAAGCAATAAATGTACTACATAGCTGACACTGTCGAATATCCTCATCGGATGAAAACCAATTAATGGATACATTATTTTGTTTATAACATTACAATATGTACAGAGCTTTATATTTCTTCACGTATTGGGGTGACATGTCTTTAAGGCTACAAGGAAAAAACAGTCATTCTACTATACATTCACCAAAAACAGTGGTAGCCATTATTAATGGATGATTAATTTTTTTAATTACTAATGTTAATTTATTTTAGATTGTTAATTTCTGATTTATTTATACTACATGAGGATACTTTCCTTTGATTGATTTATATTAATATTTTCCTTTAATTGCATAGTTTTTCTACATTAAACTTGTTTCCCAGTGAATGTACAGGAGACACCCCAGCCTATACTACCTTATCATCTTTCAGAAAATCTTGGTCCTGGCTGCAGATTGTTATAATTAAACAAAGCACTGTATACCCATTGTCCCTGTTTTGAGAACTAAGACCCTGGTGCTGCTCCTGGTGTCTGGTGCTGCCTGTGGTGCTAACATAACGTCCACAGCATAGCATTCAATCATGGAGCCTCCCGGAGTCCAGTAGTGGCTGTGGCCCTGTCGTGAAATGGTTAAAAGCAATCTGTCACTGGGTTTTTGCACATCATAATGTAGAGACCCTAGAATCATAGACTCATAGAATCGTAGAGTTGGAAGGGACCTCCTGGGCCATCTGGTCCAACCCCCTGCTCAAAGCAGGATTTGCTAAATCATCCCAGACAGAAATCTGTCCAGCCTCTGTTTGAAGACTTCTATTGAAGGAGAACTCACCACCTCTCGTGGCAGCCTGTTCCACTCATTGATCACTCTAACTGTCAAAAAGTTTTTTCTGATATCTAATCTGTGTCTCTTCCATTCAGTTTCATCCCATTGCTTCTAGTCTTTCCTTGTGCAAATGAGAATAAAGATGATCCTTCTGCAATGTGACAGCCCTTGAGATATTTGTAGACAGTTATTAAGTCTCCTCTCAGTCTTCTCTTTTGCAGGCAAAACATTCCCAAATCCTGCAATCTTTCCTCATAAGACAGGGTTTGCAGACCAGTCACCATTCTGGTCGCTCTTTTTTGAACTTGCTCCAGTTTGTTGATGTCTTTTTTAAAATGTGGCGCCCAAAACTGGACACAGTATTCCAGATGAGGTCTGACCAAAGAGGAGTAGCGGGCAATAATGACTTCAGTGATCTAGACTGTATGCTTCTGTTAATACATCCTAGAATTGCATTTGCCTTTTTGCTGCTGCATCACACTGTTGACTCATATTCAGTCTGTGATCTATTAGTATACCCAAGTCTTTTTCACACGTGCTGTTGCTTAGCCCTATTCCTCCCATTCTGTATATGCTTTTTTCATTTTTATTGCCCAGATGTAGTACTTTGCATTTTTCCCTGTTAAAAACCATTCTGTTAGTTGCTGCCCACTGCTCCAGTTTATTTAAATCTTTTTGAATCTTCTCTCTCTCTTCTCTAGTATTATCTATCCTTCCTAGCTTTGTGTCATCAGGAAATTTAATCACTTTACCCTCAATTCCTTCATCTAAATCATTGATAAAGATGTTGAACAATACAGGGCCCAGGACAGAGCCCTATGGTACCCCACTTGAGACATTCTTCCAACTGGATGTGCAGCCATTTACGACCACTCTTTGGGTCCGATCACTAAGCCAGTTATGAATCCACCTAACAGTTGCCTTGTCCATTCCATACATAGTCATTTTTTCTATAAGGATTGTGTGAGATACTTTGTCAAATGCTTTGCTGAAGTCAATATATACTATATCTACAGCATTTCCCGGATCTACCCAATCAGTGATTCTGTCATAGAAGGAAATTAAGTTAGTCTGACATGACTTATTAGTTACAAACCCATGCTGACTCTGTTTAATCACTTCATTCTTCCCCAGGTACTGACATACATGTTGTTTAATAATTTGTTCAAAGATCTTTCCTGGTATAGAAGTCAGACTCACCGGCCTATAGTTGCCTGGGTCCACCTTCCCTTTTTGAAGATAGGAACAACATTTGCTCTTCTCCAGTCTTCTAGGACTTCTCCTGTTCTCCACGAATTTTCAAAGATTATGGAGAGCGGTTCAAAAATTTCTTCTCCTATCTCCTTTAGTATTCTGGGGTGTGATTCATCTGGACCTGGGGACTTGAATTCATTTAGGTTAGCTAAGTGTTTCCTCATTATATTTCTTTTTATAGTTATCCTGGATTCTTCTATTCACTTAATAGGACAGTGAAAAATAGTTGATAGAGTTGAGCGACTTTGGTCGGATAGGGTTTCGTGAAACCTGAATGAAACAAAATTTGTTTCAGATGAAACTGGTCCGACTAGGGCAAAAAAAGTCAGAGTTTCGTCCGAAACCCGACCCCAATGCAAGTCAATGGGGAATAAAAGTCGGTATTGAGTGGATGAATATCATCGGTCGGACCAGTTTCATCTGAAGCAAATTTTGTTTCATTCGGGTTTCACGAAACCCGATCCGACCAAAGTCGCTCAACTCTATAGTTGATTTTACATGTCCTTTCTGAGAGAAAACAGATGCAAAATAGGAATTTAAAAGTTCGGCCTTCTCAACATCCTGTCTTACCATTTCATCATTTTCATCCTGTAGAAATCCTATAGCATCTTTTTGACTTTTCTTTTACTTTTGACATATCCCCAAAATCCTTTATTACTGCTTTTGACGTCTCTTGCAAGCCTCAATTCAGTGTCAGCTTCAGATAATCTGATTCGTGCCCTGCAGGTTCTGCAGACAGCATTATATTCTTCTTTAGATATGCCTCCCTCTTTCCATTTTATAAGCATTTCTTCCTTTTTAGCATGTGCTTAAGTTCTGTGTTCATCCATCCTGGTTTCCTTAAATGCTTCCTATTCTTCCCTCTTTTCGGAATTGTTAACGATTGTGCTTTGAGAATTTCATTTTTCAAGATTTCCCATCCTTTCTGGACATTTTTGTCCTTAAGGATATCCAGCCATCCAATTATGTCAAATACTGGGCTGCATGCTGCAGCTTTGATAAAATAAGGTTTCTTAGCTTTAGGTCTAGCAGTTCTCTGAATGCTGAGCTCTATATAACCCCGCCCACACCACTGATTGACAATTTTCTATTGGCAGTGCATATTGTGCCAATCACTGTGCATAGTTACACAGAGCTCAAGAATATAAAAGACTTTATGGAAGCTGGTTTACTGGTCCTCTAGAGATAATCTCCAGCTAATAAAAAAGTGATTTTACCAGAACTACAGTAAGCAGCCCTTTAAGGAACACATCCTTGGAATCAGGATCACTGCCCCCTACATTATGCCGATCTCTTTTTAGGTGGCAAAAATTTGGTGACAGACTAACTTTGAGGACCACACTAAGCAACAACATTAAAGTGTGTGGTAGATCGGCTTACTCGGCTGCACATGGAGGTAGACACAGAAATGCTGTTGTTTTAGGAATGCACTTAGTTTATTAGATACAGCATAAACCAAGCTAAAGCACCAAAATAAACGCGGCCCTCTGGGCAAAAAAGTAAAACAAAATGGTAGCACTTAGCACAATCCTTGCAAGAGCGGAGATCAGCCCACTCACGATTAGCAAGACCAATGGTTCAGGCATAAACAAAACATTTCTCTGAAGTATTCCACTCCAGACAATGAACACTGCTGCCTTTGGAGGCCAGCTACTTAAGCCCCAGAACACACCCTGGGGTGGAGATAAGGTGGTCATCCCCCCACCCACTCTATGGTGTCCACATAAAAGCCAGCTCATTATGTAAATTAGATTAACCCCTCACCGCACTTAGTGTGCTGGAAGGAAAGCTGTGGATTTTATATCACTGACGCCATTAAGCGTAGTGAAACATATCTCTCCTCCAGCACTTTACTATTGACTTTGTCACAGGTGATAAAGCTACCATTAATATAGTAACAAACTGCACTGCATATTTTTGTGATATTAATTGTTATAAACTATGCAAAAAGTTGAAGAATAAGTGAACGCTGGAGAAGAACGCTCTTCAGCTTTCAGAGCACTTCTTGATAAAATTCTGTACGTGTATTTGCTGTAATCCATTCCAGTCTAAAATAAAGAAAAACACCTGCATTAAATTTGACTCACATGTTCATCATACATATCATGTAGACAATATTATTTTCTAGACAGAGAAGCTTAAAATGAATTGTGTCCAGGAAAATAGACTGAAGCTAAAAATGAAAAGTATTTCATACTCATTGCTTTCTGCAAGTCAGACTTTTCCAAGTTTCGTTTAGCATAAAAAATATGCAGCACATATGGAAAAATACTGTTGACAGTAATAGTGACAGCCTATTTTTAATGGTGTATGTTTGAGAACGGTTGTTTGCAAATTCCTCTCTTTAATATCCACCTACGGTAACTTGCAAATGAGTACAAAAGTAGCAACTGCATTCCTAGAAATGATTGAGATTTTATGATCCAGATTACACACCGACTTAATAAAAATATCCACTTCCCAATAAAATGCTCTCAGATACACACAGTAGTCTCAAAGCCTTTCCTGAAAGAATAAAATGACATCTGCATTTGCCAACATATTTTCTACACATCAGGACACTGTACTTTGCAGCATGTGCCAATGTTCCATATCCGTTCCTAATTTTTCTTTTTTGCATTGACTTGATCCTGGGTTTTTTGCAGGTGCTACTATTTCATGACCAGAATTATGGTCTCCATTATGAATATACAATACCACTGAACCCAGTTCCAGAGAACCAGAGTGCAAAAGTGAATGAACCTTTGTACATGTGGACACATTCAGGCTGGGAAGATTGTGATGCTGTTTGTGGTGGAGGTAAATAACAACATGAGCACTAAAATGCATTGTTTGAAGTTGCGTACGTTGCATACAAAAGCATTTCCCATTGTGAGATCTGCCACTCCACATAGCCACATTCACTCCACATGCAAAGCCCTGTTCACACGGCCCATGTTGTTGACACACACAGGCGGAGACACATTCACCTCGAAAGCCACCCTACAAAACTCACCAGCTGCGACGTCCCAGCCACTGCGAGCTACAATCAGGGCTGCCATTTTCAGAGTATCAGTGCACAGCATGCACAGGCCACATCTGGCTCCATTGTGTGTTGCTCCTGTGAGGCATGATGTCAAGGGAAAGGGAGGAGCCTCCTGGATTACACCGCTGTGCTCATAACAAGAAGTTGCTGTACATGTGTGAGGGGAAGAGAGGAGTGAGGGGAAAATAAGAGGAGTGAGGGGAAAATGAGAGAAGCGAGGGGAAAATAGTGGAGTTAGAGGAAAATAGTGGAGTGAGCGGAAAATAGTGAAGTGAGGGGAAAATAGTAGAGTAAAGGTAAAATAGTTGAGTGAGGGGAAAATAGTGGAGTGAGGGGAAAATAGTGGAGTGAGGGGAAAACAGTGGAGTGAGGGGAAAATAGTGGAGTGAGGGGGAAATAGTGGAGTGAGGGGGAAATAGTGGAGTGAGGGGAAAATAGTGGAGTGAGGGGAAATATTGGAGTGAGGGGAAATATTGGAGTGAGGGGAAATATTGGAGTGAGGGGAAATAGTGGAGTGAGGGGAAAATAGTGGAGTGAGGGGAAAATAGTGGAGTGAGGGGAAATAGTGGAGTGAGGGGAAATAGTGGAGTGAGGGGAAATAGTGGAGTGAGGAGAAAATAGTGGAGTGAGGGGAAAATAGTGGAGTGAGGGGAAAATAGTGGAGTGAGGGGAAAATAGTGGAGTGAGGGGGAAATAGTGGAGTGAGGGGGAAATAGTGGAGTGAGGGGAAAATAGTGGAGTGAGGGGAAAATAGTGGAGTGAGGGGAAAATAGTGGAGTGAGGGGAAAATGGAGAGGTGTGAGGGAGAAATGAAGAGGTGTGAGGTGAAAATAGTGGAGTGATCGGAAAATGACAGGTGTGAGGGGGGAAATGAGAGGAGTGAAGGGGAAAATAAGAGGTCTGAGGGGGATAATGAGAGGTGTGAGGGGGAAAATGAGAGAAGTGAGGTGTGGCTGCAATATGAGGCTGTGTTTAGAGAAGAGTGAAGCACTGCAAGCGGAGGCTGTGTATATGGCCACATTCACACGTTCAGTATTTAATCAGTATTTTACATAAGTATTTCTTAGCCAAAACCAGGAGTGGGAGAAAAATACAGACGTGGTGATGTGTTTGTGATATACTTTTCTTATGATTGTTTTACTCCAAGTTTTAGCTTACAAATACTGAGGTAAAATACTGACCAAATAATGTGTGAACGAGGTCTAAAGGAGAAAAGTGTGGTGATGCAGAAGAATTAGGCTGTCTATAGGATACACTTTATTGCAATTAGTGCAATTTCTCTCGGGATCAAGTGTTTCCAATTGTATATGGAAGAGGAGTGTGAGGTGCAGCTGGAGGAGACAACTATAAAGGGGAAAAACTGTGCTGCAGAAAAATGCTGTGTATAAAAGAGGAGCGTGAGGTGTAGGAGAGGCTGTGTAAAAAGAAGCATTGGGTGCAGGAGGAATAAGGCCCCTTAACTGCCACCATTAAAAGTCATATTGATAGTCATTAAGGGGCTAATATTGTGTTAAAAAAAAGTTTTTTTGACAAATGTAATAAAAACTATTATAAAATGATGTAATTAAATGCATTGTAATATCGGCTGAACATTATGCATTATCAGTTAAACATTTATGCATTTATTTTATTTACTAGGTGAAAGAAGAACCACTGTGTCCTGTACGAAAATTATGAACAAAAATATAACTACTGTAGATAATGTAAGCTGTAGAGATCTGATGAAGCCTGAATCTCAAATAAGAAAATGCAATGAACAACCATGTCAAACAAGGTACCTATATTGGTTTCTTTTTGTAAGGTTCCTTTTTTGGCTGAGTATAATTTTGAACATAACAGATAGCAGGCAACAGACTTGATTCTCAAAAGGTCATTATCAGAGGCTTCACACTAATATGTCTGTGTATTTCACATGTGCAGGACCATGAAATCAATGGTGCTCTAAAAATAAATAATAATATTATATGGTTTCTTCATTATAATTTTGCAATAATACAGATCCAACATGCCCAGATGCTCTCATGACGCAAAACTAGACTTCCTACTCTAAATCTTCCACACTAAACTGACACCTATCAGTTAACCACTGTCCAGGGTAACACTGTTCCAACCAACAGTAGTCTCCCATCCATCTGTAGATCTGCTCTACCGTTGCTCCCATTTATATTCCTTGGTGGCCTTTCCTTTTCTTAGCTTCCCACCAAGCTCCAATAACTTTCTGAGGAACAATGCTGTCTGCACTTTGGTCAATCACTGGTTCTGCAGTACTGACATTTTCTGACACTCACTGTAGTCTACCATCAGATAATTTGACGCGCTATGCATCTACAACAGACTCAAGCCACTTTCCCAACATTTTCAGTAAGTGTCACCTCACCTAAATACACTGTTTAAGGATGCCATCTCTAATAAACTAATAGTAAAGCCACAAAAGAAGACTAAAGCCTCCAAAAATTCAAATTACACAGCAGAAAAAAGGGCAGCACCGCTTACTTGCCCAGATCTTAGAACAAATGCACTGCAGGGTGCAGCCAGCCCATATAGCAAGATGTTGGCAACACAGGTGCAAAATACTAGATAAACACCCACTCTCCACCTACCCATTCCTGGAGGGGGCAACTGCTCAGTATACATTTGCACAATGAAGGCCCACATAGGGCGCTGTTCGCATAAGGGTACTGCATAGTGCCTGGTTCACAGCCTATTAGTCACGCCCCTACTATTCGATTAGGCGGGCTGACCAGCACACCCTCAATGCATCCCAGTATGAACACCCCTCATACGAGACCAGACGTGTATGGGCATGGCTGCACCCCAAAAAATATAGTGCAAAAAATAAACAAAAATAGTGAGGTATTTGTTGATATTTTGGTTAAAATACGTAAGCTTGCAATCCGTGTCAAGGATCCCCACAAATGCGAGTCCCTGCACTAAACTAATAGCAAAGCGACAAAAGAAGACTAAAGCCTCCAAAAATTCAAATTACACAGCAGAAAAAAGGGCAGCACCACTTACCTGCCCAGATCTTAGAACAAATGCACTGCAGGGTGCAGCCAGCCCATATAGCAAGATGTTGGCAACACAGGTGCAAAATACTAGATAAACACCCACTCTCCACCTACCCATTCCTGGAGGGGGTGACTGCTCAGTATACCTTTGCACAATAAAGGCCCGCATAGGGTGTTGGTCACATAAGTGTACAGCATTGTGCCTGATTCACAGCCTATTAGTCACGGCCCTACTATTCGAAAAGGCGCAATAAATTTGCACAATAAAGGCCCTAATAAAAGTAAGTAAAGTAAGTATTGCATTAAATCCATTTAGCTAGCAGTAGGTTCTACAGTGTGATCAAGAAAAAAATGCAGCATATAGGAAATGCATTAAAATAATACACCACATTAGTTACAACATTTTCAGTGAATGCCAGTAATTCTTTAACTCTTACACATTATTTCATCATTTGAATATCATTAACATGTCTATCAGCCCTGTAATTTCCATAATTCCACAACTTCTTCTTGGTGATACAATTTTAATGTTGATATACTGTATATATATTTATGTGCATAGAAACATACTGAACCCGCTGGAAAGCATTGTAATTACAGCTATAGCTGTGGTTACAATTAGAGATGAGCGAACCTTTTAAGGTTCGGTTCGCCAAACTTCCTGAGGTTCGCCGAACATAATCGAACAGCATTGAGTTTAATAGGAAGAAAAAACAAATGCATAGAAAACATCTTCAGGGGGGACCAAAAGCTACCAAAACAGCTCAAATAAGGGCAAGCACCAGAAAAAAGTGGCATCAATTGACACATCAACTGTGCTATAAATAGTTATAAAAAAAATTAACATGGGTTCCCCTGTATTTTTGATAACCAGCAAGACAAAAATAACAGCTGGGGGCTGCAAACCTCAGATTTTAGCTTTAGCAAGGCTGGGTATTAAAAATGCAGGGGTTCCAATGCTGTTTTCAAATTATTTAAAAAACTATGCCAATTAGCCACCACCTGCTCCCGCTGTTATCAGCGACAGCAGGCGTAGCTTGATGGGAGTAAGAGTCTCTCTTTAGCAGATGCCTGCTGATCTGCGGTAAGCTTTTTACCACGGGTCATAGTCACAGCTGCAGGGTCCCGCTGACATCTGACTGCGTGACCCCGCTGTGCTGTGACCGGCGGTAGCAATCTTACGATCAGAACCACCATGTGCACACAGCCTTAGTGGAAACTCGATCATTTCTTGAATTTTACTGATTTTGAGGAAAATGTCCATTAACTATATACAGTATGTCTTCCCATGAAACAGAGGGTAATTGTATATGCACAAATAATGTGGATTTCAATCTAAACAGCTATATAACAGTTTGAGATTATGATGTGAAAACTGAATAGCGATTTAGGAATTTCATCCAGAATTTGCTGCAACGTCAATATGTTATGCAGCTGCTGCACTCAAGTTAGGATAAATAGCCACAGGGATCAGAACATAAGAGTTTGGTGCAGAAAGCAGGTGTCTGCGAGACCTCCATTGTATAAAAGCAGCCACCTCCCTCCAGATGTGTTACTGCAGAACACTGCTCTACATAGACATGACGGATGTTTTTAGATTGTAACTTAGTTCTGCTTGGCAGGAATAAACTTTGGGTTAGTATGTCACACTATGCTACTTTTTAGGCCAAGACTGTTCAAGGATTTCAAGGAGAAATACTGTAGAAAATCAGCACAAATTCCTTAAATAAAAATGTACTCAATATATGAACATATTTTTGTTGTAAGTTTTCAAATCCAAACTAATAGGAATCGCAAAATGTTGGGACTATATCCTCATTGTGTATTGTGTAGGGCTCTTTTCAATATATGGCCAAAAAATGTTAAAGGATTCTCCAAGAATGTGCTAAAAATGTGATATAATTCAAACTGCAGGCTTCCTAGTCATATGTCAGGACGGCAGATTGCTGAAGAAACTGAGATATATCTAAACTATCAGAGGGGCTACCGTCATAAGCACACATACCTCTCTCAGCTGTGAAGCAGCACTGATATGAGATGGAATAAATCTTTTCATGGAGAGAGCATGAGTGGGAGGGGAGGATTTCTTCAGCTTCAGTTCCATACAGAACGGGTATAGGTGCGCAGTCAGTGAAAAGATTTATTGCGTCTCATGTTATTGCTGCTCCTCAGGTGAGAGATGTAGATCATTTGTGCTTATGACAGCAGCTCCTCTTGACAGTTGAAAAACTTCTCAAGCTCTGTTTCTCCTTAACCTGACTGTTATGGGCTTATTATCTACCTTTCCTTTGAGCCAGTTTTTATGAATATGTCCATTACATTCTACTAGAGATACACTAAATGTGACAAAAGATGTATTTTAGAATTATATGTTCTGATAGTAGTACTTTCAACAATGGTTAAAAAATATACACAAAACCTATAAAGCACTATATACTTTTTGCATTATAGAATATAATGTATCTATATACAAAGCAACATTATTGTAATAACATTTTTTACCAGAAACATTTTTTTCCTATTTAGATGGATGATGACGGATTGGAGTCCATGTTCCAGGACATGCGGTAAAGGAACTCAGACCCGGCAGACTGCATGTACACAACAACTCAGAAATGGAACACTGATCACAGTCCGTGAAAAAGACTGTCCTGGATACAAGCCTCCTTCAAGCCAGCGCTGTGAGGGACAGGACTGTATGACAGTGTGGGAGGCCGGAGTATGGTCTGAGGTGTAGTAATACACATGAAGAAGATCAATAGGGTGGATCAGAATCATTGCTACTATATTCAGTATAATTTTAACCAAATATGGCATGGTTTGGGTGAACCATAGGCAATGTCCTTGAATCTTACTTACAAAATATCCTCACTCTAAAATGGTATCGGATAGCTTAGAATTCAACCATTCTTATATTGTTTAGGATAAACTTACACTCCATCTTGATAAAGAATAAGAAATAATGGAGCATATGTAGATTCAGGGATTAATAAGAATTCAAATATAAATTTGAATATAGTAAATTATTAATGTAGATTGTACATGAATGTGCCTGTGATTTGTGTAAAAATGTTAGTGATTAAAATATATTTTTAGAGGATATGTTCTTCAAATAGAAACCTTCTGCATAATTATTTTACTCTTTACTAAATAATCAGTTCTTTAAGTATTTACATGCTCCAAGGACCTATAAAAGGAAAATACAATCTCAACACAAGTATTACATTTCATCGGCAAAAATGCTTGAAATACATTAAACGTAAAACTAAAATAATTCATCTTTTTCAGTGCTCCTTGAAATGTGGTAAAGGTGTACGACATCGGACTGTGAGATGTACAAACCCTCGTAAGAAATGTCTAATGTCCACCAGACCCCGAGATATGGAAGATTGTGAAGATTACTCTAAATGCTACATATGGAGAACAGGAGATTGGTCTAAAGTAAGCCCAGAATCCATAATTAATCAATATTTTGTTTGATAAGAAAATAGCAAAGGTGGAAACAGTCATAAGTCTACTGACAAGAGATGATCGATTCAATGCTAATTGAATTTAAGTCGAATTTTATAAAATTTTCAGGTCTAAGCGAATTTAAACAATTTGTGATTTGATTTGTGCCAATCGAATGACCACCTTTTTACACATTGTAGAAGATTGCAATGACTTGCCATTATAAAATCAATCAAAATAGTATATATTCCCAAAATGGTGTCTGTAAAAACTTCAGCTTAGGGCACAAAGGCAAGTACTATTAGAGCTCTGTCAGGTTACTGGTAGAAGGAAACAGTGACACAAACAAAATGATTTTTTTTACAAACTTAAAAAAATTATTTTCACCGCTAAAATAATAAAACTTGGCAAATTTGGTATTGCCATAATATTGCTAACATGGAGAATCACAACCCACAACAATCTTTCCAGACCGCAGCAGGTCAATTTATGTAGCGTAAATTACCCATTCACTATCATTAGATGCGGTAAAACCACATTATCTTCCTATTCACATGCGTATCAAGTGCGGAATGAAACTTACTACACATGTGTACTAATTTAAATAATGGTGAATCTTGTGACACAACCAGAAGTACATGACACAGGAAGTGGACGAAAGCACAGAGAGGTCCCCTCCTTTTTAATAAATAAATAATAATTTAAAAAAAATAGAGTGAGGTCCCCCTATATTTGTTAACCAGCCAGAGTAAAGCAGTCTACTGGGACCTGTTTATCAGGCTGGTAAGTTTCCAATATCCATGAACCTTACCAGCCTGATAATACCAGGCTGCAGCAGTCTGCTTACTTTGGATGGTTAGCAAAAATAGTGGGATCCCCTCCCCTATTTTTGTTAACCAGCCAAGGAAAAAGCAGACAGATGCAGCCTGGTATTTTTAGGCTGGCGAGGCCCATGGATTTTGACCCTCACCAGCCTAAAAATAGCAGCTCGCAGCCATCCCACAATTGGCGCATCCAAAGATGCGTCAATTGTGGCACTTTACCTGGCTTTTCCCACTTGCCCTATAGCGGTAGAAAGTGGGGTAATAGTTGTGGGGTTGATGTCACCTTTGTATTATCCGGTGACATCAAGCCCACGGATTAGTAATGGAGAATCGTCTATAAGACACCTATCTATTACTAATCCTATAGCTACATGGTAAATAAAGACACAGCCAGGGCAAAGTCCTTTAATTAAAATAATGACACTGACTCCTTTAATAGATCTTAATTAAACCATACTGCATTGCCTAATTCCACTGATGCCCTCATCTCCTGGAAGAGAAATAAAATAAAAAAGCAACAATATACTATACCTGTCCGCCGAGAAGATATACATACTGTACCACGATGAGTCCAGCTCTGCCACATCTGTATGCCTTTGGCTGAATGGTGGCATTATGCCATCACTCAGCCTGACATCCAGACACAGCGGAGCTTGAAGGTGATGACTGGAAATGAGATAGCTGGGTTACCGACGGTCACATGCACTGCAGTTCTCGCGGTCAGCTGACCGTGATAACTTGGCTAGTGACCGGAGATAGCCCCATACCCAGCGGCCACGTGCATGGCAGTTCTCGTGGTCAGCTCACCTCATCGCGAGAACTACAGTGTACTCGAACTTCCGGCTGAAACAAGCTAAGACATTATTTAAATTAGTACACATGCGTAGTAAGCTGCATTCCAACACTTAATACACATGTGACTAAGAAGATAATGTAGTTTTACCGCATCTAATGATAGTGAGTGGGTAATTTATGGAGCGGAGATGCAGAGGTACGCAGCGTCCAACCTGCAGTGTTTACTGACCGAGGGAAAATACCCTTAATGCTAAAACACTGGTGTGTGTCTAAAGGCGATGTCCCAGCGATCCCACCAACGATCCGACATGATGGGATCGCTGGGACATCGTTAGGCTGATCGCTGGTGAGCTGTCACAAGACAGCCCCTCCAGCGGTCAGCACCAGTGACGCTGAACGCTGGTTTCTAATGTCCCTCGCTGCCACACGCAGCGATGCGTGCTGGCTAGTGGGAGACCAGCGATCAAAAAATGGCCCAGGCTGATCAAGTACGATCAGCGATACCCGGCAGGGGGGCCGGTCGCTGATCCCCGTCACACACAGCAATCTCACTGGCGAGATCGCTGTGGTGTCACAAAATCAGCGATCTCGCTAGCAGGGGCTTAAGTGGACATCTGACAAAACTTAACATAGACTGCAACATAGAGCAACAATCGTAGAGGTAGAAAACAGAGCCAGAGATACCCAGAACAGAAGCATAAAGACAGTATGTACAGCTCTGGCATAAATTAAGAGACCACTTCCAAATGTTTTGTCTGATTTTTCTCCTTATAGGTATATTTTGGAGTAAAATGTAAACTGTTCTATTAGTCTACAAACTTCTGACAACATGTCTCCGAATTTCCAAGCAATAAATTTTGTATTTTTTTCTGAAAAGGAGAAATGGTCAAAATTAAAAAAAAGCAGTGCTATTAGACCTCAAATAATGCTTAGAAAACAAGTTCATAATCATTTAGAAACAACAATACTAATGTTTTATCTCAGGAAGGGTTCAGAAATCAGTATTTTGTGGAATAACCATGATTTTTCGTCTTGGCATGCTTGTCAACAGTCTTTCACACTGCTTCTCATACAAAAATTTAAGCACTTCCTTTTTTGTTTGATGGCTTGTAACTATCCATCTTCCTCTTGATTACATTCCAGAGGTTTTCAATGGGGTTCAGGTCTGGAGAATGGGCTGCCCATGACAGGGTTTTGATGTAGTGGTCTCTTATCGAGGGGACAGCAGTGGCAGAAGTTGGGCAATGCTGTGGGTGGTGATCCTGCGGGCCCTGGGCTGGGGGAATGGCTGAAAGGAGGTGTGACAATGCTGGGTGGTGCTGCGAGTCCCAGGCTGGTAGGAGGGGGTGTTCGGCAGTGCTCAGCAGTACATGGGCTCGACAACATTTTGTGAAAGCCTGGAGCCCCCACACTGTACTTTCATGGTTTCAATATTGTGGACTTTGGGAAAATGGCCACTGGAGGTGGTGCATACACAGATTGAAATCTTGGCACCAAGATCTCGTCTTCCCAAATCGAAATCTGCGCATGCACCTCCTCCAGTGGCCATTCTCCCGGAGTCCACAGGATTGAACCATGGAAATAGGGAGGCTCTGGGCTTTCACAAAATGTCGGTGAAGCTCCCACACTGCCAAGTACCACCGAACATCCCCTCTCACCAGTCTGGTATTTGAATTGCAGCATCACTACGCAGGATCATACCTCTGAATACCTCCTGTGACCCCGTAACACCACCATCACTGCCCCACTGGCAGTAAGCAGAATTCAGACTGTAAGACCTACCCCTATTTGATGCAGTAACATTGTTTTGCCTATATTCTTCCTGAAAATTTGATGTGCGCCCTGTAGTCCGAAAAATACGATATTAGTACAAGTTAATCATGTCCCCCCCTTAAGATGTCTCTTCTCAAGTATAAATACTAAATACATTTCATTTTTTTAATCTTTTCTCATAACCAACATCCTCTATGCTCCTTATAGCTTTTGTTTCTCTTCTTTGTATCTCCGATAAATCCAGGGAATTAATTCTTTGAATTGGTGCCAGAACTATATTGCATATTACAGATCTGATCACACTAATGCTTTGTAAAGCGATAGTGAAGCATTGCATCCCTTTTACATGACAAAATCCTGCTGACATTAGAAGCCGCTGATTGACTTTGCATACTGTTATGTAGTTTATGATAAACAAGTACACCCAGACCTTTCTGCAAAAGTAACTTTCTAAGTTTTAAACCTTCTAGAACATATTATGCTCGAATGTTATTAGTTCACAGGTGCATAACTTTATTTTCATCTGCATTGAACCTCATCTGCCAAGTAGATGCCCAAACACTCAGTTTGTACTATATTGAAACCTCCGATCCTCACAAGATCTCTTTCTGTACTCCCCTCTTATCTCCTCTTCCCACAATCGCATACAAGATTTCTCCCGCGCATACCCTCTACTCTGGAACTCTCTACCACAACATATCAGACTCTCGACTACCATGGAAACCTTCAAAAAGAACTTGAAGACCTACCTCTTCTGACAAGCCTACAACTTGCAGTAACCACCGATCCACCAAACCGCTGCATGACCAGCTCTACCCTCGCCTACTGTATCCTCACCCATCCCATTGTAGATTGTGAGCCCTCGCAGGCAGGGTCCTCTCTCATCCTGTACCAGTCGTGACTTGTATTGTTTAAGATTACTGGACTTGTATGTATTATGTATACCCCTCCTCACATGTAAAGCGCCATGGAATAAATGGCGCTATAATAATAAATAATAATAATATTGCATAGTTTGGTGCCATCTGCAAAAATAGGAATAACACTATTAATCCCACCTTCTATATCATTAATAAATTAGCTAAAAAATAGAAGATCCAGCACTGAACCTTTGGGTACTCAGTTATAACTCTCTGGATTCATTCTTTGAGCCAGTTTTCAGTCCAGTTCCATTTTTTACTTTGAGTCTACAGACCTTAAATCATCCATTAAGTATCCGAGTCAAAAACCTTTGCAAAGTTCAGAAACACTATATCTACAGCTACCTCTCTTTCTAGGTTTCTACTCACTTTTTCATAAAAGCTAATCAGGTTAGTTTGGCAACTTCTGTCGTTTGTAAAACCATACTGGCTATATCTTATAATATTATTTTCTATCACATACTCCTGTATATACTCCCTTAGAAGCACTTTGAACATTTTTTTTTGGGGCTAGACCTCAGCTGAGTTCTTATCGGAAGAGGCTAATAAGCAACTGCTCAATATATTATACAATTTTCACATTACAATAAGAAAAAGGAAAACAATTTCATATTAATAAGTGTTTCCAAACTTTTTGCCATTGCTGTATATACATTCCATTTTCTTTTTAATTCAGTCAATTTAAAACACTCTTGAATGGTGCTATAAAAAAACCCACCAAAACCCAGTCTGCACAAGTAATTTGAATAAGAAGGAAATTTATTTAGAATAAAAGCTACAATTCTAAAGAGTTAGCTTTAAAAAGACCTATACGGAAATGCCCATGAATATGAAAGAGGCTTACGACCTGTTGCAAATTGTCACAGTATTTAAGTAAAAATTCTAGCTCAGAGTCATGGAGATTCAATACATGCAGAGGCCAAAGAATGTTTAAGCACAGGGATGCTTAAATAATTCATAATTAATCCATAAACAATTATTATTAGTTTTCAAGGATAATTCTGGCTCAGGAGACCCGCAAGTGCCTCGTTTCTGAAAGAATATCTTGTCTATAGAACATCTTACAGAATATTCTAACAATATCTTATGGCTTAGCTTTGGTTTCTTTTAGCTAAAAACAAAATAGGATTTTGTAAAGCTGGTATATAGCTGACATATAAAGAGTAATATTGGCCAATTATGGTTTTCAATAGCTCTATTGATGCCCTCTATAATTGACAAGTTGAATAATTGCATGCTTGATATTGTTACCATGACCTTGACAGTTCCACTATTAATTTAGGAAATTCTCATTTCACTTCTTAGCCAGCTAGATTTTGCATTAACACCTTCTTCAGCTGTTGGCTTGGAGAAATTTCCCTACATCTATCCTATATGTTTGGCAGTGAATAGAATGAATTAATATGAGTAATTACTATGTATGCCAAGTTCAGGATCGGTTTGTTAAAAACATAGAAATTTATTGTTGCATTATAAAAACAGGTCATTATTAACACATGTTCTATGCTCATGTGTATATAGCTTAACACGACTGGCACAGGAGCAATATGAGTTGTACACTCATATTGTCCGTTACATACTTTTTCACTTAATGCCTTTGATATTTTATGGCAACTTATAATGATGTTCCAAAAAAAAAGGGATTGTTCACTTAATAATAGAGAAGTTGGTGAAATATTACTTTTCTAGTAGCCTCTGTGGTTACGATTATTAATATATTTGTTACTTGATTTGATGAATGGAATTTCAGTACATAAAAAAGTATTGCAAATTAATAATGACAAAAGATAAACAACTAGATATTTGGTGGATATACAGTGATATATACAAAACTGAATAAATGATAGTTCCTAGTATATATCATTATTTATACCTTGATCAACCGTAACATTAAATAAAGTTAACAAAGCTGGTTTATACTAACATTTTTTAATGTTCTGACTGATCAGTGTATAAAGAAAGATTGATACTAAAACTATCACTTGTGAAGTGTACTGCACAGAACTTCTGAAGATGGCAGCAGATGACACACAAACACCGCTTGCACTGCACGCTGTAAGGATTCTCTGGTGTCAGTCCTGGAAGAGGAGGAGCACGTCACCACAAGAATATGATTTGCATACTTGCAGTCACATACTGACTAAACGTGCTTGGCCTCACTCAATGCAAATTAATTAAGCAAGGCCAGACATGTCTAGTTGGAATGTGGCCAGAAGTATTCAATATGAATACTTGTGGTTACATGATATGAGGATTCACAAGTCTGCAATCACATAAAGCGACTGCAGACTTTCTGCCTAAGGCCTAACAACCTCTTTAAAGTCCTGTAAGTTGTGAACTGCGATCTTCCAGTAAATCCCACTAATGTTCAATCTGATTAAGGTCTGGGAATTTAGTCCGGGGTCAAGTTCAAGTCCTGAAACAGACTTTTTAAAAAGTCCGCCCGAACCTGGAGAACCCATTGGTCCAATTGGAAGATGCAGATGGAACAATTTCGTTAGGCATCAATGGGACCGATAACACCATAGTGTAGAATATAGTGTAGAGTAAAACATGTGGTCATAAAAAAAAGTTACAGAACAAAACACAATAATACATATCAATATTTGATGGTTTCAGAATTTCAACCCTATTACATATGAATCAGCAAATTCATTAATTATATTCTTACGGTATTTGTTATTTCATCCTTCCTTGATATATGCCACTGAAATATTGATATCAGGCACACAAACCCCAAATTATTACCAAATAAGAGTGAGATGGAGGATAAATACATGAACAAAAAACCTTTTGGGGAAGGAAAAACGTTTCTGATTTAATAGATGAATAAATATATGTGCCAGTCCACTTCAGACTTCTTGTTTGCAAGTTTCATAGTGAACATGTATGCTAGTATTAATTTATTATATTTATATTGCATTACTTTGCAGACAACAAATCAGGCTCTTACCTTGTATTTTTATGCTTTGTATTGTTTTTAGTGTTCCGTGACTTGTGGAAAAGGCATGCAGTCAAGAGTAATTCAATGCATGCACAGAATTACTGGAAGGCATGGAAATGAATGCTTTTCATCTGAAAAACCAGCAGCATATAGACCATGTCATCTACAAGCCTGTAATGAAAAAGTAAATGTTAACACAATAACCTCACCTCGTCTTGGTAAGCATACAACACAATTACCTGATAAATGTATCTTAGGTTCTTGTAACTCTATTCCAGGTCAGGATCCTTCTCTCCTATGTCTAGACAGTACATAGCGTTTATGAAGTGATTTGTAACTTTTGGACCTGGAGTCAGTAATAAGAGAAGTGCCTGCTCTGCTTTGGTATTATCTCCGTTATGTAGTAGGTACATGATGTATGTATTCAGAATAGGGCTCACTTTAAAAGTCAAGCTTTCATTTTTGGCAAGTTTTCCTATGAAGTGCTATTTTATATACAGTAGACTGATTCATTGGAAAGACTTTGCTATCCTTGGTAAACTGAAGGATTATGGCAGTGATAGTTTGGTCTCTTAAAGGAATCCATCCGCAAACACTCAAGTGTTTGTTGACCATTCTGCAGTGCCCGACATGTAGCTGCAGGACATGGCCCAGTTCTAAAGTTCTTTCCTAGTTTGCTTTTATATTTTTATAAGATACCTTCAGACACCAATAGAGCTGAATGTAGCTAAGCAAATCCATATTCAGTGAGCTTCCCATATTGGTGGCTGCATGCAGCCAAAATTCTATAAATTATCAAACTATTGTAACACATCTGTATGTTAAAACTAATCTGTCTTAGAATGGGTTAAAGGGAATCTGTCACCTCATTTATGGCCTATAAGCTGCCGGCACTGCCGTCAGGGGCTTATCTACAGCATTCTGTAATGCTGTAGATAAGCCCCTGATGTAACCTGATAGAGAAGGAAAACGAGTTAGATTATACTCTCCGGGGGCGTGGTCCGGTGCGGTGGGTGTCGCGATCCGGTCCCTCCTATCTTTTAGCGATGACATCCTCCTAATTACTTCTGCCCCAGCTCCTGCGCAGGCGTACTTTATCTGCCCTGTTGAAGGCAGATTAAAGTACTGCAGTGCGCAGGCGCCGGACCTCTCTGACCTTTCCCGGTGCCTGCGCACTGCAGTACTTTACTCTGCACTCAACACGGCAGATAAAGTACGCCTGCGTAGGAGCCGCATCAGATGTAAGACGTCATTACTAGAAAATGGGAGGCGCCAGACCGGACCGCAACACCAACCGCACCGGAGCTTGACCCTGGGTAGTATAATCTAACTTGTTTTTCTTCTCTTTCAGGTTACAACAGGGGCTTTTCTACAGCATTACAGAATGTTGTAGATAAGCCCCTGATGGCGGTGGCCACAGCTTATAGGCCATAAATGAGGTGACAGATTCCCTTTAAGCCAAGTTCACACTCCCTACATAGTGAATTGTGCGTCACAATAATAGGAAGAGCTGTCATTGGAGGATCAAAAAGAGAGAAAAATAGACAGCACCCCTATGCCGCTATATTATGAAATATAGGTTGGTGTTAGGGTGGACAAATGGCGTAATTGCCCTAGGTCATTAACACTAAGGAAGCACTGGATGTTCTACTTTTGTTCTGTTGTCCAGCTTTCAACTATGGTAGTTAGCAAATGGCGGTTGAAACACAGTAAAAACAGATAGAGAATAAGTCCCCAATTCTTCAGGACCAGCATTACTCACACCGATCTTGAGGAAGGAGTCTGTAGGAATAAGATGCGCCTTATTTTGTAAGAAGCGCACACCTCTTAGGATATCTGGTGTGTCTTAAAAGTAGTAGGTGCCTCACTACAAATCTTAATCCAGTCTTTGATTTATGACATAAGCTAAGCCTCTTCTAATCATGAATTAGATTTTTGGGGGTCTCCACACCACATTTGCTTATCTTGGCGTACCTTGCCAGAAGCGCTATTTCATTTCAACTTATCAAGGTGTTTTACGCCAGAATTCTGGTATAAACACCTTGATTAATGTGCCCGCATATGTATAATGTAAAAAAAACAGTTTCGGATTCAAAAAATGTATCTAATTTATTGTATAATTTTTAATTTCAGCTGCTTTAACCTTCAAATGTCTTCAAGATCAATGGCCAGTATATTGTAAAGTAATACGAGAGAAAAATCTCTGCCAAGACATGAGGTGGTACCAACGCTGCTGTGAAACATGCAGGGACTTTTATGCTCAGAAGATGCAGCACAGGAGTTGACCTTGGTTTCGCATGGATCATGCCCAATATTATATCTAAAACACACACACACATTTCTAGCATATCACAACCAAACTTTTACAGATTTGAAATTATTTAATCAACTTTTAATTTATTTGTATCCTTCATGTCAGGTATCAGTGTTCACCAATAACAGTGGCTTATATTTTTACAAGTCCGTAACAACATCCTTCTGTGTTTAGATTGTAGACCGCGTCACTGGTCTGCAGCTTCACGTAGACCATTATACACCTCTGTACTTTTAATGTTTAGGTTTAAAATGAATGCCTATATAATACCTATTCTCTTGTGGTCTAATATGAAATATGGCCCCATTGGGAAAATTTACACTCCTTTGCAAAAATGTTCTAAAACATTTAGGCACTGCTGCTATAATTACTCCACGTTAGTCATTTTAGCAAATACTCTTTATTAGCTATGTTTCTATACCATCGGCTTTAAAATTATTCAACATTACATAAAAATCCACGCTGTTTACACTGCTAGATAAGACAAGCCGGACTTTCATTTTCATATTATTACACAATCTGCCAAATGCGCTCCTTCTGTTCCGTTAAGACTTGTTTATAACAAATAATTGTAATCCACTAGTGTTTCCTTGAATTTGATAAAACGAATCTGAACAAGTGAAACACAAAGATTATACTCTCACCTTTCTATTTTTCTGTTTAGTACTAAGAGCAGAAAAATGCAAAAGAGCAGAGAAAGGCTCTGTCTCATGAGGGACACCACTGGCACCTGGTGAACCCAATTGACTATATTGGGATTTTTCAGGTTTCTGTTATAGTGCCCATCATTTTACTAGAAAGAATAGTGTCCTGTTTTCTTTTTTCCTGGTCATTTTATGGAATTATACCTTATAAGGTTAAAGGGAAGCATATGATCAGACTGGCTTCCTCCAATGCAAAAATGCTGCAACTGGGAAGGCAGGAAGGCAGTATTTCCATTGGAGGACGCTGAATGGGCCTGTTCACACGCCCCTCCATCAGCAGTCATATTAGGAACAGGAAAGCGGTGCAGAATATCCATTCTCAGGCATGGTATGTTTTTTTTAGAACGGATTGCAGGACAAGGGAGTGTGCAAATATACATAGGGAAATATTAAAAATTAATTCCCTTCCCTTGTATGTCCAATATATATTGGACATTGTATATGTATTATATGTCCATTATCTATCTATCTAGCTATCTATCTAAAATAGATGAATATCGGAGAGAAAGATAGGATAGATAGATAGATAGATAGATAGATAGATACTGTAGGTCCTTAGATATTCCACAGTGACAAAAGTTTTGGCATATTGGCTGTTTACCAAAATATTATATATATATATATATATATATATATACAGTTTATATATATATTTATATATATATATGATGCAGTTATATAATCAGTATGGGCTTAATGTGCAGACTCTCAGCTTTAATTTGAGGGTATTCACGTCCTAATTGGAGTAAAGGGGGTTTTACACTAAGCAATATCGCTAGCAATATCGCTAAAACGTCACTGGTTTTGTGACGTTATAGCGATATTGCTAGTGATATCGCTATGTGTGATACTTACCAGCGACCGGCTCCCCCGCTGCTCATCGCTGATCGAGCGAGAATGTCCGGCTCCATTTCTCGTCGTCTGCTTCCTGCTGGGCTTCCTGCTGTGACGTCCAGCAACGCGTGGAGGCGGGCGGGAGGACGCAGGATCGCTGTGTGTGAATGGTAAGTATCGTGCGCTGCGTCGCTGCTGCATCGCTGTGAGATCTTTCTGTATGAAAGCTCACTAGCGATCATTTAGCGATGCACCAGCGATCCTGACCGGGTCGGATCGCTGGTTGGATCGCTGGTGCATCGCTAAATGTAAAAGGGCCTTAAGGGTTTAGGAATTACTACTCTTTAATATGTAGCTGTCTCTTTTTAAAGACACAAAACGCAATTGGAAAATGATCTCAAAAGCTCCTTAATGGGCTGCATGGGCTATTTTCTCATTAAGCCATCATCAATGAAGCAGGCAAAAGGTCTGGAGATGATCTCAGGTGTGGCATCCATCAGAGAGATATCAGAAATGTTAAGAATGGCCAAATCAACAGTTTGGTACATTCTGAAAAAAAGACCAAAATGGTGAGCTTAGGAACTTAAAAAGACCTGAACGCCTGCAGCAGACATCAGTGGTGGATGATTGCAGAATCTAAAGAAGCCAGCCCAGTTCTGGAAAAATATTCTTTGGACAGATGAAACTAAGATCAACCTGTACCAGAATGATACCAGAATGATAGGAGCAAGAAAATATGGAGAAGGTTTGGATAGGCCCATGATCCAAAAGACACCACATCCTTTGTAAAAGATGGTGATGGCATGGACATGCATGGCTTCCATTGGCACTGAGTCACTAGTGTCTGGAGATAACTCTGCCTCCAGAGCTTATTTTAAATAGAAGGAGGTGTTTCCACATTGTGATGTGTATTGGCCGCTCTCTGCTCTGCTGATCTCACTGCAGAGCTGTGTGTGATTATAGCTTGCATACCTGCAGGTTCCTCTCAGCCTCAGCTTCCATCTCACAGGTAGATAGGTTTTGCAATACTGTTGCAAAACAGCAGAGCTCAAGAGCTGCAAAAAATGTGTTTGCAAGAAAACAAATTTAATTTCTTCTGTTCTGTGTTAGCTACTTGTCTCACACTGATAACTCCTCCTTTTAATTAAAATGAGTTCTGGAGGCAGAGTTATCTTCCAGGCAACATCCTCCCCAGAGTCTGGAACAACTCATTTACATATAAGAAAAAAGTGGATTTCTCTGGAATAAGACATCATATCACAGATATCAAGGTATCACTTTAGTCAGCTTCCTAAGATTACATACCCATATAGATGGCTTAAGAGAATTTATCCTACTGACATATTCCCTTTAATTAAACCTGAAAGTCTTCCCGTCAATGGCATCTCAGTTGTTTCATTTTAATTCCAAAATAATGGCATACAGAGCCCAAAACACTGAGGTTCGGTTACTGTCCAAATGTTTCTGTACCTAACTGTATGTATACATCACTCAAATAGTATATATTGTATATATCATGCATCATAAGCTAAATCATGCCAAACACTTATCTATTTAGCTTCCAGGTGACTCCATACCTTGAGACTCTCCTCAAAAAAGTGACTGCAAAAAAAGGTAGTTAGTCATAAACCAAATTTTGTCCCCATTCATTTCATGCTATTTCTTCCCCTAAACTAAATCTGCTATTATATTTTAAACACTATATAAAATGTACACCATGAACTGTATGTTTCAGATCAAGACGTAGCAGAACATGCTGCTCACATCATAAGGTGCTATGCCTAAAACAAATTTGTCTTCATTTTTGTTTATGGTTTTGACTTCCGAAGGTGCTAGCTCAACTGATTCTGGCCATAGCTAGAGCAGACAGGGCATTATCTCTCGAATATCTAGGCTACTTCCACTTATCGGTTACACAACATGGGGCACAAGGGCCCTTTGCCATCTCTGCAGCACATCCAGACTTTAAACAAATGGAAAGGGGTTGCAGCCTCTTATACTGTAACACTTGAGTCTTCACAAAGCACACTTGTGGATTTCTGGAAAGGATCACTACTGAAATCTAATAGAGGCATTATGTAAGGGAGATTGTGAAGCTCATCAACGAGTTAACGATTTAATGACCACATAGAAGGCCATTGGTGTGAGTGAATATGCTATTTTTACAAGACAACCTTTACTGGCGTGTTCGTGTGATATTGGTCATGTTAAAATTAATTCCCTGAAAGATTTCAAAGTTTTTTTGTTATCAGGGTAATTTTATGAAATGGTGAAAACTTCTGTCTGAACCTCAATATTACATCACTGGTGGCTGCATACAATAAAGGTGCTGCGGTTTTTACATTTGCAATAAAGTCTGTTGCATGTCACACAATATAAAATATATAAAGCGTGTACTGTAGTTTTGGAGGAATGACACAGCAGAACATGCTGCTCACATAATATGGTGCTATACCAGAAACACGTTTGTGTGCCTTTTGTCTTCTGGTTTCATCTTTCAATCTTTAATAAATGGTTACTATTATACTAATGTCCTTGTGTGATCTTAGCATGACCTGATGTTATTTCGTTGGCATTCACTGCTTAGTTGCTCATGGTCTATTCCTAAGATGCAAAGAGACTCATTCCCAGAGTATGATTTCTTATAGGGGAGGTCTCATTTTGACAGTTTCCACATGGTCCATTGGGGAATATGGACATCCCCAATGGAGTGGAGAGCCGATAGTCTATAGTGGTTCAATTTTTTGCAGACCTGGTCCATTCATCCTTGTTTCAAGAGCTAGAACCATGATGAGCAGTCGATCGTTATGGTGGTTTTGATATTAAAAGTGGTGTCTGTTTTAAAGTGGTTGTCCACTATTAGGACAACTTCTTCTTAAACTAAATGTTCAAACCTAAATAAATAAAATAATAAAGCCTATACTCACCTCCTGTGCCGCCATACACACGGTGTCAGCACACGCTCTCCCTGTGGCTGTGATGTGGTGTTGTGACACGTGACGCCTGTGGCCAATAAGTGCTGGCATCACTGTCTTTGCTTTTGGACAAACTGAAGATGAAGAGGAACCCAGAGATCAGCTGCAGCCTGGAGACTTCCTCTTCATGTTCAGTTTGTCCAAAGGCGGAGACAATGATGGTAGTACTGATTGGGAACGGAGCATCATGTGTCATTCCACCGCATCACAGCCCCGGGACCACAAGTACCGAAACCGCTAGAATGGCGGCGGCACGGGAGGTGAGTATAGGCTTTATTATTTTATTGGGGCCAAACATGTCTAAAGCATTATGTTCACTCCAAGCATCAGGAATACACAGGCAAACAGCGTAGACAGTGTTCTTGTCCTATTACTCCACAATGAACTCAGTGTATAGGTAGATTTACTGTATTATAAATATTACAGGCTCATTTTCTAAATGAGAATATGGTGTGTCTATGTACTGTGCATATATTGCATTTTTTCCATGAGCTTAAAATATCAGCTTTTAACGATTAAATACCACAGTTCTTTTTTATGCAAATACCAGTTTTAGAACTGGATTACTGTGATTTTCAGATTTTTCAGTGCTGCTGACTATATGATTCACCCAGACTTAAAGAACAGAAAATTAAAAAAAACATAATTCCATACTAATTGAGACTTACTTATGGTGTAAGAAAATGAAGAGGTTCAAGGGCATCTGTGACCATGTTTTTGCTACCTCATCTGAGACCAGCATAATTTAGGAAAACAGACCCTGATTCCAATGAGGTATCACTTAGCTTACTGGGTGCAAAGGTTGTGATACAATCAGAGTTTTTAGATGTATCATGTAGCAGAGCTCAGAAAGCTAACTCCGCCTACATCACAGCTCTCTATGTTCATTGTCAATTGACAGTAAGCTGCTAATCAGAGGATGGGGCATCCACTGTAGTCCAGGCAGTGATAATGTCCTGGTGATAAATTCTTCATTGTAGGTAAACATCACACAGCCTAATATGTGACACATGATAGAATTCAGTGTTTTAACCTCTACCTCATGCTGTGTTCAGATTACATAGCAAAAACTTGCTGACAAATTTCCTTTAAGGTAGCTTACTCTTTTAGGGTGGTGTCTCTTATTTTGGTGTTGCAGGGCCCAAGAGGAATTATTATTTTATTCTTTAGTGGTCATAACAGAAGGGTCTTCTACTTTGTATGCTCGGCATGCTATGTAAAAGGTTCCCCAACCTCACAATAGTTGTCATTTGTCTGGGAATGAGAAGTGTAAGCGACTTAAATATGTTGACCACTTAAATTAAAAAAATACTTAAATGTGCATGAAATAGTAAGTTTTACAGCTACAATACTACTTAGAAGAAATCAGAGTATACAGTTCTGCTTTGTAAATATATCTGTGTTACTGAACCTGCAGATATCACAACTAATTATTCAGGACATTGCTATCACCCAAGGCTCCCACAGTTTGTCCTGTGAAGAACCTGATTGCAATGTGCACATCATGCAGCTTCTCTTCTTACTGAGCACTGATCAGACAGTTTATATCCAGGCAAGATGAGAGCGTGAACTGTGCATCTATAATGTGCAGCAGCGTAAATGCCCAGACAGAAATCTGAACATGCTGGGCGTATTTCATTCAGCTTTCATTGCCTTTGTTAATTATTCATGTAGATCCATACAGTTGTCGCATTAGGCCGGGATCACACATGCGAGAAACTCGGACGAGTCTCGCATCTTAATACCCGGCACTGCCGCCGGCACTCGGAAGCGGAGCATGCCGCTGCATAGAAATGCATGCAACTGCACGCTCCGTTCGCGAGTGCCGGTGGCAGTGCCGGGTATTGACGTGCGAGACTCGTCCGAGTTTCTCGCATGTGAGATCCCGGCCTTAGTAAGATTGATTTATGCCTTAGTTACAGATATGTAACAGAATGGAAATAGAATTTACTATATAATAGAATTTTTAAGTACAATTATTTTCCAACTGTACATATTCCAGCTGTTTGTTTATTGTTTTTACCGAATGCCCATTAATTACTAAAAATAAAATATGAATAGACATTATGTAGAGATTTAATTTACAATATGTTTAGTCAGTGGATTTGGCCTTAACTTTAAGATATACCCACCCTGGTTATGCTGACATCCATTAATTTGTATTTGTATTTAAGAAGCCCTCTCCTCCCATCAAACTCTTTATCCTTTTAATATATTGCAGTCATCATTTTATATGGCACTGTGCACTTACAGTTGCTCATTTTGCCTTTCTACCCAGTTAATTCTTTACTCTTCCTTCATGTCTATGACATCACGTAATTAGAAACTGACTAGTTAAATCCTTCTAAGCTCCATGTAGAAACAGGAGGTCAATTTTCTCTGCGCAAGTTATGAGTCACTGCAAAAATCCCTGGCAGGAGGACGGAGCAGCTGCGTCAGGAGTTGAAGAGGGGGATGATAAATGAAGGGAAAAGAGACTTCCTCTTTCTACATAGAGCAGAGAAAAGAGAAGAATTAGCTGGGTAATAAGGCAAAATGAGCAATTGTGAGTACACAGTGCTATATCGTATGATGACTGCAACATATTAACAGGATACAAACTTTGATGGGAGGATTGCTTCTTTAACTACTAATGAACTATTGCACTTGTGTTCCTGTAATGCTGGGCAGTTTACTAATCTGGTCTCTTTACTGTTTGTTTTTGGGAGACACTCCTAACAGAAAAAAAGATTTTTTTAAAAAGTGGATAACCCTTGATGAAAGAAGCAAAATTCACTTTTTTTGTTTGTTTTTTTTGTACAACAAAAAAAATCACTCACAGTTTGTTGTACTTTTCATGTACAGAGCGGCATATTGAAAGACATATATTATTTTATTTTTTTTTTCAATTGGAGTAAATGGCCAACATATGCCTATTTTTGTTTAATAGTGCTATATGGTGGCTTCATCTGGAGGTACCTTCAATGACAAAATAAAAAGGCTGATGTCTGCTCATATCCAATGCACACTGCTTTCTTCTCAGGACAGCACAGATTGCTACGCACAGCAAACACTGTATATGTTTACACTGAATCACTATTGCACTGTTATAGCCAATTCATTACAGATCACACCAGGACATTCACTGAATTTCAACTTCTGTCTGCATCTCATTCCTCATGTACATGAAAATGTTTTTAGCCACCAGTGATAAAAAAAAAAGTTTGTAAGTTGTCAATTGATCAATGCAGTTGTACAGTGCTTTGTTTTACTCCATACTCTCCTGCCATTGACACTGCCTTGTGTGTTTTGAATAAAAAGTCATAAAAAAAATCTATGTGAACTATTTGAAAAAATAAAGATTTAAGAAAAATCAAAAATGTGAATGTGCTTGATTTCAATTAACATTAGCTGGTTTAAAAAATTGATATTGTCACTTCAAATTTTAACTGTGTGTTACAAATAGAATGCCTAAGTCTCAACGAATAAAATGTTTCTTTCATTAAGTAAGCAATTTTTTTGCTACAGAAACCAAGTCTGCAACTTAGACATGATTATGAAAAATCATCCAGACAATTTTCATTCATATTGCCATCTGTGTGTACGCTTTTTATGTCTTGGTGATGTACGTATGATGTTGGAGTATTTTATATCATCTTTCAAAGGCTGATTCAGTAAGTGACACACGGTCTTCATAATCTACTGAACCAATGTTAGATTAAAAGGTAAAAGAAGCTTATATACTTCATAATATTATCCATCACCTCAACAAATTAAAAATGAAGGTATTTTTAAGTTACTGCAGTATATCACGGATTAAGCAATGCACTGACTATGCAGATCTTGCACCTCGCTATCACTTGAATCCATCTATTTATATTCACAGGCTGAGATTACTGGGTCACCCTCCCAGGGCTGTGGGGTACTCGGTACCGGGACGGTGTCAGGAGGAATGTGTCACAGCAGCGGCGACCCGGTCCGTGGCCCTGGGCGCCCAAGTCAATGGCGGATGATGTTTGTAGTGTAGTTTATATGGAAAGTTTGTGACGCCACCTGTGGTGCCCGGCAAGTGAGGTGCCTGCCAACACTGCATGCAGATCCTCTGGGGCTGATGGTGTGTTGCAGCTTAGATGGTGTAGCTCCCCACAGGTGAAGCTGTAACCCCAGGGCAGTGTATAGGCGCAGGCGGTGTGAGGAGCGTGGGTTCCCAGATGTAGCAGTGCTGGCAGTGTTGACGCACAATTGAATGGAAGACACCAGGGCTTGTAGTTCCAAAGCTTCACTCACAGTTCGTGGCACACACTGGTGCCTACCTCCGTGCCGTGTCCTCTGGGGCAAAGACTCAATCAACCTCCCGGGCAAGTCAGGATTCTCCTCTCCAACACTCCGCCAACATGTGCCCTTCCTGAACGACTCCTCTACTGCGCCTTTTAGTGTGAAGAGCTCCAGTACCGTGGTTCTCTGAAGTCCTCCTGTCAGATGCTCCCAAAAACTCCAATTGTATGACAGACAGCTGTAGCCTGATCAGGGACCTCCTGGATCCCGGCTCTCCATCCGTTTTGCCGCCGTGTCCCAAGTCCCAGATGGGAGCAGTGCATCTACAGCCAATCACTCCACCAGTGCCCGCTGCAGAACCACAAGCGTCCACACAACCTCAGGGACCGGGCCCTGCGCTGAGAACCCACAGGCAGGGCTCCTCTTCCAACCCACAACTCCTCTCTGTTCTCCTACTTCTTCGTTCCGTACTTGTCTTTCTCTCTATGGAAGCTTAGGTCGCAGTTCTACGTCTTTCCACCTTCCTTACTTTCCCGTGCCAGCTGGCCCAGGTCACTGAGGCAGCTGCAGCACTCCTTCCTCCATCCCTTCCTCCAGGGATCCCCCACTCCTCACCAAGTGGCTTCCTACTCCGCTGACCTTCTGTCAGACTGAAACTCTAATTCTAAACCTTCCCAATCTTTTATATGAATCTCAACTCCACCCACCTCCCAGCACATCTCGTGTTACGAAGCAAGGGACCACAAAAGGTGCTCTGCTACCCTCTAAGCATGAGCTGCAATGCGATCAGTGCTGAACTATCCTGTGTGTGGGATGCAGGTGTTGGAGTGCGGAAAGGAGTTCCCAACTTACCAGGATGGTGGGGCACCACACCTTAGGAGAAGGTGCAGTACCTCTGTGGCGACTGAGCCTCAGGGGCGCCACATTACCACTTCCATTTTCTATATTATTCTGCACTGCCATAGCACATTTTGATTTAGGTCATTCTGTCCCTATCTGTGATGATGAGCTGTGCAGCCTGACCTCCAATCACTAGGCTGTAAAACCCTAAAATAGCTTCTGTTTTCCTAGCTCACATATTTTATTGTTAGGCGCCGAGTTCCTGCAGTGGTTCAACAGGAATCCAGAGCCTCACATTCTGCGGTCTCCCATTATCTTTCAACCGCAGAGGACATTGCTCAGCAATCCCGGCTTTCCAGATGCTCTGCCCAGACCTGCTCTGTGGGGTTGGCTATTGCTGCCACCTTTGGGTCAGCAATGGCAATGCAGACTGCTCAGCAGCAAAGCACTCCAGAGGCTAAGTCCCTCCGTAGCTCTACTGAGCATGCTCACGAGACGATCTCCCATTGGAGGTTGGGAGCCACATGTCCAGGTCCTTCTCCAGATCTGATTGGTCCATCTTAGGGATCTGAAAGCTTCCGGAAGGTCCTGGCTATAAAAGGTTCGCATGGCCGCTCGGCCATGCGCTAGTATAGTCTCTAGTTGCTAACTGTGGGAATGATGATGGATGCATGAACCTGCAAATGACTCATTAAGATCCCCTCCCTCTGATATTACGAGTGTGTATAGGGACTTAGCTTAGAGTCAGCGCCAGCCAGTGGCAAGCTACAAGCCACAACAGCATCCTCCACAGGGCTAGCGTCCGACACTGCGCCTGCTACTGGGCATTGTCGACTAGCGGCAGTGTCTGTTGCCGTGCTGCAGTCTACAGCTCCTCTTGGCGTCCGCAGTTGCGACGCCGCACGCATGGTAGGTCTAGACGGACTCTGACCCTCTGCCTTGGGCCCAGCTCCTGTGACCATATATCGTGCGTGCACTTCTCTGAGACCTGTCAGTCCAACAGGCTCAGTATTTAAGTTAATGCTTTAGCTTCTCTGTGAAGTTAACAGACTACGCCCAGTGCACACTGGGTGATGTTCAACCCGTGTGCGATATTCCGCCATATTCAGTGTCCGCCATTTTCTAGCAGCAGTGTTAACACCTTCTGCATGGTGGCGAACGCACTTTACATTATTTTATATTTAGTGCGTTCTGCCATCCCTAACATTTTATAGTGACTGTGATAGTGCCACCTGATTGGCTGTCCTAGACCATGTGATGTGATAACTGTGTTAAATGGTCCTGGCTTTTTTTTTTCAATATGAGAGAGTCAAATCGCAAATTTTTTGAATACACCAGGATCTGCAAATTTCAGAGGACTTGAATGCATCTCTGTTCAGTCCCTATTTATACATACATGGTGACTATTGTAGATTAACATTTTTGAACATTTCAATGTATCAGTCTCTACACTCAATTTATAGTTATGGACATGGTTTAATTATTCACATTACAGTACATACAGGTGCTTCTCACAAAATTAGAATATCATCAAGATGTTAATTTATTTCAGTTCTTCGATACAAAAAGTGAAACTCATATGTTATATAGAGTTATTACAAACAGAGTGATCTATTTCAAGTGTTTATTTCTGTTAATGTTGATGATTATGGCTTACAGCCAATGAAAACCCAAAAGTAATTATCTCAGTAAATTAGAATAATTAGCAAAAACTACCTGCAAAGGCTCCCTAACCTTTTAAAATGGTCCCTTAGATGGTTCAGTAGGCTCCACAATCATGGGCAAGACTGCTGACTTGACAGATGTTCAGAATGCAGTTATTGACACACTCCACAAGGAGGAAAAGCCACGAAAGGTCATTGGTAAAGAAGCTGGCTGTTCACAGAGTGCTGTATCCAAGCATATTAATGGAAAGTTGAGTAGAACCAAAAAGTGTGGTAGAAAAAGGTGCACAAGCAACCGGGATAACCGCAGCCTTGAATGGATTATTAAGAAAAGGCCATTCAAAAATTTGGGGGAGATTCACAAGGAGTGGACTACTGCTGGAGTCATTGCTTCAAGAGCCACCACACACAGATCTATTCAGGACACGTGCTACAATTGTCACATTTCTTGTGTCAAGCCACACATGACCAATAGACAATGCCAGAAGCATCTTACCTGGGCCAAGGAGAGAAAGAACTGGACTGTTACTCAGTGGTCCATGGTGTTGTTTTCAGTTGAAAGTAAATTTTGTATTTCATTTGGAAATCAAGGCCATGGAGTCTGGAGAAAGAGAGGAGAGGCACACAATCCAAGCTGCTTGAGATCTAGTGTGAAGTTTCCACAATCATTGATGGTTTGGGGAGCCATGTCATCTGCTGGTGTAGGTCCACTGTATTTTATCAAGACCAAAGTTAGCGCAGCCGTCTACCAGGACATTTTAGAGCACTTCATGCTTCCCTCTGCTGACTAACTTTTTGGAGAAAGAAATTTCATTCTCCAGCAGGACTTGGTACCTGTCAACACTGCCAAAAGTACCAATACCTGGTTTAAAAGCAACAGGATCACTGTGCTTGATTGGCCAGCAAACTTGCCTGACCTTAACCCCATAAAGAATCTATGAGGTATTGACAAAAGGAAGATGAGAGACACCAGACCCAACAATGCAGACGAGCTGAAGGCTGCTATCAAAGGCTTCTATAACATCTCAGCAGTGACAAAGGCTGATCCGCCTCCATGCCACGCCGCATTGATGCAGTAATTGATGCAAAAGGAACCCCAACCAAGTATTGAGTGCATTTACTGAACATACATTTCAGTAGGCCAACATTTTGGATTTTAAAATCATTTTTCAAGCTGGTGTTATAAAGTATTCTAATTTACTGATAATGATTTTTTGGTTTTTCACTGGCTGCAAGCCAAATCACCAACATTAGCAGAAATAAACACTTGAAATAGATTACTCTCTTTGTAATGACTCTATATATCAGCTTCATTTTTTATATTGAAGAACTGAAATAAATTAACTTCTTGATGATATTCTAATTTTGTGAGAAGCATCTGTAGATTATCCAGTAATTGTTGCAAAAAATATCCTCATAGGAAAAAATTTAGAGCTAAGACCTGAAGTTATCCAGGGTGGAATCTAGACTAGCAATGTATTACAGTTTCATTTGCTGTGACACCTCATATGAATAATGGATGTAGACTGTATTCTGCAGCAGCTGTAGCCATCTTATATGGTTTACCGCATGCAATGAGCTGGAAACATGGATCTCTCTGTTTTGCCAAACAACAACCACCCAGATAAATTCCTTCGCTTGGATGTGAACAATTTACTCACAAATTCTGCTGCTTTACATGCAAGACAATGGCACAACAGGGTTTACCTACAGGTGAGTACAATGAGAAATGAACATAGTGATGGGTCATATATAAATGTGGCAGAGAAAAGAAAGGTCATCTTTTAGCCTAAGTATATATTTGTGCCACAGGCATGAAACCTGTCCAACACATTTGATATGCTCATATTTACAGTATATAGATTACGCATTTCCTTATTTTATAAATTAAACAAAAGAACTACTAAGTAGCATTATTTAGTGAATTATAAGCTATGTTCATAACTGTGTTGGGCTTGTCGTTTTTATGTTCTATTATAGGAATAGAAAAATAGAGTTCACGATGGGTCTCACTGGATTTTTACCTTGATATCCATCATTTACCCTAAAAAAAGTTCACAGCACGGATGCGAAGGAGCCATATTCCTTTTTTTGAAGCTTTGTGCATATTTTGGTCCAGCGATAATGCAAACTTCAACACATAATAATTTTAAATATGTGATTCTTTACACTTTACCAGTTACTCACATGTTTAAAGCACAGCTCAGCATTTTTTTATTGCAACGATGGAGTGGTGCCACTAATCTAAGTTCCCTGCCCCTAGTTTATGAGCCGCTGTCTTCATCTTTTATCAGCACCTAGTAAGGGTATAATATTAGGGTTAAGGCCCCATCACACACAGCGATCTCGCCAGCAAGATCGCTAATTTTGTGACACCACAGCGATCTCGCCAGCGAAATCGCTGTGTGTGACATGGATCAGCGACCGGTCCCCCTGCCAGGTATCACTGATCATGCTGGATCGTCCAGGGCCGTTTTTTGATCGTTGGGCTCCCGCTGGCCAGCGCGCATCACTGCATGTGGCAGCGGGAGACCGATGATCAGCGACGCTGCACGCTGGTTTCCAATGTAAACAGCGGGTATCTAAGAGCCGCGCGGCTCTTGGTTGCCAGCTGTTTACCTTAGAAACCAGCGTGCACGCTGGTTTCCAAGGTAAATAGCGGGTAAATAAGAGCCGCATGTCTCTTAGATACCTGCTGTTTGCATTAGAAACCAGCTTGCTCGCTGGTCCTGATCGCTGGAGGGACTGTCTATGTGACAGCTCACCAGCGATCAGCCTAACAATGTCCCAGCGATCCCATCCATGTCGGATCGTTGGTGGGATCGCTGGGACTTCGTTATCTGTAACAGGGCCTTTAGGGAACTTAGATTAGATGCACCACTGCAGCACTGAAATAAAATAAATTGTTGGATCGGTGCTTGAAATTTTCAAAGACATGGCTGAAGCCTATGGAACCATACTCCACATGCCTGTGTACCTCCATATGCTTTGAACTTCAGCTTCACCTACTGCTACTTTACAACTACAAAATTATATCCATTTTTACATTTAGTCCAAAAATGTACTTTTTGTATTTACTACTGATGGTCGGATTGACTCGCGAGACTCGTGTCCATCAGCCAAGTCAGTAGTGTCTGGCCACTGGACAGGAGACATACGAGTCTCTTACTATCTAGGATCCCTGGCTTTTGATTAGCAGTGCTGGCATGACGTATTTGTGTGTCACGCCGTAATGATGACATTACACCAGCCCATCTAATCAAAAGCCGTGTCAGGGTTCCCAGAAAGTAAGAGGTTTGTGAGCTTCCTGTCAAGCAACCAGAGACTGGAGTCCCACATATCGATACACCTTTCACTAGTACTGAAAAAAGTCAAAGCAACAACAAAAAAATCTTTTGTAAGGTAAATAATATATTAAAAAATGTTCTCCATGATTCACCAGTTGTCTTTATGTATCTAACACAGTAATTTCCATATGCTAGTATAGTTGTAGTTGTATGCTGAATTAGTATAGTTATAGTTGCATACTGAATTAATGAATATGCAAGAAAAACTTACAGTGGAGTTTTAAAAGCCGATCCCATTGTTTTGCCAAACATACTGCACTTCAGAGTAATGTGTGTATTTTTGGCCTGTTTTTCTGGGGATGAACATCAAACTACAACTATAGAGAAAAAGGTAATTTTGAGAAAGACGATAAAATATAATCAGATCTGATGTATTAAATGGCAGTAAGACAAATAATTTACATACAGCAATCCTTAATTACCCCTTGATCAACACAAAAATATTCTTAATGTAAATTTAGGCATGATTTTTTTTAACCTATGTAACTATGTAACTATAGAATATGAACCATATTGACATAGTTAAAGATATAATGTTACAATTCTAAAGTGAAATTATACATATTAATTGATGTAATACATGAATGTGTTACAGCAACATAGTCTTTTATATTAAGGTACGCATTCATGAATATTTATTTTAAAACAGAGGGATACCGCCAAAGAACCTCCACAGCCATCAACACTAGACAGCCCAACAGTACTTGACAAAACACTTGTCGATCACTTTACTCCAGAAATATTGAAATCTGCAATTAAAAGTAACCCACTGTACAAGGATATACCTAAAGAACATCAGGTTGAAACAAAGAAGAAGCAACCATCATGGACCGTTCAGGATTATGACAGTCAGTTACCAAATCCAAAGCTCTCGCTCTATATGAAGGTATGCAAGGGTATGGTCTCCCCCCATAAACAAATCTAGCACTTTGATGTGTGCAGAAGCATAAACAGGGATAACTACAAAGATGGACAGAAAAACAAAGGTCATAGTTGTTAAAATTGGTACAGTAGCAAGGCTTTGCAAGATACCACCAGTGACCATATAGTGGTAGATACAAGTTCTACACAAGGACTCTGCAGACCATATAACTGAATACAGTACAGTCAAGTGCAGTGACTCACAAGTGATGTATATTCTGCAGACATTTTCCATCCTTTTCTCCTCCTTTCGGATCTGACCACCATGATGACTTCTAATTATTGCAGTTTGAGGCATTTTTGTATGCTGAGGCATTTTTGCCTTCTGGGTACCAAATGCTGCCAATATAAAGCAAGACAAATAAAGTCAGACCACAACACAGACTACAAAATTAAACCATATGCCCGGTGTGAACATTGCCACATACAGATTATTTTTTTTGCATTGGTGTGCCACACGGCCAATCCCTGTGTCATGATCCAGGACGGGATTTCGCTTTGACCCGTCCTGGTTAGACTATGGGTTAATTGTGCTGCCTCTCTCTGGCGGCAGGGGGCTATTTAGTGCTCACTGGACCTGGGTCCGGTGTCAGTTGTACTCCTGCCCTCGGCTGAGTTAAGTGACCTCTTGTATTCGTGTGCCTGGTGCCTGATATCTTGCTTGCTTGTTCGGTTGTGATCTGGTTCTGTCCCTGTTACGAGTTCTGCCTGACCCTCTTGTACTGCGCTACCTCTCGTGTATGACTCTCTGCTTGTGACCCGACTTCTCTCTGCTTGTCCCCTTGGTACCATGTCGCCCTCTTGTGTATGACCTTTGGCTCTGTCTGACTACCCGTCTGTTTGTCCCTCCTGTACCTCGTTCGCCCGTACTGCTGTGACCTCTGTTTTGCCTGACTCTGAGTTGTTTGTATGGTGTCCTGTCCTATCTGAATACAGGACGCTAAGCCCCGCCCCCTTGCAGTCACATGACCATAGGTCCCGTGCAGATTATTCAGTTTCAGTGTCCGCAGGTCCTATGCCTCTTTACTTTCCAGCGCTGACTGGACCCTGACACTATTAGCCTGAAGCACGCATGGTCACCTCTGCTGCCCGTCTCTACAGGTATCCTTTAGCACTGCTTCTGTACTCAGGACACGCGCACTGGCTCTATGAGCAAGTGCAGTGCGGTGTCTCTGACATTATAACTGACCCATACCATTTTTTTTTCTCTGCTCCCATTCACCTGTGTGTGTGATGGATCCTATGCACACTCTTTCTGAACAGGTTAAGCATCTAACGCAGATGTCTCAGAAACTCTTTGGAGAACAAAGAGTCCTGGCTCAGTCTCAGCAGCTGATCGCCGACACTGTGCAGGGGGTTCTTTCATTGGGGGCTCGGGATGTTACATTAATTTCCCCTGAGTCTCCAGTGAAGTTACCAGATACCTTTTCTGGAGATAAAAATGACTTCAGAGTTTTCAAGGAGGGCTGTAAGCTTTTTTTTTCCTTAAGACCACACTCTTCTGGGGATGAAAGTCAGAGAGTGGGGGTCATTATGTCTCTGTTAAGGGGAGCCCCCCAAGCTTGGGCTTTCTCCCTTCCTACCACAGCCCCTGAGCGTATGACTGTGGATGCATTTTTTGAGGCCCTGGGGCATATTTATGATGAGCTTGATCGGGTGCGTATGGCTGAGGACAGGCTGATGAATGTTTGCCAGGGGAAACACTCAGCCGAGTGGTTTTGCTCAGAGTTCAGACGCTGGGCTGCTGAGGTCTGCTGGAACGACGCCGCTCTCCGGGGGTTGTTCCGTAGAGGCTTGTCTGAGCATCTGAAAGACGCCTTGGCTCTCCACCCCCCACCTGATGCCCTGGAGGAAGCTATGACACAGGCCGTCCGAATGGATCGCAGGTTACGGGCAAGGGGAGTGATACAAACCGAGACATCATTATTCTCCCAAGGAAGGGGAGCCAGTTCTTCATTGAAAATCACGGCGATGGGAACCATCAACCTTAAGGAGGAAGAAAGGAGACAACGGCACGTGAGAAAATGCTATGTTCACAGTGGCGAGTCTGGACATGGGAAAAAGGATTGCCCCTCCCGGCCACTAACCAACAAGCGACTGAGCCCGGGTGATTATCGTGGAGGTCACCCAGGCTCTCGGGTACCCTTTTCTGCATTTTCTAAAATGTCATTTCAAGTGGAACTTTGTTGGGGGGGTGTCTCCACATCCACTTCTGCCTTCGTGGATTGCGGTTCATCATTGAAATTTATTGACTCTGACTTGGTGGCCAGGTGTAAGTTAGGGACAGTTAGGTTGGAGACTCCGATTCACCTTGTTGCTATTGACAAAACACCACTGGTTAAGAATGACATTGTGTTTTGTACTGAAGAGCTTCTCCTTAAAGTGAGTTCCTTACACCAGGAACATATTTCATGTTTTGTAATGAACAACCTGCCTGCGGGACTGGTGTTGGGGTTCCCCTGGTTACAGCTGCATAATCCTGTGATTAATTGGGAATCTCGGGATATTGTTAAATGGGGTCCCTATTGCTCTGAGAAATGTCTTGTTTCTGTGTCTGTGTCGTCCGTGGGTCTAGAAGGCATTCCGGAGTGCCTGATAGATTACACTGACGTTTTCTCCGAAAAAGAGGATGAGGTTTTACCACCACACCGCCCATTTGATTGTGCCATTGACCTGGTTCCAGGTGCTAAATTGCCCAAAGCCCGCCTGTATAACCTCTCGGGTCCAGAACGGGCTGCGATGAAGGAATATATTTCCGAGAGCCTCCGTAAGGGACATATTCGTCCTTCTGTTTCTCCTGTGGCGGCAGGGTTCTTTTTTGTAAAAAAAAAAAGACGGTGGTTTGCGCCCATGCCTCGATTTTCGTGAGTTAAATAAAATAACTGTGAGGAATACTTATCCCCTTCCTCTTATTCCTGATTTATACAATCAGTTGTCCGGAGCTAAGTGGTTTTCGAAATTAGATCTACGGGGAGCGTATAACCTTATCCGAGTCCGGGACGGAGATGAATGGAAGACCGCTTTTCTCACTACTGAAGGGTTGTTTGAAAATTTGGTCATGCCCTTCGGCCTGACCAACGCTCCAGCGGTCTTCCAAAATTTCATAAATCATGTGTTCTCCGATTTGATTGGACGTTTTATGGTGGTGTATTTGGATGACATTTTAATCTACTCGCCTGATAAACAGACTCACATTGGTCATGTTTAGGCAGTTCTCCAAAGGCTCAGGGAGAACTGTGTGTTTGCTAAACTTGAAAAATGTTTATTTTTTGTTCAGGAACCGTCCTTTCTGGGGTTCATCGTGTCTGCTGAAGGGTATCACATGGATCCTAATAAGGTGCAGGCCATTGTCGAGTGGGTTCAACCGTGTGATTTGAAGGGTCTGCAACGTTTCCTAGGGTTCGCTAATTATTATTGGAAATTTATAAGGGGGTTCTCACAGGTGGTTAAACCCCTCACAGACATGACTCAAAAGGGGGCCGATATCAAGAATTGGTCAACCGCAGCGGTAGCGGCATTTCAGTTTTTGGAAAAATGTTTCATGTTGGCCCCGGTTCTTATCCAACCGGACCCCTCTGAACCATTTATTGTTGAGGTAGACGCCTCAGAGGTGGGGGTGGGGGAGCGGTATTGTCCCAGGGACCCGCCACTTTGACCAATTTAAGACCTTGCGCCTTTTTCTCAAAGAAGTTCTCCCCTGCGGAGAGAAACTATGATGTGGGGAATCGGGAACTTCTGGCCTTAAAATTGGCTTTTGCAGAATGGAGGCATTTTTTGGAGGGGGCTGTTCATCCTATAACTGTAATCACAGACCACAAAAACCTAGCTTACATTGAGTCAGCTAAAAGGTTGACTCGCAGACAGACTAGATGGTCACTTTTTTTTCCCGATTCAAGTTCTCGATCACTTTTCGACCAGGATCCAAGAATATCAGAGCGGATGCGTTGTCACGCAGTCTTGATCCGGTGTCCCCCCCGGAACCTCCATCCTCCATTCTTCAGCCTGGGGTGGTGGTGGCAGAGGTTTCTAATGTGTTGGAACGGGAGATTCGAGAAGCCTAGGCTCTTGCACCTCCAGCTAAGCCGGTGGATAAACTTTTTGTGCCAGCTCAGTTTCGTCTCAAGGTCCTCCAGGAGTTCCATGACTCAGTTCTGGGTGGACATCCAGGGATCTCAGCGACCCGGAAGGCCATTGCTAGAATATTCTGGTGGTCTTCTTTAGCCTCTGATGTTGGGGAGTATGTGTCTGCGTGTGAGGTTTGTGCCCGTGCGAAAACTCCCCATAACCGGCCGGCCGGGGAATTGGTACCACTGCCAATTCCTGAGAGACCATGGACTCATCTGTCCATGGATTTCATCACCAACCTTCCCCCTTCCAAGGGTAATACCGTGGTCTAGGTCGTAGTGGACAGGATTAGTAAGCAGGCACATTTTGTACCTTTGGCAGCTCTACCTAATGCGGAAACATTGTCCAGATTGTTTGTGGAGCATGTGGTGCGGGTGCATGGGGTACCCCTGAATGTGGTGTCTGATAGGGGAGTGCAATTTGTGTCCAGATTTTGGAGAGCTTTTTGTAGGAGGTTGGGTATTGGTCTGTCCTTTTCATCCGCCTACCATCCAGAGACTAATGGGCAGACTGAGCGGACCAATCAGTCTCTGGAGCAAATTCTGCGTTGTTTGACCTCAGCCCGACAGGATGATTGGTGTTCTGTGTTACCATTGGCTGAGTTTGCATTTAACAACCGCACTAACCAGTCTACGGGTACATCTCCTTTTTTTTGCAATTATGGGTTTCATCCTCATTTTGGAGAATTTTCCCGCTTGAATTCTGGGTGTCCTGGGGCGGACGAGACGATCCAGCGGTTGGGGGAGGTATGGCGGGAGGTCCAGAATAACATTACGAAGGCCCAGGACAAATTAAAATTTTTTGCGGACAAAAAACGATCCATGGGTCCAGTGTTTCAGGTCGGAGATAAGGTATGGTTATCCACCAAAAATATAAGGCTCAAGGTCCCCTCTGCGAAGCTTGGACCCAAGTTTATAGGTCCCTATGTAATTACCGAAGCAGTTAACCCGGTGGCTTTTCGGTTGAGTCTTCCGCCATCTCTAAGGATCCCTAATGTTTTCCATAAGGCCCTTTTGAAACCTGTGAGGTCCAGTGGGGAGGGATCATTATCTTCCCCGACACCGGTTCTGGTAGATGGGCAGGCTGAGTACGAGGTGGAACGAATTGTCGACTCGAGGTTGGTCCGTCGCGCCCTTCAGTATCTGATACATTGGAAGGGCTACGGTCCTGAGGAACGCTCGTGGATTCCTGCTCGATCAGTTCGTGCGGATCGGTTGATCCGAGCCTTTCACGCCAAGTACCCTGAGAGACCTGGGGGTCCGGTGGCCCCCCATTGAGAGGAGGGTACTGTCATGATCCAGGACGGGATTTCGTTTTGACCCATCCTGGTTAGACTATGGGTTAATTGTGCTGCCTCTCTCTGGTGGCAGGGGGCTATTTAGTGCTCACTGGACCTGGGTCCGGTGTCAGTTGTACTCCTGCCCTCGGCTGAGTTAAGTGACCTCTTGTATACGTGTGCCTGGTGCCTGATATCTTGCTTGCTTGTTCGGTTGTGATCTGGTTCTGTCCCTGTTACGAGTTCTGCCTGACCCTCTTGTACTGCGCTACCTCTCGTGTATGACTCTCTGCTTGTGACCCGTCTTCTCTCTGCTTGTCCCCTTGGTACCACGTCGCCCTCTTGTGTATGACCTTTGGCTCTGTCTGACTACCTGTCTGTTTGTCCCTCCTGTACCTCGTTCGCCCGTACTGGTGTGACCTCTGTTTTGACTGACTCTGAGTTGTTTGTATGGTGTCCTGTCCTATCTGAATACAGGACGCTAAGCCCCGCCCCCTTGCAGTCACATGACCATAGGTCCCGTGCAGATTATTCAGTTTCAGTGTCCGCAGGTCCTATGCCTCTTTACTTTCCAGCGCTGACTGGACCCTGACACTATTAGCCTGAAGCACGCATGGTCACCTCTGCTGCCCGTCTCTACAGGTATCCTTTAGCACTGCTTCTGTACTCAGGACACGCGCACTGGCTCTATGAGCAAGTGCAGTGCGGTGTCTCTGACACCCTGATTGTAGGCTGGCTGTTTCATTTGGTATTATTGCACCTGTGCAGTTGCCATTTTATTTGGGTCCGCTGCACCCTGTTAGTGCATTTGTATTGAGGCCTGTTTATACAAGTAAGCATCTCTGCCTGTTTTGTTTTTTTCTCAAATATTGGAGGATTCTTTTCTCTTTCTGTGGTTTTCATGTTAGAGGAGGACCAGCAAGTGTAAGGAACTTTGACGTTAGTTTGCCAGCTTACGTATCATGGCCATAATATTACCTTACATATATTGATATGTTTTTGTGCACTTTTTATCTTTTCAGGGTGCAGTTGGGCCCAAATGGTTCAGTAAACTGTGGCCTCTGTTAACACGGGATGCATTATAGTTAGCACTGAGCAGCCCCCCTATATGGTGCTACTAAGAGGCTATGAACCATATGCTCTGCATTCCCTGTGTGAACATTACCACATACGGATTATTTTTTTGCACTGGTGTGCCATACGGCCAATCCCTGATTGTAGGCTGGCTGTTTCATTAGGTATTATTGCACCTGTGCAGCTGTCATTTTATTTGGGTCCGCTGCACCCTGTTAGTACATTTCTATTGAGGCCTCTTTATACAAGTAAGCATCTCTGCCTGTTTTGTTTTTTTACAAAATGAAACTGACCTCAAATTATTATTATTATTATTTATTGTTATAGCGCCATTTATTCCATGGCGCTTTACATGTAAGGAGGGGTATACATAATAAAAAAAGTACAATAATGTTAAACAAAACAAGTCATAACTGGTACAGGAGGAGAGAGGACCCTGCCCGCGAAGGCTCACAATCTACAAGGGATGGGTGAGAATACAGTACGCGAGGTGAGAGCTGGTCATGCAGCGGTTTGGTCGATCGGTGGTTGCTGCAGGTTATAGGCTTGTCGGAAGAGGTGGGTCTTCAGGCTCTTTTTAAAGGCTTTGATGGTAGGTGAGAGTCTGATATGTTGTGGTAGAGAGTTCCAGAGTAGGGGTGATACTCAATTAAACTCAAAATCAAATACAAACACCAAATCAAAACAAAAAGTAAAAAATTTCAGACCAAAGATGAGACTAAGGTATATTTAGACTCTTTTACTCAAGTCGACTTAGTAGTCAGGACAAAGTGCCTTGGTTCTAGGGCTAAATAGTAACCAAAAATAAGAGAGGGTGTGATTCTATGATTCTATGATTCTATGATTCTATGAAGTATACCAACCAGGCCATAAGGGGAGGGGAGAGTCAGACGGTGGCACAGGCTTTATTTAGAGAGGAAGGTGATATTAGGGAAGCACAAGGGGTAGACCAGTAGATTTTATTATCTGAGACTCTCTCCTGCTGTCCATACTCTTCTCACTTCTAGGGTGGGCTGCCAAGATTTACACTGGCAATCCATAGGCACTTAAGGCTCCTGGGATAGTGTCCCAATAGAAAAAAAGCTCTGACTCTTCAACAGGTTCCATAAGTACATAACTTTGTTGTGCTTTTTTGGGTGATTTGTCTTAGTCAGGTGACTATGATGCTAGACTCACATCAGTTTATTTATCAAGTGACCGTGAAAATTTCCTTGGCAACTTGCCTGTTGGTGCTACAGGTCTTTGCCGGCCGCAGAAACCAAAAGAGTTGTTTAAAGTATAAAGAATGCAAAAACAAATATGGGGTGCCAGAAATCTTTTTTTCAAGTACCCTGCTGTGCCATAGCTCTCAAAAAAACACCATACATGTAGAGAAAAAAAACAACACTTCGTGATGAAGGAGGAATCAAATTCTAATGTTTAAAGTGATTTCAGGGTCCACAATATTGATGGACTTTACTTAGACCACAAGTATAATTTTATCGAGGTCCAACACTTGCGCACCCCCATGCGATCATCTTTTTAATACAAAAGGACAAATCTGCAACACCACTTCAAAAAGAACAAGAAAAGACAACTCTGCAATATCTAGTTTTACTGCTAATAAATCTGAAACGTTCAGGAAGATGGAGCAATGTAAACATAGAAGAACCTACGAGTAGTGAAGCCCCTCCAAACTGCTGATTGACCATGGTGCCCAGACTCATAGCTACCACTAATCCATGGCCTATACTAAGGTTATAGATATATGATGTCTCTTCTCTTTAAAGAAAAGAGTTATCATTAGTTGAGATTTGATGTCTGTGTTGCTGAACATCACAATATAAGGGCTCGCTCACACTAGCAAGTTAACAATTGGTGCCATTCTCATCCACACAATTGTTCTCTCACTTCTCATCCATGTGCTGTCTGTATACTCAGCAGCTATTAATCTTCTACAGGACCATTTACAGTTTCCTATGCAACAGAACTGTAATGTAACCGTAAAAATTAGATGGCACTCTGATGGTCCGTTTGGCATGCGATTTATTTCTCGCACTGTATCAATTTCGACTTGAAATCACAGTATGCTGGAATTTTTTTCTCATGTCGACTACAGCTGAGAAAAAATACGGAGTTCTGCACTGCCTCATTGAATAACATTGGTCTGAACGCTGAATGCAATACAAGTTTTTTTCGAATTACACTCGTCCGATTGATACGCTAATGTGAGCGAGCTCTTAGGTTCTTAGGCAGACTTTTTTTTTAAATGGTGAAGATGTCTTACATAAAAACAAGGGCGTACAGAAAGTTCACCCTTACTGCAGCAGCTAATGTGGGCATTAAAAGGAATGTTATGTTTTTTAATACTGTAAAAATATTACAAGTCATCTCTGACTTCTGAAAATTGTATAAAATGCACTCAGATGTGTGATTGCATATAGTCCTTGAACTCTATAGTGACTCTCTTATAATTTACCAGAGGAGTTCTAAAAGACTTATTGTACCTGTTCCTATTCCCAAATTGGCTGCTTCGGTTCCAGTGGGCAGAATTGGGCAGAATTGAAAGCAGGGAATACATTATGAAATTCGGTGCTGGGCTCTACTTTTACTCCACTGGGGGGTGTACTCCTCTCCTGCTGATTGACTGGAATAAATCCAACTGTGAAAATCACCATAAGGGTCCTGCTCACAAGCCAATTGCTATTGCCAACCATTGACAGCAACACAACCAAAACGGGCACATGATGCCCTATTTACACCACCCGCATGATACTTATATTATATGCTTATATTGAATTGACTGGTTTCACTTTGATGCAAGTTTGTTGGTTGTTGATTCACTTGTTACAGTTCAAAGCCTGATTACTTTTCTGGATTTCATGCAAAACTGTTTATTTTTGCCAAATCGCATGGCTAAAAAGAATGGCTTGTGCCAAGTTTGCTTATGGTAGCCTTTTTCAGCTCACAGATGCAGAATGCGAGTCCATTTTTGTTGTTATGAATATTTTACACTCCTCAGCATTGAAGCTGCAAAACCAACGTGGCTTTCCCTCGTGAAGACCTCTTCATGGTGTTGCCCATGTGCTTTCGTCAGATTCTAAGAGCGGAACATAGTGATCCAATCTATACCAAGTGAAATCAGACATCCAGCTGCAGGTTTTCTATTAACCTCACACCACCTCTCTCAAAGGCTATCAAGGTGCAGACCAAGATGTCATTAGTGGCTGAGATGGAAGACTATCCCATTCAGTGATGACTTCAGCTTTTGCCTATGAAGCAATGACAGCCGGAGTTTAATGGGTGACATGTGGGCAACACCATGAACTAGCCTTCACGAAGGGACTTGAAAGTGCCCCACAACCCATTTTTCAAAACACAATGCTAGGTCGCACATTGCTCCTGCTACTGTGAACAATCTGTGTAGTCAGTGTGGCTTAAATGTGCTACCATGTCCTGCAGAATCTCCGGTTTTGTCTGCCTTTGAGCACAATTGGGATGCTCAGCAATTGCAAAGAGAGCTGACAGCAGCGGATTGTGATGTGCACTCAGCATGGCAGAGCATTACTCAGACAACCATTAAGAACCTCAATGATGCCATGTCAATGTGTGTAAATGTGTATATTTTTCTATATCCAGAAAATAAAGTTACACTCTATAACACTATAGGATGTAAATGTCATGATCCAGTCTGGGGTTTGTTTCTGATTATTATCTTGCTGGGATGGTCATGCGGGGGTTAATCTTCACTGCCTCGTTTTGGGATCTGTCTGGCTATTTCAGTCTGCTGTTACCTGCAAGCAGCATCAGTTATAGTTCCTGTCTTTGGCTTGAGCAGCTGGCCCCATTATACCCTGATTTTTCCTCTGCCCGTTTACCTAGGTCCCTTTCCTGTCTTCCCCTGTCACTTCGCTCATCATAGTACTCGTTCTCTGTGCTGTGACCCCTTGGTATTTGACTCAGCTTGTCCTCTGACCTGTTTAACAGTCTTCTGTCTCTGGCTTTCCTGCGCCCGACCGGCTCTGACTTCTTTGGCTTGTTTCTGACCACGTGTATTGTTGTGACCTCTGGTACTTCGTTCCCTCTCTGATGCTGACCCGGCTTTTCTGACTACTCTTCCGCCACCTAGTGGCTCCTTCCTGCTGCTCTGTGGTTCATTGCGAGTGTACCTGTTTTTCTTCACCTGCACCCCCTGGTGGAGGTTGTGTGCTACTGCACTGCAGCAGGCATTACATTATAACTGGCCATATATTTAGAGGGGTTTATTCATTTTTTTCCCTGGCTATGAATCCTCTGCGCAATCTGGCTGACCAGGTGTCCAGTTTGACGCAGATGATGTGATAATTGTGGGTGGAACATAGGGCCCTGGCCACATCCCATACTCAAATGCAGAAAGAGTTGAAGGAGACAGTTAAAACTGTGCAGGGTACCACCCCCCTGGTGTCAGCAGGTCTGGCGATTCTGTAGATGTCGCCTAACACTCTCCCAAGCACTCGGTCGTCAAGCTCACTGACACCTTTGCTGGTGAGAAGGATAAGTTCGTACATTCAGGAAGGGTTGCAAATTGTTATTTTCACTTAGACCTCGATTCTCTGGGGATGAGAGTCAGCGGATGGGAATAATTATTTCCTTACTCAGAGAAGGTCCCCATTCTTGGGCTTTCTCGTTGTCCCATACTGCCCCTGAACTGATGTTGGTGGATAGGTTTTTTGAGGCCCTAGGACTTATCTATGACAAACTAGACCATGTCAGGGTGGCAGAAGATACTATCAGGGGTCTTGCTCAGGGAAACCTCTCAGCCGAGTGGTATTGCTTAGAGTTTAGATGATGGTCCCCAGAGGTCTCAAGGAATGATTCTGCACTCAGGTACCAGTTCAGGAGGGGACTGTCTGACCATTTGAAGGACGCTCTGGCTCTCCATCCACCACCTAGTTCTTTGGAGGAGGCTGTGATTCAGGCCATCCAGATGGATCGAAGACTAAGGGAGAGGGGTGTCATGCAGCGAGATGGTCCTTTGCTTCCGAGTAACCCTGATGCTAAGCCTCAGTCCGAGCCCATGGAGGTGGGGGTCACCACCGTCAAGGAAAGGGAGAGGAGATGACGACGTGATGGGAGACTCTGCTTCTACTGTGGTAGTCCGGGACACTTGAAAAAAGACTGTCCCTCCTGTACTCCTACTCCCAAGGTGACAGGAAATGCCTAAGTCTGGGTAACTGTCGAGAAGGTTGCCCAGACTCTCAAGTACCTTTTTCTTCATCTCTTACACTACTGTTGGAAGTAGAACTTTGTGTCAATAATGTTTGTACCTTCACTTCAGCTTTTGTGGATTGTGGGTCGTCTGTGAAATTGATTGACTCTGATTTGGTGGCCAAATGTAAGTTAGGGACAGTCAGGTTGGAAACTCCCATTAATATCGGGCCATTGATAAAACACCCCTCACTAAGAATGTTGATAAGTTTATCTCCGAGGTGTTTATCCTTAAGGTGGGGTCCTGTCATCAAGAACGTATTACATGTATTATTATGGACAATCTACCTGCGGGACCAGTGTTGGGGTTTCCCTGGTTACTGTTACATAACCCTATCATTGATTGGGATCTCAGGGCATTGTTAATTGGGGTCCTAATTGTTCTAAAGGTTGAATTGTTAATTTATCTGTGTCATCTGTCAGTCTGGAAGGTATTCCTGAGTACCTGAAGGATTTTGAGGATGTATTCTCCAAAAAGGAGGCTGAGATTCTACCACCACATCGCCCATTCAATGTGCTGTTAATCTCGTTCCTGGTGCCAAACTGCCCAAGGCCTGTTTATACAATCTCTCCAGCCCTAAGCGGCCGGCTATGAAGGAGTATATCTCCTATAGTCTTCGTAAAGGGCAGATTCACCCCTCTGTTTCTCCTGTGGTGGCGGGATTGTTTTTTGTGAGCCAAAAAGATGATGGTTTACGTCCATGCATCGATTTTTGAAAAATTAAACAAGATCACGGTGAGGAATACTTACCCCCTCCCACTTATTCCTGATTTGTACAATCAATTGTCTGGGGCCAGGTGGTTCTCTAAGTTGGACCTCAAGGGAGCATATAATCTCATCCGAATGTGAGAGGGGGATGAGTGGAAAATGGCTTTCCTCACCTCCGAGGGTTTGTTTAAAAACCTGGTTATGCCCTCTGGTCTGACTAATGTGCCAGCGGTATTTCAGAATTTCATTAATCAAGTTTTTTTGGATTTCATTGGGCGCTTCATGGTGGTGTATCTTGATATCCTTATATATTCTGTTGATAAAATGAAACATATGGGTCATCTCCATGCTGTCCTTCAGAGGCTCAGGGAGAACCATCTCTTTGCTAAACTGGAAGTGTTCATTTTTTGTGCAAGAATTGTACTTTGTGAGACTTATTTTGTCTGCTGAGGGGTTTCGCATGGACCCTAAAAAGGTACAGGCTATTGTTGATTGAGTGCAACCCAAAGATCTCAAGGGTCTTCAGAGATTTTTGGGTTTTGCCAATTGCTATAGAAAATTCATCAAAGAGTTTTCACAGGTGGTTAAACCCCTCACTGATTTAACTCACAAGGGGGCTGATATCAAAAACTGATCAACTCCAGCTTTAGCTGCATTTTCTTTTTTAAAAGAATGTTTTATGTCTGGCCTTATCCTGATTCAACCTAATCTGTTGAAACCATTTGTCATGGAGGTGGATGCCTCAGAGGTGGGAGTGGGTGCAGTGTTGTCTCCAGGGCCCACCACGTTAACCAATTTAAGACCCTGTGCTTTATTTTCTGAAAAGTATTCCTCTGCTGAAAGGAATTACGATGTGGGTATCCAAGAGTTATTAGCCATTAAATTGTCTTTTGAAGAATGGAGGCATTTTTTGGAGGGGGCAGTCCATCAAATCGAGGTCAATCACGGACCTGTCATACATTGAGTCGGCAAAATGTTTAACCCCATAAGCAGGCTAGGTGGTCACTTTTTTCTCTCAATTTCAGTTTTCCATCACTTTTAGGCCTGGATCCAAGAATGTGAAGGCGAATGCCTTATCTCGCAGCTTGGATTCAATATCTCCTCCTGAACCTCCTTCCTCCATTCTTCAGCACAGGGTGGTTGTGGCTGGAGTTTGCTCGGCGTTAGAGCAGGAGATTCGGGAGACCCAGTCTCTTGCTTCTAGCTCCAAGCCGGATAATACATTTTTTTTTCCTGTTCAGTATCGGTGAAGGGTGCTCCAGGAATTCCACAACTTGGCTCTTAGTGGACATCCAGGAATCTTGACCATGTGCAAAGCAATCGCTAGGCTGTTTTGGTGGTCTTCATTGGCTTCTGATGTCGCTGTATTTGTATCCTCCTGTGAGATATGTGCCCATGTAAAAACCTCCAATAACAGGCAAGCTGGGGAATTGATGCCACTGCCAATTCCATATAAACCTTGGAGGCATCTGTCCATGGATTTTATCACGGATCCTCCACCTTCTAATGGCAAAACTGTGTTCTGGGTGGTGGTGAATAGGTTCAGCAAACAAGCGCATTTTGTACCATTGGCAGGGCTGCCTAATGCAGAAACTTTGTTGAAACTTTTCATTGAGCATGTTGTGCGATTACATGGTGTGGTGGTGAGTGTTGTCTGTGATAGAGGGGTGCAATTTGAGTCTAAGTTCTGGAGGGCTTTTTGTAAAAGGCTGGGCATCAGTTTGACCTTTTCTTCAGCCTATCATCTTGAGACCAACGGTCAGACTGAAAGGACCAATCAATCTTTGGAGCAGATTTTACAGAGCCTTGCCACGTCTCATCAGGATGATTGGTGCTCTTCATTACCGTTGGCAGAATTCGCATTTAATAATCATATTAATCAGTCCACAGGTACTTCCCCGTTCTTTTGCAATTATGGTTTTCACCCCCATTTTTCTCGGCTGGATTCAGGGTGTCCTGGAGCTGATGTTGCCATTCATCGGTTGGGGGGTCTGGGGGAGGTCCAAAGAAACATTGGGGAGGCTCAGGGCAAGTATAAATTTATTGCTGATAGACAAAGGTCGGTGGGGCCAGAATTCCAGGTGGGGGATAAGGTATGGTTATCCTCTAAGAATAAACTGTTGAGGATTCCTAATGCTAAGATACGCCCCAAGTTTATTGGACCTTACAAAATTTTGGACTTAGTTATTCCTGTTGCCTTCCACCTGCACTTGCCCCCATCACTGCGGATCCCGAATGTGTTCCATAAGGCTCTTTTGAAACTGTGCGTGTCTTCCTCAGGGGACTCTCCATCTCATACGCCTCCTGTTTTGGTGGATAATCAGACCGAGTATGAGGTGGAACGGATCGTGGATTCTCGGAAGCTCCGCAATTCATTTCTGTATCTGGTCCATGCAGATTGGTTGGTCAGGGCCTTTCATGCGGAAAACTGGGGGTCTGGTGGCCCCCCATTGAGAGGGGGGTCCTGTCATGATCCAATCCTGGGTTTGTTTCTGATTATTCTCTTCCAGGGATGGTCATGCGGGAGTTAATCTTCCCTGCCTCGTTTTTGGATCTGTCTGGCTATTTCAGTCCGCTGTTACCTGCAAGCAGCGTCAGTTATAGTCCCTGTCTCTGGCTTGAGCAGCTGACCCCATTATACCTGGATTTTTCCTCTGCCCATTTACCTAGGTCACATTCCTGTCTTCCCCTGTCACTTTGCTCATCGTAGTACTCGCTCTCTGTGTTGTGACTCGGCTATCCTCTGACCTGTTTAACTGTCTTCCATTTCTGGCTTTCCTGCGCCCGACCGGCTCTGACTTCTTTGGCTTGTTTCTGACCATGTGTATTGCTGTGACCGCTGGTACTTTGTTCCCTCTCTAATGCTGACCCGGCTTTTCTGACTATTCCACCACCTAGTGGCTCCTGCCTGCTGCTCTGTAGTTTCACTACGAGTGTACCTGTTTTCCTTCACCCGCACCCCCTGGTTGAGGTTGTGTGCTACTGTGCTGCAGCAGGCTTTACAGTAAACATGAAATATATGAAATTGGAATTTCATTACTGCTCTAGAAAATAGGAAAAAATGAAGATTCTTAGTACATAAATTGGACAATTCATGTATGCCCAGCAGCCATGACAAGGAAATCTTCCTTGTTGGGATCCTAACCTAATATGATACCTCTCCTGGACAGATAGCCTTCATTTATTTAGGTAGGTAGGATTCTGCTATAATTAAAACCACCATAGGCTGATGTGTGGAGTGCTTGAGTCTATGTATACAAATATCAAAAGACTGAACATCATTTGCAAACAGAACAGGTGTGAACAGGTGCATACTAAAAGTAGCCATCGCCATATATAACTAACAATTAATGTTGCACTCTGTAATGCTATAGCATGTATCAGTAATGCAATTCCAATTTCATATATTTCATATTTTCATGCTATAGCATTTCAAAGTGCAACTGATGGTATGATAAAGTTTCTAAGTTTCTTGAGACCTGTTTTAAGAATTGCTAGGTTTCTTACGGTTGGGCTGCCAGAGATCAATAACTTACTATCTTAGGAATAAAAGCTTGATTTATATGAAATGCAAAGATACTTAAAGGGGTAATCCCATCTCCAAGATCCTATCACAATATATGGTAGGTGTAATAATAATATTAGAAAATACCTACAATTAGAAATGTAGTATAGTTTTTCTGATTCGCTATGTCACTTTCCTCGTGTGCAGGCATTACAAGACCTTAAGCATCCATGGTAACTAACTGTCACTATATCGGTGGTCGTAACTTACGAATTCAAGTCCTTACCAAAGACATTTCTTATTTTTTTACAGGAGAACCCACACGATTTACATTATTGGCTAGAAGATATTTATACACCTGGGTATGACTCTTTGTTAAAGAAGAAAGAAAAGGAACAGAAGAATTCCAAATACTGTAAACTATTTGCATTTTTGGCACTTCTAGTTTGCATTCTTATTGCCATAGTGACAGTTACTGTTTTATTTACTTAAAAGTCATATGTTCATGGATATTTTACCACATTTTTCTAAAACTGTAAAAATATCACAAATTAATTTAACATACAGCAGGTACTGTTTTTACAATAATAAAATAAAATGTCAGCATCTGCCTGGGTGTGCTTTGTACATTATGTGGAATAGCATGTTCTACGCCAAAGTGTCAAACTATTCATTCTTTGAAACTTATGTGACTGTTATATACATAACATTTTGAATAAAACTGCAATTAAGTCAGTTTTTTCCACTTATAACTCATGGGCGGCATACTATATCATTTGTTTAAGCACTAGCTATTTTAAAGTCCATTGGTACATTGCTGTAAACTATGAACATAAAAAATGAACATGTCCTAATGCTAAAATAATACTAACAAAAATATCCAGTAAAGAGAGGTCCCAGTTTTTGCCATTTATTTTTTAACTTAATCTAAAATATAATTTAAAAAAACAAACAAAAAAAATATCAATATCGGCATCTCATAAAATGTGAGTCTTGTAAAATTTTACATTTTTTTAATGGGAAAAAAATTCAAAGTGCGGTGAAATTGCAAAAAAGTGCAATCCCACAGTTTTTTTTGCCTTGCTTTTTTAATAGGTTCACTAAATGCTAAAACTGACCTATGATCTCCAGGTTCATAGACACCAAACATGTCTAGGTTCTTTTTTATCTAAATGGTGAAAAAAAATTCCAGACTTTGTTAAAAAAAATTGCACCATTTTCCGATACCCGTAGCGTCTCCATTTTTTGTGGTTTCGGTTAGGGATTAATTTTTTGTGTGCCAAGCTGAAGTTTTAATTATACCATTTTAGTGCAGACACGATCTTTTGATCGCCCATTATTGGATTTTAATGCAATGTCGTGGCAACAAAAAAAAAGTAATTCTAACGTTTTGACTTCTCTTCTCGCTGCGCCATTTAGTGATGAGGTTAATCCTTTTTTTTATTGATAGATTGGGCGATTCTGGATGCAGCGATACCAAATATGTGTATGTTTGATTTTTTTTATTGTTTCATTGTTTTATTTTGAATGGGGCAAAAAGGGAGTGATCACGTAACGGGGGTCACCGATGGGAGGATTTCCTGCGCGATTGCTGGAAATGCATGTTAAATGTGGCTGTCAGAGTTTGACAGCTACCTTTAACGTGTTAATAGCTGTGGGTGGATTGTGATTCCACCTGCGGCTGTTCCGGGCACATGTCAGCTGTTCAAAACAGCTGACATTTGACAGGAAAGATATGGGCTCACCGCCAGAGCCCACTTGGACCTTGCAGTTTGTTGTGCGATTTCTCCTGAGTGTGCAAATATTGAAAATATAATCGGTAAATACTTTCAAGCAGAGTGGAAAGCTCAAAAGGGAAATAGCGCCATATTATAGTGCAGCTTTTGCTAGAATGGTTTCCGATTGCCATTTCACATCGACAGAGCCCCTTAGGTGCCAGAACAGCAGTACCCCCAAAAGTGACCTAATTTTACAAACTACACCTTTAAACAAATTTATCTTAGGGTTTAGTGATCATATTGAAACCACAGGTGTGTCACAGAATTTTATACCATTGTAAAAAAAAATAATTACATTTTTACCACAAAAATGTTTTTTTTTCTCCCAGATTTTATACTTTTCCCACTGGGAAATGGGAAAAAGAAGACACCAAAATGTGTCACACAATTTCTGCTGAAGGCGGAAATACCTTATACTGTGGTGACTGTACAGTACTGCTTAGCCACACAAGAGATTAAGACTTGGGAGGGAAGGAGTGCTATTTGACACTTTGAGAACATTTTTTTGTAGAATAGATTGCAAAGTGCCAGAAGAACAGAATCCCTCCTCAAGTAACCTCATTTAGGAAATTGCAACTTTGGGCATTTATCTACAGGTGTAGTGACAGTTTTGACTCCATGGGTGATTTCTAGAAATAATCATCATTGAATGTTGTTCAGTGAAAATTGCAAATCGGCCATTACAGTGCCCAGTATGTTCTAGTACTCAGTATGTTGTAGTGCCCAGTATATTGTGGTACGCAGTACGCTGTAGCACACATACATTGTGCCCAGCTTGTGCTTCTGGAGACATTCACCCTGTAAATTAAGCAGACTCTCATCGCTGCAGAATTGCCAAACATGTTAATGCTAAATATGGTTTAGACACAGTGTGGAGCTCAGAAGGGAGAGGGGCATTTCAATTTGGGAGTGTAGATTTTCCTGAATTTCTTTTGAGGGGGTCCATAGTGCTTTTTCCAGAGCCACTGTGCTACCAGCAACATGAAGCCCCCTTATATTTTCATTGGCAGATAATGGGCCTGAGTTGAAGCTTGTATTTTTGTGGATTTAGTTAAAGCTTTTATCGGGAACATTTTACAAAATATTTTGGACCACATTTATCCTGTACTCTACACTGAGCACTTACATTGGGTTCTCCATCTAAATCTCTGAATAATGTGATTCAGATGAAACCTCCAAGGGATCCATTCAATATAATGAGGCAGCAGAGTTACTTTGGTCTCTGTCTAGCAATTGTTCAGGATGTCCTTTATTTTAGATGTACACAGGACTATGGCTAACCGCACTATTGTGCATGTCCAAAAAGATGCTTAAAAAGCCAGATACCATTGGATCATAGATTGAAGAGAGTCCAAAGTGACTTTAGCTGCCTCATCATAGAGAATCTCCTGCCGGGGGTTCCATCTGAATCACATATTTCAGAGATGTGCATGTAAACCCCAATGTAATCGCTTACATACAGTGCAGGATAAATGTGAGCCAAGCCTTACTTCGAATTTTGGGAGGCAGAATAGACAAATCAACAGAAGATCAAGAATTGATTTTATTTTAGACAAGATATGTACTATTCTACAAGGCATTTCAAGCACACCCTGTATGATAATAACATAAAACTTATCCGTTTTGTTCTGTCATGATATCAATCTCTGCAACACCTTGCCTCGTCGAGTTTCTCAATATGCTGGATGATCAGGAGGCCCAATTCAGCAGTTATGGGAAATAGAGATAGCCATACAAAATGCAGGATAATGATATGGGGTGTGCTTGAAATGCCTTGTAGAATACTACCTATGTAATGTTGTGTTGACTAGAAGGTTTTAATATTATCTTAGTATCTAGGGACAACTAGGACAAGTGAGTCCAAGCCACCATGGAACAGGGGTGCCAGATCCTGTATCATTAGCGTGCCAACCTCTGCTGCTAGGCAGAGACAACCTAGTCGACATCCTAGGGCTAACTAGGCCCATTATGTGTGATATAACCTAGGATGGTATATATTAATCCAGTTTAACACAGCAATAACCCATATTTATATATATATATATATATATATATATGTGTGTGTGTGTGAAAAGATATTAAATATTATATAAACAATCAGCCGGATTCACATACATAAAAAGTTTATGATATCATAATGCTGCAGGGTGCATTTTTTCATGTTCTAAATAAATACATGTTGTGACCGCTCAGCCATGAATTCAGAACACACTGTGCTAAGCTTGTGACACAGCATCAATGGTGAGAGGGAAGTCATAAAGGTTACAGCAGGTCACTGCAGTTGTTCCCATGGTCAGTTCAGTTTGGCAGGCACGGTGCTGAATAAGGATCGTGCCTCTGACTGTAGGGCCCCCCATTGATTAGATGAGAAGCGAACTCCGTGCAGTGCCTCCCCCTCCCACTACTCCCCCCCAGGTGAGGCCATAATTAGGACGCCCCACTGACCAATGGAAAGAGAGGAAAGGGCGTTTGGCCACACCCTCGGGGGTTAAATTCAGGTGCTGGGGTGGGGGTCTTTCTCTTTCCTCTCAGGCTGATATCTAGGAGCTTTTGTTCCAGGAATCCCTTGAAGCCATGTCCGAGGAATTGATTGCGGCCCTGCGGTAGAGAGCAGCACAGGTGGGTGATCCATGTATTATACAGTTGTAGCCAAAAGTATTGACACCCCTGCAATTCTGTCAGATAATACTCAGTTTCTTCCTGAAAATGATTGCAAACACAAATTCTTTGGTATTATTATCTTCATTTAATTTGTCTTAAATGAAAAAAACACAAAAAGAATTGTCCTAAAGCCAAATTGGATATAATTCCACACCAAACATAAAAAAGAGGGTGGACAAAAGTATTGTCAATGTTCGAAAAATCATGTGATGCTTCTCTAATTTGTGTAATTAACAGTACCTGTAACTTAGCTGTGGCATCTAACAGGTGTTGGCAATAACTAAATCACACTTGCAGCCAGTTGGCATGGATTAAAGTTGACTCAACCTCTGTCCTGTGTCCTTGTGTGTACCACATTGAGCATGGAGAAAAGAAAGAAGACCAAAGAACTGTCTGAGGACTTGAGAAACCAAATTGTGAGGAAGCATGAGCAATCTCAAGGCTACAAGTCCATCTCCAAAGACCAGAATCTTCCTGTGTCTACCGTGCGCAGTGTCATCAAGAAGTTTAAAGCCCATGGCACTGTGGCTAACCTCCCTAGATGTGGACGGAAAAGAAAAATTGACAAGAGATTTCAATGCAAGATTGTGTGGATGTTGGATAAAGAACCTAGACTAATATCCAAACAAGTTCAAGCTGCCCTGCAGTCCGAGGGTACAACAGTGTCAACCCGTGCTATCCGTCGGCGTCTGAATGAAAAGGGACTGTATGGTAGGAGACCCAGGAAGACCCCACTTTTTACCCCGAGACATAAAAAAGCCAGGCTGGAGTTTGCCAAAACTTACCTGAAAAAGCCTAATACGTTATGGAAGAATGTTCTCTGGTCAGATGAGACAAAAGTAGAGCTTTTTGGGCAAAGGCATCAACATAGACTTTACAGGAGAAAAAAAAGAGGCATTCAAAGAAAAGAACACGGTCCCTACAGTCAAACATGGCGGAGGTTCCCTGATGTTTTGGGGTTGCTTTGCTGCCTCTGGCACTGGACTGCTTGACCGTGTGCATGGCATTATGAAGTCAGAAGACTACCAACAAATTTTGCAGCATAATGTAGGGCCCAGTGTGAGAAAGCTGGGTCTCCCTCAGAGGTCATGGGTCTTCCAGCAGGACAATGACCCAAAACACATTTCAAAAAGCACTAGAAAATGGTTTGAGAGAAAGCACTGGAGACTTCTAAGGTGGCCAGCAATGAGTCCAGACCTGAATCCCATAGAACACCTGTGGAGAGATCTAAAAATGGCAGTTTGGAGAAGGCACCCTTCAAATATCATGGACCTGGAGCAGTTTGCCAAAGAAGAATGGTCTCAAATTCCAGCAGAGCATTGTAAGAAACTCATTTTTGGAGTTTTGTGTAAAATGATCAATTTTTTGCTTCATTCTCTTTTGTGTTTTTTCATTTAAGACAAATTAAATGAAGATAATACCAAAAAATTTGTATTTGCAATCATTTTTAGGAAGAAACTGAGTATTATCTGACAGAATTGCAGAGGTGTCAATACTTTTGGCCACAACTGTAGCCCTTTTATCTAAACTGGATGCGCACCCACCTGTGCCCTCTCCTGATCCCCTATTGCCGTAGGCCTCTCCTTTGTCTCCCGGGACCCAATCCTTCCCTGGGCCCCAGGCTTCTCTGTCACCCCCTCATCCAACTCCAGCGCTGCCCTCGCAGCACACAGCCTCCTCATCCCTCCATGCCCTGACCTCACCTGTCTCCTCAGGTGGCCTTCTTCCCCCAGTGACGTCCTCTTCTCTGCAGCCACCCGGCTTATCTGGGGCTGCTCCTGCCTCCACTACAGCTGCTCCGGCCTCCTCCTCAGCAGACCCAGCAAGACCTGGCAGATGCTCTGAATGCTCATCGCGTCCACCGGAGCATCTCCATGTCGGTGGTGGCACCGCCCCTGGTCACCGACGCCCCCGGACTGCTGCTGCAGCTGCTCTGGGCCCCGTTCTGGCCACTTGCGCCACCTCAAGTAGGCTGCAGGCCCGGATTCCATTGTTAGGCTCCGGGCGTCTATCCAAGCCCGTTGCCATGCCCACTTCCTCCACCAACGGTCCACCCATCTCACCACTCACCCCTTGTCTAGTGCAGAACGGTGGGCAGAGTCGGTCCGAATCTCCGCCCATTTCCGCCCAGCGTCACCACAGAGGCCCGACCAGCAGTACGCCCACCTCTATTATTTCAATAGGTGCCAGTCATCAGAGCTGGCTGCAGGCTCCACCCACCCGGCGTCACCACTGCTCCAGTGGCCAGCCCAGCACAGCCCCCACAACTGCAATACCGAGGACAATGGGCAGCAGCTTCTAGAGGGCGAGCAGCGAAGCACTGAGCACAGATTAACCCTTTCCAGTAGCAGCAACATCCCACTACCAAGCCTGGTCTCCCACGCCTCTCCTACAGGCACAGCATTGCCTCCTGTCCGGAACGTCGGTAGTTCAGGTGGAAATAGCCATGCTGCTGCCGAGTGTGCTGTCCGGTCCAACCCGACCGTTCAGGACGCTCTGCAGCAAAACTTATGTGTAGCACAAAACACAAACCCAGCACACTACACACCACCAACCCCCCAAATGTCACAAACACCTTTGTCGCACACTATTCCATTGGTGGTCAGAACGCTATCCCCCTCAAGACACACATCACAGCCAGTGAACGCCTATAGTGATAGCAATAATAACTCCACACCACTTATTTGCGAACCTACCAACAACCTGCATACATCCAACCATCACGGACGTAGTCACATACGTCACAGATCCTCCACACCCTCCTCAATGGATTCCCACCAACACCATTCTCACTGTCTCTCTGTCTGTCACTGTTCCCATTACAGGCAAAGGCGTAGCTCCAACAGGAGCCCCCACAGGTCACACTCCTCCAGATGGAGGTCACCTTCCACATCTGGACGGTCCGATGTGTCCGAGGGGCACCGCAGCAGGCATTCTTGGACATCCAGCAGAAGATGTTGCACAAAATCTCCACCCCACACCAGTAGCCGGAGGTGCAGCGATGAACATCTTGCGACCTCCAGCCAGACCGTCATTCAGGAGGGAGCGCTGCCATGAGCTCACGACAGCCATCGGCTGCGACGTGCTCCATCGTCGTCATCAATCCGAGAAGATCCATCTGTATCCATCATGGCCCAACATCATCAAAGTTCTATCACCGAAGCAGGATTTCAGCCACGTTCCGTTAGCCAACAAGTGTCCGGGCCATATCGGGCCACCAGCCAGGAGCAGGATATCGCCGGGGTACCTCCTTCAACTGGAGACACTCGATCGGCGGCAGACAGCGGTGAGTCTCATATAAACAACACACATAACAAAATACACAACACAGAAGACAGCGACCTGGCATCTGCCATCAGGGCGCTAGTCGACCACTTGAATCTGCCCGGAAGTCAACCCGTCTCCAGGAGCATACCTCAATCAGCTAGTCTATACAAAGATGCCTTTTTCTGCGGAATTGGTCCGCTAGGTGCACACATAGACCTAGAGAAGATAGAGAAGATCTGGAATAATGACTATGTAGACATATGGTCACTCTTATCAGCGGACCAACAGTCAGTGGATAAGGAAAGGAGGTCTGGCAAATGGTCATATGATAGAAATAGAGGTAAAATAGCGCATACAATGAACAACTGGCTGCAGGCCTTCGCAGTCCTCGGCTGTATAATGGGCCAAAAACATCCTGAATGCTGCTCTGAGTTATTCATATACCAGGGTTTAATATATAACTCCTATAAGTCTCATGGCGGCGTTGCTTGGAGGCGCTATGACGAAGAGTTCCACAGGCGGCTAGCCCTGCAACCTGATCTAGGATGGGGAGTAAAAGCCACAGATGTCTAGCTACGACTAATGCTTACACAAAAACAACCCCCTTTTCATCAACGGCCACAAGTCTCTCAGCAGCCGCAGGCCAGAACTCAGTGATCGTACGGAGACCAGGGGCCTGCTTGTTATACAATAATGGAAACTGTCGCTTCCACACGGCATGCAGATATAGACACTCAGCCTGCGGAGGCGAACACCGTGTATCAAGGTGTACATGCCTCGCAAGTGGAACTGCTATGAGGCAAAACCCTGGTGAGCGTAGCCGCAATGGGCCGCTGGCCAAGCCTTTATCCCAATAAAGAAGCTGCTCAGCAATTATACCACGGTTTTAAGTACAGTTTTCATCACCTTTAAATTTAACCGAAGACCAACATAGGCAAAAAATCTAAAATCAGCTCAGGAGTTCCCAGAGATTTTACAGCAAAAAATCATAAAAGAGGTCGAACTAGGCAGGATGGTGGGCCCGTTTCAATCATTACCATTTAAAAATTTCAGAATCTCGCCTTTAGGCATTGTGCCCAAAAAAGAACCCGATAAATATCGGCTAATACATCACCTTTCCTACCCAAAAGGTGATTCGGTCAATGACGCTATACCCCCAGAAGACTTGTCGGTAACCTACGCTTCGCTTGACAGAGCAGTTGAGCTTGTGCGCGCGGCGGGGCCCGGTGCCCTGCTGGCAAAAACAGACATCGAGTCAGCTTTCCGTCTTTTACCCGTGCACCCTGAATGCTTTCATTTGTTGGGTTGTAAGGTAGACCAGCTTTTTTATTTCAACATGTGCCTACCAATGGGCTGCTCCATTTCCTGTCAATATTTTGAACTTTTCAGTACCTTCTTAGACTGGGTAGTGCGTCACGAAACAGGCAGCAATTCAACAATCCACTACCTCGATGGCTTTTTGTTCGTCGGACCCAGGGAATCCAAACTCTGTTCTTTTCTTCTTCAAAAGTTTAAATTTATTTCTAGGCGTTTCGGTGTCCCACTATCGCCGGAGACAACGATCGGTCCGTGTAACGTTCTCCCTTTCCTCGGTATTGAAATAGACACCAATGAGATGATTTTTCGTTTACCGGCGGATAAATTGGAAATAACACTCCAAATAGTTAAAAGTTTCCTCATTGAAAAAAAAGTCACCCTCCAGCAAATGCAGTCCTTACTAGGTTTACTCAACTTTGCTTGTCGCGTTATGCCAGTTGGCAGGGCTTTCTCACGCAGGCTATCACTAGCTACAAAGGGCATCGCCCAGCCGGGCCACCGAATCAGAATTAATCGCTCAATGAAAGCGGATTTGTCCATCTGGAAAACATTCTTAGAAGCCTACAATGGGCATACATGTGTCATGTCTCAGGAAACGCTAAACAGCGCCCTAGGTCTACTGGTGGGTGCGGATCTCACAAATGGTTTTGTCGCAATCTACTGCAACCAATGGTGCAAAAGCAGATGGCCGGTCCTATGGACCTCTGCCAACTGGGGCCGCAACCCCGTTTTGTGGGAGATATTTGCCATAGTTACATCAGTCGAACTATGGGGTGACAAACTAAAAAATGCTAATATCAGATTTATAATCAAAAACCCAGGAAGTGCGAAATGTTTAAACAGCATGTCTTCCTCATCGCCACCGATTCTTGCGCTGTTGCGCCGCCTTGCACCATTATGCCTTAGACACAACATCTGGTGCCGAATCAGAGTGACGTCTACTGTGGATGATAAGATGGTTAACTCTCTGTTGTCTTCCGATTGGCAGGCCTTCAAAGTCTTCCTTCCAAGCGCAGAACCAACGGGCCTACTGTGTCCTCCCTCCCTCTGGGACACAGTGGCCAATCACTGATGCCCTTGATCCGAGCCTCAGTGACACCGGCTACCTGGCAGGTTTATGGTAAGGCATGGGAAGAGTGGTGCTCGCTAATTAAAGGGAAGCCAGTCAATACAGGTGATCAGGCGAGATGCGACGTGGTGGTAGAACTCCTGAACCAGCTCAAAAGTAGAGGCACGTCGGGCACATTAGCGCAGCATCATTTATCGGGAGTAGCCTTTTTCTTTCAGCTAGAGGGATGGGCCGATGTAACTAAATATTTTTTCATAAAGCAAGCCATTAAAGGCTGGAAAAGGATCCAACCCAGTCAGGAATGTCGTCGCCCCGTTTCTTTAAGTCTGTTGCATGATATTATAACAATATCTAAAACGGTATGCAGGTCACAATACGAGTCAACCCTCATATCTGCAGCATTTGCAATCGCATTCTTCGGGGCGCTGCGAATTAGTGAACTAGTGCCGCCTTCTAAAACAGCATCAGCAGGTGGGTTAATTAATGAGGATCTTGCAATATGCAGCGACGCTCTGCGCATTAGAGTGCGGAAATCAAAATGTGACCCCACCGGTAGGGGGTCGTGGGTCCTGGTCAAGGCTCTAGACGGCCCCATATGCCCTGTTAAAATAGTCAGACACTACGCACCTATAAGGCACAAAAGTAGATTTTTCCTCTCACACACCGACGGGTCCCCACTTACTAAATATCAATTTCACACAATATTTAAGAAATGTATACAAGCTGTCGGTGTAGACCCCAAAGAATACGGGACGCATTCTTTTAGAATCGGAGCGGCCACTGAAGCAGCTAGGGCCGGTGTAGCTGAAGCTGAAGTACAGAGATTAGTTATAGAAGGATAGGGAAAATGAAGGGAGGTCAGCTCACCAGTCTCAGTTGCGATCCATAATCCTCCTGCGCACGGAGTCACCTTGATCAGGGGCGTTGACTGAAGCAAAATAAAGGATAGAATCTCCAGCGCTGGACTTCAGTTAAAAATTCATCATTTATTATAAATTCTTAAAATCGGACAGAAAAAAGTATGAATAAGGACATACAGGCAGATGGGGTCTCTGGTGGTCTCCAACCAACGCGTTTCGACCTAGAGGGTCTTACTCATGGTTCACACTAGACCAGTACTGACAACTACAAATAATACAAAGACTGGTAAATCACAGGTGTTGGACAAAAGAATTAATGAAAATAGGGAGTATCCCTACCAGTTAACTCTTGCAAAACACTCAGCCTAATGTGGAGCTGAAATATACATTAACCCTTTTACCATTAGTAAATGAAATAATGTAAACAAAAACTTATCGGAAAAACAGGAAAAAATAAAAACTAATGAAAAGATATCATAAGAATATAATGAATAGCAAAAAAAAAAAAAAAAAAACCTTCATCAATTAATATAATGTTAATAAACAAAGTAACAATCACAAAAATTATCAGAAAAGCCAGAATTAAATAGGACTAAGTAAAATGTACAGAAGAAAATATCAATCTAATTGCAATATTAAATCAAGTCGTTTGTTCAGACCTAATGGTACTCTTGTATTTAATTTAAAAATCCAGAAGGATTCACGATTTAATAATTTTCTCCTGAAATCACCTCCCCTAGTAGATCTATAGACTTTCTCTATTGCTATAATTTTGAGACTATCAGTTTTACCTCCATGAACAGTTTTACAATGATAAGAAACTGCTGAGATATTATAATTGTTGCTAGTAGCTTCTGACAAATGTTTCCTAATTCTCTTTTTAAGGGGTCCTATTGTGCAGCCTACATATTGTAGGTTACAAAAAACGCATTCAATAACATATATTACTCCTTCTGAATTACAATTTATGTGAGACTGAATAGGGTATGATATGCCAGTAACACTGGAAGTAAATCTGCTGGTTTTAACCACATAATTGCAGACTTTACAGGGATGATGTCCACATTTGGAAAAGCCTTTATATGACAATCAAGTATTTTTAGTTCTCCTATTGCTGATAAAAAGACTGGGGGATAAGATATCGCTCAAAGCAGGAGCTTTCCTGAGACATCCATGTGTGCTGTCTGACAAGTGTGAACTGCATCATATATTGCCAGATATTTTTATGGTAATTCATTCCATCATCCATGTGTGCTGTCTGACAAGTGTGAACTGCATCATATATTGCCAGATATTTTTATGGTAATTCATTCCATCATCCATGTGTGCTGTCTGACAAGTGTGAACTGCATCATATATTGCCAGATATTTTTATGGTAATTCATTCCATCACTCCTTTGGTGGGTCTTTCTTTTTTATCTATTTGGTTTGTGCTTTGAAGTGTAGAAAGGTGTTTTTTTTTTGTTTTTTTTTCCCTTTCTCTGTTTGATGGCCTTGTCCAGTATTAGTTATTTACCCTGCATAGTAATGCCTGCTCTGGCCTTGTGCTAATTGGTTAATTACTGATTGTGGCCTTTTGGTGGCTGAAGCTAGCAGACATTTCATTTCATATATATTTAGCTCTGGCTGGGATAGCACGCGTGCAACAGATATTAAGTGCAACAGGATCAAGTGTTTTGCAGTTAGACAATGCAGTTGGACAGGGCAGGAGACAGGTAAGGTGCATAAATTTTTCATGCACGAATGCTTCTTGGTCAGTCGTACTACATATGCATTGATCATATCAACCTGCTGCTTTTTTGTCTTCACCTCTGCTTTCTAAAAACTCGCCTGCCCTTTTACACATTCTGTGCACTCTCTGCATATCCACCCCTCCCTTTTCCCCTCTCCCATGTATAACTCTGAGGCTCTATTGACATTTCTTACCCACACCAAACCATCCAAAACCACCATGCAGCACTCCAAACGTTCATACAAATCATCCCACCACCTGCTTTTTCTGTTTTTTCTCCTTTTAATAGCTGCAGGTGACATCTCCCCCAACCCTGGGCCTCCCTCCACCAGCATACGTTACTCTCCTCCAGCTGCATATAGAAACCCTGCTAATCTTATTAACATTCAGTGCATGCCTTCTCCTCTCACTTTCCAATGTGCTCTCTGGAATGCACGGTCTGTGTGTAACAAACTGACTTACATTCACGATCTTTTTCTCTCTAATTCCCTTAACCTTCTGGCTATTACAGAAACCTGGATCCAGCATTCAGACACCACCGCTGCTGCCGCTCTCTCGTTTGGTGGGCTGAAATTTTCACATACCCCCAGACCTGAGAACAGACAGGGTGGAGGTGTTGGTTTGCTGCTTTCATCACAATGTGCTTTCCAGGTCATCCCCCCGGTTCCCTCACTTACATTTCCTTCCTTTGAAGTACATGCCGTCAGACTCTTTAAGCCTTTCTCCTTACGAGTGGCGGTTGTTTATGGCCCTCCAGGCTCCTCCCGCCAGTTTCTAGACCACTTCACCACCTGGCTTACTCACTTTCTATCCTGTGACATCCCCACCCTCATCATGGGAGACTTTAACATCCCCATCAATGATCCGCTCTCCCAGTCTGCCTCTCATCTTCTTTCTCTAACTTCTTCATTCAGCCTCTCACAGTTTACTAATTCTCCTACACATGAGGACGGGAATACTCTGGACCTGGTTTTCTCCCGTCCCGGCTCGCTGCACGACTTTACTAACTCGCCTCTCCCGCTCTCGGACCACAACCTTCTTTCCTTCTCTGTCAAGAATTGTCTCCTCACCCGGGACACCCCCCACTTACCACACTTATCGGAATACACGTACCATTAATACCCAACAGCTTAGGGACAATCTCCACACATCTTTAGCCCCCATCTCCACCCTCTCCTGTCCAGACATAGCATTGTAAAACTTCAATAATACACTGAAGAATGCCCTAGATGAAGCAGCACCTTCTATACGCAGAAAGACCCGACACAGACAATGGCAGCCCTGGCACACAACGCAAACACGCTTTCTTCAGTGCTGCTTGAGGTGTGCAGCGCGGCAGTGGAGAAAATCTCTCTTAGCAGAAGACTTCATCCACTATAAGTTCATGCTCAAAACCTATAACTCTGCCCTTCATCTGGCCAAACAATCCTACTTCACCACCCTCATCACCTCACTATCCAACAACCCAAGACGACTTTTTGAAACCTTAAACTCCCTCCTGAAACCTAAAGTACAGGCCCCCATCACCAACCTCAGCGGTGAGGATCTGGCCACTTATTTCCTAGAAAAAATCAACCACATACATCAGGATATCTCAGCCCTATCTCCTCAGTGCCTGGATCCCCTTCACTGCCGCACCTCAAGCTCACTAGACATCTTTGAGCCTGTTTCAGAAGAAGAAGTTTCCAAGCTCCTCGCTTCTGCTCGGCCTACAACCTGCAACAGTGACCCTATTCCTTCACAGCTCCTGCAGTCTCTCTCACCACTGGTCACCACTCACCTGACTAAAATATTTAACCTCTCTCTTTCTTCAGGTATATTTCCCTCCTCATTTAAACATGCCATCATAACCCCTTTACTTAAAAAGCCATCCCTGGACCAGAACTGCACTGCTAACTACAGACCTGTCTCTAACCTTCCCTTCATCTCTAAACTCCTGGAACGCCTGGTCCACTCCCGTCTAATCCGCTATCTCTCGGATAACTCTCTTCTCGACCCCTTACAATCTGGTTTCCGCTCTTTACACTCTACTGAAACTGCACTGAAACTGCCCTCACTAAAGTCTCTAATGATTTAATAACAGCTAAATCGAAAGGTCATTGCTCCCTGCTGATTCTACTGGATCTCTCTGCCGCATTTGACACTGTGGATCACCAGCTCCTCCTCACTATGCTCCGCTCTATAGGCCTCAAGGACACAGCCCTCTCCTGGTTCTCCTCCTACCTCTCTGAACGCTCCTTCACTGTATCTTTTTCCGGCTCCTCTTCCTCTTCTCGTCCCCTTACTATCGGGGTCCCGCAGGGCTCAGTCCTAGGCCCCCTCCTCTTCTCTTTATACACTGCCCCTATTGGACAAACAATCAGCAGATTTGGGTTCCAGTATCATCTCTATGCTGATGACACCCAATTATACACTTCTTCCCCTGACATCACCCCTACCCTAATTCAAAATACCAAGGATTGTCTGTCTGCTGTCTCTAGCATCATGTCCTCCCTCTATCTGAAACTAAATCTCTCTAAAACTGAACTTCTTGTGTTTCTCCCCTCTTCTAACCTCACTCTACCCAACATCGAAATAACCCTGGAGGGTTCAACCATAACTCCCAAGCAGCATGCCCGCTGTCTTGGGGTCATATTCGACACTGAACTTTCCTTTACTCCGTACATCCGATCACTCAGTCGCTCTTGTCACCTGCATCTTAAAAACATCTCCAGAATCTGACCTTTTCTCACCTTTGAAACTGCTAAGACTCTTACTGTCGCTCGTATTCATTCTCGTCTGGACTACTGCAACTCTCTTCTGATCGGTCTCCCTCTTACCAAACTTTCTCCTCTCCAATCCATCTTGAATGCGGCAGCCAGGGTCATATTTCTGTCCAGCCGCTTCACCAATGCCTCCATCTTGTGCCAATCATTACACTGGCTACCTATTCGCTACAGGGTCCAGTATAAACTCATCTCTCTCACCCACAAAGCTCTCCACTGTTCCGCACCACCTTATATCTCCTCTCTCGTCTCTGTCTATCGCCCTACACGTGCCCTCCGTTCTACAAATGACCTAAGAATAACATCCCCCGTAATCCGAACCTCGCACCTCCGTCTCCAAGACTTCTCTCGTGCTGCTCCAGCTCTCTGGAATGCACTTGCCCAGACGATCAGACTGATACCTAGCCCTGACCTATTCAAGCGCGCTTTGAAAACCCATCTCTTCAAACAAGCCTACCACATCAACTACTCAGCAAGCTAACTTTGCCCTGTTCCCTCCTTCCAAATATTATTCTGAATCTGCACCCTACTATTCGTCTGTCTCCACACCCTTCATGCACATGATAACTGCATTTGATACTTGTCTATTGCACTTAAACACACGGGCTGATGACCGGATCATGCAGCTTTATATGAAAATCCCTATTATAATTGCCAGACCTGAATTAACAAGCATTTCTCACCTACTGTGTCCCCCCATTTCCTTGTAGATTGTAAGCTTGCGAGCAGGGACCTCACTCCTAATGTCACTGTTTGAATTGTCTTAACTTGTATTGAATTTATTGTCTGTACATGTCTCCGCTTAATTGTAAAGTGCTGCGGAATATGTTGGCGCTATATAAATAAAAATTATTATTATTATTATTATTTCCTGGCTATGTATCGTATCTGGGTATTGTCCAGAATTTGACCAAGTTTATTATCATTGTGTAAAATAGGTAAATATTTTTTGACAATGTCCGTTATCTTGTTGAATTGTGGACTGTACATGGTAGAGAAACTAACTATAGGACTGTCATGATTATTGCAGGAGGACCGTGTGCGATTCTTTTTCTTGTTAGCAGTAATTCCAGTGTGTACAATGCTCAAAGGAGATTCATTCAGCAGGGTGTGTCTATCAATCCTGCTGACAATATTATCAGCTTTCCTTAGCATCCAATTAGCATATCCTCTGTCCTTAAGTCTAGAGAGGGTTTTGTTTGATTCTTTGGCAAATGTTATAGGTGAGCTGCAATTTCTTTTTAACCTAATTAATTCTCCCACTGGAATGTTTTTAACCACGTGCTTAGGGTGACAAGAATAAGCTTGTAAAATTGAGTTTGTATCTGTGGGTTTTCTGAAAGGAAAAAACACAGACCTTTTGGCTGTCAGGGTTCACAGACAAAGTCACATCCAGATAATTGATAGAAAAATCTGACACTGAGAAAAACAAAAACAAAACAAATATCCTGGAATAAAAAAGTAAAAAAATATATTGCAAAAATTGCATGAAGGTAGTAATAATAGTAATAATAAGGGTATTTAGTTAACATAATTTTGATCAAAATAATGTAGAAGCCATCCCGCCACGTCACGGCAACCCTTGTGGGACAGTCCTAACTCTTGTATTTAAAACCTTTCCACTTGTCAAGTGACGTAAATGTGAACAAGGACACATTTGTCCTTGTTCACATTTACGTCACTTGACAAGTGGAAAGGTTTTAAATACAAGAGTTAGGACTGTCCCACAAGGGTTGCCGTGACGTGGCGGGATGGCTTCTACATTATTTTGATCAAAATTATGTTAACTAAATACCCTTATTATTACTATTATTACTACCTTCATGCAATTTTTGCAATATATTTTTTTACTTTTTTATTCCAGGATATTTGTTTTGTGTTTTGTTTTTGTTTTTCTCTGTGTAAAGGTCATGTGTTCATATGCAATTACATTTTGCATGCACATTAATTTACTTTTTCTGATCAGACTCAGTTTCTCATTTGTTTCATTATGCATTCTGTGCATATAAGGGTGTGACCGCCCTGCTTCTGAGTTGGAAAATCCATCCTGTCTGGCCTACACTATTACTGGTGGTTCAGTCCCTCTGTCCTTGTTCACATTTACGTCACTTGACAAGTGGAAAGGTTTAAATACAAGAGTTAGGACTGTCCCACAAGGGTTGCCGTGACGTGGCGGGATGGCTTCTACATTATTTTGATCAAAATTATGTTAACTGAATACCCTTATTATTACTATTATTACTACCTTCATGCAATTTTTGCAATATATTTTTTTACTTTTTTATTCCAGGATATTTGTTTTGTGTTTTGTTTTTGTTTTTCTCTGTGTAAAGGTCATGTGTTCATATGCAATTACATTTTGCATGCACATTAATTTACTTTTTCTGCTCAGACTCAGTTTCTCATTTGTTTCATTATGCATTCTGTGCATATAAGGGTGTGACCGCCCTGCTTCTGAGTTGGAAAATCCATCCTGTCTGGCCTACACTATTACTGGTGGTTCAGTCCCTCTGTCCTTGTTCACATTTACGTCACTTGACAAGTGGTAAGGTTTTAAATACAAGAGTTAGGACTGTCCCACAAGGGTTGCCGTGACGTGGCGGGATGGCTTCTACATTATTTTGATCAAAATTATGTTAACTAAATACCCTTATTATTACTATTATTACTACCTTCATGCAATTTTTGCAATATATTTTTACTTTTTTATTCCAGGATATTTGTTTTGTGTTTTGTTTTTGTTTTTCTCTGTGTAAAGGTCATGTGTTCATATGCAATTACATTTTGCATGCACATTAATTTACTTTTTCTGCTCAGACTCAGTTTCTCAAAAATCTGACACTGTAAATGTAAATGAAAGATTAAACTCGTTCATATTGATATAGCTAATGAAATCACTAATCCCTGAGATGTCTCCCTTCCAGATCAAAATCAGGTCATCTATAAAGCGACCATATAGTTGTATATTTTGTGAAAAGGGATTATTGTTACATAAGATATATTTCTCTTCCCAAACAGCTACTGTAATATTAGCTAAAGCTGGGGAACATTTACCCCCCATACTTACTCCTTGTTTTTGTAAGAAAAAAATTCCATCAAATGAAAAATAATTATGTAAGAGAAGAAAAGAGACTGCATCCACAATGAAAGATTGAATTTCTATCACATATGTGCTGTATTTGTCCAAAAAGAATGTGAGACTAGAGATAATCACATTGTGTGGTATGGACGGGTATAAGCCCACCACATCACAAGTAATCCATGAATATTCTGGTGACCAGTGATAATCATCCAGGGCAGAGATTAACATTTTGGTATCTCTGATATATCCTGGAAGATCAATAACCAAAGGTTGTAGATAGTGGTCAACCCACTATGCCAATTTCTCTGAAAAAGACCCTATCCCCGAAATTATAGTTCTAAAAGGGCGGGGGAACAAATCCTTGTGGATTTTAGGAAACGCATGATAAATGGGAATCACAGGGTTCTTGATATTAACATAATCGTAAATTTTCTGTGTTATGGCCCCTGTGACTAAACCATCACTTAATAATTTTAACAAATCACACTGAAATTTAGACGTGGGATCACTAGAAATCTTGGAATAGGTAGCAGAATCATTCAAAATGCGAAGATTTTCTGAATAATACAGACCAGCATTAAGCACTACTACTCCACCCCCTTTATCTGCCTGTCTCACCAGAATGTCAGCATTATCTTTTAACTCTTTCATTGCTACTCTCTCTTGTGCTGTTAAATTGTCATATGTCATTTCTGTTATTTTATCAAGCTCCACTAAATCTTTCTCTATTAGTTCTTGAAATATATCTAGAATGGCAGGTCTAGACTGGACTGGATAAAACCCTGGATTGGGCATTTTGAAAAGATCATTTAGAGTCCTATTTTTTGATAAGGAATGTGATTGTAAGTCTCTAAGAGGGGAATAACCTATAAGATCTTTGAAAGAAAAATTTCCATAGGGAAAAATTAACTCTGGAATATTTGTAGATCCAGACAGTGACAAAGTCTCTGAAGAGGTCGACTGGTGGTCAAAATGACATTTCAAAGTTAAGTTTCTGGCAAACTTATTCACATCTAGAAGAGTCTGATAAATATCAAATTTGTTGACTGGACTAAATCCCAAGCCTTTGCTCAAGAGAGTCATATGAGCTTCTGATAGGATATAGCTTGAAAGATTTATTACAGGGCATGTTGATATTTCCTCCTGTTTCTGAAGTAGTAGTTTCTTTTTATGTTTCCTCCCCGCTCTTCTTCGTCGTTTTTTGATCTCCTTACAATAATTCCATCACTACGGATATCCTCAGAATGATTCGTGTTGAAGGAAGCATCCAAGAACTCTTCTGACGTGTTCATATTAGAACTGGAAGACGCTGTTGAGTCATGAGACCCGGTGAAGCTGACCCTGCGATCTCTATGGTGAAAAACCATGCTGATATCGTTTTTTACCTTCTTGAAAAGGACGGCTTTTCTTCCAGGAATAAACCTGGTTCAATTCAAAGTCGCGTTTGTCTCTTGTGAAATTACTGCGTTTTATATCTGCAATATATTCTTCCAGTTTGGAAAGATTTTTTTCCATTCTTAAATTAAATTTGTCAAAGTCTTTCACATTATTGTGTTTGTTCAAAGAAGTCTGCATCTTAGTGATCTCTTCTTTAACACAAGTCATCTCCAATTCCTCATATTTAATAATCAGCTCCATTAGTTTGAAAGAACTTTGTGTAAGAATCTGCTCCCACTCTACTCTGAAGGTGTCTGAGTAGATGAAGGTAGGTCTTTTATTCAGTCTCAATCCCCTAGGGATAAGTTTTTTCGTCAGATAGGATTTTAGAGAGGTCATGTCCCACCATAATCTGGTTTCCTTATTTTTCCGATTTTCCAGTTTATTAAAAAGGTTTTCTAAAGACTCTACCTGAGAGACCCCACTGCTCACATTAGTAACATCATCTGTAGAGTGAAAAATGGCTGCAAAGATATGCTGCCTATTTCTGTCCAAATCCATGTCCATAGAATTAATGTTTTACAGACGTCCACAACAATTATAGAGTAAGGGAGCAAGACTTGATCATGAATATAGTTATAGAAGGATCGGGAAAATGAAGGGAGGTCAGCTCACCAGTCTCAGTTGCGATCCATAATCCTCCTGCGCACGGAGTCACCTTGATCAGGGGCGTTGACTGAAGCAAAATAAAGGACAGAATCTCCAGCGCTGGACTTCAGTTAAAAATTCATCATTTATTATAAATTCTTAAAATTGGACAGAAAAAAGTATGAATAAGGACATACAGGCAGATGGGGTCTCTGGTGGTCTCCAACCAACGCGTTTCGACCTAGAGGGTCTTACTCATGGTTCACACTAGACCAGTACTGACAACTACAAATAATACAAAGACTGGTAAATCACAGGTGTTGGACAAAAGAATTAATGAAAATAGGGAGTATCCCTACCAGTTAACTCTTGCAAAACACTCAGCCTAATGTGGAGCTGAAATATACATTAACCCTTTTACCATTAGCAAATGAAATAATGTAAACAAAAACTTATCGGAAAAACAGGAAAAAATAAAAACTAATGAAAAGATATCATAAGAATATAATGAATAGCAAAAAAAAAAAAAACCTTCATCAATTAATATAATGTTAATAAACAAAGTAACAATCACAAAAATTATCAGAATAGCCAGAATTAAATAGGACTAAGTAAAATGTACAGAAGAAAATATCAATCTAATTGCGATATTAAATCAAGTCGTTTGTTCAGACCTAATGGTACTCTTGTATTTAATTTAAAAATCCAGAAGGATTTACAATTTAATAATTTTCTCCTGAAATCACCTCCCCTAGTAGATCTATAGACTTTCTCTATTGCTATAATTTTGAGACTATCAGTTTTACCTCCATGAACAGTTTTACAATGATAAGAAACTGCTGAGATATTATAATTGTTGCTAGTAGCTTCTGACAAATGTTTCCTAATTCTCTTTTTAAGGGGTCCTATTGTGCAGCCTACATATTGTAGGTTACAAAAAACGCATTCAATAACATATATTACTCCTTCTGAATTACAATTTATGTGAGACTGAATAGGGTATGATATGCCAGTAACACTGGAAGTAAATCTGCTGGTTTTAACCACATAATTGCAGACTTTACAGGGATGATGTCCACATTTGGAAAAGCCTTTATATGACAACCAAGTATTATTTTTAGTTCTCCTGTTGCTGATAAAAAGACTGGGGGATAAGATATCGCTCAAAGCAGGAGCTTTCCTGGCTATGTATCGTATCTGGGTATTGTCCAGAATTTGACCAAGTTTATTATCATTGTGTAAAATAGGTAAATGTCTGTTATCTTGTTGAATTGTGGACTGTACATGGTAGAGAAACTAACTATAGGACTGTCATGATTATTGCAGGAGACCCGTGTGCGATTCTTTTTCTTGTTAGCAGTAATTCCAGTGTGTACAAGGCTCAAAGGAGATTCATTCAGCAGGGTGTGTCTATCCATCCTGCTGACAATATTATCAGCTTTCCTTAGCATCCAATTAGCATATCCTCTGTCCTTAAGTCTAGAGAGGGTTTTGTTTGATTCTTTGGCAAATGTTATAGGTGAGCTGCAATTTCTTTTTAACCTAATTAATTCTCCCACTGGAATGTTTTTAACCACGTGCTTAGGGTGACAAGAATAAGCTTGTAAAATTGAGTTTGTATCTGTGGGTTTTCTGAAAGGAAAAACACAGACCTTTTGGCTGTCAGGGTTCACAGACAAAGTCACATCCAGATTTTTCCTCTCACACACCGACGGGTCCCCACTTACTAAATATCAATTTCACACAATATTTAAGAAATGTATACAAGCTGTCGGTGTAGACCCCAAAGAATACGGGACGCATTCTTTTAGAATCGGAGCGGCCACTGAAGCAGCTAGGGCCGGTGTAGCTGAAGCTGAAGTACAGAGATTGGGACATTGGAAATCTGCATGCTTTGCAAGATACATAAGACCAGACCTGCTGTAACATATCTTGTTTCTTAAAGGAGGTCATAAGCCCGCAGTTTGGGTATTGGGACATTCTTTTATTTATTGGGCGTGCAAAAGAGCCGAGATACGCCCTGGTGGAAAGAATTTTTACTTCCCACAACTGGAGGTCAACTGGAGAGGCATCAGAGGGCTCCAGTGGGATCAGATCATCCCGGAGTTGGTTAAAATTTCTAAAATGGCAAAAGGCCACTGATATTGGTGTTACATGCTGGTGGTAATGATTTGTGCAAGACAACAGGTGCGAAGCTCTTCACGACAATGAAAACTGACATAAAGCGGGCTGCTTGCTTTATACCAGATATGGTGGTGGTGTGGTCCGATATTATATCACGAACGGTATGGCATGGAGCTAAAGACCTTAAGGCCATCGACAAGTCAAGGAGAAGGATAAACGCAAAGATGGCAACGTTTGTCAAAGAAAACTACGGCATCGTGGTTCACCACCACAATCTGGAGAAAGACATCTCATCCTTCATGAGACCGGACGGCGTTCATCTAACAGATATCGGGCTAGATATGTTTTTAACTAACTTGCAGGACGGGGTTGAACAGGCCTTAGTGATGTTGTGTGGGGGTCGGAGTCCTGTGTAGGTCATACACATGATCCTCCGAGGCGGTAGTGTAGAGGGGGGCAAGGTTCGTAACCTCTCATCAGCCGACGTGCCCAGCGGTCGCGGGTCTACAGCTTTGAGTCTGTTGCGAATTGTACTTGCCTCTCTCTGCTTATTAATAAACTGTGACCGACCTGTTCAACCAATCCATGCTTGTAGGTGTTTTGTTATTACGGGATTGGTGGGAGGCGGGAAGGCACTGCTTATGACACACAGGTCTCTGCAGTCTGACAGATACGGTACTGAATAAGGATCATGCCTCTGACTGTAGAGCCCCCCATGGATTTGATGAGAAGTGAACTCCGTGCAGTGCCTCCCCCTCCCACTATTCCCCCCAGGTGATGCCATAATTAGGACGCCCCACTGACCAATGGAAAGAGAGGAAGGGGCGTCCGGCCACACCCTCAGGGGTTAAATTCAGGTGCTGGGGTGGGGGTCTTTCTCTTTCCTCTCCAGCTGATATCTAGGAGCTTTTGTCCCACTCTCCCTCCCTTATAGATTAGCAGATGTGCAGCGCAAATGTTGTTTAAAATTTATATATATATATTTGATTTTGTGCAAATTCATTATTCATGTTATCTTTTTATTCTGTCACAGCGGTAGTGTAGAGGGGAGGCAAGGTTCATAACCTCTCATCAGCCAACATGCCCAGCGGTCACGGGCCTACAGCTTTGAGTCCGTTGCGAATTGTACTTGCCTCTGCTTATTAATAAACTGTGACCGACCTGTTCAACCCATCCATGATTGTTGGTGTTTTGTTATTACGGGATTGGTGGGAGGCGGGAAGGCACTGCTTATGACACACAGGTCTCTGCAGTCTTAGCTGGCTGATGAACTGCTGTAAGTTTGATGATGTCACCGCTAGCACCATGAGAAATATCTTAGAGTTCTAGCAGTGATGTCATGAAAGTTACCGCAGATCATCACTCACACTAAACTGACCGTGGTAGTCTCTGCCATTTTTGTACATTATTTATTTTACACATGATGTATACAGTGGGTGCTGAATACAACTCCCAACATTGTTGCTTGGTCGCGCTGATCTCAGGGAGACCAGGCGACAATGATGAGAGCTGCCTTCAGCACCCAGTGCCTGGGAAGAATGTGAACTGTACAGCCTTTCTCTGGTGCCGGTATGTGTCACATTCATGCGGCACAAAGATGGCACACATATGCCACGCATATGTAGCATGGAGACAGATAGCTAAGGTACTGTCTTTTCCAGTGCCTCAAATATCGTGATGTGTAAAGGGGGCCTAAGGCAGTATAATGAAAAAGTAATGTTTTTATTTATATACAGTATGTACAAGGTGGACATTTATATAAATACACCTGGGTTGGTCATGTATATGGATACACCTGAATTAAATGGGAATGGTTGGTGATATCAACTTCCTGATTGTGGCACATTAGTATATGGGAGGGGGAAAACTTTTAAAGATGGGTGGTGACCATGGTGGCCATTTTGAAGTCAGCCATTTTGGATCCAACTTTATAAATGGCAAACCCAGGTGTATCCATATAAATGGCCCACCCTGTTTTTATATATATATATATATATATATATATATATATATATATATATACACAGTATATATATATTATTTTTTTCTTACAGTGTTCACCGAGGGGGTTAATCAGTGTAACAGTTTATAGGTTGGGTCATTCTGGACCAGCGATACGAAATATGTGCTCTTTTTTTGTTTATTTTTGTTCCTACATAAGTATATGTGTTTATTAGTATACAGTAATATTTTTTCATTTTTTTGTTCTTTATTTTGTGAATTTGCTAAAATATTTTTTCATTTTTTTAAACCATTTTTTTCACTTTTTTGCTAAGTCATTCTATGGGACTTTAACTTCTATTAATCTGATAACTGGTATGCTGCATTGCAATGCATTATGCCTCTCAGTGTTACACTGGCAGAACCATCTGGCATGGTCTAACAGGCCACTGTAGCTGGCAGACCCAGAGGTCATCATTTGACATCCGGCTGCTGGAGATTAAGTTGTAGGGGTGCCGATCGCGAGGAAGAGCCCCTCCCTCTTCCAGCTTTCTGATTGCTGTGATCGGTGTTGTTCATTGCATTTAGGGGGTTTAAAAGCTGGGACAGAGGGTTCACCTCCCCTGGATGTGACAGCTGGAGTTCAGGTATCACTTAAGCCAAGCTCCCGACTTCAATCGTGCGGGCATAGCTCCTGTGCCCACACAATCACCAGGACGTATCAAAACCTCCATTTGCGGTAATACACCAGAAAAAAGGAGGTAATGTGTTGTGAGTTCATTTTCCCCTTCACCATTGATGTCTGATGAACTCCCTCTTCTGGTGAAGGAAGGTAGTGAGGCTGATTACCAAGCACCTGGGTATGATGATGATGACTGGGTGACGGGAATTGCTGACTGGATATAAGGCAGCCAACGCCCTTCTGCCTTGCTGGTGATCTCTCTGAGAGATTCTAGGAGACCAGTCTGATTCCTGCTCCTCAAAAGCTAAGTTTTCTGCTCTGCTTTGTGCATTTGTGTTTTGTTTTGTTTTGTTTTGCCTTGTTTTTCTGGATTTCTGCCATTCCCTGCTGAGGTGAACTGAATTCCTTTTTGCTCTGTCTTCAGAAAATACCTGAGTGCTGATATAGTCTTTTTGAAGCCTAGCGTCTTCAGGGCCTTTTTCCCTATCAGCCTGTTGGCCCTTGTTTTGATAGGGTTTTTGGCGGATTGCTGACAGCAGCTTTTCTATCCTGTCCTATTTAGCTAGCTTGGGCCCCATCATTTGCTCAGCCCATCTTTCCATCTGTGTGAGTGTTTTTTCATCTTGCTTCACCGTCATTATATGTTGGGGGCTGCCTATTGCTTTTGGGGTCTGCTCTGGGGCAGTTTAGTTTTCCCTTTCTGTCTTTAGGCTATGTAGTTCTCCGGCTGTGATCGAGGGGTCTAGGGCACCGTAGGAACCCCCCACGGCTACTGCTAGTTGTTGTTGATAGGTTCAGTGGTCTGCAATCCGATAGCTGCCAACTTCTCTTGTTTTCTGGACTTAGCTAGTATTTCTGTTTTTGCCTACTACGGTGACTCGCTCATAACAGAATCACCAGCCATACCGCAGATCCTAGGGTACTCAATAGCAGGAAAGAATTGTAAAAAAAAAAAAAGTGTGTATATTTTTTCCTCTAGATCTATTTTTTTTTCTCTCAATGGAGATAAAGCAATTGTCTGATCATGTGGAGCAGCTCGCTGCGGAAGTGCGGGGAATTTCCGCCTACCTTGCTCACTCACATGCTGCTGAACCAAAGATCCCTACTCCTGATGTGTTTTTTGGGGATCGGTCTAAATTTTTGAATTTCAAAAATAATTGTAAATTATTTTTTGCCTTGAAGCCTAACTCGTCAGGGAGCTCTGCGCAGCAGGTTAAAATTGTCATCTCTTTGCTGCGTGGCGATCCACAGGATTGGGCGTTTTCTTTGAAACCAGATGATCCTATTCTGACTAATGTGAACGCATTTTTTCAAGCCTTGGGGTTGTTGTATGAAGAACTTAATGCTATTGATCAGGCTGAAAAGACCCTGTTGGCATTGAGCCAGGGTCGAGATTCTGCAGAATTGTACTGTCAAAAATTCTGAAAGTGGGCGGTCCTTACTACCTGGAATGATAATGCCTTGGCAGCTCTCTTTCGGAAGGGTTTGTCAGAAGCCGTAAAAGATACTATGGTGGGATTTCCTGTTCCCTCTGGTCTTGACGATTCTATGTCATTAGCCATTCAGGTTGATCGGCATTTACGTGAATGCAGGACTGCACGAGAGGTGTTGCCACCTGTTGAACAAGTGTCTGAACCTATGCAATGTGATAGAGTTTTGTCCAGGGAGCAACGTCAGGAGTTCAGAAGACATAATAAGCTGTGCTTTTTTTGGAGATGCCTCGCATATTATTTCTGTCTGTCCTAAACGAGAGAAATGTTTTGCACACACGTTTTCTGTTGTTGGTGTTCAACCTAAGTTTCTTCTGGCAATTACTCTGATCTGCTCCCTGTCCACATTTTCCGCCAAGGCTTTTGTGGATTCGGGAGCAGCCCTGAACCTAATGGACTTGGATTTTGCTAAACGTTGTGGATTTCCGATGACACCTCTGCGGGCGCCTATCCCTTTGAGAGGGATTGATGCCACTCCTTTGGCGAAAAATAAACCTCAGTTTTGGACCCAAGAGGTAATGCAGGTCGCCCCAGACCATCAAGAAAATTGCAGATTTTTGGTGTTGCATAATTTGCATGATACCATTGTTCTGGGGTTTCCCTGGTTGCAAATTCATAATCCAGTTTTGGATTGGAAATCTGTGTCTGTGGTGAGTTGGGGTTGTCGGTGTGCCCTTAGTGAGGCTCCGTTTTTTTCCACCTCTCCTCAGTCGCATGATGTTCCTGACTATTTGGCGGACTTTTATGATGTATTTAGTGAGAATGAGTCTGCGTCTTTGCCTCCTCATAGGAGTTATGACTGTGCAATTGAACTGAGCCCGGGGTGTAAATTTCCCAAGGGTGGGCTCTTCAATTTATCTGTACCCGAGCACGAGGCTATGCGATCCTATATTAAGGAGGCATTGGAGAAGGGTCATATTAGACCATCCTCTTCACCCTTAGGTGCTGGGTTTTTTTCGTGGCCAAAAAGGATGGTTCATTAACATAGTTATTAAGGTTGAAGGGAGACTTTAAGTCCATCTAGTTCAACCCATATCCTATCCTATCTTGCCCTAACATGTTGATCTAGAGGAAGGCAAAAAAACCCCATGTGGCAAACAGTAAGCTTCACATTGGGGAAAAACATTCCTTCCCGACTCCACATATGGCAATCAGACTAGCTCCCTGGATCAACGCAATATTAAGCAAACTAGTGTATATACCCTGTAATATTATACTTTTCAAGAAAGGCATCCAGTCCCTTCTTAAATTTTAGTAGGGAATCACTCATTACAACATCATATGGCAGAGAGTTCCATAGTCTCACTGCTCTTACAGTAAAGAATCCGCGTCTGTGAGTATGCTTAAACCTTCTTTCCTCCAGACATAGAGGATGCCCCCTTGTCCCCGTCACAGGTCTAAGAGTAAAAAGATCATTAGAAAGCATATATTTATACATTGTAATAAGATCACCCCTAAGCCTTCGATTCTCCAAACTAAATAACCCCAAGTGTAATAACCTGTCTTGGTATTGCAGACCCCCTAGTTCCCTAATAACCTTGGTCGCTCTTCTCTGCACCCGCTCCAGTTCAGCTATGTCTTTCTTATACAACGGAGAGCAGAACTGTACACAGTATTCTAAGTGTGGTCGCACTAGTGACTTATATAGAGGTAAAATTATGCTCTCCTCATGAGCATCTATGCCTCTTTTAATGCATCCCATTATTTTATTTGCCTTTGCAGCAGCTGCCTGACACTGGCCGCTAAATGTGAGTTTGTCGTCCACCCATACACCTAGGTCTTTTTCAGTGACTGTTTTGCCCAGTGTTTTACAATTAAGCACATAATTATACATCTTGTTCGTTCTACCCAAGTGCATGACCTTACATTTATCCCCATTAAAGCTCATTTGCCATTTATCAGCCCAAGCTTCTAGTTTACATAAATCCTCCTGTAATAAAAAATTGTCCTCCTCTGTATTGATTACCCTGCAGAGTTTAGTGTCATCTGCAAGGCTTTGTATTGATTATCGTGCCCTCAACAAAATTACTATTAAATATCAGTATCCGTTACCCCTGATTTCGGATCTATTCTCCAGAGTTAAAGGTGCTTGCTGGTTTACCAAGCTTGACCTCAGGGGGGCGTATAATCTTATCTGCATTAAGCATGGGGATGAATGGAAGACGTCGTTTAATACTCCGGAGGGACATTTTGAGTACCTGGTGATGCCTTTTGGGCTCACTAATGCCCCTTCTGTCTTCCAGTGCTTCATGAACGACATTTTCCGAGACTTTGTGGATAAATTTTTGATTATCTATCTGGATGATATTTTGATCTTCTCCAAGGATTGGGATTCTCATGTGGAACATGTTCGGACTGTGTTCCGGATCTTCAGGGAGAATTCCCTGTTTGTCAAAGGATCGAAATGCCTTTTTGGGGTACAGAGGATTTCTTTTTTGGGATTTATTTTGTCCCCGTCAACTATTGAAATGGACCCGGCCAAGGTACAGGCCATTTATGATTGGGTTCAGCCCACTTCTTTGAAGGCCCTCCAGAAGTTTTTGGGTTTTGCTAATTTTTAGCGAAAATTTACAGCAAAAGTTTCTAGTATTGCCAAGCCATTGACTGATCTGACTAAGAAGGGTGCTGATGTGTTGAATTGGTCTCCGGAGACTGTTTCTTCCTTTCAGGAGCTGAAGCGAAGATTCACTTCTGCCCCGGTTTTGCGGCAACCTGATGTCTCACTCCCGTTCCAGGTAGAGGTGGACGCGTCTGAGATTGGTGCAGGAGCTGTTTTGTCCCAAAAGGATCCTGTATCATCAAAAATAAATCCCTGTGCTTTCTTTTCCCGAAAGTTCTCTCCATCTGAATGAAACTATGATGTGGGGAATCGGGAACTGTTAGCTATGAAATGGGCAATTGAGGAGTGGAGACATTGGTTGGAGGGAGCTAAACATCAAGTCGTGGTCCTCACTGACCACAAGAATTTGATTTACCTGGAGTCGGCCAAACGCTTGAACCCTAGACAGGCTAGGTGGGCCTTGTTTTTTACACGTTTTGATTTTGTGATCTCTTTTCTTCCTGGCACTAAGAATGTCAAGGCTGACGCTCTCTCTAGGAGCTTCTTTGCTGATTCTCCTGTGGTGACCAAGCCTGCTACCATCTTAGGCGAAGGGGTAGTTCTTTCTGCCATCTCGCCCGATTTGAGACGTGCTCTGGAAGAGTTCCAGGAGGACAAACCTGAGCGTTGTCCCAGGGGAAAGTTGTATGTTCCTGACCAGTGGAAGATGAGGGTGATGTCTGAAGTTCATTGCTCTGCATTGGCTGGTCATCCAGGTATTTTTGGTACTAGAGATCTGGTGAGTCAGTCTTTTTGGTGGCCCGCCTTGTCTCGTGATGTCAGGAATTTTGTGCAGTCCTGTGGGACTTGCTCCCGGTCTAAACCTTGTTCTCGCTCTAGTGGGTTGTTGATGCCTTTGCCGGTCCTCAGGAGGCCATGGACCCATATTTCAATGGATTTCATCTCTGATATGCCTGTCTCTCAGAGAATGACTGTTATTTGGGTGATTTGTGATAGGTTCTCTAAGATGGTTCATCTTGTACCACTCCCTAAGTTGCCATCTTCCTCTGAGTTGGTGCCCCTGTTTTTGCAACAGGTGGTTCGCTTGCACGGGATTCCTGAGAACATTGTATCTGACAGAGGAGTTCAGTTTGTGTCTAGATTTTGGAGGACTTTCTGTTCCAAGCTGGAAATTCAGTTGTCCTTCTCCTCTGCTTTTCACCCTCAGACCAATGGGCAGACAGAGAGAACAAACCAGACCTTGGAGTCGTATTTGAGATGTTTTATTTCCGCTGATCAGGATGATTGGGTTTCATTTTTGCCCTTGGCCGAACTTGCTTTAAATAATAGAGCTAGTTCTGCCACTTTGATGTCACCTTTTTTTTGTAACTTTGGGTTTCATCCTCGATTTTCTTCAGGGCAGGTGGAGCCTTCTGCCTGCCCAGGTGTTGACACTGTGGTGGAGAGAATGCACCAGATCTGGGACCAAGTGGTGGATAAGTTATCTCTCTCCCAGGAAAAGGCCCAGAGGTTTTCCAACCGACATAGGACCATTGGTTCCCAGTTTAAGGTTGGTGATATGGTTTGGTTATCATCAAAAAATATCGCTATGAAGGTGGCATCTCCTAAGTTTAAGCCTAAATTTATTGGACCTTACAAGATTTTGGAGATTATTAATCCGGTCTCTTTTCGCTTGGCTCTTCCTGTCACATTTAAAATCCATAATGTGTTTCATAAGTCATTGTTGAAGAGGTTTGTTGAACCAGTAGTTCCTGGGGTGGCACCTCCGGACCCTGTATTGGTTGAAGGTAACATGGAATATGAGGTAGAGAAGATACTGGATTTCCATCTGGCTAGACGGAGACTCCAGTATTTGGTTAAGTGGAAGGGTTATGGTCAGGAGGATAATTCCTGGGTCTCTGCCTCTGATATTCATGCCAAAAGATTGGTGCGTGCCTTTCACCGGGCTCACCCTGATCGCCCTGGTCGCGTGGATGAGGGTTCGGTGACCCCTCCTCAAGGGGGAGGTACTGTTGTGAGTTCATTTTCCCCTTCACCATTGAGGTCTGATGAACTCCCTCTTCTGGTGAAGGAAGGTAGTGAGGCTGATTACCAAGCACCTGGGTATGATGATGATGACTGGGTGACGGGAATTGCTGACTGGATATAAGGCAGCCGACGCCCTTCTGCCTTGCTGGTGATCTCTCTGAGGGATTCTAGGAGACCAGTCTGATTCTTGCTCCTCAAAAGCTAAGTTTTCTTCTCTGCTTTTTGCATTTGTGTTTTGTTTTGCCTTGTTTTTCTGGATTTCTGCCATTCCCTGCTGGGGTGAGCTGAATTCCTTTTTGCTCTGTCTTCAGAAAATACCTGAGTGCTGATATAGTCTTTTTGAAGCTTAGCGTCTTCAGGGCCTTTTTCCCTATCAGCCTGTTGGCCCTTGTTTTGATAGGGCTTTTGGCGGATTGCAGACAGCAGCTTTTCTATCCTGTCCTATTTAGCTAGCTTGGGCTCCATCATTTGCTCAGCCTATCTTTCTATCTGTGTGAGTGTTTTTTCATCTTGCTTCACCGTCATTATATGTTGGGGGCTGCCTATTGCTTTGGGGTCTGCTCTGGGGCAGTTTAGTTTTCCCTTTCTGTCTTTAGGCTATGTTGTTCTCTGGCTGTGATCGAGGGGTCTAGGGCACCGTAGGAACCCCCCACGGCTACTGCTAGTTGTTGTTGATAGGTTCAGGGGTCTGCAATCTGATAGCTGCCAACTTCTCTGGTTTTCTGGACTTAGCTAGTATTTCTGTTTTTGCCTCCTATGGTGACTCGCTCATAACAGTAATGTTTCATCCAATGTTGGGAATGGGATAAGCCCCAATACAAAGCAAGCATTTTAGCCAAATTCACAAATTTTCTGCTGTTTGCATTGAACCAGAGAAACCAGACAAATAAGAATTATTTCAATAGCTTCAACACCTAAGGCCAGGATCACACACAGCGAGATACGGCTGAGTCTCGCAGGTTAAAACCAAGCTCTGGCGCCGGCACTCCGGAGCGGAGCGTGCAGCTGCACAGCAATGCATGGAGCTGCACGCTCCACTCCGGAGTGTCGGTGCCAGAGCTTGGTTTTAACCTGTGGGACTCGGCCGTATCTCGCTGTAGTGTGACTCCGGCCTAATACCCTCAGTGACAGAGCCAAATTTTAAAAATCTGACTAGTATCACTTTATGTGGTAATAACTCTGGAACACTTTGACAAATTCCAGTGATTTTGAGAATGTTTTTTCATGACACATTATACTTTATGATAATGGTAAATTTAGGTCAATGTTTTGTGTTTATTTAAAAAAATATCAGAAATTTGACAAAAATGTAAAAAAAAATAGCAATTTTCAAACTTTGAATGATTATTCCTTTAATTCAGAAAGTCATACCATAGAAAAACATTAATAAATAACATTTCCCACATATCGGCTTTACATCAGCATCAGTTATAAAACGTTCTTTTATTTTGTTAGTATTTTAGGAGGTTTAAAAATGTAGCTGTAATTTTTCATTTTTTCATAGAAATTTACAAAATTATTTTTTAGGGACCTATCCAGGTTTGAAGTGACTTTATTGGTCATAAATATTGGAAACACCCAAAAGTGATATCATTTTAAAAACAGCACCCCCTGACATACTGAAAATTGCTGTCAGGTAGTTTATTAACCCTTCAAGTACTTTTCAGGAATTAATACAAAGTGACATGACAGGAATGAAAAAGTGATTTTTACCACCTATATGTCGCTGACTTTTGAACAGGTTACTGTAGCTGGCAGACTCTAAGGCCAATATTTGCTCGTGAATTGCCAAGGCAAATATCGGGATCAAACAAACATGATCTCAGAGTGCCGATGAGGTTAAAGAGGGAGCCCCCACACTCTTTTAAACATTTATATGATATAGTCATTATTGACAAGCAGCATCTAAGGGGTTAAACAGATATGGACGTGACAACACTGATCGTGGCTGATGCAGCAAGTTGTCAGCTGTAGTGTACAGCTGACAGCGGCAGGACTGTCACGTATCGGAGGATGCTATTCTCTTAGGCTATATTCACACGTCACGGTTTTTTCGTGTTTTTGCGGTGGTTTTAAACGAGCAATTTTGCCGCGAAAATGCGAAAAATAAGCATCCCATGCATTCCTATGGGATTCCGCAATGCTGTGTTAATGCTGCGGTTTTTTCCGCGGCGGAATTCCTTCGCGGTAAAAAAGGCAGCATGCTCATTAATTTAGTGGAATCGCGGTGATCCCGCACCCATAGGAATGCATTGTTCTGCTTACTTTCCGCATGTGGCTGTGCACACCATGTCAAAAGTAAGCAGAACATTTGTTGATGGTACCCACGATCCGGAGGAGTGGAGACTCTCCTCGGGGTTGTGGGTACCATATCCCTGTAAAAAATAGAATTAAAATAAAAAATATTGTTATTCTTACCTTCCGGCATCCCGCGCAGCCTTCCTGCCTCTCTGCACACTCCCGGTCCCAGTAATCCTTTGCGAGAATGACCACGATGACATCGAGATCTTGCGGGAGCACGACGTCGCTGGAGCGCGACATCTCGCGGTCATTCGCGATGACATCACGGGAGCGCGAAGTCTCGCGGTCATTCACGCAAAGGATTACTGGGACAGGGAGCGTGGAGAGAGGCGGAAAGGCTGGGCGGGACGTCGGAAGGTAAGAATATTAATATTTTTTCAATTATTTTTTACATCCTATCTTTTACTACTGACGCTGCATAGGCAGCCTCAATAGTAAAAAGTTGGTCACACTCATCAAACACTATGTTTGACGAGTGTGACCAACCTGTCAATCAGTTCTCCAAGCGATGCTACAGATCGCTTGGAAAACGCTAGCATTCTGTAAGCTAATTACGCTTGCAAAACGCTAGTTTTTCCGCAGGAAAATCGCGGGAATTTAAATGCGATTTTCCTGCGGAATGGAATCCGGAATTCTCGCAGTAATTTCCGTGAGCGTTCCGCTACGTGTGCACATAGCCTTATACCTCAGGTCAGTTAAAAGATGTAGTGACGTCATTAAGGGGTTAAACAGTGGTTCCTCCAAATTCATAACATAATACCACTTTTATTGACAACTGCAGTCTTAGAATTATTCAACACCTTCATGCCAAATGTATTTAATACTTATTAGAGCATCTTTTGGCTGCTGTCAGGGGCGCACATACCATTACTGCAACCAATGCAGCTGAACACGGGGGCCCAAGAGTTAAAGCATGCACTTCCAGCTCCAAAGCACCAAGCAGCTTTTGTCATCAACACATCAATGGGTGGATTACAATGAGCTTTTGAACAGCGAAAGGCCCTTATGCTATTCTTGCACAAGGAAAAAGATACAAAAGTTTAGCAAATACATTGAATATTCATAAACATACAGAAGGAGGAATAGAGAGTGGCCCAAAAGTAGGTATACAGTTAAATTAATTAAACACATTTATTATATTTGCACTCACTTAAAGACTGCTTCCAGTATTCCTTTTTTTTATTTCAGTGCTGGAGTAGTGCTACAAATCTAAGTTCCCTGACCCTATTATTATACTCGCCAGCTGGCGCCATCATCTGTTCCCGGTGCCACTCCTGTCCCATGCTGCCATCATGTGATCACAACTTTTGACTGACCGCAAGTCAGAGGAAACAGTCAAATAACAGTCAAAAGCTCTCAATGAAAGTCTATGAGAACCTTGTTCGGAGGCTTACATTGAGTTATGACTGGAGGGATCTGGTAATTTACAACCAGAGCAGAACATATAACAGGAGAAGAAGGTGTCTGGTAAGTATGAGACTAGGGACAGGGAAATTAGATTAGTAGCACCATTACAGCGCTGCAATAAAAAAATATTACAAGAGTGATGCTTAACACTGTTAAATCTCATAAGTGCTCAAAATATCTTCCATCAATGTTGCAACATTCCTGTTACTACTTTTGGTCCACCGTTTAGTTCTCAAGTTCAAAGTTAACAGAACACTAGTTACACTACCAAGATGGGAGAAAAAAGAAGATATCACCGGTTTTCACCAGATTTTCTAAGTAGACATATGGTCAAAAATCCTCAAGTTACTGCAAAAGACCTGGTGGCATACACTAAGATTTCAGTTTGCACAGTAAGGCTCATACTAAACAATGAACATCTCCCAGTCCAAACTTTAAGACATACACCTCTGCTGTTCCAAATGCACAAGAAAAATAGTCTCCAAACTGCTTAAAAATAATCAAATAGCCATATCAGTTTTGTGCTTTTGTTCTATCGAGTAATGAAACAAAACTGGAACTTTTCAGGCTTATGGATCAAAAGTATGTCTGGAGAAGGAATATTGAAGCATATGCTGAAAAGAAGAGACTGCGTACAGTGAAGCATAGTGGACACTAGGTTGTTCTGCGGCTAATTTGCTTCCTCTGACATTACTAATATTCAGATTGCGGAAGACAATATAGGGACTTAGGATTTCAACCTGCAATCATTTGATCACTTATGCTCTATATAGTGCAATACCACATTTTAGCCATTAAAATGTTAGAGACAGATGCCGATTGTATATAATTGTTGGTATCTACCAGGTGTAGAGGATGCTCTTCTCCTGAGCCCACTCTACACTCACAAATTAGCAATAACCATATTTTTTATTTACCTTCAATTGCTTTTCTCTTATTACTTTATTATTGACTTCTTTTTTTCTGGTGTTTAATACCAAAACCACCAGCCACAAATTCACTATCCTGCTGTAAAGCAGCTGATAATATGCAGATGGCACCCAGGGATCAGTTACAGGCTTTGGTGTAAAATATCAGGTGACAAGTACAGCAGGTCCTCTTTTGTTCAGAGTTGCACAATACCATCTCACATGCAGGATAACTTGGATCACAGGACTAGCATTACTACTGACAGATAAAGTGACATCTTCAAGTTGGATACATCATGACCCTAAAACCGATGCAGAAGCAGAAAGTAAATGACATTGAGGCTGAAAGCTAAGACCAAAACTATAATTTATGTAGATTAAAGTAAATTTCATTATTTTAGTCTTTCCTCCACACACTGTATATGAACTGGCAGTTTCTCTGGAAGTGGAAGTTATAGAAATCTTTAGTAGTAAGGCCTCCTTCAGGCATAAATGAAACACATAGTGTTCTAGCCATGATTTTCATGGATAGAACATTCACCTATTAAAGTCTATGGTGCTATTCATATGTCAAACTACATAAATATGAATACGGGCTAAGTAGGACTGAGACTCCGATAAATTAACACTCCGCCATGGGGAGCTATATAAACATAATGTCTAGCCCAAACAAAAGGAAGGCCACAGATTGTGAAAACCTGAAACAAAAACCTAGAGAGATGAACTGGAATATAAGGGTAGCAGGGTAGCAGTGGAGGGCATAGCGCTGGAGAAGCTATAGCGACAACAGATAACAAGTCATACTTATTTAGTTAATTTCAATTGTTGCCTACACATTGCTGATCTTTTTTTTAAAGAATTGTTTTGTCCACTTTGAATAAATTTTCCTTGAAAAGTCCTTTGATTACAGTATGTCCCATGGTTTGGATTTTGTTATTCAAAGTAATCAGTTGATAAATGTCAGGGAACCTAGCAGCAAGTGTTTCATTTCCCTGCAGGGAAAGATAAAAGGAGCAAATACCCTGCAATGAATAAATAAACAGTAATATTGCATGAAAATAACATAGGGTACTTCGTTAACATAATTTTGATTAAAAAAAAAACATAAAGGCCATCCCACCGCATCAAGGTGACCCTACTCGGGACGATCTGAACCTCTATTATAAGGTTTTAATTCAAGAGGTTAGGACCACCTCGAATAGGGTCACCTTGACATGGTGGGATGGCTTTTACGTTTTTTATCAAAATTATGTTAACTAAGTATCCTAAGTTATTTTCATGCATTATTGCTATTTTTTATTTACTGCAGGTTATTTGCTCATTTTGTTTTTATTTTAGGTTTTGTGGGTGACTGTGTTGGCCTGTGTCTGTGAACAACTTGTAAACCATGTTTCACTTGTTAGTTTAGAGGCACACCCGGGAAATGACTGTCTCCCTGCGGGCCATTCAGAGCTTGGAATTGGACACTGTAAGGAGAAATAATTCTTTCCAGGAACGGGGGACTGTTCATCTATAGCTGCAGCGCCTCCGCTGGAGTAATGAAGATTACACCGTTGTTCAGAAATGCTCTTGTTGCCAAATTTCTGTCTGACTTCCTTATTAACTAGTGGAAGTCCTAAATAAATGGTTCAAAAAGTGTATAGCACCTTTAAATCTGCAGTGGAAAAAAAAACAAATACTACCTTCATTGAACTAAACCTACATGTGACCAGACCAGGGATTTCAAATGTGACAATGAAGAAGTTGGAATTAAGTAAAAATAAAAAAAAGAAATAACATCTGCAGGATGTACTATATTACTAGCATTTTAATTACTACAAAATGTATAAAAGAATGCCATGATGAGCGGAACACTTACAACTATATCATTATGTCAGTACCCCTACAGGTTTTATAGTCAAATATAAATGAAGAATATCTTTAGAATAGTATAGTATAGGAAATAAGAGGGACAGAAGTTGAAGTTGATCTAAAATACACAATTTGCCAGAAGCAATCCTGGATGCATGTGGTTTATTATAACTTTTTGGAGTGTTACTTTGCTGCCATCTACTGTTTACTATTAGTTTATACATAGAATAGATAGAACGGACCTCACAGAAATGAAATGATTTTTCTTTCAACCATAAACCACACTGGGATGATGTAATATATTTCAGTTACCAATGTCAACTTTCATCCACCAATATCGAGGATAGCCAAGCCACTGGAAAAAAAGTCTGCTCAATAACTATATACTGTGTATAAAGTATTGTAAGCAATTAGGTCTCATGCTATCAGAATTGGTACTTAAGTTTAGGTCTTGAAAGTCGTATTTTGACATCATTACAAGATTTTTCTGGGCTTCATCTAAATTTTTACAATCACTCTTGCTGAATCCTGACAGTGTGCCATGTACACACTGTGAAGACTCCACTCTGTGCCTGCTTGAGTGGTGGTCATGTGGCCGCAAGTATAAGATTTGCATATTGACAGTCGCGTGTCGACTAGTTTCTCATCCACTTCTTTTAATAGGTCATTAAGAGAAGCATGAAAAGTTGTCAGCCGGGATGTGACCTTAACTATGCAAATGGTATAATTTCAGTCACATGACTGCCCGTTACAGCAGACAACAGAGCGGAATCCTGACAGTGTGCAAAATGCAATCTGAAAACACATAGAACGACTGCATACATTTAGCTGAAGCCTTTAAATTGTAAAATGTATGCTATGCTGTAATATAATCATAAAATTTACCACAATAATTATAATAAAATATTTACATTTTACCCCAAATAAAAGAAGTAGAACCAATGGAAAAAAAATGCAATAGTCATTAGAGTTAGTTACATTTCACCTATGTGCTGCTATATAATAAATTTCTGTAAACAATGAAGATGATGGCATGTAATAATGTATACTGACTCGACTACCACAAAACCTACATAAATGAATGACATTTGCGCCTGGGTATTTTTGCCACTACATGTCTCATGGCTGCCATTTGTTCATCACATTATCCTAAACCCTATGAATATTTCACAAGCTCTGTAAGCTGAGATGCATAGGCCTCTTCTATAGCAATCAGTACAGCTCATTGTCGCTCATATCACATTGTGCTGTTTGTATAAGCTCAGCATGGAACAGCAGGCAAATAGTGATGAGAGAGCACTAAAATGCTCGGGTGCTTTTTGCTTGGGTAGAGCAAATTGGAATACTCGGATGCTCGACCCGAGCAAGGAGCCCAATGTAAGTTTATGGAAAACCCAAGCATTGTAGGGTCTAAAAACCATCAGAAACAACCCAAAACAAAAATGTCCCACCAGCACTTGGGCTAAGTTCACACGTAGCATTTTTGATGCGTTTTTCAACTTTAGCATTGCTTTCAACCAAGTCAAATGCATTCACTGGCAAATGTCATTTGAACATTTTTACAACCTTATCTGGCCATGTGATATGTGACACATCATCAGACACATCCTGTTTCATTTATGAAAGATGGACTCTGAAAGTCACAAAGCCTATTTTTATAGGACCAGCAGTCGCCCCTCAACATTCTTAGAGAGCCATCAGCTGGCTATGCTTTGTTGTTCCCATTATTAAACAGTGGGTCTCATATACTGTTATTGCGTATGTAGTGAGTGGCAGGGCTGCCCAAAATTTGAACGCACCCCAATAACCCATTGAACAGACAGCCCGGATGGCCACATGATACCAAAGTTCATATTATTAGTCATTTGGTACTCCCATAATGTTTGCCCATGAAATGAATGCAAGGCCTGCTCAAAATTTGGAAGCACCCCAATATCGCTTTGAACCGACATCCTGGATGGCCACATAAAAAACCAAAGTTCTCATTATTAATTTTGTACTTCCATACTGTTTGCTTATGCATTGAATGAAAGGATTGCCCTGCACCAAAGTTACATGCATGCCAATAAGCCTTTGAAGCCTCATACTGGATGGTTACATGCACCCATAGTTCCCAGTATTCATTTGGTACTCCCATGCTTTTTGCTTATGCACTGAATACAAGGACTGCCCTGCAACAAAGTTACACATACCCCAATAAGTCTTTGAAGCCACGTACTGGATGGCTACATGGAAACCAAGTTCACATTATCCATTTCGTACTGCCATACTGTTTGCTTATGCATTGAATGCAAGGCCTGCCCTGACCCAAAGTTACACGCACCGCAATAAGCCTTTGAACCGAGGTACTGGATGGCCACATGAAAACAAAGTTTCCATTATTCAATTGGTACATTCATACTGTTGGTTAATGCATTGAATGCAAGGCCTGCCCTGCACCAAAGTTACATGCAGCCCAATAACCCTTTGAAACAACATCCTGAATGGCTACATGAAAACAAATTTTCCATTATTCATTTGGTACTCCCATACTGTTTGCGTATGCATTGAATGCAAGGCCTGCCCTGCACCAAAGTTACACGCACTCCAATAAGCCTTTGAACCGAGGTACTGGATTGCCACATGAAAACAAAGTTCCCATTATTTATTTGCTACTCCCATAATGTTTGCTTATGCATTGAATGCAAGATCTGCCCTGGTCCAAACTTACATGCACCCAAATAAGCCTTTTAAACAACGTCTTGAATGGCCACATGAAACAAAGTTCCCATTATTAGTCATTTGGTACTCCCATAAAGTTTGCCCATGAAGTGAATGCAAGGCCTGCCCCAAATTTGCATGCACCCCAATCCCCCTTGGAATAAACGTCGAGGATGGCCTACAAAAAATATTTTCCCAGTTTAAAGGAGCGGGTCTCCTATACTTGTTATGCTGCCAAACATTTCCCACTGGGGGTATACCTCAACATACTGTGTAAACATTTTTTGGACTGGCATAATAAAAACCCTTGAAAACAATAACGTTCACTCTGGTGACGTAGTGGTGGTGTGTGAAGAGACATGGAGGATGGCCTCCGAATAATGTTTTCCCAGTTTAAAGGAGCAAGTCTCCTATACTTGTAATGCCCATACACTACTGTAAGTGTATGGGCTGAAAAACATTTCCCCCAGGGGTTTACACCTCAACGTACTGTGTAAAGATTTTTTGTGCGGATGTCATAAACAGCCTTGAAAACAATAACGTGGCTGTTGCATCATGGAACGCGTTCACCCTGGTGATCTAGTGGTGGTGGATGATAAGGATGATGAGAAGGACTAGGATAACAGCAAATAGCCAAAATCAGGAAGCATATACCCATGTGTGTTGTGAAGAGGTGCATGGCAATATTCCTCCCAAAAAAAGATACAGTATTTGAGGTTATGTTTCACTGTTATCATGTGGTGGTGTAGAGAAGTCAGTCCCAATCCAGCCCTTGTTCATTTTTATTAGTCACCATGTCAGCATTTTCAGTTGACAGGCGGATGCACTTATCAGTTATAATTCCAACACTAAACACTAAAAATCCGCTCAGACAAAACACTAGCAGCAGGACAGGCCAGGACCTCGAAAGCATAGAGAGCCAGTTCATGCCACGTGTCCAGCTTGGATATCCAATAATTAGAAGGCACAGAGGAATCATGGAGGACGTTTGTACAGTCAGCAAGGTACTCCCTCAGCATCTTCCAAAACTTTGTGCTCCTTGTGACAGTACCCCATGTCTCAGGGCCACTGTGATGGGATGGTCTGAGAAAACTCTCCCATAACTTTGCCAGTGTTCCCCTGTCTCTGCTGGATTGCAGTTGTGTCTCTCTCGTCTGTACTCCTTGGTTGTCCAACGAACTGTGACCTCTGCCACCAGCATTTTCAGAAGGGAATTTTTTCAATAATTCCGCAACAAGGGCCTTCTGGTGCAGCACCATTTTAGTACATCTGTCTGCCACTGGAAAAAGAGATGAAAGTTTTTCTTGTAGCGTGGGTCTTGATGTGTCACCAACCAGTAATGACTGTCACCCAAAATTGTGAGAATACGAGGGCCACGGGAAAGGCAGTGAAGCATAAAGTATGCCATGCGTGCCAGACTGCTAACAGGCAAGACTTCCGTGTCCTCACCAAGAGGATGACTGACCACAGTCTCCTCCTCCCCCTCCTCCTTCTCATCCCTCTCCTCAGGCCATCCACGCTGAACAGACGGTATGACAGATGTGCAGGTAGTACTGTCTATAGCGCATTAAACTAGCTCCTGTTCTTCCTCCTCCTCTTTCTCATTGTCACCCAATCCACGTTGGGATGAGATGAGGTTGGGCTGTGTATAATCACCCTGTATTGGTTCCTTGCTCCATCTCATCATGCTCTGCCTGCAATGCATCCTCTTTGATTATGAGCAGAGAGCGTTTAAGAACACAGAGAAGTGGGATGGTGACACTAATTAAGGCATCATCGCCGCTCACCATCTTGGTGGACTTCTCAAAGTTTTGTAGGATGGTACATATGTCTGACAACTATGTCCACTCCTGAGGTCTTATGTGTGGAGCCTGAACTGAATACCGACAGCTTTGTTGATGCTGATAGTCAACAACTGCCCTCTTCCGCTCACAAATCCTTTCCAACATCTGCAGTGTAGAGTTCCAAAGCGTGGGTATATCACACACCAGTAGCCATAAGGTGCTAACGCTGCTGAAGCAAGGGCAACAGAAGCTGTAGCTGACTTTCTAAAATGGGCACACAGGCGGCGTAATTTCAAAAGCAGATCCAGCAGCTCAGGGTAGCTTTTGAGAAACCATTGAACAACGAAATTAAGCACATGGGCCAGGCATGGAACGTGTGTAAGCTTGCCTCGATTCAAAGCCATCACCAGGTTCTGGCCATTGTCACACACGACCATGCCTGGCTGTAGGTTCAGTGGTGTCAGTCACAGATCTGCCTGCTTTTCAGAACGGTCCACAACTCTTCAGCATTGTGCAGTTTGTAACCTAAGCATGTTAGCTTCAGTACAGCCTGTTGCCGCTTGGCTGAAGCAGTGCTGCAGTGCTTCCAGTTTGTGACTGATGTGGTCATTTTTGAGATGGAGGCTGAAGAGGAGGAGGAGGAGGTGCAGTAGCTGTAGATTGTGGGGGAAATATTGATTGACATAGGGCCCGCAATCCTCGACGTTGGGAGGATGTGTTCCATCCCAAGGTCCAACTGGGTCCCTGCTTCCACTATGTTAACCCAGTGTGTCATCAGCGAGATGTACCGTCCCTGCCTGGAAGCACTTGTCCACGTGTCTGTGTTTAGGTGGACTTTCCCAGTAATAGCATTGTTGAGGGCATGGCTAATGTTGTTAGACAAGAGCTTGTGTAATGCGATGACTGCACACCGGGAGAAATAGTGGCGGTTGGGGACCGAGTACCTTGGGACGGCTGCCGCCATCAGGTTGCGGAAAACTTCCATCTCCACGAGCCTAAAAGGCAACATTTTGAGCACATGCAGATGAGAAATGTGTGAATTTAGTACTGTGGCCTGTGGGGCGTTGGCAGCGTATTTCCACTTGCATTCCAAGGACTGGGGTATGAACAACTGATCGCTGCACTGGGACAAGGACGTGGACATGCTTGATTATGGTTCTAGTTGAGGATGTGCAAGGACAGGTGCAGGGCAGGAGGCATCTTCACAGGCACCATGGACAGGGGATTGGCTTGCATGCACAATAGTGGAAGAAGCACTGGTGTCACCCGCAGACATTGTTCCTGGACCCTGGGAATCGGCCAAAAAACAGGTGCTTTGCTGCCATGTGCCTGATCATGCTGGTGGTAGTCAGGCTGGTAGTTTTGCTACCCCAGATGTGGGCCTAGCAGGTGATGCAAATGGCCTGTTTGGGGTTATTGACAGTCTTTAAAAAACAACCAGACTCAGGAAGACCTAACACTTGTACTTGCAATGTCTGTCATGTTGGTGTTACGGTGAACAGTTGCCTGTCTTCTGTCTGAGGCCAACACAATGCTTCTTCCTGCCTGTTGGGGTTCTATGCCTCCCTCCCTCTGTGTGCTGCTGTCCTCACTCTGCATGTCCTCCTGCCAGGTTGGATCAGTTACCATATCATCCACCACCTTGTCTTCCACTTCCGCACCCTGGTCCTCTTACAGACTTTAGGGCAATTGTGTTTACTTATCATCCACCTCTTGTGACACGTTCCCACCATCACCTTCGTGTGAATGTGGCTGCTCAAATATTTGGCCATCACTACATGCAATCTCCTCTTGCCCCGCTTCAACTGCACTGGGAGAGAGGCGGGAATCTCTAAATGGAAAAATGAACAGCTCTTCGGAGTGCTCAAGTGTGGGATCAGTTGTCTCCAGGCACTCTGCATGGTGGGAGGAAGGAGGATCAGGGTTGAGGAATATGCAGTCCAGACTCACGGCTACTCAGACTTGACCGTGTGGAAGGGTGGTGGTGACAAAGTGGCTGGAAGCATTATCCACTATCCAACTAACAACAGTTTCACACTGCTCTGGGTTCAATAGTGGTGTATTGCTGCGGTCCCCTAGTAACTGAAAGGAAGGTCAAGTGAGAAGAATTGTGGGTGTTTGTAGTGGGCCAATTTCAGCTTGTCCACGTCCTCCGCCTCGCCCTCTGCATGCACCATCATCATCACATCCACTTAACCCCTCCCTTGGCATGCGCCTCCCCCATTTTAAATACACTGCAATATTTTGCACGTTCAGTACAAATGTCTGACTTTGGAGCAAAATTATATGTGATCCGTGTGCGTGAAAACCACAGTTTAAAATATCTGGCCTGTAGGTAACACCTTTTTTGTTAAGCAAACTGGTGTCAATAACTAGACTAATACACAGCAAAAAAGGTCACTGGAGCCTTAAAAAATCCCCCAATTTTTAGCCCACAAATAGGTCAGGCGTGTGACGGAGATATCAGACTAGAAATTATCTGGACTGTATTTTTTTTTTTTTACAGCAAAAGAGTGTAAATAACTAGACTAAAAGACAGCAGAAAAGTTCAATGGAGCCCTTAAAAATCCCCCAATTTTTAGCCCACAAATAGGTGAGGCATGTGACGGAGATACCAGACTTGAAATTATCTGATTTGTATTTTTTTTTTAATAGCAAAATTGTGTCAATAAGTAGGCTAAGACACAGCAAAATAAATTAAACGGAGGGCTGAAATGGCATAATTTTGAGCACAATGATGTGTTATGCCTGTGACGCAGATACCCCACTTTAAAATATCTGGCCTGTTTTTTTGGGGGGGCAGCAAAATAGTGTCAATAACTAGACTAACACACAACAAAAAAATTCAATAGAGCCCTGAAATGCCACAATTTTGAGAACAATGATAGGCGATGCGTGAGGCGGACAAAACACAGTGTAAAATATCTGCCCTGTAGGTAAATTTTTTTTTTAAGAAAACACACTCCAAAAAATTTTTACAGTACCTCAAATATGACAAAATGTTATGCGCACTCAGATGTGATCGGTCTGACGGCCAAACCCCTGTTTAAAATAGCTGGATTTTAATGTTGTACTATGGAAAGGACCTGGTTGTATTCTGCAGTGCCAACAAGCAATTGGCGAAAAAATACAGTGTGCTCTGGATTACTTTTAAATAAAATAATCAGGATTAAGATGCAAAAACAAATTATTCCTGGCCACTGCGATGCTCGGGCGAGTACCGAGCAATACCGAGTATGCTCGCTCATCACTACAGGTAAACCTATGGAATGATCCAAAATAATATAAATCAGCTCTGCTACATCTGTGCTAGTTGTATATATAAATATGTATACAGTATTAGTCAAAATCACACACACCTGTTCATGCAATGATTTTGTTTGTTTTTATTGGAATATGCAAATTGTAGTTTAAGACTGAAGACAGCAAAATCACAAATGGACACATAGGCAAACAAAGAGTAAAGAAACACGTGTGAAAGAAGGCAAAGTTTGTTAAATGGATTGTTCACTACCTGGACAACCCCTTATAAAAGGATGTAGACCCCAGTGCAGAATAAAAAAAGCATACTCTCCTACTGCCACAGGGTCTTACAAGATTGCGTGGTATTTTTATGGCCAATCGGCACCTGCTATTTTTCCCTCAGATGAATGATGGACAAACAGAAAAAGTGAGAGTGCGGCTGCTTAATAGTGCTGCTGACTGGCTGCAGGGCTCAAGTGACATAACAAAGTAACAAAGTCCCTCAAATCCTAACAAACCCGATGCCAACATAGCTGAAATGGTGCCAGTGGAAGAAGTATAGGTTTTTTAACTTTACAATGGAGAGTGCTTCATTTAAAAATGGATTTTCCAGGTAGTGAACAACTCTTTAATACTTTATATTCCTAAAAATACTCTCTCTTTGGTCTGTTGACAACTTTAGTACAGCCTCAGAATTCTATCAAGCAGCGTAGGTACCTGGAATGGCTTCCAGTGAATACGTATGGTTGCCAAGAGTTCATTTGCGGATGACTATGCATAGACATCAAGTAGACAAAAGGGTGGTCTGTGGGGACCACAAAAACGACCATATAGTTCATGAATATAAAAAATACATATGCTTTATTAAACAAGTATGCAGGAACAAACAGTGAAAATGCGTGCAGTCATAGAGCACAAATATGTGCCATAAAAAACAGGGACGCACAGACCCCTGAGAAGTCTATTTCCCCATAGTAATCATAATTTCAAAGTATGGCCAAAATACACTGTACATAATTACAGACATAGATTACCAACAGTTACTAGCCAGGTTAGACCAACAAGTACCAGCAGTGTGCCGCTTAATAAAAAGAATACACATGTTGTAAGAAATATAAATGATGCCGGCAGAGATACCTATAGCAGATCCTGTGCAGGGGCAGGGGTCAGCGCTTCCACCCGACGCATGTTTCGGAACACGTCATTCATCAGGGGCAATGTGTCAGAGTGTAAGGGAGATTTAAAAAGCCTGCGGGACCGGAAGTGGTGGGGGCCGCGGACCGGATGTGATGCAGGTGTTACCGGGCAACCCGAGGCAGCGTTGGCGTCAGGATGGGCGGTACAGGCAATATGCCATAGTAACCACCACAGCCTGGAGACACCGAAAGCCGGCCTCCCGGAGCCTGGCGCGCCTGCGTGCAGGTCAGCGGTGCACACATCACAAGAGAGGGAGGGAGGCTGTCAGCCCGGCACGAAGTGCTCTACTAGTGATACACATGCCCCATTTCAAATTCAGCATATCTACACCTAATAAGGGAGGGGGCCATCCAGATAGAGCAATGCTCTATAGGGTCATAAAAGAGCATAACATAGCTGAGATCTAAATATAAAAAACACATCACAAACGCAAAGACATACAAAATACAAAATGAAAAATACAAAAATACAAATGATACAAATACAGACATAAATGTTTATACATACATATCTCCCATAATGCCAGATTAAAAAAATCATCTGGTATCATACCACATTTATGTCCCAGTGGAATTAATAATTCATGCCAACATAGTGTCAGTATTATAAAATAAATAATTAAAGGGAGACATCAGTGGTACGCACCTATGATTAAATATCTAGATAAATTTTACAAAAAAATGTGCATAAGGGTGAGAATATGTCCTCCTCAAACAGAGTTTAAACAATCTTAACTCTAGCCACATAGGGAATAAGCTTATATAGCACAGACGATTAGATATATCCAGAATGATGAAAAAAATAGAAAATTAAAATATTCACGGCATGATTGCCGCACCGATGTTCTCCACCACATATCCGTATGAATTCGTCCCCCAGGGCCACAAAGATAACGAACCCACTCATCCCGGGCCAAACACGGATAAACGTGATAAACAAAAAACCTAAAATTAAATCATGAAAATAAAAATCGTTAAAAATGGCACTAGTAAATGTACCCATAATGCAAGGGTATCACAGCAGAAGAAGTGATCACAAAAACGGCACAAAGATTAAATTTTCGTTAAGACCCCTAGGTTGGACTCTGTTCAGCGTCCAAATCCAATCACGTGGATGAATGTCATCCGCTCAATGCCGACTTTTATTCCCCATTGACTTGCATTGGGGTCGGGTTTCGGACGAAACTCCGACTTTTTTTGCCCTAGTCGGACCAGTTTCATCTGAAACAAATTTTGTTTCATGAAACCCGATCCGACCAAAGTCGTTCAACTCTACTTTCATGTTATGGGTCATGAAAAAGTTTTATGAAACTCAATATTACAAAAATGATGGAAATTGTTCTTGTGTTCAGTGATAGTGATTGAAGTTGTCAAACATTGTGATAAAATTTACTAAAAAAATAGCACTGCAGCAGATCCCAAGAAACCCCACTAAAAGTAAATGGAGTCCCGTGAGAGTGTGACAGATGTTTCATCACTTTGTGATTTATGTTATAAATGAGAACCTCAGCATAGATGGGAGCTGAACCTGAGACTTCTATGCACATGGGATTCAGAATTTTTATTCAAGGTTGACTTTAACCCTTTATGCCAGGACTGCTATTACCAATGACTACATACCACTGGAAAATGTAGAATCTGATCAAGAGTGTCCAATAATGTCCAACTAGATTTTCTAAATATTCTATGCACAAGTCAAAGACTGGTAAAGTACCTATGATTCAGTTGAAGCAAAACTAAAAGCAGGTATCAAATGGATACAGTGAAATATTTGGAGTGATGATTCAATATTTTATAATTATTTTTATTTTATTTTTTTACATTCTAATATTTTGTAAAAAATTTTTTTGCAGTATATAGTGAAAATAACTTCCTTCTATCAAACCAAGTCACAGGTTCAGCTTCATAGGAGGACCAAGATGGTAGCAACTGGGTATATGGCAACTAATCACCACCCTGCAATCTAGCACCAGCAAGCAAGCTACTGTATTTATATGCCATTGCTAGTAATTGACAGGAACATCTAAAGAATTAAAAAGCAGAGACTTTTTTGTAATACAGCTGACATCTGCTGTGTATAGAGTTTGCCTAGCCCCTGAGCCAACTCCATACACCAGCACCCAAGATGCACCGTACATGTACAACAAATGTCGGGAAGGTGTTAAAGGTATTGATCCAAGAGCATAAATGTGTAATGAGACCCCCACCTACCATGTGCTAATTATAGAAATAATACATTCTTATGGGGCAGAGTGGCCTTTGGGCATGTTCAGGCACTAGTGCCCCTATTGTTAATGCTCCCCTAGCACCACGTATAGATACTTGTCAAGAATTATGTCATTAAACATATATTTTATTTTATTATTAGTAGAAGAAAGAATTTGCGTGAAACTCAGAACCTGCATTTGTTACATTTCTTTTCAAGAAGTGCTCACATAATAAATGGTTTCAATGTTATCTAGTTGGGATAAATATAATAAGCTTCCAGTCAGTGTATTTATTGCCTGTCCGAAACCTTTGTTCTCTCTAGCTTTATAGCCTTGTTTTTGCATCCATAAAAATTAGGTTAAATCACTGAAAAAGGTATATAAAATCTGAGCAATCATTGCCTGTAAGCCTTAGGGAGAACAGAGTATATTAAGTTGTTATAATGTCATATTACTGTATTTCTTGTGTTAACCAAGTTTCTGCCAGAAGTGTTATGTAGCTAGATGTTTCTGCTTCACAATACTTTATTACTGTATTTAAGCTATATTTGGACTGCAGCTGATTCCGTGCTTCCTCTTCATGTTCAATTCGTATGTAGGCGGGGACAGTGGTACCAGCGCTGATTGGGCGCCAACATTACATGTTACAACACCGCGAGAGAGCCCCAGGGAGAGCAAGTGCTGACATCGCAGGAACAATGCCGACAAGGGAGGTGAGTATGGGTTTTTTTTATCTTATAGGTGCTAAACATTTAGTTCAAGAAGGGGCTGTCCTATTAGTGGACAACCCCTTTAATATTTTCAAGTATGCAAGCACTTTACAAGGGAAGGGATATTTGTGTTGAACATTTTTCTTTATTGTAAAACAATCAGTAAAGACGAGGAAAAGGAGAGTGGAGGGCACCATCAATTAAAGTAGAAAATGGGATCAACCTGGAGTATGTTTAGCAATCAGGAAAGATGATTACGTTGATAGAGAAAATTTGAAGTCTCAATTGAAACACTCAATTTAAAGAGAAAAAAGCAGCTTGGCAGCAGTCAGCCTACGCTGTACCAATTTCATTGTTCACATTGTTAAGTTATGTTCTTATGATGAGTTGAGTTTCTGATGCTGCACATTTTTCACTATGTAAAACACACAGCAACTTACAATTCCAGCAAAGTGGATGGGATTATTAGTGTTGAGCATTCCGATACTGCAAGTATCGGGTATCGGCCGATGTTCACGGTATCGGAATTCCAATACTGAGTTCCGATACTTTTAGCATATCGAATACCGGAATCGGAAGTTCCCATAATGCTATGAGCCAGTTTGATTTGATTCAGCCAATGACAATCCTCAGAAGTGTGGGCACATCCTGTTAGGCATGTAGGCATGTTAAGTAATGGCATGCCTGTGATTGGCTGCTGAAATGATGTCATGATGCACTATAAAAGCCGCCGCCGCCTTTTCGGGTTAACTCTGCTGTGAATTCAGTTAGGGACAGGCTGCTGTTCAAGACTCTGAGGGACAGTTAGAGATAGCGATTTTCCAAATCATATTGTGCTTTACCCAGGCTACATAATAAACCACTGTAGCTTTCTTTTGCCTTGCAGCAGTTTTCACAGCTGTCTGCAAGGTCTGAGTGAGTGCAGCTCACGTTGTGTAGTGTGTCCTGCAGTCACGTCTGGTTGTAGGACGCTCAGCGTGCGTCACTGCCTCACACATATTTTTCTTTTATTGCAGCTCATTTTCATTCTCCTATTAGTGTGCATCCATCCGTAATTGTATACATTGGTTGGTTGCAAACACTATAGGAGTAGACAGCGGAACCTTTCTGCAGCCTTTCAGTGCTAGTGCCCACTTATCTGCACTGTTCACGGCTGTGAGAGGTCTCTGTGTGTGAGTGCAGCTCACGCTGTAGTGTGTCCTACAGCTACGTCTGGTTGTAGGCCGCTAAGCGTGCGTCACTGCCTCATACATATTTTTGTTTTATTGCAGCTCATTTTTCATTCTCCTATTAGTGTGCATCCATCCGTATCCATCTACATTGGTTGGTTGCAAACACTATATAGGAGTAGATAGAGGAGCCTTTTTTCTGGCTTGTGCCCTTCAGCCGCAGCCAGATTAGTATTACACTATTTTTTGGAGCCTCATCTTTTGCAATGTAGGTTACCTTCCTGCATTGTAATAGCTCCAAAAAGTTTGTGATACTATCGCTTTCAAATCTTTGGGCACATCCTTTTTTGTTTTTTTGAAAAAACAAAACAAAATAAAGTTCACCAAGCACTCCATTTGACAGTTGTGTAGGCAGGCCACATTAGCTCATATTAAAGTGTAGTCCACATACTTTATAAAATTAGTGTTTCTTATACCTGTTAGCAGCTGTTCAGGAATAAGCACACTAAGCCCCCCCTTTGTACTTTTCTGCCTATCTTTATCAGTCTACCAAAATGAAGAAGGCAGGGAGCAAGACACGTGGGCGTGGGCGTGGAGTTTCAGCAGGGAGAGGACGTGGGGATTCTGCAGGGAGAGGACGTGGGGATTCTGTGCCTGCTGCGGGCACCAGTGAGTCAGCATCCCCCAGTTTTACCAGGCAACAGTCCTTCATGCGCAGCTTTGTAGGACCTCGCCGTACCCCACTGCTGCGGGAGTAACAAATTGAAGCCGTTGTCGGATTGATGGCAGCTAACGCATTGACTTCAATGACTTCCACGTCCTCTCAGGGCCAGAGCACTGAAGAGCAACCATCTGTCTCTTCACCACCTGCCAAATTGCCCAGGCAGTTAGAGAGCCCTGGACAGGAGCCATCACAGTCTCTACTTCTGTTCTCTGAATCTGTTGGCTTGGAAAGAGGGGGCCAGCCAAGCAGCATTCAAGAATATGAAGAAGAGGGAGTATGCAGTGATGCGCAACTGCTTTGTCCCTCTGACACTGAAGAGGCGGGTGGGCCAGTGCCTATGGTCAGCACACCTCAGTACGCATCAGATGATGACGAGACTCAGGTGCCACTTTCTGGTGCGTACGGTACTGGCGAGACTACCCAGGAGAAGCAGATGTTTGAAGAGGGGAGTGTAGATGATGAGGTCCTTGACCCATCATGGCGTGAGGAACAGTATGGTGGTGAGAGCAGCTCTGAGGAAGAGAGTCCCCGAACGGCCAAAACAGGAGGGAGAGGGAGGGGGCAGACTTGGTTGCCTGTAGCCTCCACTTCGGCACCCGTTAGGAGAATTCCTCTTCCAAAAGCCAAAACGGGCGCTCCCAAGACTTGCAGTGCGTGGTCCTTTTTTGACACAGTTGCAGATGACATTTGCTTTGTCAAATGCAAGCTGTGTCATCAGAAAGTCAAAAGAGGTAAAAGTGTCAGCAACCCGAATACCACAAATATGTGGAAACATGTGCGGACCAAGCACGTGGTGGAGTTACAGAGACACACTCAAGATGTAGGCCAACCTACAGCACCACCTACCACCTCTTCAGCTTGTATTGTAGCTTCTTCCTCCAGCTCAAACACAGCTGGTTCGGCTTCCTCACAGGATCGCCATGGAGGTACCTCTGGCACTGTTGTCCAGAGACCCAGTGACATTCCACCCACAGCACCACGTTCCCGTTCATCCTCACACTCCCAGGCCACTCTACAGTCATCGGTAGCACAGGCATGGGAGAAAAGGCGGCCATACTCGGCAAACCATCCCTGAATACAGGCTCTGAATGCTGGCATTGCCAAATTACTGGCCCTTGAAATGCTCTCATTCAGGCTGGTGGAGACTGACACCTTCCGGAACTTCATGGCATTGGCAGTCCCACAATACACCGTGCCCAGCCGCTTTTATTTCAGCAGGCAAGCTGTCCCTGCCCTGCAAAAGCATGTGGAGGGAAAAATTAAACATGCGCTACTAAACGCCGTCAGTAGCAAGGTCCACCTGACTACCGATGCGTGGACCAGTACCCATGGACAGGGACGATACCTTTCCGTTACTGCCCATTGGGTCAATGTTGTGGAGCCGGGTACAGATCTTGAGAGAGGCGCTGTACGTGTTCTGCCAACTCCAAGGATTGCAGGAATCCAGTCTGTGCACACAGACTCCTCCTCATACTCCAGTTCCTCAGAATCAGCGCTGCAGGAGCCTGTTAAGACCGATATGAGCACAGCCGTGGCCAAACGTCAACAGGCCGTACTGAAATTGATTTCTTTGGGGAATCGAAGCCACACAGCGCAGGAGCTCTGGATTGCCATCAAGCAGGAGAGCGACATGTGGTTTCTGCCAGCGAATCTCCAGCCAGGCTTGGTAGTGTGTGACAATGGCCGAAATCTGGTGGCAGCTCTGGGCCTAGGCAACCTCACTCAAATCCCATGTCTGGCACATGTGTTCAACTTGGTCGTGCAGAGCTTTCTGAGGGACTATCCTGATCTTGATGCACTGTTGCACAAGGTCCGCATAGATTGCGCTCACTTGCGGCGTTCCAGCACGGCAAGATTGCGCATTGCAGCTCTGCAGCGCCGATTACGCTTTCCAGAACATCGCATCATATGTGACCTACCCACCAGGTGGAATTCAACGTTACATATGTTGGAGCGGTTGTGTGAGCAGCAGGCAGCAGTAATGGAGTACCAGCTGCACCAGGCGCAAACAAGTCACACTGTGCACCGGTCACACTTCAGCACCACTGAGTGGGCCTCTATGAAGGACATCTGCCTCGTTTTGAGTGCCTTCAATGATTCCACGTGGATGGCAAGTGCAGATGATGCACTAGTCAGCATGACTGTCCCCCTTATCTGCCTGCTTCAAAAAACACTGCAAGCACTAAGGGAGGAGGTTTTGGAAGAGGTGGAGGACGAGGAGTCACAAATGCCATCTGCTTCTGGACAGTCTGCGCTACGTGGTTCCTCAGAAAGGCCTAGGCAGGGGACACTTTGTGAGGAGGATGAGGAAGAGTCAATGGAGGAGGAGGACATCTCTCCAGAGGAGGGAGGTACACAATGCTCTAGTCAGTATGTACAGCGAGGGTGGGGTGATGCAGAGCAGGCAGAGATGACGCCTCAAGCAGGGGACAGCGTTTCTTGGGCAGTTGGGAGTCAGCAGCACATGGTTGATTTCATGCTGCAGTGCCTGAGAAATGACCTCCGTATCGCCCACATGCTCAACACGGCTGATTATTGGGTGTACACTCTCCTAGATCCTCGCTACTGGGACAGCTTACAAAGCCTCATAACACCATTGAACCGGGAGCGTAAAATGTGGGAGTACCAAGACACACTGGTGCAGTCCATCATGTTCTCCATTCCACCCGAGAACAGTGCTGCTAGTGCTTTACAAAGCAGCTCTGTGCGTCGAGGCAGTGGAGGAAGCTCTGCACAAAGAGCGTGCAGAGGCAGCGCCTCAGCACAAGGCAAGACCAGTATGGCCCAAATGTGGCAAAGTTTTGTGTGCCCGCCACAAATGTCTACACTAGAGTTGAGCGAAACGGGTCGAAAAATTTCAAAAGTCGCCGACTTTTGGCAAAGTCGGGTTTCATGAAACGAAACCCGACCCTAGGATGAGGTCGGCCACGAGGTCGGCGACTTACGCGCCAAAGTCGCGTTTCAAAAGTTTGTTTTGCGCTCTTTTTCAGCCAATCAGGATCCACGGACACTGTGGGCAACGTGATGACATAGGCAGGGGTCACCACCATCTTTCAGAAGGGCATGCAAGTGATTGGCTTGCTTTGGTGGGCGTCACAGGGGGTATAAAAGGGCGTGCACGCCGACCGCCATCTTACTTCTGCCGATCTCAGTATAGGGAGAGGTTGCTGCTGATTCTGTAGGGAGAGTGTTAGGCAGGGAAGAAGACAAAAAAACTGCTTCTGCTGCTAGCGATTTGGACTGCACAACACACCAGTCACTGTGTGTGCAGTGCAAGGGGAGGCTATATAGTGGTGTATCAGTGGTGTTGGTTGTTGGGCTGCCTTCAAAGGCTTCCTGACATTCCTGCATTGCTGTTTACCCACTGCTCCGCAAACTGCTTTTTTAAAAGCAATCCCAATTTTTTTTTTTGTCCTGCTGAGAAGAAAAAAAAACTGCTTCTGCTGCTAGCAATTTGGCCTGCACAACACACCAGTCACTGTGTGTGCAGTGCAAGGGGAGGCTATATTGTGGTGTATCAGTGGTGTTGGTTGTTGGGCTGCCTTTTAAGGCTTCCTGACAGGCTGGCATTGCTGTTTACCCACTGCTCCGCAAACTGCTTTTTTAAAAGCAATCCAATCTCCCTTATCCTCTAGTCACTTTTGTCACAGCTGTGCCATCGAGCCTGTGACATAGGGCTCAGATATTCATTGGGCCTCACACAATCCAAAAGTGTCCAGTGTCCAAAAGATTGTGCAGAGATTCAAAATCTCCCTTATCCTCTAGTCACTTTGGTCACAGCTGTGCCATCGAGCCTGTCACATAGCGCTCAGATATCATTGGGCCTCACACAATCCAAAAGTGTCCAGTGTCCACAAGTGTCTGCAGAAATTCAAAATCTCCCCTGTCCTATAGACACCTTGTACCTTGTTTTACATTACTATATAGTTTGTTGGATTTTGTCTACATTTCTACCAAAAATGAGGAAGGCTGGTGGAAGAGGCCGTGGAATTGGGCGGGGGTTGGCAGCTGGTAATGATGGTGTTGGTGGTGGATCTGATGGTAGTGGCAAGAGCAAAATAGGACCGAATGCAGGAGGTGTTGAGCCTGCGTCATCGTCTGGCTACATAAGGCCTCGAACGCTTAGTTTTCTAGGAGTTGGCAAACCGCTTTTAAAGCCAGAGCATCAGGAAAAAGTTTTGTCTTACATTGCTGACTCAGCCTCCAGCTCTATCGCCTCCTCTTCTTCAGTTGTAAAAAGTAAAAGCACTGAGTCGTCATTGGAGGCTCATGTTCATGAACCACACCTTTCCTTGTGTCCTTCACCCCAACCAAGATTGAAGGATGACGCAGGCCATACTACTGATTACTCCATGGAGCTGTTTTCACATACCATGCCTTGATTATCAAGTCAAATGGTGAATTACCCAGGCCAAGATGAATCTGACATGGAGTGCACTGATGCACAGCCGCTGATGGATGATTCTGCTGGTACATTCACTCAGAGCACTACATTGTCCTCGCAGTGTACAGAGCCAGATTCTGACCCTGATGAGACTCAGGTGCCCCTTCCCGCACACTATACCACCATACACGGTGACACAGAGGAAGGTGCACATGACATAGAAGAGGAGGTGATGGATGACCCAGTTGTTGACCCAGATTGGCATCCATTGGGGGAAGAGGGTGCTGCTTCCAATAGCTCAGATGACGAGCATCCACAGCAGACATCGACATCGCAACAGCTGTTATCTGGCAGGCCCGTAGCACTCCAAAGACAGGTTCCAAACATCAAAAGAGTTGCTGGACAGCTTGTCCAGAGGGTCAAAAGATCACAGCGTGCTAGGCCGCACAATGTCTGCCAAAGTAGGAAGAGTGCAGTGTGGCACTTTTTTGAACAAAATCCTCATGATCAGGCCAAGGTTATCTGTAAGAAGTGCGCAAAGACCTTTAGCCGAGGGAAAAATCTGAAAAATTTGAATACCAGTTGCATGCTTAGACATTTAACCAGCATGCACTTGCAAATGTGGACACAACACCAAACCTCAAGTGCCACATGTGCAACTGATCACAACGAAGGTAGTCATCAACGCTACATTGTTTCCCCCACTGTAAGCCCACCGGTTAGCACAGCAGCAAATGTTGACGTGTCGTTGCAAGGCCACAGCAGTCAGGGAATCCCACTGTTATATCAACGAAAGACTGATTCTAGGCCATCAGAAAGAACACCAACTCCATCACCATCATCAACCCTCTCTCAGTCCGCCCTGTCCACCGCTACTTCCACCATATGCAGCTCTCAAGTCCAGCTCACCCTCCCAGACACTATGAGTAGGTCAAGAAAGTACTCAGTCTCTCATCCGCGTACACTGGGTTTGAACGCCCACATTGCCAAACTAATCTCGTTTGAGATGATGCCCTTTCGGTTGGTGGAAAGCACAGCTTTCCGCGAACTCATGGCCTATGCAGTACCACGCTATGACCTACCCAGTCGCCACTTCTTCTCTCGCAAAGCCATCCCAGCCCTCCACCATCATGTGAAAGACCGCATTGTCCATGCACTCAAGCAGTCAGTGAGCGGAAAGGTGCACCTCACAACTGATGCATGGTCCAGTCGGCATGGCCAGGGCCGTTACGTGTCCATCACTGCGCACTGGGTTAATGTGTTGGATGCAGGGTCCACAGGGGACAGCGGTGGTGGGACAGTGCTGCCTAGCCCACGGTATAGGAAACAGTTGGCTGTAGGCGTTCGACCCTCCTCCTCCTCCTCCAGAAGCGAAAGCTCGTCCACAGAGCGCAGTCGTACGAGCACTCCATCTGCAGCTGCCACTGTTGCACACGATGTGTCCCCCTATCGAGCAGCTAGTGGAAAGCGTCAGCAGGCTGTGTTGCAGATGATGTGTTTGGGCAACAGACACACCGCCGAGGTGCTGGCCGAGTACTTGAAGCGACAAACTGAGTCATGGCTGGGCAGTGTACATCTTGAGGCAGGCAAGGTAGTTAGTGATAACGGCCGTAATTTTGTGGCAGCCATAGCCCTTTCAAAACTCAGCCACATACCTTGCTTGGCTCACACCTTGAACCTGGTGGTGCAGTGCTTCCTCAAAAATTGTCCGGAGTTAACAGCCCTGCTCCAGAAGGTGCGAAGACTGTGCGCGCACATCCGTCGGTCGCCTGTACACTCCGTTCGTACGCAGAAGCTGCAGCGATTGCTCCACCTTCCCAACCACCGCCTCATTATCGACATTGCAACAAGGTGGAACTCCACCCTGCACATGGTGGAGCGGCTGTGCGAGCAGAGGCAGGCCATAATGCATTTGTGGGAGGATACACGGCCAGGCACTTTGAGAGCAGACATGGAGTTGACAGGTGTGCAGTGGTCGAAGCTGAAAGACCTCTGTAAAGTCCTTCAGTGTTTTGAGGAATGCACACGGCTGGTAAGCGCAGACGACGCCATCCTAAGCATGAGCATCCCACTTATGCGTCTGCTCATGCAAACTTTGATGCACCTTAAGGAGCAGGCGTCTGCAGCCAATGTTGATGAGGAGGAAGAGGAGGAGGGAATCCTTGATGACATTCAGCCATTGTCTGCTCAGGGACCTCTCCTGGACGAGGTGGAGGAAGAAGAGGAGGAGGAGGATGATGATGGGGATGATTACTTAGGGGAGGAGGATGCATCTCGTGGGGCAAGTGAAAATGTTGGCGTGGCAAGGTCTGGTACAGGGTTTGTGCGTGACTGGAGGGATGTGGATTTGCCAGAAAGTGCTCCTCCACCCAGCACTCGCAGTGCATCATTGACACCGGGAACATTGGCCCACATGTCAGATTATGCCTTGCAGATCCTAAAAAGGGACCCCCGCATTGCCAAAATGATGAACGATGACGACTACTGGTTGGCCAGCATCCTGGATCCACGCTATAAAGGCAAATTACAAAACATCATGCCACAGGAGAACCTTGACCTAATATTGGCTAATAAACAAGCAACTCTGGTAAATCGGTTGCTTGAGGCATTCCCAGCACACAGCAGCGGTGATGGTTCTCACACGAGCTGTACGGGCCGGGGGCAGCTTGGCAGAGGTGTTCGTGGTGCACACAGCAGAAGTGGCATTGGAGACAGGGGTTTCATGACAATGTTGTGGACTGATTTTTCAAATACCGCTCACACAACTGGTAATACTGCATCGATGGAAAGTGACAGGAGACAGCAGTTGTCAACTATGGTTACAAACTACTTTTCCTCCCATATCGATGTTCTCCCACACAGGTCATTCCCCTTTGACTATTGGGCCGCTAAACTGGACACCTGGCCTGAATTGGCCCAATATGCCTTACAGGAGCTCGCTTGCCCAGCTGCAAGTGTACTATCGGAAAGAGTCTTCAGTGCAGCTGGATCAATCCTGACAGAAAAAAGGACCCGTCTGTCAATCCAAAATGTGGATGATCTAACCTTCATTAAAATGAACCATGCATGGGTTTCCAAGGATTTTGTCCCACCTTCCCCTGATGACACATAGGGTGACAGAAAAATGGCTTGCTTTGGTCCACCTCTTCCTGGGACTTCACCTATTTCGCCTTTTGCATCAGCTGAATGTCCAACATCAACATATGCCACTTTCTAAAACTCCCTAACTGTGCTGCCTCCCCCCCATGGCCGGGGTCACCACCTAGCGCACGACACCGTGCGAGTGCCGTTGCCCTGGACAGGTGGGTAGACTGACTCTTGGGCGCGGGCACTGGCACAGGGTCCCTCATAGTGCAATCAAGTGTCTCTGACGGTGGTGGTGCACACCCGCCGTCAGACACACCGCTGTACTATGAGGGGCCCAGTGCCAGTACCGACGCCCACGAGTGGGCCCCCCTTGCTTGGGCAGGGCCCCAGCATTTGCAATCTTTACCTCTCCCTGCTCCTCCGCTGTGTAATCTGGGCCGTCAAATCCATACTGTGCCTGACACCGTCTGAGCCTGCCTCCTGATGTATAGACATATATTTTGAATGTGTACGCTATCCATACATGTTATCTGGGGATACGGTACCCTTTCTAACCTTTGTGCAATCACGTGCAATCCATACTGGGCCTAACACCGTCTGAGCCTGCCTCCTGAGACATATATTTTGAATGTGTACGCTATCCATACATGTTATCCGGGGATACGGTACCCTTTCTAACCTTTGTGCAATCACGTGCAATCCATACTGGGCCTAACACCGTCTGAGCCTGCCTCCTGAGACATATATTTTGAATGTGTACGCTATCCATACATGTTATCCGGGGATACGGTACCCTTTCTAACCTTTGTGCCATCACGTGCAATCCATACTGGGCCTAACACCGTCTGAGCCTGCCTCCTGAGACATATATTTTGAATGTGTACGCTATCCATACATGTTATCCGGGGAAACGGTACCCTTTCTAACCTTTGTGCAATCACGTGCAATCCATACTGGGCCTAACACCGTCTGAGCCTGCCTCCTGATATATAGACATATATTTTGAATGTGTACGCTAAGCATACATGTTATCCGGGGATACGGTACCCTTTCTAACCTTTGTGCAATCACGTGCAATCCATACTGGGCCTAACACCGTCTGAGCCTGCCTCCTGAGACATATATTTTGAATGTGTACGCTATCCATACATGTTATCCGGGGATACGGTACCCTTTCTCACCTTTGTGCAATCACGTGTAATCCATACTGGGCGTGAGAACGGCTGGTGAGCTGTTAAGCAAGCTACAGCACCTGTGGTTTGCACACGTAAGTTTTTCATTTTTTCAGGAATGACGGTTAGGCCTAATTCCGGAACTGCGGTTGACCTGCACTTACTGGGAAATCATTGTTCGCGGGTAATAATTGTAATCAGTGATCCCCATCACTAACGTTGTTCAGCGGGTTATCTGCACCTGTAAGCGACAAACGCTGGCCTTTTCAGTGTAGCGCACATGCAGCCACGGACATGTAAGGGCATGACACACCAGTTATTGGCCAATCTCATGTGCCAGAGCCTCACGTGTCCCTCTAGTAAGCCGGACTCGGACCGCGGGGCATGACGGAGTCTCGTTCGTTAATGGAATTAAGCTTGCAATGTGTGCATCTGTTCTGTAGCTGGCATGGTTGAGGTTTCCCAGGTGGAGTCGAATTTAACCATACGCTCCACTCCTGGTGGTGCCCTTCTGGACATTCCTTTAAGGTTCAGCTTTGCAACCATACTGCCCACGTAAAACAAACACTTTGCCTTCATGAACGCTGTTTGGAGGGTCATGACTCGTGGGAATAACGCCACCCAATCAGTTAACCTGCTAGAGCGATCCTTCGTTGCTCCCAAGCATGACATCACACTCCCTAGGAAGAAGGTAATGCCACTGTGGCGACCGTACTCCTGGGGGCGACACAAGTGCACTGATGCCCCGCCACTGCTCGATGAATCTGCTGGTACATTGACCCAGACCACTACATTCTCCTCGCACGCTACCCGGCCTGAATCTGACCCTGATGAAACTCAGGTTACCCTTCCCATATACAGTTCCATCTTACACGGTGACAAAGAGGAAGCTGCAGATGAAAGTGCAGGTTCGGCTCACCCGCCATCAGACACACCACCGTACTATCAGGGGCTCTGTGCCAGTGCCGTCGCCAACGAGTGGGCCCCCCCTGCTTGCCCAGGATCACAGCACTTGCAAAGTTGAAATACTGTGCAGTGAGATGGAAGATGGGGACGATGAGGAGTCTAGACTAGTACAGGGATTCCCAAGCAAGGAGACTTATTTGATTGTTTTCAATGTTGGGACAGCAATTTTTGGGGAGCACTATACTCTGGAGAATGATAGATGGGGCCCACCATACACTGGAACATTCCAAAGGTGGACATCAGACACTGGAGCAGCATTTACAGGGCCCATTATACACTAGAGCATTAGAAATGGGGCCCATTATGTTTGGAGCATTATTTGGGCCCATAAGACAGTGGAGCTTCATCCATGGGGACCAACATATACTGTAGCATTATGTGGAGCTCATCATATACTGTTTCAAACATTATATGGGACCAATGATTCTGTATGGAGAAATAGATGGGCCTCGTCATGAGATGTAAAAAGTGAGGTATTTTTCATTGTACTATACCGCTATTTCTCTGCCGTATCGGAGCATGATGAGTTGTGGTATGTGTTAAAGGGGCGCTCTTTCGCCCAGGGCACATGAAAACCTGCAGCCAGCCCTCCCCCCCCCACAACTTTAGCCAAATAACCCCCATTTTTCAGTGCGTAACTTGTATTATGAAGTTAATTAAGGTTGACAAGCTTAAGTAAGAAGAATTGATGCTTTTGGCACTCAAATGGGCACTCTAGGTGTGTTTCCTGTCCTCCTCTCACTGCCGACTTTTATTCCCCATTGACTTACATTGGGTTTCGTGTTTCGGGACGACCCCGACTTTTCCCTATAATCGGACGATCTTGCTTGACCCGACTTTTGGAAAAGTCGGGTTTCACGAAACGAAACGCGACCCTAAAAAACCAAAAGTCGCTCAACTCTAGTCTACACCATCACAGATGGTTCCAGTCAGCAGGAGGCAACGTTTCCGTCAGATGGTGACAGACTACATGTCTTGCCCTGTCAGTGTACTCCCAGACAGCTCTTCCCCCTTCAAGTTTTGGGTCTCTAAGCTGGATACATGGCCAGAGCTTAGTCAGTATGCATTGGAGGTGCTGGCTTGCCCTGCTGCCAGTGTATTATCGGAACGCATCTTTAGTGCCACAGGTGATGTACTAACAGACCGTCGCCGGTGACTATCCTCCAATAACGTTAACCGGCTTACTTTTCTGAAAATGAACAAGTCCTGGATCTCACTGGAATTTGCCAGTCCTCTTCCAGAATAAACAATTGGTTGGCAACAGTATCCAGGTCTCCTGTTGTGTTCATGTTTCTACCACCTGAACTGTAATCCCTGGGTTTCAACACAGCCAGTTGTTGCTCAGAAGTGCCGTCTGCACAGAGAAAAACACTAGCTCCTGTGTTAGTGGGGTTCAGTAACGCCAGCTGCTCCCCTGCTGTGTGGACGGCAACGTCTTCTGCTGCCTCCACATTCACACTACTACTGATTTCAAACTTGCTCCAACTAGGCCTCTGGCTCCACTCTTTCTCTAGTATTTCCCCTGGCCTCCAACCCCGCCAGTTGCTGCTCAGAAGTGGCATTTGCACAACACTTGTTCCTGTGTTACTGGGGTTCAGTAACATCAGCTGAACCCCTGACTAGTAGTGGGAATGTGGACAGAGCAGGAGACATTGCCGGACATGCATCAGGGGTTCAGCTGACGTTACTGAATCCCAGTAACACAGGAACAAGTGTTGATTGTGCAGACTCCACTTCTGAGCAGCAACTGACGGGGTTGGAGGCCAGGGGAAATACTAGAGACAGAGTGTAGCCAGAGGCCTAGTTGGAGCAAGTTTGAAATCAGTAGTAGTCTATAACAGATATTAAACTTGATGAAATTAGGCCTCAGCCTACAACCTGAATGACCCTGGGCTCCAACATCGCCAGTTACTGCTCGGAAGTGCTGTCCGCACAGAAAAAAACACTAGCTCCTGTGTTAGTGGGGTTCAGCAACGTCAGCTGCTCCCCTGCTGTGTGGACGGCAAAGTCTCCTGCTGCCTCCACATTCAAACTACATCGATTTTCTACTTGCTCCAAGTAGGCCTCAGCCTGCTGCATGATTGATCCTGGGCTTCAACACAGCCAGTTGTCGCTCGGAAGTGCCGTCCGCACAGAGAAAAACACTAGCTCCTGTGTTAGTGGGGTTCAGTAACGTCAGCTGCTCCCCTGCTGTGTGGACGGCAAAGTCTCCTGCTGCCTCCACATTCAAACTACATCCGATTTTCTACTTGCTCCACGTAGGCCTCAACCTGCTGCATGATTGATCCCGGGCTTCATGCACAGCCAGTTGTCGCTCGGAAGTGCTGTCCGCACAGAGAAAAACACTAGCTCCTGTGTTAGTGGGGTTCAGTAAAGTCAGCTGCTCCCCTGCTGTGTGGACGGCAATATCTCCTGCTGCCTCCACATTCAAAGTAGATCATATTTTCAACTTGCTCCAAGTAGGCCTCAGCCTGCTGCATGATTGATCCTGAGCTTCACCACAGCCAGTTGTCGCTTGGAAGTGCCGTCTGTACGGAGAAAAGCACTAGCTCCTGTGTTAGTGGGGTTCAGTAACGTCAGCTGCTCCCCTGCTGTGTGGATGGCAATATCTCCTGCTGCCTCCACATTCAAACTAGATCATATTTTCAACTTGCTCCAAGTAGGCCTCAGCCTGCTGCATGATTGATCCTGGGCTTCAACACAGCCAGTTGTCGCTTGGAAGTGCCGTCTGCACAGAGAAAAACACTAGCTCCTGTGTTAGTGGGGTTCAGTAACGTCAGCTGCTCCCCTGCTGGGTGGACGGCAATATCTCCTGCTGCCTCCACATTCAAACTAGATCATATTTTCAACTTGCTCCAAGTAGGCCTCAGCCTGCTGCATGATTGATCCTGGGCTTCAACACAGCCAGTTGTCGCTTGGAAGTGCTGTCTGCACAGAGAAAAACACTAGCTCCTGTGTTAGTGGGGTTCAGTAACGTCAGCTGCTCCCCTGCTGTGTGGACGGCAAAGTCTCCTGCTCCCTCCACATTCACACTACTACTGATTTTTAACCGTGCTCCACTTAGACCTCTGGCTTCACTGTCTCTAGTATTTCCCCTGGCCTCCAACACCGCCAGTTGCTGCTCAAAAGTGGCATCTGCACAATCCACACTTGTTCCTGTGTAACTGGGGCTCAGTCACGTCAGTTGATCCCCCGATGTGTGCCCGGCAATGTCTCCTGCTCTGTCCACATTCCCACTACTAGTAATGGGAATGTGGACAGAGCAGGAGACATTGTCGGACACACATCAGGGGATCAACTGACGTGACTGAGCCCCAGTAACACAGGATCAAGTGTGGATTGTACAGACGCCACTTCTGAGCAGCAACTGGTGGTGCTGGAGGCAAGGGAAAATACTAGAGACAGTGGAGCCAGAGGCCTAAGTGGAGCACGGTTACAATCAGTAGTAGTCTACAACCTATATAAAACTTGCTGCAATTAGGCCTCAGCCTGCTCCATGACTGATCCTGGGCTTCAACACAGCCAGTTGTTGCTCGGAAGTGCCGTCTACACAGAGAGAAACACATGCTCCAGTGTTAGTGGGGTTCAGTAATGCCTGCTGCTCCCCTGCTGTGTGGATGGCAATATCTCCTGCTGCCTCCACATTCAAACTACATCACATATCTACATCACATATAAAACTTGCTGCATTTAGGCATCAGCCTACTCCATGATTCACCCTGGGCTCCAACACAGCCTGTTGTTGCTCGGAAGAGCCATCTGCACAGAGATAAACACATGCTCCAGTGTTAGTGGGGTTCAGTAATGCCTGCTGCACCCCTGCTGTGTGGATGGCAATATCTCCTGCTGCCTCCACATTCAAACTACATCACATATAAAACTTGCTGCAATTAGGCCTCAGCCTACTCCATGATTCACCCTGAGCTCCAACACAGCCAGTTGTTGCTCGGAAGTGCCGTCTGCACAGAGATAAACACATGCTCCAGTGTTAGTGGGGTTCAGTAATGCCTGCTGCTCCCCTGCTGTGTGGACAGCAATATCTCCTGCTGCCTCCACATTCAAACTACATCACACATAAAACTTGCTGCAATTAGGCCTCAGCCTACTCCATGATTCACCCTGGGCTCCAACACAGCCAGTTGCTGCACGGAAGTGCCGTCTGCACAGAGATAAACACATGCTCCAGTGTTAGTGGGGTTCAGTAATGCCTGCTGCTCTCCTGCTGTGTGGACGGCAATATCTCCTGCTGCCTCCACATTCAAACTACATCGCATATCTATATCACATATAAAACTTGCTGCAATTAGGCCTCAGCCTACTCTATGATTCACCCTGAGCATCAACACAGCCAGTTGTTGCTCGGAAGTGCCGTCTGCACAGAGAGAAACACATGCTCCAGTGTTAGTGGGGATCAGTAATGCCTGCTGCTCCCCTGCTGTGTGGACGGCAATATCTCCTTCTGCCTCCACATTCACACTACTACTGATTTCAAACATGCTCCAATTAGGCCTCTGGCTCCACTCTGTCTCTAGTATTTCCCCTGGCCTCCAACCCCGCCAGTTGCTGCTCAGAAGTGGCATCTGCACAATCAACACTTGTTCCTGTGTTACTTGGGTTCAGTAACATCAGCTGAACCCCTGATGTGTATCGGGCAATGTCTCCTGCTCTGTCCACATTCCCACTAATAGTAGTGGGAATGTGGACAGAGCAGGAGACATTGCCGGACACACATCAGGGGAACAGCAGACGTTACTGAACCCCAGTAACAGAGAAACAAGTGTTAATTGTGCAGACGCCACTTCTGAGCAGCAACTGGCTGGGTTGAAGGCCAGGGAAAATACTCGAGACAGAGTGGAGCCAGAGGCCTAATTGGAGCACGTTTAAAATTAGTAGTAGTCTACAACAGATATTAAACTTGATGCAATTAGGCCTCAGCCTACACCCTGCTTGACCCTGGGCTCCAACATCGCCAGTTGCTGCTCAGAAGTGTCTTTGGCACGGGTACTCCCAACTGCCCTGCCTGGTTCCAGCACGCCTGCTGTTTCAGGGTAGTGTCAACGTCACTTTGCCACCAATACGTTGTCCTGTCGTGTTGCGGTCGGGTTAGCCGAGTCTATGGTGCCTGCAGTTTAGGTGCTTCCTATGTGGGCTGCGGGTTCTGTTAATAAAGGCTGGTTCTGTAGTGCCAATAGGAGAAGCACCCCCTGTAGGACTGTGGGTTTCGGTAACTGCAGCCGGCTCGCGGCCTTGCAACTTTGTTTATTATGGGTACCTTCTGCTACCCATCCGGGTTCCAGCACCGTCAGCTGGTTCTCGGCAGTGCCTTTGGCCGAGGTTCCTCCTTCTTGGTATTCAAGTTCCAGCAACGTCTGCTGGTCCTTGGTAGTGCTTTGTAGCACAGGTACCTCCTGCTTAGTAACCGTGTTCCAGCACCGTCAGCTGGTCCACGGATGTGCCATTGGCTCTTGTTCCTTCTGCTGCCCCTCCGGGTTCCAGCATCATCAGCTGGTCCTCGCTAGTTCCATTTGCTCTTGCAGCTTCTGCTACCCATCCGGGTTCCAGCACCGTCAGCTGGTTCTCGGCAGTGCCTTTGGCCGAGGTGCCTCTTCTCGGTATCTGACTTCCAGCAACGTATGCTGGTCCTTGGTAGTGCTTTGTAGCACAGGTACCTCCTGCTTAGTAACCGTGTTCCAGCACCGTCAGCTGGTCCACGGTTGTGCCATTGGCTCTTGTTCCTTCTGCTGTCCCTCCGGGTTCCAGCACCATCAGCTGGTCCTCGCTAGTTCCATTTGCTCTTGCAGCTTCTGCTACCCATCCGGGTTCCAGCACAGTCAGCTGGTTCTCGGCAGTGCCTTTGGCCGAGGTGCCTCTTCTCGGTATCCGACTTCCAGCAACGTCTGCTGGTCCTTGGTAGTGCTTTGTAGCACAGGTACCTCCTGCTTAGTAGCCGTATTCCAGCACCGTCAGCTGGTCCACGGTTGTGCCATTGGCTCTTGTTCCTTCTGCTGCCCCTCCGGGTTCCAGCACCATCAGCTGGTCCTCGCTAGTTCCATTTGTTCTTACAGCTTCTGTTACCCATCCGGGTTCCAGCACCGTCAGCTGGTTCTCGGCAGTGCCTTTGGCTGAGGTGCCTCCTTCTCGGTATCCGAGTTCCAGCATCGTCTGCTGGTCCTAGGTAGTGCTTTGTAGCACAGGTACCTCCTGCTTAGTAACCGTGTTCCAGCACCGTCAGCTGGTTCACGGTTGTGCCATTGGCTCTTGTTCCTTCAGCTGCCAATAGGACAAGCACCCCCTGTAGGACTGTGGGTTTCGGTAACTGCGACCGGCTCGCGGCCTTGCAACTTTGTTTATCATGGGTACCTTCTGCTACCCATCCGGGTTCCAGCATCATCAGCTGGTTCTCGGCAGTGCCTTTGGCCGAGGTGCCTCCTTCTCGGTATCCGAGTTCCAGCAACGTCTGCTTCTCCTTGGTAGTGCTTTGTAGCACAGGTATCTCCTGCTTAGTAACCGTGTTCCAGCACCGTCAGCTGGTCCACGGTTGTGCCATTGGCTCTTGTTCCTTCTGCTGCCCCTCCGGGTTCCAGCACCGTCAGCTGGTCCTCGCTAGTTCCATTTGCTCTTGCAGCTTCTGCTACCCATCCGGGTTCCAGCACCGTCAGCTGGTTCTTGGCTGTGCCTTTGGCCGAGGTGCCTCCTTTTCGGTATCCGAGTTCCAGCATCGTCTGCTGGTCCTTGGTAGTGCTTTGTAGCACAGGTACCTCCTGCTTAGTAACTGTGTTCCAGCACCGTCAGCTGGTCCACGGTTGTGCCATTGGCTCTTGTTCCTTCTGCTGCCCCTCCGGGTTCCAGCACCGGGTTCCAGCACTGGTCCTCGCTAGTTCCATTTGCTCTTGCAGCTTCTGCTACCCATCCGGGTTCCAGCACCATCAGCTGGTTCTCGGCAGTGCCTTTGGCCGAGGTGCCTCCTTCTCGGTATCCGACTTCCAGCAACGTCTGCTGGTCCTAGGTAGTGCTTTGTAGCACAGGTACCTCCTGCTTAGTAACCGTATTCCAGCACCGTCAGCTGGTCCACAGTTGTGCCATTGGCTCTTGTTCCTTCAGCTGCCACTCTGGGTTCCAGCACCGTCAGCTGGTTCTCGGTAGTTCCATTGACTCTTGTAGCTTCTGCTACCCATCCGGGTTCCAGCACCATCAGCTGGTTCTCGGCAGTGTCTTTGGCACGGGTACTCCCTCCTGCCCAGCCTGGATCCAGCACGCCTGCTGTTTCCGGGTAGTGTCAACGTCACTTTGCCACCAATACGTTGTCCTGTCGTGTTGCGGTCGGGTTAGCCGAGTCTATGGTGCCTGCAGTTTAGGTGCTTCCTATGTGGGCTGCGGGTTCTGGTAATAAAGGCTGGTTCCGTAGAGCCAATAGGACAAGCACCCCCTGTAGGACTGTGGGTTTCGGGAGCTGCGGCCAGCTCGCGGCCTTGCATCTTTGTTTATCATGGGCACCTTCTGCTACCCATCCGGGTTCCAGCACCGTCAGCTGGTTCTCGGCAGTGCCTTTGGCCGAGGTGCCTCCTTCTCAGTATCCGAGTTCCAGCAACGTCTGCTGGTCCTTGGTTGTGCTTTGTAGCACAGGCACTTCCTGCTAAGTAATCGTGATCCAGCACCATCAGCTGGTCCACGGTTGTGCCATTGGCTCTTGTTCCTTCTGCTGCCACTCTGGGTTCCAGCACCGTCAGCTGGTCCTCGCTAAGTCCATTGGCTCTTGCAGCTTCTGCTATCTATCCGGGTTCCAGCACCGTCTGCTGGTTCTTGGCAGTGCCTTTGGCCTAGGTGCCTCCTTCTCGGTATCCGAGTTCCAGCAACGTCTGCTTCTCCTTGGTAGTGCTTTGTAGCACAGGTATCTCCTGCTTAGTAACCGTGTTCCAGCACCGTCAGCTGGTCCACGGTTGTGCCATTGGCTCTTGTTCCTTCTGCTGCCTCTCCGGGTTCCAGCACCATCAGCTGGTCCTCGCTAGTTCCATTTGCTCTTGCAGCTTCTGCTACCCATCCGGGTTCCAGCACCGTCAGCTGGTTCTCGGCAGTGCCTTTGGCCTAGGTGCCTCCTTCTCAGTATCTGAGTTCCAGCAACATCTGCTGGTCCTTGGTAGTGCTTTGTAGCACAGGTACCTCCTGCTTAGTAACCGTGTTCCAGCACCGTCAGCTGGTTCACGGTTGTGCCATTGGCTCTTGTTCCTTCTGCTGTCCCTCCGGGTTCCAGCACCGTCAGCTTGTCCTCGCTAGTTCCATTTCCTATTGTTCCTTCTGCTAACCATCTGGGTTCCAGTACCGTCAGCTGGTTCTCAGCAGTTCCTCAGCCTTCTTGTACCTTCTGCTACTTTTCCAAGTTCAAGCTTGTGGAAATGGCTTTTGGTTCTCACTCTGGATCTCCCTGACGACGACCCTGAAGACGACTACCCTGAAGACCACACCGAAGAAGACCAAAAATATGACCCTGAAGAAAATGACCAAGAGGAGAAAGAACATGAAGACAACCACCAAGATGCAGAACAACAAGAGACAGAAGACCAAGAAGCAGAAGAACAAAAAGCAGAAGAACATTAAGCATAAGACTAAAAATCAGAGCAAAATATATTATCTAAATTATAAGCAGAAGATTAAGCAGTGTATGGGGGTGAGTCCGTTCCTCCTCGTGGTGCCCCTGGAAAATGCCTGCTGCTGCAGGCCAAACTGAACGCAGACAAATCCTGTTGTAAATCTTTTGTGACAGGCAGAACGGAAGGTGTAATCTTCAAACTTTTATAGATAACAACTACAGGAATGCCTGTCACAAATAAGAATATGATGAAGAAGAATAGGAAGAAGATGAAGAAGTAGAATATGAAGAAGAATAATAGTTGAATAAGAAGAATATGAAGAATGTAAGAAAAAAGAATAATAGGAAGAAGGTGAAGAAGAAGAAGATGAATAAGGTGAAGAAGAAGTTGATGAAAAAGATGCTGCTGCTGAGGATCATGAAGGATAAAGTGTGGGAGAAGTAAAAAAAGAAGGTGAAGAGCATGGAAGTAGTGAAACATACATATCTGACAAAATGTAAAAGAGGTTAACATAGTCAATATCTTTGTAACTCCGAACGTCTTAAAAACAAAAATATTCCTGCTATTCCATTTGATTGGGCTAAACCTCTATGCCTTTAATGTCTCCACCACCTCCCCCAATACTTTCTACATTATTCTTAGTTGTTTTTCTTCATGTAGATTTAACCTACAAGGAAAGAAAGGGTTTTTTTTAATTCCGATATTTCGGTCCCATTGACTTGAATTGGACTTCCGGGATCGGAATCGGCGATACCCGATACTTTTTGGATATCAGCCGATCCAATCCGATCCGATATTTCTCAATATCGGATGGTATCGCTCAACACTAGGGATTATACAAATCTCATGCCTGTGCTTTTTACACTACGTAAATTGACCTGCGGCGCGTTTTTTAGAACTGTAACATATCAATTTCTCTTGCTGGTGCATGGAGTTTTATGTGCGGATTTTCCCCATAGAATTTCATTAGATGTGTAAAATCCACAGGTAAAAAACACATATGCAATCTGCACAAAACAGTATCAATAAAATGTTGCCAACGCCAAATACCACGAAGTATTAAAAACAAAGCATCTTTGTTTAACCTCTATGCGACCAAGCCAATTTTGACCTAAATGAGCAAGACAATTTTTACAATTCTGACCACTGTCACTTTATGAGGTAATAGCTCTAGAACGCTTTAATGTGTCCCATTGACCCTGAGAATGTTTATTTGTAACACATTGTACTTCATGCTAGTGGCAAAATTTTTTGATAAAACATGCATTTATTTATGAAAAATAATTTAGCAATTTTAACCCCTAAGGACCGCCGATACGCCTTTTAACGGCGGTAATTAAGGGTACTAAAACCACAGCGCCGTTAATTCACGGTGCTGTGGAGAAAGTACATAGCGCCCTCAGTGTCGGATTTTCTCTGAGAACATGAATCGGTCGGTTTTCACCGACCCCGCTTTTGCGATCGCCGTTATTAACCCTATAACGGCGACGGCAAAAAAAAAAAAAGCCGCAATTATGCATTAAATTTCTCTTTCCTCTGATGTGACCGCACATCAGAGGAGAGAGAAATAGGGTCCCTGATCCCCCCAGTACCTCTCTGTGGTCCTCACTTTCCTCCCGGTGGTCCCGAGTCCTGCCGGTGTCCTCCGATGGGCGTCGCCATCTTGAAAATGGCGGGCGCATGCGCAATGCGCCCGCCGGGAGTCTGCCGGCTCCGGCTGGCAGATTCCATTCATTATTTTGATTACTATGATAAACGATCATAGTGAACAAAATAGAAAAAATAGTACATAACCCCCCCCCCCGTTTATCACCTCCTTATATAGGCAAATATAATGATATAAAGAAAATATTTTTTTTCATTTTTCCATTAGGGTTAGGGTTAGGGCTAGGGTTAGGGCTAGGGCTAGGGTTAGGGTTAGGGTTGGGCTAGGGTTATGGTTAGGGTTGGGCTAGGGTTAAGGTTGGGCTTTGGTTAGGGTTAGGTTTGGGCTAGGGTTAGGGCTAGGGTTAGGGTTAGGCCTCGGATTAGGGCTAGGGTTAGAATTAGGGTTAGGGCACACTAGGATTAGGGTTAGAATTAGGATTAAGAATTAGGGTTGGGATTAGGGTTAGGGTTGGGATTAGGGTTAGGGGTGTGTTGGGGTTAGGGTTGGAGCAAGAATTGAGGGGTTTCCACTATTTACCAACTTTGGGGGTCTAAAAATTGGGGTCTAAAAAAAATTACTTTTGTGGAAATAAAAAAGACTTATTTTCACGGCTCTGCGTTTATAAACTTCTGTGAAGCGCTTAGGGGTTCAAAGTGCTCACCACACATCCAGATAAGTTTCTTAGGGGGTATTATTTCCAAAATGGGGTCACTTGTGGGGGGTTTCCACTGTTTAGGCCCATCAGGGGCTTTGCAAACGCAACATGATGCCCGCAGACCATTCCATCAAAGTCTGCATTCCAAAATGGCACTCCTTCCTTTCCGAGCTCTCCCATGCGCCCAAACAGTGGTTCCCCCCCACATATTGGGTATCGGCGTACTCAGGACAAATCGCACAACAACTTTGGGGGTATGATTTCTCCTGCTACCCTTGTAAAAAATAAAAATTTGGGGGTGAAAAGATTATTTTTGTGGAAAAAAAATGGATTTTTTATTTTCACATCTCTACGTTAAAAACTTCTGTGAAGCACTTGAAGGTTCAAAGTGCTGACCACACAACTAGATAAGTTCCTTAATGGGTCTAGTTTCCAAAATGGTGTCACTTGTTGGGGGTTTCCACTGTTTAGGCCCATCAGGGGCTCTGCAAACGCAACATGATGCCCGCAGACCATTCCATCAAAGTCTGCATTCCAAAATGGCACTCCTGCTCTCCCATGCGCCCAAACAGTGGTTCCCCCCCACATATGGGGTATCAGCGTACTCAGGACAAATCGCACAATAACTGTGGGGGTATAATTTTTCCTGTTACCCTTGGAAAAATAAAAATTTGGGGGCGAAAAGATCATTTTTGTGGGAAAAAAATGGATTTCTTATTTTCACGGCTCTACGTTATAAACTTCTGTGAAGCACTTGAAGGATCAAAGTGCTCACCACACATCTAGATAAGTTCCTTAATGGGTTTAGTTTTCAAAATGGGGTCACTTGTTTTCCACTGTTTAGGCACATTAAGGGCTCTCCGAACGCAACATGGCATCTGATCTCAATTCCAGCCAATTCTGCGCTCAAAAAGTCAAACGGCGCTCCATCCCTTGCGAGCTCTGCCGTGTGCTGAAAAAGTGGTTTACCCCCACATATGGGATATTGGCGTATTCAGGAGAAATTGTACAACAAATTTTGTGGTTGATTTTCTCTTTTAACTTTTGTGAAAATAAAAAAAATTGGTTTTGAAATAAATTTTTTGCAAAAAAAGTTAAATGTTAATTTTTTCCTTCCACATTGCTTTAGTTCCTGTGAAGCACTTAAAGGGTTCATAAACTTCTTGAATGTGGTTATGAGCACCTTGAGGGGTCTAGTTTTTAGAATGGTGCCACTTTTGGGTATTTTCTGTCATGTACTGTACACCCCTCAAAATGACTTTAAATATGATGTGGTCCCTAAAAAAATGGTTTTGTAAATTTTGTTGTAAAAATGAGAAATCGCTGGTCAACTTTTAACCCTTATAACTTCGTAACAAAAAAAAATGTTGCTTCCAAAATTGTGCTGATGTAAAGTAGACATGTGGGAAATGTTATTTATTAAGAAATTTGTGTGACACATCTCTCTGATTTAAGGGCATAAAAATGTAAAGTTTTAAAATTGCAAAATTTTTGCTATATTTAAGTTTTTTTCATAAATAAACACAAGACTTATCTAAGAAATTTTATCACTAACATGAAGTACAATATGTCACGAAAAAACAGTCTCAGAATCAGCGGGATCCATGAAGCGTTCCAGAGTTATAACCTCATAAAGGGACAATGGTCAGAATTGTAAAAATTGGCCTGGTCATTAAGGTGCAAACTGGCTCTGTTGCTAAGGGGTTAAAACTTTTAAATTGTGTACCCTTAAATTAGAGAGTCATGTCACACAAAATAGTTAATAAATAACATTTCTGACATGTCTACTTTACATCAATTGAATTTTGAAAACTTTTTTTGATAGGAAGTTATAAGGGTTAAAATTTAACCAGCGATTTCTCATTTTTCCAACAAAATGTACGAAACCATTTTTTAAGCGACCACATCAAATTTGAAGTGACTTTGAGGTGTCAGTATGACAGAAAATACCCAAATGTGACACCATTTTAAAACCTGCACCTCTCAAGGTGCTCAAAACCACATTCAATAAGTTTAATAACCCTTCAGGTGCTTCACCAGAGCTAAAGCAACATGGAAGGAAAAAGTTAACATTTTACTTTTTTCCACAAAAAATGTTCATTAGGTTCAAACTTTTTTTTATTTTCACAAGGTATCAGGAGAAAATGGACCACAAAATTTGTTGTGCAACTTCTTCTGAGTACACCAATACCCCATATGTGGGGCAAATCCACTGTTTGGGTGCATGTAAGGGCACAGAAGGGAGGGAGCACCGATTGACTTTTTGAACGCGAAATTAGCTGGAATTGATGGAAGGCACCATATCGTGCTTGGAAGCCCCTGATGTGCCTAAACAATGGAAACCGCTCAATTCTAATTCCAACTTTAACACAGCCCTAAACCCAACCCTAAGGCTGTGTGCCCACGTAGCGATTTTTAAGCGTTTTTGCCACGATTTTCGGCGTGAAAACGCTGCGAAAACGTTTCAAAATCGTGCACAGAACGCTCCCCATGCATTCCTATGGCATTCCGCACATGCTGTGCTAATGCTGCGTTTTTTTCCGCGGTGGAATCGCATCGCGGAAAAAAATCGCAGCATGCTCATTCTTTTGTGCGGAATCTCAAACAATTGCCGCGATTCCGCACCCATAGGAATGCATGAGAATCGCTTACTTCCCGCATGTGGCTATGCCCACCATGCGGGAAGTTAAGCATCTCATGTGTGCGGTTGGTACCCACAGTGTGGAGGAGAGGAGACTGTCCTCCAGGCCTTGGGTACCATACCCCTGTAAAAAAAAGAATAAAAAATAAAAAAAATCGGGGTATATTTACCTTCCGGCGTCCGGCGCTGCATTCCCGGCCTATGCGTTCCCAGTAATGCCTTGCGGCAAGGCCCTGTAATGACGTAGTCTCGCGTGACTCTAGTGGTCTCGCGAGATCGCTATAGCAACGCGAGACTAAGTCATCACAGGTCTCGCAAGGCATTACTGGGAACGCTGAGGCCCGGGAATGCAGCGCGGGATGCCGGAAGGTAAATATACACCGATTTTTTTATTTTTTTTAGCATTTTAACATTCTATCTTTTACTATTGATGCCGCATAGGCGGCCTCAATAGTGACAGGTTGGTCACACTCGTCAAACATAGTGTTTGACAAGTGTGACCAGGTTTTTACTATTGAGGCCGCCTATGCGGCATCAATAGTAAAAGATAGAATGTTAAAATGCTAAAAAAAATAAAAAAAATCGGTGTATATTTACCTTCCGGCATCCCGCGCTGCATTCCCGGGCCTCAGCGTTCCCAGTAATGCCTTGCGAGACCTGTGATGACGTAGTCTCGCGTTGCTATAGCGATCTCGCGAGACCACAAGAGTCATGCGAGACTACGTCATTACAGGGCCTTGCCGCAAGGCATTACTGGGAACGCTTAGGCCGGGAATGCAGCGCCGGACGGTAAATATACCCCGATTTTTTATTTTTTATTCTTTTTTTTACAGGGGTATGGTACCCAAGGCCTGGAGGACAGTCTCCTCTCCTCCACACCGTGGGTACCAACCGCACACATGAGATGCTTAACTTCCCACATGGTGGGCATAGCTTCAAATCGCTTGGAAAGTGCTTGAATATCGCACGCGAAAATCGCGGCAAAATCGCGATCATAATCGCGGTGAAATTTCGCGATTTCTGGGAAGGAGTCCGGTTTTTAGTAAGCATTTTAAAACGCTACGTGGGCACATAGCCTAAGGCTACTTTCACACTTGCTTTTTTTTGCAGCGCGTTTTTCCCGCAAAAAACCGCATTGAAAAAACGCATACAAACGCATACAAATGCTGCGTTTTTTTCATGCATTTTTATGAGCATGCATGAAAAAAACGCAGCGTTTTTATGCGTTTGTATGCGTTTTTAGTGCGTTTTTACCGCGTTTGCGTTTTTTCCAACATTAGGTGGCCCCTCACACTAACCCAAACCATGACTTTACTAACCCTAACCCTAACCCTGCCCCTAACCCTGACCCTAACCCTAACCCTTAACCAAACCATACCCTGATCCTAACCCTAACCCTAACCCTGACCCTAACCCTTAACCAGACCATACTAACCCTAACTCTTAACCAAACCCTACTAACCCTAACCCAAACCCTAACCCTAAACCCTAGCTAACCCTAACCCTAACCCCCCTTAACTAACTCTAACCAAACCCCTAAATTCCTTTGTCTAACTAATGGTAAAAAAAAAAAAACGCATGCGCAAAAAAACGCATACATAAGCATGCCAATGCGCACATATGCGCACCCATAGACTTATAATGGGTGTCTTGCTGTAAAAAAAAATGCATTGCGCGCGCATGCATTTTTTTGAGGCAAGTCGGACGCCCAAAAAATGCAACAGGATGCATTTTGTGCGCCCGAGCGCATACCGCAAAAAAACGCATGCGCGGAGAAACGCATACAAATGCATGTGTATGCGCACATAAGCGCATCCCATGCAAAATATAGGGGGAAAAAACGCATGCATTTTTAGCGCTAAAATCCAGTGCAAAAAACGCAAGTGTGAAACCAGCCTAACCCCCACATCCTTAACCCTAACCCCAACCCTAACACTAACCACAACCCTAACCCCAACACAACCCTATCCACAACACAACCCTAACCCCAACCCTAACCGCTAGCCCTAACACAACCCTAACCTCAGCACAACCCTAACTGCAACATAACCCTAATCCCAACACAACCCCAACCCTAACACAGCCCTAACCCTAATTACAGCTCTAACCCCAACCCTAAGCTTGAGAATGGAAGAAAATTACCATTTTTTATTTTATTATTATTTTTATCTAACTAAGGGGGTGACAAAGAGGAGGTTTGATTTACTATTTTTTTATTTTGATCACTGTGATAGGGTCTATAACAGTGATCAAAATGAACCAATAGTCAAAATGTCCGGGGTACCGGCCAGCAGATCTCGGCGGGCGCATTGTGCATGCACCTACCATTTTCTTCCAGGAAGATGATGTAGAGGGCTGGGGGACAGAGCAGGAGGATCTGCGGATGGCAGAGGTAATGGGGGGCTCGGGGGACCCCATTTTTCTCTCCACTGGTATGATAGATCATATCACAGGAGAGAGAAATGAATGAAAAATCTGACCTTTTTTGTGATCACTTTTATTCAGTGAATAACCGCGATCACGTGACAGGGGATGGTAAAAATACAGCCCGTTTAATTTTCTACGGGGTTTCAGCTACCCTCAGTAGCCAAGACCCTGGAGATTTTCCAGCGCTGGAGGGTGCTATACCCTTATTTCTCAGTGCCATTAAAAAGCGATGCTGAGGAATAAGACCTGCCCCCTATTTTACATAATGTATACAAACTGTAGGCTGAGAAAAAAAATACATGCAGCAAAATGGCACCAGTGGCAGCACCTGCATAGCAGCATGTATAATGCATATAATATTGCTGAGATATATATACTTTTCTCCAGCAAAATGGGCTTTCTGATAGATGCTACTGTGCAAGAGCCACCACTGGTGCCAATTGCTGCAACCAATTTTTTTCTCTAGCAAAATAGCACTCATAGATGCTTCTGTGCAAGTGCTGCAACCATTTTGCTGAAGGAAAAAAAATGCGACTGCAGCAAAATGGTGCCAGATGCTACTGCGCATCCTCCACCTCTGGCACCATTTTGCTGGAGAAAAAAAATTTGGCTGCATAAAAATGCATCTATCAGAAAGCAATAGATGCTACTGTGCATGTGCTGTCACCGGCACCATTTTGCTAAGGTTAAATTTTTTAACACAACAATATTATTTGCTTTATGTGATAGATGCTATTGCGCAGATTCCACCACTGGCACCATTTTGCTCTACTAAATTTTTTTTTCTAACTTCACAATATCATATGCAGTATGTAAAACAGAAGGAAGGTCACTGAAGGATCAGTGACCTGTCATAAGCCCATAAGGATTCATATGTAAGCAGAGCACCACATAAAGCCCTGCCCACAGGCCAACCCGATGCAAGAAAATCTCATTAACTAAAACTGTAAATACAGATTAAAAACAACCACAAGACAGATTTCATCACCCCAGGTATCATTTTAATCAGTATAACAGCTCCAACCTGACAGCGTCTGTAGTTTACTGAGCAAAAACCTGCTGACAGGTTCACTTTAAAGATACCTAATTTACCTAATCAATGCAGAGAAGTTGTAGAAACTATGCAACATCAAAAACTCCCCAAATGCTTCTAGTGGGAATGTAGCTTATTTTTAAAAAATACATTAATGTTTAGATATCTTTAACTAAGGTGGTGTAATTTATATAGTGTTACAATACAAGGTGGACAATAATTAATTTCAAATACAATAATACAACAGGCCTATCAACTGAATTTGAATTGGTTTATGAATTACATAGGAGCAATCTATCACTCTTTGTGCCCAAGGCAGTGGATTCAAAACTGCTCTCCTGCCACCCTTGGTCCCTAAAAATCAGAATACCTATCAGTTGGACAGTTACTGTATTTTTTGGACTATAAGGCGCACTTTTTTCCCCCAAAATGTGGGGCAAAAACGGGGGTTCCCCTTACAGTTGGAATGTACTTACAGTTAGCGTGGTGGCAGCAAGAGTTGGGTGATTCTTCTGGTGGTCCAACGCTGCAGGGTGATGATCTCACTCCCATCCCAGCCTGGTGAGGCTGGTGCAGCAGTTTCGTTGGTCCTCAGTGCTGCAGGGGGCTCCGGCGACATTATGTGAAAGCCCGAAGCCCCCGAAGTTCTATTGCCTCGATGCTGTGGCCTCTGGGAAAATGGTCGCCAGAGGCAGCGCTTGTGCAAATTGAGATCTCGGCTCCGAGATCTCATCTCCTGAGATCTCAATCAGTGCATGCGACGCACCGGCAGCCATTTACCTGGAGGCCACAGCATCAAGGAAATAGAAGTGCAAGGGCTCCGGGCTTTCATAAAATGTCGCTGGAGCCCCTTGCACCACCGAGCAGTGCTGAAACTGCCGCACTAGCCACACCCTGCAGCATACGAACCACAGGAGGAATTGCCTGACTCCTGCTGCCACCAACGCTGCCGATCTCCCCCCAGGTAAGATAAATTCAGGACTGTAAGACGGATCCCCATTTGATGCATTAATTTTTTTTCCCCATTTTCCTTCTGAAAATTTGAGGTGCGCCTTATGGCCCGGTGCGTTTTATAGTTAAAAAATATGGTATTCATTTAATGCTATTGCACCTTTTTCCATCAAATTCTAATATTTTTATTTCTAAAATAGAAAAGCACATAAAGGACAAATATTTCCACAATATGAAATTCTTTTCTTAATGGCTTCCTAAACTCAGAACTCTGCCCACTGCTCCTTCTACCCCAATGAGATAAATTTCCACATCTTGACAAAATTTAAGCTAAAGCCGGTGGTCGATGCAGAGGTGGTTGCTGGAGCTGTATTTGTCAATCCCAATGTGAATCCGGTGGTGGGTTTTGCTCCGAAGAGAGTTCCAGATAAACCAGTTGCAGATTGTGAAGTAGTAGTAGGAACTGCAGAGGCCCTGAAACCAACAGATGTGCCAATGTTACTCGCAGCTGGCGTTCTTCCAGCTTTAGCTTAAATTTTGGTAAACCTGCAGGATCTGCTACACCGCTCTCTCTGCCTGCTGCAACTACCTCAACCACGGGGTTTTCCCTCTCAGCATCCCCAGCAACAGGCACTGTTTTTTCTTTGAATTTGGGTACATGCACGCCTGCTGCCGCTACTACTGCAACAACTACTTGGCTGTCACTTGGGACCCTGTCAGGGCTGACTGCATCGCCATTTCAGAATGCAGGTGTCATGGCTTCAGGCCTGGACAGAACACTTTGGGCCTGACTGCTCCTGCTGCTCAGATGACTTCCAATGAAGGACAAAAAAGTGACAAGGCAGGAGCCAGACCAGAGGACAGTAAAAATTTGAAGGATGAAAATCTACCTCAATTAATTTGTCAAGATGTGGAAACTTTTCAGAAATTTGTGAAGGAGCAGAAGCAAGGGCAGGAGGAGATCACCCAATGAGATAAAAAAGACATTAGATAATTTGTAAGTAAAATTATCAAATCAAATAGTAATAAATAAGCAGTTATTTAAAATTATTGAGATTAACTGTTAAAATTGTTGAGATTAATTATTGAAGTCCAAGTAAATACAGAGTGGAAAATAAGTATTTGAAATAATATTAACAAGTGCGCTCGGTATCTTTTTTAGTGTTGGGGTTTAAATGAAAAATAAAAACAGATCTTAAAAAACTGGTGTAATTAAAAAGTCAATTAAAAATACTTAGGGCAATCAGAGTATAAATGTTTCATGCAAAAAGATAATGTGCACAATTAGATCAGGATGAGAATGTACCTCATGTGGTTGGATGCAAATAATTCATTGATGTCCTGAAGAAATAGTCCAAGTTGCAGTCAAAAAAGCAATGACCCCTGGTAAAGATAATCCGAGTGCTTGTAAAATGGTCCCAGAAGAGTTGTTCAGTAAATTAGCTTATAACAAGGTGCTGCTCCGGCCGGTAGCAGACACTGTTAGGATTACCGCCCTGGAAAGAAAGGCAATAACCTCCGCGCTCACTGGTCACGCGTGTGCTAGTCAGCACAGGACCTTGCGTGACCTCAGAGTCACGTGTTATGCCTGGCTGCAGCCAAAATGAAAAAAAGCTACAGATCACAATGTGGGCCAGAAAACTATCTGATGCGTTTCAGAGACTCCTGTCTCCTTCCTCAGAGATTGGCCCCACTTGCGATCAAAGGGATATTATATATATATATATATATATATATATATATATATATATATATATATATTTATTTTTCATTTAAACCCCAACACTAAAAAAGATACCGAGCGCACTTGTTAATATTTTTTTTCAGGTTTTGTCTTGACAGATGTTTTGACTATTGTCTTTTGCTTGTGCTGCTGGTACTTTTTATGCAAGTGAGCGCCACTGTATGATCATTATTTGAAAATAAGTATTTCATTCAATACCGAATTTGCAAGTTTTCACAACTACAAAAATGGAGAGGTCTGCAATTGTTATCGTAGGTACTCTTCAACTGTGAGAGACAGAATCTAAAAATAATAACCAGAAAATCACATTGTATGATTTTTAAATAATTAAATTGCATTTTATTGCATGAAATTAGTATTTGATCACCTGCCACCCAGAAAGAATTCTTGCTTTCAGAGACCTGTTAGTTTTTCTTTAAGAAGCCCTCGTACTCTGCACTCATTACTTATATTAATTGAAATTGTTACTTGTATAAAAGACACCTAGACACCTGTACACACACTCAATCACACTCCAACCTCTCCACCATGGCCAAGACCAAAGACCTGTCTGAGGACAAAATTTTAGACCTGCACAAGTCTGGGATAGACTACAGGACAATAGGTAATCAGCTTGGTAAGAAGGCAACAATTGTTGGCACAATTATTAGAAAATTGAAGAAACAAAAAATGACTGTCAATCTTCCTTGGTCTGCGGCTTCATCCAAGATCTCGCCTCGTGGGGTAAGGATGATTCTGAGAAAGGTCAGAAATCAACCAAGAACTACATGGGAGGACCTGGTTAATGACCTGATGACAGCTGGGACCACAGTCTCAAACATTACTTTTAGTAACAAACTATGTCATTATGGATTAAAATCCTGCAGGGCACGCAAGGTCCTCTTGCTCACTTCAGCACATTTCCAAGCCCATTTGAAGTTTGCTAATGACCATCTGGATAATCCAGAGGAGGCAGCTCATGTGGTCAGATGAGACCAAAATAGAAATGTTTGGTATCAACTCCAATCAACGTGTTTGGAGGAAGATGAAATATGAGTACAAACCCAAGAACACCATCCCAACCGTGAAGCATGGTGGGAGAGCATCATACTTTGGGAGTGGTTTTCTGCAATGGGGACAGGACAACTGCATCGTATTGAATGGAGGATGGTTAGGGTCATGTATTGCGAGATTTTGCCCAATATCCTTCCCTCAGTAAGAGCATTGAAGATGATTCGTGGCTTGATCTACCAGCATAATAATACCCCAAAAACACATAGCTGGGAAAACTAAGGAGTGACCCTGTAAGAAGCATCTCAAAGTCCTGGAGTAATAAGCATACTACCCATGACCATAAAATCTACAAAAGGATGGGCAACACTCCATAACATGTATCAAACATATAGATCCTATAGTGAATCAACCATATTCAGATCAATAAGTGTCTCTCAACAACAATTCTTTTAAAAAAGGAAATAAATTTATTTAAACCTCCAAAATATAACACAATATAAAACAAATTTGGTGCCTCAAACCATGCAAACAGAGGCCAGCTAGAAAGCGGACACAAAGAAATACCCAAATACTTGACCCTGTCTACTATATCATATTAGAAATCATTTCATGATACTTCAGATAAAATAACTAGATAATAAACATATACCAACAAAATCATTGTATATCCTCAATCAATATTTGTTTTGCATATGCACACATACCCATATACACGGAGAATACAGTGAATATATAGGGCTGAGAGACACAGCAACAAGTCACAAGTAAATTAGAGGCATAGTTTTACCATTCACAGAAATACCCATAGCCTTCTACCGTTACAGGGTCCCTTCATACACCTAGACAGAATCAAACAATATTAACCCAATCCTCTACACATTATCTGGGCATGTGTCCACCGAAAAATTCCTTTCAAGTTACAAGCTGAGCCTCCACATTGCACATGCTGGCAAGGCTTTGTGAGCAGAAAAGGCCAGTGATTGAGTACCAGCTAAATCACACCTGTCGGTATTCTGGTCAGCCTCCACACATTACAATGGAAAAAGTGGGCATGGATGTCTGACATTTGTTTGGTTCTTCAAGTCTTTGAGGACTCGACAATGATGGTGAGCGGCGATTGCACCATATTCAGCGCAACTATTCCACTTCTGTGCTTAAACAATCGCGGATCACAATTAAACATGAAGCTTTGCATGCGTACCAGGTGAGGATGGAGGAAGATATAACAAAGAGAATGTAGCAAGTCCAACCTCATCTCATCTGCTCAGCACAGATTGGGTAACAATGAGGAGGTGCATGCTGAGGAGAAGGAAGAGGAGGAACAGGAACTGGTAGTTAGCGCAAAAGAGACTAGTAGCCACACAACTTTCATCCCGTCTGGTGGAGACAGGGAAGTGTTGACTGTATGGCGCGTGGCACATGTGGCCAACTTTATGTACAGCTGCCTGTCCCGTGACACTTGCATTACATTAATCTTGGCCCATAAAGACTACTGGTTGTTCACCCTGCTAGACCCTCGCTACAACGAGAACTTTGTATCTCTTCTTACTGAGGCGGAGAGGTCTTCTAAAATGGTGCTATACCAGAAGGCCATTGTGGAAAATATGTTGAAAAAAATCCCAATCAGAGAACGCTAGTGGCAGGGAGAAAGTTTCCTTGACAAACCAAGGAGGAGAGGCCAGGGAGACACACAGCAGGGACAGCAGTACACTGTCAAAGGCATGGGCCAATTTCATGACACCAGCCCAGCATTCAAGGCTTGATGACCGTGTATTTTTGGCAAGGAGGAAATGTTTTTAAAGCTGGTCAAACAATACCTGGCCAACCAAACCAGCATACTCCCTAATTCCTCTTACTGAAACTATTGGGTCTCAAAGCTGGGCACCTGGCATGAGCTGTCCTTCTATGCCTTGGAGGTGTTGTGCTGCCCTGCCGCTATCATCTTGTCTGAGTGGGTTTTTAGTATCGCCGGGAGATCATAAAGGACAGGAGCTTTCATCTGTCAACAGAGAATGCAGACAGGCTCATTCTCATAAATATGAACAAAGCCTGAATTAGCCCACAATTTTCCACACCACCAGATGACAGCTGCACATAAAGTGTTTTAAATATTCAATATTTTAATAAGGCCCACCAGTTGTTCAGGTGTGTATAATTCAACTTACTCATAATTTCTGTTTTACTTTGCACTTTCTGCAAAGCCTTTATGACTGTATAAGTACATCAACTATAGTTTGAAAATATTTTCTTTCAAAAATTTTTTATAGATTCAATGACTCATTCATATAGTTTAACATGTTTATTGTTGCATTAAAGTGATATGTAAAACTTGCATAAAGCATAGAAAAATAGTTCAGGATTAGATTACTCATCCATACAGTGTTACATGCTTTCTGTGACATTTTGGTGGTATATAACAGTAGAAAAAGGCATTTGAAAAATGTGCTTGTTTCTTCACATCTCTTACCCATACACTATTCTGTGTTGTGAGTACATTTTTTAAATATATAAGACTAAAAGATAGTTTAAAAATGTTGCTGGATTACATTTCTCAACTATACAGTTTAACATGTTCTGGATACATTTTGTTTGTATATTTGCCTCCAAAAAATTTTTTCTATAATGTATTGTTACTGTATTGCTACCTCATAGACTATGGGGTCTGGAGTCCATTTTGTTGTTATAAAAGCCTCCAAAAACTTGTTCAAAAATGTATCGCATTATAATGCACACCTATAGACTATTCTGTGGTCTGGATTACATTTTGAGGCATATAGCCCTCAAAAAACCTGTTCAAAATTTATCGGTATTCCATTGCTCACCCATAGGGTATTACATCTTCTTTGGTACATTTTGTTGCTATAAAAGCCTCAAAAAATTGGTCAAAATTTATCAGTATTATATGGCTTGCAGGTAGGATATTACATGTTCTTGTGTACATTTTGTACATTTTGCTGCTATAAATAACCCTCCATCAAACTCAATAGCACCACAAATACTGTCTGGTCACCAGCTCATGCAGCCTTTATCTATCCCCCACATCCTCAAGATGGCTCGACCATCATTGTAAATAAGCCCCTGTACTTTGTCTCCCCACCTCATTGTAGATTGTAAGCTCTCATGAGCAGTGTCATCTTATTTTGCTTTAATTATTGTATTATTTTTAACGTTGTTACTTATGACTTATGTATGAACTGTTAAATTGTAAAGCGCTGCGGAATAAGTTGGCGCTATATAAATAAAGATTAGTATTATAATTATTATTATAAAAACCTCAAAAAACTTGGTCAAAATTTATCAGTATCATATTGCTCACCCATAGGATATTACATCTTCTTGGATACATTTAGTTGCTATATAAGCTTCAAAAAACGTAATCAAAATTTTATCATTATTATATTGCTCACCCATAGACTATTCCGTGGCCAGGAGTACATTTAGTTGTTATATAAGCCTCAAACTTGTTCAAAATGTATTGGTATTATATTGCTCCCCTATAAAGTATTACATCTTCTTGGGTACATTAAGTTGCTATATAAGCCTGAAAAAACTTGCTCAAAATTTATCGCTATCATATTGCTCACCCATATGGTATTACATCTTCTTGTGTACAGTTTTTTGCTATATAAGCCTGAAAAAACTTGTTCAAAATTTATCGGTATTATATTGCTCACCCATAGACTAAATAGTGGTTTGGAGTACATTTTGTTGGTATATAATCCTCAAAAAACATGATCAAATTGTACTGGCATCATATTGCTCACCCATAGAGTATTATATCTTCTTTGGTACGTTCTGTTGGTATATAACTCTCAAAAAATGTAGTCAAAATGTTTTGGATTTTATATTACTCACTCAGACCATTCCATGGTCTGGAGTACATTTCCGTTGATATAAAACCCTCAAAAGTGCATAGCTTTTATGAGTCTAGAGTACAGAATGTGTATGAGGCCCTTCTTTATGTCTAATACAAGGTGTATCTGAGTCCCTAATTTTTGGCAGTTCTTGCTTCCGTCATAAATTACTTACTCCCAAGGGTGGTTTGCACGCTAATGCCAGGGCCAATTTTTACAATTCTGACCACTGTCCTTTTATTAGGTCATAACTCTGGAAAGCTTCCATGGATCTGGGTGATTCAGACATTGTTTTTCTCGTGACATATTGTACTTCATGATAGTGGTAAAATTTCATTCATAGAACTTGCGTTTATTTGTGAAAAAATGGAAATTTGGCAATTTTGAAAATTTTGCAATTTCCAAATTTGAATTTTTATGCCCTTAAATCAAAGAGATATGGCACACAAAAAAACTTAATAAGTAACATTTCCCACGTGTTTACTTTACTTCAGCACAATTTTGGAACCAAAATTTTTTTTTGTTACGAAGTTATACAGGTTAAAAGTTCACCAGCAATTCCTCATTTTTAACGACACCATTTTATTTTTAGGGACCACATTTGAAGTCACTTTGAGGGGTCTATATGATAGAAAATACCCAAAAGTGACACCATTCTAAATACTGCATCCCTCAAGGTGCTCAAAACCGCATTCAAGAAGTTTATTAACCCTTCAGGTGCTTCACAGGAATTTTGTGAATGTTTAAAAAAATTAACATTTAACTTTTTTCACAAAAAAAATTACTTCAGGTCCAATTTTTTTTATTTTACCAAGAGTAACAGGAGAAATTGGACTGCAAAAGTTATTGTGCAATTTGTACTGAGTACGCTGATACCTGATATGTGGTGGTGGACCACTGTGACGGCGCATGGCAGAGCTCAGAAGGGAACAAGCGCCGTTTGACTTTTTCAACGCAAAATTGGCTGGAATTGAGATCGGATGCCATGTCACGTTTGGAGAGCCCCTGATGTGCCTAAACAGTGGAAACCCCCCACAAATGACACCATTTTGGAAACTAGACCCCCAAAGGAACTTATCTAGATGTGTGGTGAGAACTTTGAACCCCCAAGTGCCTCACAGAAGTTTATAATGCCCAGGCGTGAAAATAAAAAAATCATATTTTTCCACAAACATGATCTTTTAGTTCCCAATTTTTTTATTTTCCCAAGGGTAACAGGAGAAATTGGACCCCAAAAGTTGTTGTGTAATTTGTCCTGAGTACACTGATACCCCATATGTGGGAGAAAACTACTGTATGGGCAGAGCTATAATTATTCCATATTTCGGTCCACAGAGTCATGTGAGGTCTTATATTTTGCTGGACGAGTTGACTTTTTTATTGGTACCATTTTCGGGCACATGACAATTTTTGATCGCTTTTTATTCCGATTTTTGAGACACAGAATGAAAAAAAAACAGCATTTGATTAATTTCTTTTGGGGGGGTGCGTTTACACCATTCCGTGTGTGGTAAAATTAATAAAGTGGTTTTATTCTTCGGGTCAGTACGATTACAGTGATACCTCATTTATATATTTTTTTATGTTTTGGCGCTTTTATACAATAAACACAATTTTATACTAAAAATAATTATTTTTGCATCGCTTTATTCAGCGAGCTATAACTTTTTAATTTTTTTGCTGATCAGGCTGTTTAGTGGCTCGTTTTTTGTGGCACAAGATGATGTTTTCAGCGGTACCATGTTTATTCATATCAGTCTTTTTGATTGCGCGTTATTGCACTTTTTGTTCAGCGGTATGATAATAAAGCATTGATTTTTGCTTTGTTTTTTTTTAAGTGGTTTACTAAAGGGGTTAACTAGTGGGACAGTTTTATAGGGCAGGTCGTTACGGACACGGTGATACTAAATATGTGTACTTTTATTTATTTTTTTTAATTTACGAAAAAAGAATTTATTAGGGAATATATTTTTTATTTATTTAGGAATTTTTTTAAAATTATTTTTACCTTTTTTTTTTATTTTGTCCACTTTATTACTTTGTCCCAGTGTGGGACATCACTGTCTAGCATCAGATCGCTGATCTGACACTTTGCACAGCGCTGTGTCAGATCACCGATCTGACAGGCACTGGAGCAGGCTTTCTCAGTGCCTGCTCTCAGTAGGCACTGAGGAAGCCGCCTCCCTGCAGGACCCTGAAGGCCCCCTTGGCTATATTGGATCCAGAGGCCTGCAGGGAGGAGACTCTCGGAGCAGCGTGGCACATCACGCTGCTCCAGGGGTCTTAGGGAAGCACGCAAGGAGTCACCTCCCTGCACAATTCTTCCCTGTGTCCCCGGTTCACTGCGATCATGTTTGATCGCAGTGTGTCAGGGGTTAATGTGTCAGGGGCAGTCCGTGACCCCCCCTGACACATAGTACCGGGTGTCAGCTATGAGAATCAGCTGACAACTGGCCACGATCAGTGGCGCACCCCCTGGGAGCACCGCTGATCGCGTGTGACGTACTATTCCATCCATGGGACTTACAGTAGGTCCCGGGTCACATGGGCGGAATAGTACGTCTAACGTAGGAAAGGGATTAAACTGAAATTTTTAATAAAAAAATAAATTTTAGTTTATTTAAATTATACTTTTTAAAAAATCCTTTTTAAATTTAGCCTTATATACAGGTCATTATACAGAAAAAAATGTTTCTTAACACTTTTTCTCCTGTAAAATGCAATTTCTCGTCAGTTTGCAATGTTTTATTGTCAGTCCTTAAAGTGGAGTAAAAGTGTGACACCATTGTTCTTAGCAGTGATCTGGAAGTCAGAGATGCTTCCAGGGGTATTCCCCATGCTGTTCTCCTTCCATTCAGCACTTTTCTCATCCATTTGAACATTTGCACTGCCCCCGACCTCTTTGTAGAGTCTGAAAGAAAAAAAGGTTGGCTTTACCATTGACTCCCATTATACTCGTTACTAGAGTTGAGCGACTTTTGTTTTTTTAGGGTCGCGTTTCGTTTCGTGAAACCCGACTTTTCCAAAAGTCGGGTCAAGCAAGATCGTCCGATTATAGGGAAAAGTCGGGGTCGTCCCGAAACACGAAACCCAATGTAAGTCAATGGAGAATAAAAGTCGGCAGTGAGAGGAGGACAGGAAACACACCTACAGTGCCCATTTGAATGCCAAAAGCATCAATTCTTCTTACTTAAGCTTGTCAACCTTAATTAACTTCATAATACAAGTTACGCACTGAAAAATGGGGGTTATTTGGCTAAAGTTGTGGGGGGGAGGGCTGGCTGCAGGTTTTCATGTGCCCTGGGTGAAAGAGCGCCCCTTTAACACATACCACAACTCATCATGCTCCGATACGGCAGAGAAATAGCGGTATAGTACAATGAAAAATACCTCACTTTTTACATCTCATGACGAGGCCCATCTATTTCTCCATACAGAATCATTGGTCCCATATAAAGTTTGAAACAGTATATGATGAGCTCCACATAATGCTACAGTATATGTTGGTCCCCATGGATGAAGCTCCACTGTCTTATGGGCCCAAATAATGCTCCAAACATAATGGGCCCCATTTCTAATGCTCTAGTGTATAATGGGCCCTGTAAATGCTGCTCCAGTGTCTGATGTCCACCTTTGGAATGTTCCAGTGTATGGTGGGCCCCATCTATCATTCTCCAGAGTATAGTGCTCCCCAAAAATTGCTGTCCCAACATTGAAAACAATCAAATAAGTCTCCTCGCTAGGGAATCCCTGTACTTGGGGACGACGAGGAGTCCAGACATCTTCCATCTCACTACACAGTATTTCAACTTTGCAAGTGCTGTGATCCTGGGCAAGCAGGGGGGGCCCACTCGTTGGCGATGGCACTGGCACAGGGCCCCTGATAGTACGGTGGTGTGTCTGATGGCGGGTGGGCCGAACCTGCACTTTCATCTGCAGCTTCCTCTTTGTCACCGTGTAAGATGGAACTATATATGGGAAGGGTAACCTGAGTTTCATCAGGGTCAGATTCAGGTCGTGTAGCGTGCGAGGGGAATGTAGTGGTCTGGGTCAATGTACCAGCAGATTCATCGAGCAGTGGCTGGGCATCAGTGCACTTGTGTCGCCCCCAGGAGTACGGTCGCCACAGTGGCATTACCTTCTTCCTAGGGAGTGTGATGTCATGCTTGGGAGCAACGAAGGATCTCTCTAGCAGGTTAACTGATTGGGCGGCGTTATTCCCACGAGTCATGACCCTCCAAACAGCGTTCATGAAGGCAAAGTGTTTGTTTTACGTGGGCAGTATGGTTGCAAAGCTGAACCTTAAAGGAATGTCCAGAAGGGCACCACCAGGAGTGGAGCCTACGGTTAAATTCGACTCCACCTGGGAAACCTCAACCATGCCAGCTACAGAACAGATGCACACATTGCAAGCTTAATTCCGTTAACGAACGAGACTCCGTCATGCCCCGCGGTCCGAGTCCGGCTTACTAGAGGGACACGTGAGGCTCTGGCACATGAGATTGGCCAATAACTGGTGTGTCATGCCTTTACATGTCCGTGGCTGCATGTGCACTACACTGAAAAGGCCTGACAAGATATAGAGTAAACGGGCACCAACCACAATATCAGTTTAGGTGGGATCACCTGGTGCATATAAATGGATTAGAGCACATGAAAAGGGAAAAGTATATGCACACAAATAGGGATCACCACAAAGATATGAAAAAAGTATCAATTTTATTAATGGACACAACAAACAGACACTTTGTGGTTAAAATCAATTAAAAAGTCTGAACAACCAGACATTGATAACAAAACAAAGACAATGGGTCATTTTAATAAATAGTTAAATGCTATGGGTCCCAAGACCAACCATACAGTATAATGCCAGGTATCTGCTAGTTACCATAACCTAGGGTCTATCAAATCAATTGTTATGACAATCATGACCTCAAATCAAAAAAATACCATATTATCAATAACTACTATGGTTACATAGAAATTCTACATATACCATGGACAGAAAATTGAATGCTTATCATGTTGCCAACACAAATAAACAGACATTAATAAGTCCCTTTCCCTAGCATGATATCACCTGGTTTCTGAGGATGAACAAGCTACCGGGTAGGTTACATGGGACCCCCAAACCCACGCGTATCGACACAGTGATGTGTCTTTCTCAAGGTCATGTTCTGTTGAAGTCCTTTATATACCTATCCAATTAGTAATCACTCTTACCAGCTGAGTTTCAGAGTGGGGGAGAAAGGTAGATCGGATCTGAGTTTAATGAAACAGCGTCCTGCTCCCATCCGTGTGCAGGAGCTTATATTAAGATCATATATCACATCAATACATTCAAGCACAAGCACCAAAACATAAGGTGACGCATAGTGTGAACACGGCCACAGTTTGAGGTGTCAAAAATCTGGACACTGGCACAACATAACAGCAATAATAAACTTCATCTGTGCACTCAATATAATGCGCTAAAAGCGCTACCATAAGATGACGCATAATGTGAATACAGCCACAAAATATATCTGTTCACTCAATACAACGACACCCAGATTTAATAACCCTTGCTAACACCATGGCTTAATGCGCTAAAAGCGCTACCATAAGATGACGCATAGTGTGAATCCGGCCACAATGTAATGTGTCAAAAAAGTGATCTTGACACTGACGCAGCATGACAGTAAAAATATATCTGTTCACTCAAAATAACGAGCCCCAGATCTAACAGCCCTTGCTAGCACCACGGTTTAGTGTGCTAAAAGTGCTACCATAAGATGATGCATAGTGTGAATACAGCCAGAGTGTAATGTGTCAAAGAATGGTCTAAACACTGGCACAGTATGGCAGTAAAAATATATCTGTTCACTCAATATTACGACACCCAGATTTAATAGCACTTACTAGCACCACCGCTTAATGCGCTAAAAGCGCTACCATAAAATGACGCATAGTGTTAATGCAGCCGCAATATAATGTGTCAAGAAGTGGTCTATACACTGGCACATCATGACAATAAAAATATATCTATTCACTCAATATCCAGATTTAATAACCCTTGCTGGCACCACGGCTTAATGCGCTAAAGGCGCTACCATAAGATGACGCATAGTGTGAATACAGCCACAATATAATGTGTCAAGAAATGGTCTATACACTGACACAGCATGACAGTGAAAATATATCTGTTCACTCAATATAACGATATCCAGATTTAGTAACCCTTTCTAGCACCACGGCTTAATGCGCAAAAAGCGCTACCATAAGATGACGCATAGTGTAAATACAGCCACAATTTAATGTGTCAAAAAGTGGTCTTGACACCGGCACAGCATGACAGTAAAAATATATATCTGTTCACTCATTATAATGACACCCAGATTTAATGGCCCTTACTAGCACCACGGCTTAATGCGCTGAAAGCGCTACCATAAGATGACGCATAGTGTGAATACAACCACAATGTAATGTGTCAAAAAGTGGTCTAGACACTGGCACAACATGACAGTAAAAATATATCTGTTCACACAACATAACACCCAGACCCAGTAGCCCTTGCTAGAAGCTCCACGAAAATATAGGGAAAATCATATATAGTCACCAGGTTATTCAAATCAGATATAATTGTGAAGTCTACGTGTTTATATGTTCAGAATTTATCTTGATGAAATCAAGCACCCTCCTATATTTTAAGTCACTCAGAAACCAGGCTCTGATATCACGCCATATATAGACTTAACAGGGTTACTTAGCTAATCCTGAAGAAGCTAACCATCTGCACGAAATTCTCCTGCAGATGTTGATGACCAACATATTAAGACACAGAGCATTTGAGTCAGACATGAACATGAGTTATTTTAGTATCAAAGGTACATCCATATGAAGTTCCAATATAATACAAGGACTAGACCACAACTTGTGTACCATCAATAAGAAACATAATCATCACAAGATAATTAGTCTTAAGTGTCCAAATATTATCCAAGATGTAACGAATTGGTGGTTGTTCTATCCCAATCAACTTCATCATCACGTATCTTTCAGAAGGTATTCTCCCAGATTTGGATCCCAGTCCTAGAGCCCTACGGACAAAACAAAAGAAAACGTCATGGGGCTGGGGGTTCACGGGAGGAATCAGTGTATCTAGACCAACTGTAGACTGGTCATCAAAGGAGATAAGAAGATAGTAAGTTAACTCTCTTTGTAGAACCCTGTATACAGCAGCTCTTCATTTAAACCCCCTGGAGCCAAGCTTTTGAGTTCAAAGATCCATCTGGCTTCACGCCTCAATAGCTCATTTGTAATTTTACCTCCCCTGATGCTTGTCTGAACTCCTTCCAGCCCCATGACTCGAAGGGACTTTGGACTACCACCATGACATTCCAAAAAATGAGCTGCCACAGACGTGATCTGTTTTTCTTTAGTTTTATCAACTCTAGCCGTGGCTATATTAGAGAGATGTTGTTGAACTCTCCTGCGCAACTCTTGTGTGGTTTGACCCACATACACCTTATTACAACCACAAACCAGTGCATAGACCAAATTGCGCGAACGACAATTGAAATATGCCCTAGACTGGACCTGTATAGGTATACCTGGTATTGAAAGCCCCCTAGTCGCAATCATCAGTGGGCATACTGTACAATTACCACATTAAACTCAGATCCGATCTACCTTTCTCCCCCACTCTGAAACTCAGCTGGTAAGAGTGATTACTAATTGGATAGGTATATAAAGGACTTCAACAGAACATCACACTGACCTTGAGAAAGACACATCACTGTGTCGATACGCGTGGGTTTGGGGGTCCCATGTAACCTACCCGGTAGCTTGTTCCTCCTCAGAAACCAGGTGATATCACGCTAGGGAAAGGGACTTATTAATGTCTGTTTATTTGTGTTGGCAACATGATAAGCATTCAATTTTCTGTCCATGGTATATGTAGAATTTCTATGTAACCATAGTAGTTATTGATAATATGGTATTTTTTTGATTTGAGGTCATGATTGTCATAACAATTGATTTGATAGACCCTAGGTTATGGTAACTAGCAGATACCTGGCATTATACTGTATGGTTGGTCTTGGGACCCATAGCATTTAACTATTTATTAAAATGACCCATTGTCTTTGTTTTGTTATCAATGTCTGGTTGTTCAGACTTTTTAATTGTTTTTAACCACAAAGTGTCTGTTTCTTGTGTCCATTAATAAAATTGATACTTTTTTCATATCTTTGTGGTGATCCCTATTTGTGTGCATATACTTTTCCCATTTCATACACTGAAAAGGCCAGCGTTTGTCGCTTACAGGTGCAGATAACCCGCTGAACAACGTTAGTGATGGGGATCACTGATTACAATTATTACCCGCGAACAATGATTTCCCAGTAAGTGCAGGTCAACCGCAGTTCCGGAATTAGGCCTAACTGTCATTCCTGAAAAAATGAAAAACTTACGTGTGCAAACCACAGGTGCTGTAGCTTGCTTAACAGCTAGCCAGCCGTTCTCACGCCCAGTATGGATTACACGTGATTGCACAAAGGTGAGAAAGGGTACCGTATCCCCAGATAACATGTATGGATAGCGTACACATTCAAAATATATGTCTATACATCAGGAGGCAGGCTCAGACGGTGTTAGGCCCAGTATGGATTGCACGTGATTGCACAAAGGTTAGAAAGGGTACCGTTTCCCCGGATAACATGTATGGATAGCGTACACATTCAAAATATATGTCTCAGTAGGCAGGCTCAGACGGTGTTAGGCCCAGTATGGATTGCACGTGATTGCACAAAGGTTAGAAAGGGTACCGTTTCCCCGGATAACATGTATGGATAGCGTACACATTCAAAATATATGTCTATACATCAGGAGGCAGGCTCAGACGGTGTTAGGCCCAGTATGGATTGCACGTGATTGCACAAAGGTTAGAAAGGGTACCGTATCCCCAGATAACATGTATGGATAGCGTACACATTCAAAATATATGTCTCAGGAGGCAGGCTCAGATGGTGTTAGGCCCATTATGGATTGCACGTGATTGCACAAAGGTTAGAAAGGGTACCGTATCCCCAGATAACATGTATGGATAGCGTACACATTCAAAATATATGTCTCAGGAGGTAGGCTCAGACGGTGTTAGGCCCAGTATGGATTGCACGTGACTGCACAAAGGTTAGAAAGGGTACCGTTTCCCCGGATAACATGTATGGATAGCGTACACATTCAAAATATATGTCTCAGGAGGCAGGCTCAGACGGTGTTAGGCCCAGTATGGATTGCACGTGATTGCACAAAGGTTAGAAAGGGTACCGTTTCCCCGGATAACATGTATGGATAGCGTACACATTCAAAATATATGACTATACATCAGGAGGCAGGCTCAGACGGTGTTAGGCACAGTATGGATTGCACGTGATTGCACAAAGGTTAGAAAGGGTACCGTATCCCCAGATAACATGTATGGATAGCGTACACATTCAAAATATATGTCTCAGTAGGCAGGCTCAGACGGTGTTAGGCCCAGTATGGATTGCACGTGATTGCACAAAGGTTAGAAAGGGTACCGTATCCCCAGATAACATGTATGGATGGCGTACACATTCAAAATATATGTCTATACATCAGGAGGCAGGTTCAGACGGTGTTAGGCCCAGTATGGATTGCACGTGATTGCACAAAGGTTAGAAAGGGTACCGTTTCCCCGGATAACATGTATGGATAGCGTACACATTCAAAATATATGTCTCAGGAGGCAGGCTCAGACGGTGTTAGGCCCAGTATGGATTGCATGTGATTGCACAAAGGTTAAAAGGGTACCGTATCCCCAGATAACATGTATGGATGGCGTACACATTCAAAATATATGTCTATACATCAGGAGGCAGGCTCAGACGGTGTTAGGCACAGTATGGATTGCACGTGATTGCACAAAGGTTAGAAAGGGTACCGTATCCCCAGATAACATGTATGGATAGCGTACACATTCAAAATATATGTCTCAGTAGGCAGGCTCAGACGGTGTTAGGCCCAGTATGGATTGCACGTGATTGCACAAAGGTTAGAAAGGGTACCGTATCCCCAGATAACATGTATGGATGGCGTACACATTCAAAATATATGTCTATACATCAGGAGGCAGGTTCAGACGGTGTTAGGCCCAGTATGGATTGCACTTGATTGCACAAAGGTTAGAAAGGGTACCGTTTCCCCGGATAACATGTATGGATAGCGTACACATTCAAAATATATGTCTCAGGAGGCAGGCTCAGACGGTGTTAGGCCCAGTATGGATTGCACGTGATTGCACAAAGGTTAGAAAGTGTACCGTATCCCCAGATAACATGTATGGATAGCGTACACATTCAAAATATATGTCTCAGGAGGCAGGCTCAGACGGTGTTAGGCCCAGTATGGATTGCACATGATTGCACAAAGGTTAGAAAGGGTACCGTTTCCCCGGATAACATGTATGGATAGCGTACACATTCAAAATATATGTCTCAGGAGGTAGGCTCAGACGGTGTTAGGCCCAGTATGGATTGCACGTGACTGCACAAAGGTTAGAAAGGGTACCGTTTCCCCGGATAACATGTATGGATAGCGTACACATTCAAAATATATGTCTCAGGAGGCAGGCTCAGACGGTGTTAGGCCCAGTATGGATTGCACGTGATTGCACAAAGGTTAGAAAGGGTACCGTTTCCCCGGATAACATGTATGGATAGCGTACACATTCAAAATATATGTCTATACATCAGGAGGCAGGCTCAGACGGTGTTAGGCACAGTATGGATTGCACGTGATTGCACAAAGGTTAGAAAGGGTACCGTATCCCCAGATAACATGTATGGATAGCGTACACATTCAAAATATATGTCTCAGTAGGCAGGCTCAGACGGTGTTAGGCCCAGTATGGATTGCACGTGATTGCACAAAGGTTAGAAAGGGTACCGTATCCCCAGATAACATGTATGGATGGCGTACACATTCAAAATATATGTCTATACATCAGGAGGCAGGTTCAGACGGTGTTAGGCCCAGTATGGATTGCACGTGATTGCACAAAGGTTAGAAAGGGTACCGTTTCCCCGGATAACATGTATGGATAGCGTACACATTCAAAATATATGTCTCAGGAGGCAGGCTCAGATGGTGTTAGGCCCAGTATGGATTGCACGTGATTGCACAAAGGTTAAAAGGGTACCGTATCCCCAGATAACATGTATGGATGGCGTACACATTCAAAATATATGTCTATACATCAGGAGGCAGGCTCAGACGGTGTTAGGCACAGTATGGATTGCACGTGATTGCACAAAGATTAGAAAGGGTACCGTATCCCCAGATAACATGTATGGATAGCGTACACATTCAAAATATATGTCTCAGTAGGCAGGCTCAGACGGTGTAAGGCACAGTATGGATTGCACGTGATTGCACAAAGGTTAGAAAGGGTACCGTATCCCCAGATAACATGTATGGATGGCGTACACATTCAAAATATATGTCTATACATCAGGAGGCAGGTTCAGACGGTGTTAGGCCCAGTATGGATTGCACGTGATTGCACAAAGGTTAGAAAGGGTACCGTATCCCCAGATAACATGTATGGATGGCGTACACATTCAAAATATATGTCTATACATCAGGAGGCAGGTTCAGACGGTGTTAGGCCCAGTATGGATTGCACGTGATTGCACAAAGGTTAGAAAGTGTACCGTATCCCCAGATAACATGTATGGATAGCGTACACATTCAAAATATATGTCTCAGGAGGCAGGCTCAGACGGTGTTAGGCCCAGTATGGATTGCACATGATTGCACAAAGGTTAGAAAGGGTACCGTATCCCCAGATAACATGTATGGATGGCGTACACATTCAAAATATATGTCTATACATCAGGAGGCAGGTTCAGACGGTGTTAGGCCCAGTATGGATTGCACGTGATTGCACAAAGGTTAGAAAGGGTACCGTTTCCCGGGATAACATGTATGGATAGCGTACACATTCAAAATATATGTCTCAGGAGGCAGGCTCAGATGGTGTTAGGCCCAGTATGGATTGCACGTGATTGCACAAAGGTTAGAAAGGGTACAGTTTCCCCGGATAACATGTATGGATAGCGTACACATTCAAAATATATGTCTATACATCAGGAGGCAGGCTCAGACGGTGTTAGGCCCAGTATGGATTGCACGTGATTGCACAAAGGTTAGAAAGGGTACAGTATCCCCGGATAACATGTATGGATAGCATACACATTCAAAATATATGTCTCAGGAGGCAGGCTCAGACGGTGTTAGGCCCAGTATGGATTGCACATGATTGCACAAAGGTTAGAAAGGGTACCGTATCCCCAGATAACATGTATGGATAGCGTACACATTCAAAATATATGTCTCAGGAGGAAGGCTCATACGGTGTTAGGCCCAGTATGGATTGCACGTGATTGCACAAAGGTTAGAAAGGGTACCGTTTCCCCGGATAACATGTATGGATAGCGTACATATTCAAAATATATGTCTCAGGAGGCAGGCTCAGATGGTGTTAGGCCCAGTATGGATTGCAAGTGATTGCACAAAGGTTAGAAAGGGTACCGTATCCCCGGATAACATGTATGGATAGCGTACACATTCAAAATATATGTCTATACATTAGGAGGCAGGCTCAGACGGTGTCAGGCACAGTATGGATTTGACGGCCCAGATTACACAGTGGAGGAGCAGGGAGAGGTAAAGATTGCAAATGCTGGGGCTCTGCCCAAGCAAGGGGGGCCCACTCGTGGACGTCGGTACTGGCACTGGGCCCCTCATAGTACAGCGGTGTGTCTGACGGCGGGTGTGCACCACCACCGTCAGAGACACTTGATTGCACTATGAGGGACCCTGTGCCAGTGCCCGCGCCCAATAGTCGGCCTACCCACCTGTCCAGGGCAACAGCACTCGCACGGTGTCGTGCGCTAGGTGGTGACCCCGGCCATGGGGGGGGAGGCAGCACAGTTAGGGAGTTTTAGAAACTGGCATATGTTGATGTTGGACATTCAGCTGATGCAAGAGGCGAAATAGGTGAAGTCCCAGGAAGAGGTGGACCAAAGCAAGACATTTTTCTGTCACCCTATGTGTCATCAGGGGAAGGTGGGACAAAATCCTTGGAAACCCATGCATGGTTCATTTTAATGAAGGTTAGATCATTCACATTTTGGGTTGACAGACGGGTCCTTTTTTCTGTCAGGATTGATCCAGCTGCACTGAAGACTCTTTCCGATAGCACACTTGAAGCTGGGCAAGCGAGCTCCTGTAAGGCATATTGGGCCAATTCAGGCCAGGTGTCCAGTTTAGCGGCCCAATAATCAAAGGGGAATGACCTGTGTGGGAGAACATCGATATGGGAGGAAAAGTAGTTTGTAACCATAGTTGACAACTGCTGTCTCCTGTCACTTTCCATCGATGCAGTATTACCAGTTGTGTGAGCGGTATTTGAAAAATCAGTCCACAACATTGTCATGAAACCCCTGTCTCCAACGCCACTTCTGCTGTGTGCACCACGAACACCTCTGCCAAGCTGCCCCCGGCCCGTACGGCTCGTGTGAGAACCATCACCGCTGCTGTGTGCTGGGAATGCCTCAAGCAACCGATTTACCAGAGTTGCTTGTTTATTAGCCAATATTAGGTCAAGGTTCTCCTGTGGCATGATGTTTTGTAATTTGCCTTTATAGCGTGGATCCAGGATGCTGGCCAACCAGTAGTCGTCATCGTTCATCATTTTGGCAATGCGGGGTCCCTTTTTAGGATCTGCAAGGCATAATCTGACATGTGGGCCAATGTTCCCGGTGTCAATGATGCACTGCGAGTAGAGTTGAGCGATACCGTCCGATACTTCAAAGTATCGTATCGGATGGTATCGGCCGATCTTTAAAAAAAGTATCGGTATCGCCGATTCCGATACCGGAAGTCCCATTCAAGTCTATGGGACTTCCGGTATCGGAATAAGAAAAACCCTTTCCTGCCCTTGTACAGCCTCTCTGGGGTCTGTACGGGCCTTTCGGGGGGCTGTGCCGGCCTGCCAGGGGGTCTGTGCAGGCTCCGGTGGTCTGTGCCGGCCTGCCGGTGGTCTGTGCAGGCTCCGGGGGGCTGTGCCGGCCTGCCGGGGGGCTGTGCCGGCCTGCCGGGGGGCTGTGCCGGCCTGCCGGGGGGCTGTGCCGGCCTGCCGGGGGGCTGTGCAGGCTCCGGGGGGCTGTGCCGGCCTGCCGGTGGTCTGTGCAGGCTCCGGGGGTCTGTGCAGGCATCGTCCGATGGGACTACAAGTCCCATCGGGCGATGCCTGCTACCATGAAAGTGATTGACACATTAGCCAATGATGGGACAGTAGTAGTCCCATCATCCGGCTAATGTGTTAAATGTAAAAAAAAAAAAAAAAAAAAAAAAAAAATTACATGCTACATACATACAACATGCATACTACATACATGCTACATTCATACTACATACTACATACATGCTACATACATACTACATATATACTACATGCATGCTACATACATACTACATGCTACATACTACATGCATGCTACATACATACTACATGCTACATACTACATATATACTACATGCATGCTACATACATACTACATACATACTACATATATACTACATGCATGCTACATACATACTACATGCTACATACTACATATATACTACATGCATGCTACATACATACTACATACATACTACATATATACTACATGCATGCTACATACATACTACATACATACTACATATATACTACATGCATGCTACATACTACATGCTACATACATACTACATATATACTACATGCATGCTACATACATACTACATACATACTACATATATACTACATGCATGCTACATACATACTACATACATACTACATATATACTACATGCATGCTACATACATACTACATACATACTACATATATACTACATGCATGCTACATACTACATGCTACATACATACTACATATATACTACATGCATGCTACATACATACTACATACATACTACATATATACTACATGCATGCTACATACATACTACATGCTACATACTACATATATACTACATGCATGCTACATACATACTACATGCTACATACTACATATATACTACATGCATGCTACATACATACTACATACATACTACATATATACTACATGCATGCTACATACTACATGCTACATACATACTACATATATACTACATGCATGCTACATACATACTACATGCTACATACATACTACATATATACTACATGCATGCTACATACATACTACATACATACTACATATATACTACATGCATGCTACATACTACATGCTACATACATACTACATATATACTACATGCATGCTACATACATACTACATGCTACATACATACTACATATATACTACATGCATGCTACATACATACCACATACATACTACATGCTACATACATACCACATATATACTACATACATACAATACATTCATACAATACATACATAGACATACAGTACATATAACATAGAGTAACATACTTACCAATACTTGTCACATTGTTCCCCGAAGCCATTGTCTATTCCGGGATAAATATTAACATAACAAACCACAAAAATACTCACCCACGATCCGAAGCAGTCCACGAGTGTGTCCCACGACGATCTTGGGTAGAGAACTGCAGCATCAGATGATGCTGCCGTTCTCTACGGGCTGCAGGAATCCAATGACGGAAGGTAGGTATCCTTCCGCACTGTATTCCTCCGCCACTTAAAAAAAAAAAGTCCCTAGTCTCACTTTATGCCATTGCTGTGTGGGAATTTCCCACACAGCAATGGCATAAAGTGAGACTAGGGACTTTTTTTTTTTAAGTGGCGGAGGAATACAGTGCGGAAGGATACCTACCTTCCGTCATTGGATTCCTGCAGCCCGTAGAGAACGGCAGCATCATCTGATGCTGCAGTTCTCTACCCAAGATCGTCGTGGGACACACTCGTGGACTGCTTCGGATCGTGGGTGAGTATTTTTGTGGTTTGTTATGTTAATATTTATCCCGGAATAGACAATGGCTTCGGGGAACAATGTGACAAGTATTGGTAAGTATGTTACTCTATGTTATATGTACTGTATGTCTATGTATGTATTGTATGAATGTATTGTATGTATGTAGTATATATGTGGTATGTATGTAGCATGTAGTATGTATGTGGTATGTATGTAGCATGCATGTAGTATGTATGTAGCATGCATGTAGTATGTATGTAGTATGTATGTAGTATGTATGTAGCATGTATGTAGCATGTATGTAGCATGTATGTAGCATGCAGTATGTATGTAGCATGTATGTAGTATGTATGTAGTATGTATGTAGCATGCATGTAGTATGTATGTAGCATGTATGTAGTATGTATGTAGCATGTATGTAGCATGTATGTAGCATGCAGTATGTATGTAGCATGTATGTAGTATGTATGTAGTATGTATGTAGCATGTAGTATGTATGTAGCATGCATGTAGTATATATGTAGTATGTATGTAGCATGCATGTAGCATGTATGTAGTATGTATGTAGTATGTATGTAGCATGCAGCATGTATGTAGCATATATGTAGTATGTATGTAGCATGCATGTAGTATGTATGTAGTATGTATGTATGTAGCATGCAGTATGTATGTAGCATGTATGTAGTATGTATGTAGTATGTATGTAGCATGCAGCATGTATGTAGTATATATGTAGTATGTATGTAGCATGCATGTAGTATGTATGTAGTATGTATGTATGTAGCATGCAGTATGTATGTAGCATGTATGTAGTATGTATGTAGTATATATGTAGTATGTATGTAGCATGCATGTAGTATGTATGTAGTATGTATGTAGCATGCAGTATGTATGTAGCATGTATGTAGTATGTATGTAGTATGTATGTAGCATGTATGTAGTATGTATGTAGCATGCATGTAGTATGTATGTAGTATTTTTTTTTTTTTTTTTTTTTTTTTTAACATTTAACACATTAGCCGGATGATGGGACTACTACTGTCCCATCATTGGCTAATGTGTCAATCACTGTCATGGTAGCAGGCATCGCCCGATGGGACTTGTAGTCCCATCGGACGATGCTTGCACAGACCCCCGGACATCAGCACAGCCCCCCGGCAGGCCGGCACAGCCCCCCGGCAGGCCGGTACAGACCCCCACAGGGTGCACAGACCACCGGCAGGCCGGCACAGCCCCCCGGCAGTCCGGTACAGACCCCGGGCAGTCCACACAGCCCCCCGGCAGGCCGGCACAGCCCCCCGGCAGGCCCGAAATGACGGCGCATCATGATGCGCACACACCGCGCATCATGATGACGTCAGGCCGTCAATCAACTGAACTTCCGATTCCGATGCCGAATTCCGATATTGAAAAAATATCGGAAGTCGGTATCGGAATTCCGATACAGCAAGTATCGGCCGATACCCGATACTTGCGGTATCGGAATGCTCAACACTAACTGCGAGTGCTGGGTGGAGGAGCACTTTCTGGCAAATCCACATCCCTCCAGTCACGCACAAACCCTGTACCAGACCTTGCCACGCCAACATTTTCACTTGCCCCACGAGATGCATCCTCCTCCCCTAAGTAATCATCCCCATCATCATCCTCCTCCTCCTCTTCTTCCTCCACCTCGTCCAGGAGAGGTCCCTGAGCAGACAATGGCTGAATGTCATCAAGGATTCCCTCCTCCTCTTCCTCCTCATCAACATTGGCTGCAGACGCCTGCTCCTTAAGGTGCGTCAAAGTTTGCATGAGCAGACGCATAAGTGGGATGCTCATGCTTAGGATGGCGCCGTCTGCGCTTACCAGCCGTGTGCATTCCTCAAAACACTGAAGGACTTTACAGAGGTCTTTCAGCTTCGACCACTGCACACCTGTCAACTCCATGTCTGCTCTCAAAGTGCCTGGCCGTGTATCCTCCCACAAATGCATTATGGCCTGCCTCTGCTCGCACAGCCGCTCCACCATGTGCAGGGTGGAGTTCCACCTTGTTGCAATGTCGATAATGAGGCGGTGGTTGGGAAGGTGGAGCAATCGCTGCAGCTTCTGCATACGAACGGAGTGTACAGGCGACCGGCGGATGTGCGCGCACAGTCTTCGCACCTTCTGGAGCAGGGCTGTTAACTCCGGATAATTTTTGAGGAAGCACTGCACCACCAGGTTCAAGGTGTGAGCCAAGCAAGGTATGTGGCTGAGTTTTGAAAGGGCTATGGCTGCCACAAAATTACGGCCGTTATCACTAACTACCTTGCCTGCCTCAAGATGTACACTGCCCAGCCATGACTCAGTTTGTCGCTTCAAGTACTCGGCCAGCACCTCGGCGGTGTGTCTGTCGCCCAAACACATCATCTGCACCACAGCCTGCTGACGCTTTCCACTAGTTGCTCGATAGGGGGACACCTCGTGTGCAACAGTGGCTGCTGCAGATGGAGTGCTCGTACGACTGCGCTCTGTGGACGAGCTTTCGCTTCTGGAGGAGGAGGAGGAGGAGGGTCGAACGCCTACAGCCAACTGTTTCCTATACCGTGGGCTAGGCAGCACTGTCCCACCACCGCTGTCCCCTGTGGACCCTGCATCCACCACATTAACCCAGTGCGCAGTGATGGACACGTAACGGCCCTGGCCATGCCGAATGGACCATGCGTCAGTTGTGAGGTGCACCTTTCCGCTCACTGACTGCTTGAGTGCATGGACAATGCGGTCTTTCACATGATGGTGGAGGGCTGGGATGGCTTTGCGAGAGAAGAAGTGGCGACTGGGTAGGTCATAGCGTGGTACTGCATAGGCCATGAGTTCGCGGAAAGCTGTGCTTTCCACCAACCGAAAGGGCATCATCTCAAACGAGATTAGTTTGGCAATGTGGGCGTTCAAACCCAGTGTACGCGGATGAGAGACTGAGTACTTTCTTGACCTACTCATAGTGTCTGGGAGGGAGAGCTGGACTTGAGAGCTGCATATGGTGGAAGTAGCGGTGGACAGGGCGGACTGAGAGAGGGTTGATGATGGTGATGGAGTTGGTGTTCTTTCTGATGGCCTAGAATCAGTCTTTCGTTGATATAACAGTGGGATTCCCTGACTGCTGTGGCCTTGCAACAACACCTCAACATTTGCTGCTGTGCTAACTGGTGGGCTTACAGTGGGGGAAACAATGTAGCGTTGCTGACTACCTTCGTTGTGATCAGTTGCACATGTGGCACTTGAGGTTTGGTGTTGTGTCCACGCTTGCAAGTGCATGCTGGTTAAATGTCTAAGCATGCAACTGGTATTCAAATTTTTCAGATTTTTCCCTCGGCTAAAGGTCTTTGCGCACTTCTTACAGATAACCTTGGCCTGATCATGAGGATTTTGTTCAAAAAAGTGCCACACTGCACTCTTCCTACTTTGGCAGACATTTTGCGGCCTAGCACGCTGTGATCTTTTGACCCTCTGGACAAGCTGTCCAGCAACTCTTTTGATGTTTGGAACCTGTCTTTGGAGTGCTCCGGGCCTGCCAGATAACAGCTGTTGCGATGTTGATGTCTGCTGTGGATGCTCGTCATCTGAGCTATTGGAAGCAGCACCCTCTTCCCCCAATGGATGCCAATCTGGGTCAACAACTGGGTCATCCATCACCTCCTCTTCTATGTCATGTGCACCTTCCTCTGTGTCACCGTGTATGGTGGTATAGTGTGCGGGAAGAGGCACCTGAGTCTCATCAGGGTCAGAATCTGGCTCTCTACACTGCGAGGACAATGTAGTGCTCTGAGTGAATGTACCAGCAGAATCATCCATCAGCGGCTGTGCATCAGTGCACTCCATGTCAGATTCATCTTGGCCTGGGTAATTCACCATTTGACTTGATAATCCAGGCATGGTATGTGAAAACAGCTCCATGGAGTAATCAGTAGTATGGCCTGCGTCATCCTTCAATCTTGGTTGGGGTGAAGGACACAAGGAAAGGTGTGGTTCATGAACATGAGCCTCCAATGACGACTCAGTGCTTTTACTTTTTACAACTGAAGAAGAGGAGGCGATAGAGCTGGAGGCTGAGTCAGCAATGTAAGACAAAACTTTTTCCTGATGCTCTGGCTTTAAAAGCGGTTTGCCAACTCCTAGAAAACTAAGCGTTCGAGGCCTTATGTAGCCAGACGATGACGCAGGCTCAACACCTCCTGCATTCGGTCCTATTTTGCTCTTGCCACTACCATCAGATCCACCACCAACACTATCATTACCAGCTGCCAACCCCGCCCAATTCCACGGCCTCTTCCACCAGCCTTCCTCATTTTTGGTAGAAATGTAGACAAAATCCAACAAACTATATAGTAATGTAAAACAAGGTACAAGGTGTCTATAGGACAGGGGAGATTTTGAATTTCTGCAGACACTTGTGGACACTGGACACTTTTGGATTGTGTGAGGCCCACTGATATCTGAGCGCTATGTGACAGGCTCGATAGCACAGCTGTGACCAAAGTGACTAGAGGATAAGGGAGATTTTGAATCTCTGCACACACTTTTGGACACTGGACACTTTTGGATTGTGTGAGGCCCAATGAATATGTGAGCGCTATGTGACAGGCTCGATGGCACAGCTGCTGTGACCAAAGTGACTAGAGGATAAGGGAGATTTTGAATCTCTGCACACACTTTTGGACACTGGACACTTTTGGATTGTGTGAGGCCCACTGATATCTGAGCGCTATGTCACAGGCTCGATGGCACAGCTGTGACCAAAGTGACTAGAGGATAAGGGAGATTTTGAATCTCTGCACACACTTTTAGACACTGGACACTTTTGGATTGTGTGAGGCCCAATGAATATCTGAGCGCTATGTGACAGGCTCGATGGCACAGCTGTGACCAAAGTGACTAGAGGATAAGGGAGATTTTGAATCTCTGCACACACTTTTGGACACTGGACACTTTTGGATTGTGTGAGGCCCACTGATATCTGAGCGCTATGTCACAGGCTCGATGTCACAGCTGTGACCAAAGTGACTAGAGGATAAGGGAGATTTTGAATCTCTGCACACACTTTTAGACACTGGACACTTTTGGATTGTGTGAGGCCCAATGAATATCTGAGCGCTATGTGACAGGCTCGATGGCACAGCTGTGACCAAAGTGACTAGAGGATAAGGGAGATTTTGAATCTCTGCACACACTTTTGGACACTGGACACTTTTGGATTGTGTGAGGCCCACTGATATCTGAGCGCTATGTCACAGGCTCGATGGCACAGCTGTGACCAAAGTGACTAGAGGATAAGGGAGATTTTGAATCTCTGCACTCACTTTTAGACACTGGACACTTTTGGATTGTGTGAGGCCCAATGAATATCTGAGCGCTATGTGACAGGCTCGATGGCACAGCTGTGACCAAAGTGACTAGAGGATAAGGGAGATTTTGAATCTCTGCACACACTTTTAGACACTGGACACTTTTGGATTGTGTGAGGCCCAATGAATATCTGAGCACTATGTGACAGGCTCGATGGCACAGCTGTGACCAAAGTGACTAGAGGATAAGGGAGATTTTGAATCTCTGCACACACTTTTGGACACTGGACACTTTTGGATTGTGTGAGGCCCAATGAATATCTGAGCGCTATGTGACAGGCTCGATGGCACAGCTGTGACCAAAGTGACTAGAGGATAAGGGAGATTTTGAATCTCTGCACACACTTTTGGACACTGGACACTTTTGGATTGTGTGAGGCCCACTGATATCTGAGCGCTATGTGACAGGCTCGATGGCACAGCTGTGACCAAAGTGACTAGAGGATAAGGGAGATTTTGAATCTCTGCACACACTTTTGGACACTGGACACTTTTGGATTGTGTGAGGCCCAATGAATATCTGAGCGCTATGTGACAGGCTCGATGGCACAGTTGTGACCAAAGTGACTAGAGGATAAGGGAGATTTTGAATCTCTGAACACACTTTTGGACACTGGACACTTTTGGATTGTGTGAGGCCCAATGAATATCTGAGCGCTATGTGACAGGCTCGATGGCACAGCTGTGACAAAAGTGACTAGAGGATAAGGGAGATTGGATTGCTTTTAAAAAAGCAGTTTGCGGAGCAGTGGGTAAACAGCAATGCCAGCCTGTCAGGAAGCCTTAAAAGGCAGCCCAACAACCAACACCACTGATACACCACAATATAGCCTCCCCTTGCACTGCACACACAGTGACTGGTGTGTTGTGCAGGCCAAATTGCTAGCAGCAGAAGCAGTTTTTTTTTCTTCTCAGCAGGACAAAAAAAAAATTGGGATTTCTTTTAAAAAAGCAGTTTGCGGAGCAGTGGGTAAACAGCAATGCAGGAATGTCAGGAAGCCTTAGAAGGCAGCCCAACAACCAACACCACTGATACACCACTATATAGCCTCCCCTTGCACTGCACACACAGTGACTGGTGTGTTGTGCAGGCCAAATCGCTAGCAGCAGAAGCAGTTTTTTTGTCTTCTTCCCTGCCTAACGCTCTCCCTACAGAATCAGCAGCAACCTCTCCCTATACTGAGATCGGCAGAAGTAAGATGGCGGTCGGCGTGCACGCCCTTTTATACCCCCTGTGACGCCCCCCAAAGCAAGCCAATCACTTGCATGCCCTTCTGAAAGATGGTGGTGACCCCTGCCTATGTCATCACATTGCCCACAGTGTCCGTGGATCCTGATTGGCTGAAAAAGAGCGCAAAACAAACTTTTGAAACGCGACTTTGGCACGTAAGTCGCCGACCTCGTGGCCGACCTCATCCTAGGGTCGGGTTTCGTTTCATGAAACCCGACTTTGCCAAAAGTCGGCGACTTTTGAAATTTTTCGACCCGTTTCGCTCAACTCTACTCGTTACTAGTGATGAGCATTCCGATACCGCAAATATCGGGTATTGGCAGATATTCGCGGTATCGGAATTCTGATACTGATTTCCGATACTTTTAGCATATCGAATGCCGGAATGGGAAGTTCCCATAATGCTATGAGCGAGTTTGATTTGATTCAGCCAATGAGGAATCCTCAGAAGTGTGGGCACATCCTGTTAGGCATGTAGGCATGTTAACTAATGGCATGGCTGTGATTGGCTGCTGAAATGATGTCATGATGCACTATAAAAGCTGCCGCCATCTAGGGTTCACTCTGCTGTGAATTCAGTTAGGGACAGGCTGCTGTTCTAGACTCTGAGAGACAGTTAGAGATAGCGATTTGCAAAATAATATTGTGCTTTACCCAGGCTACATTATCAATTACTGTAGCTTTCTTTTACCTTGCAGCGCTGTTCACAGCTGTCTGCAAGGTCTGTGTGAGTGCAGCTCACGCTGCATTGTGTCCTGCAGCCACTTCTGGTTGTAGGCCGCTCAGTGAGTCACTGCCTCATACATATTTTTGTTTTATTGCTACACATTTTTCATTAATTCTCCTATTAGTGTGCATCCATCCGTATCCATATACATTGGTTGCAAACACTATAGGAGTAGACAGCGGAGCCTTTCTGCAGCCTTTCAGTGCTAGTACCCGGTTCTCTGCACTGTTCATGGCTGTCTGTGAGGTCTCTGTGTGTGAGTGCAGCTCACGTTGTCGTGTGTTCTGCAGCCACCTCTGGTTGTAGTCCGCTCAGCGTGCATCACTGCCCGATACATAGTCCTTTTTTGTTTTATTGCAGCTTATTTTTCCTGATTTTTTTCTCCTATTAGTGTGCTTCCATCCGAGTCCATCTACATTGGTTGGTTGCAAACACTATATAGGAGTAGATAGAGGAGCCTTTTTTCTGGCTTGTGCCCTTCAGCCGCAGCCAGATTAGTATTAGCCTATTTTTTGGAGCCTCATCTATTGCATTGTAGGTTACCTTCCTGCGTTGTAATAGCTCCAAAAAGTTTGAGATACTATTGCTTTCACATCTTTGGTCACATCCTTTTTGTTTTTTTGAAAAAAAAACACTTAAATAAAGTTCACCAAACACTCCACTTGACAGGTATGTAGGCCACATTAGCTCATATTAAAGTGTAGTCCACACACTTTATAAAATTAGTGTTTCTTATACCAGTTAGCAGCTGTTCAGGAATAAGCACACTAAGCCCCCACTTTGTACTTTTCTGCCTATCTTTATCAGTCTACCAAGATGAAGAAGGCAGGGAGTAAGGCACGTGGTCGTGGGCGTGGAGTTTCAGCAGGGAGAGGATGTGGGGATTCTGTGCCTGCTGCGGGCACCAGTGGCTCAGCATCTCCCAGTTTTACCAGGTAACAGTCCTTTATGCGCAGCTTTGTAGGACCTCGCCATACCCCACTGCTGCGGGATGAACCAATTGAAGCCGTTGTCGGATGGATGGCAGCTAACGCATCGACTTCAATGACTTCCACATCCTCTCAGGGCCAGAGCATTGAAGAGCAACAATCTGTCTCTTCACCACCTGCCAAATTGCCCAGGCAGTCAGAGAGCCCTGGACAGGAGCCATCCCATTCTCTACTTCTGTTCTCTGAATCTGTTGGCTTGGAAAGAGGGGGCCAGCCAAGCAGCATTCAAGAATGTGAAGAAGAGGGAGTATGCAGTGATGCGCAACTGCTTTGTCCCTCTAAATCTGAAGAGGCGGGTGGGCCAGTGCCTATGGTCAGCACACCTCAGTACACATCAGATGATGAGACTCAGGTGCCACTTTCTGGTGCGTACGGTGCTGGCGAGACTACCCAGGAGAATCAGGTGTTTGAAGAGGGGAGTGTAGATGATGAGGTCCTTGACCCATCATGGCGTGAGGAACAGGAAGGTGGTGGGAGCAGCTCTGAGGAAGAGATTCCCCGAATGGCAAAAACAGGAGGAAGAGGGAGGGGGCAGAATTGGTTGCCTGTAGCCTCCACTTCAGCACCAGTTAGGAGCATTCCTCTTCCAAAACCCAAAACGGGCACTCCCAGGACTTGCAGTGCATGGTCCTTTTTTGACACAGTTGCAGATGACATTTGCTTTGTCAAATGCAAGCTGTGTAATCATAAAGTCAAAAGAGGGAAAAGTGTCAGCAACCTGAATACCACAAATATGTGGAAACATGTGCAGACCAAGCACGTGGTGGAGATACAAAGACACACTGAAGACGTAGGCCAACCTGAACTTTTAAATTCCTATTTTGCATCTGTTTTCTCTCAGAAAGGAAATGTAACATCAACTGTTATTCACTGTCCTATTAAGGGAATAGAAGAATCCAGGATATCTATAAACAGAAAGATAGTGAGGAAACACTTAGCTAACCTAAATGAATTCAAGTCTCCAGGTCCAGATGAATTACACCCCAGAGTACTGAAGGAGATAGCAGAAGAAATTTTTGAACCCCTCTCCATAATCTTTGAAAATTCTTGGAGAACAGGAGAAGTGCCAGAAGACTGGAGAAGAGCAAATGTTGTTCCTATCTTCAAAAAGGGGAAGAAGGTGGACCCAGGCAACTATAGGCCGGTGAGTCTGACTTCTATACCAGGAAAGATCTTTGAACAAATTATTAAACAACATGTATGGCAATACCTGGATAAGAATGAAGTGATCAAACAGAGTCAGCATGGGTTTGTAACTAATAAGTCATGTCAGACTAACTTAATTTCCTTCTATGACGGTATCACTGATTGGGTGGATCAAGGAAATGCTGTAGATATAGTATATCTTGACTTCAGCAAAGCATTTGACAAAGTCTCTCATACAATCCTTATTGAAAAAATGACTAAGTATGGAATGGACAAGGCAACTGTTAGGTGGATTCATAACTGGCTTAGTGATCGGACCCAAAGAGTGGTCGTAAATGGCTGCACATCCAGTTGGAAGAATGTCTCAAGTGGGGTACCACAGGGCTCTGTCCTGGGCCCTGTATTGTTCAACATCTTTATCAACGATTTAGATGAAGGAATTGAGGGTAAACTGATTAAATTTGCTGATGACACAAAGCTAGGAGGGATAGCTAATACTAGAGAAGAGAGAGAGAGGATTCAAAAAGATTTAAATAAACTGGAGAAGTGGGCAGCAACTAACAGAATGGTTTTTAACAGGGAGAAATGCAAAGTACTACATCTGGGCAATAAAAATGAAAAAAGCATATATAGAATGGGAGGAATAGGGCTAAGTGACAGCACATGTGAAAAAGACTTGGGTATACTAATAGATCACAGACTGAATATGAGTCAACAGTGTGATGCAGCAGCAAGAAAGGCAAATGCAATTCTAGGATGTATTAACAGAAGCATACAGTCTAGATCACGTGAAGTCATTATTTCCCTCTACTCCTCTTTGGTCAGACCTCATCTGGAATATTGTGTCCAGTTTTGGGCACCACATTTTAAAAAAGACATCAACAAACTGGAGCAAGTTCAGAAAAGAGCGACCAGAATGGTGACCGGTCTGCAAACCCTGTCTTATGAGGAAAGGTTGCAGGATTTGGGAATGTTTAGTTTGCAAAAAAGAAGACTGAGAGGAGACTTAATAGCTGTCTACAAATATCTAAAGGGCTGTCACATTGTAGAAGGATCAACTTTATTCTCATTTGCACAAGGAAAGACTAGAAGCAATGGGATGAAACTGAATGGGAGGAGACACAGATTAGATATTAGAAAAAACTTTTTGACAGTTAGAGTGATCAATGAGTGGAACAGGCTGCCATGAGAAGTGGTGAGTTCTCCTTCAATGGAAGTCTTCAAACAGAGGCTGGACAGACATCTGACTGGGATGATTTAGCGAATCCTGCTTTGAGCAGGGGGTTGGACCAGATGGCCCAGGAGGTCCCTTCCAACTCTACCATTCTATGATTCTATGATTCTACAGCACCACCTACCACCTCTTCAGCTCATGTTGTAGCCTCTTCATCCAGCTCACACACAGCTGGTTCGGCTTCCTCACAGGATCGCCATGGAAGAACCTCTGGCACTGCTGTCCAGACACCCAGTGACATTCCACCCACAGCACCACGTTCCCGTTCATCCTCACACTCCCAGGCCACTCTACAGCCATCGGTAGCACAGGCATGGGAGAAAAGGCAGCCATACTCAGCAAACCATCCCCAAGCACAGGCTCTGAATGCTGGCATTGCCAAACTACTGGCCCTTGAAATGCTCTCATTCAGGCTGGTGGAGACTGACACCTTCCGTAACTTCATGGCATTGGCAGTCCCACAATACACCGTGCCCAGCCACTTTTATTTTAGCAGGCAAGCCGTCCCTGCCCTGCAAAAGCATGTGGAGGGAAAAATTAAACATGCGCTACTAAACGCCGTCAGTAGCAAGGTCCACCTTACCACCGATGCGTGGACCAGTAACCATGGACAGGGATGATACCTTTCCCTCACTGCCCATTGGGTCAATGTTGTGGAGCCGGGTACAGATCTTGAGAATGGCGCTGTACATGTTCTGCCAACTCCAAGGATTGCAGGAATCCAGTCTGTACACATTGACTCCTCCTCATACTCCAGTTCCTCAGAATCAGCACTGCAGGAGCCTGTTACGACCGATTTGAGCACAGCCAAGGCCAAACGTCAACAGGCCGTACTGAAATTAATTTCTTTGGGGAATCGAAGCCAAACAGCGTAGGAGCTCTGGAATGCCATCAAGCAGGAGAGCGACGTGTGGTTTGTGCCAGCGAATCTCCAGCCAGGCTTGGTAGTGAGTGACAATGGCCGAAATCTGGTGGCAGCTCTGGGCCTAGGAAACCTCACTCACATCCCATGTCTGGCACATGTGCTCAATTTGGTCGTGCAGAGCTTTCTGAGGGACTATCCAGATCTTGATGCACTGCTGCACAAGGTCCGCATAGAGTGCGCTCAGTTGCGGCGTTCCAGCATGGCAAGATCGCACATTGCAGCTCTGAAGCGCCGATTCCGCCTTACGGAACATCGCATCATATGTGACCTACCCACCAGGTGGAATTCAATGTTACATATGTTGGAGCGGTTGTGTGAGCAGCAGGCAGCAGTAATGGAGTACCAGCTGCATCAGGCGCAAACTAGTCGCACTGAGCGCCGGACACACTTCAGCACAACTGAGTGGGCCTCTATGAAGGACATCTGCCATGTTTTGCGTGCCTTCGATGATTCCACGCAGATGGCGAGTGCAGATGATTCACTAGTCTGCATGACTGTCCCCCTTATCTGCCTGCTTCAAAAAACACTGCAAGCACTAAGGGAGGAGGTTTTGGAAGACATGGAGGTTGAGGAGTCACAAATTCCATGTGCTTCTGGACAGTCTGCGCAACGTGGTTCCTCACAAAGGCCTAGGCAGGGGACACTCTGTGAGGAGGATGAGGAGGAGTCAATGGAGGAGGAAGACATCTCTCCAGAGGAGGGAGGTACACAATGCTCTAGTAGTCAGTATGTACAGCGAGGGTGGGGTGATGCAGAGCAGGCAGAGATGACGCCTCAAGCAGGGGACAGCGTTTCTTGGGCAGTTGGGAGTCTGCAGCACATGGTTGATTTCATGCTGCAGTGTCTGAGAAACGACCGCCGCATCGCCCACATTCTCAACACGGCTGATTATTGGGTGTACACCCTCCTAGATCCTCGCTACCGGGACATCTTACAAAGCCTCATAACACCGTTGAAGCGGGAGCGTAAAATGTGGGAGTACCAAGACACACTGGTGCATTCCATCATGTTCTCCATTCCACCCGAGAGCAGTGCTGTTAGTGCTTTACAAAGCAGCTCTGTGCGTCGAGGCAGTGGAGGAAGCTCTGTACAAAGAGGGAGCAGAGGCAGCGCCTCAGCACAAGGCAAGACCAGTATGGCCCAAATGTGGCAAAGTTTTGTGTGCCCGCCACAAATATCTACACCATCACAGATGACTCCAGTCAGCAGGAGGCAACGTTTCCGTCAGATGGTGACAGACGACATGTCTTGCCCTGTCAGTGTACTCCCAGACGGCTCTTCCCCCTTCAAGTTTTGGGTCTCTAAGATGGATACATGGCCAGAGCTTAGCCAGTATGCATTGGAGGTGCTGGCTTGCCCTGCTGCTAGTGTATTATTGGAATGCATCTTTAGTGCCGCAGGTGGTGTAATAACAGACCGTTGCACGAGACTATCCTCCAATAACATTGACCGGCTTACTTTTCTGAAAATGAACAAGTCCTGGATCTCGCTGGAATTTGCCAGTCCTCTTCCAGAATAAATTGGTTGGCAACAGTATCCAGGTCTCCTGTTGTGTTCATGTTTCTACCACCTGAACTGTAATCCCTGGGCTCCAACACTGCCAGTTGTTGCTCAGAAGTGCCATCTGCACAGAGAAAAACACTAGCTCCTGTGTTAGTGGAGTTCAGTAACGCCAGCTGCTCCCCTGCTGTGTGTCCGGCAATGTCTCCGGCTCCCTCCACATTCAAACTACATCAGATATTAAACTTGCTCCAAGTAGGCCTCAGCCTACACCATGATTGATCCTGGGCTCCAACACCACCAGTTGTTACTCAGAAGTGCCGTCTGCACAGAAAAAAAACACTAGCTCCTGTGTTAGTGGGGTTCAGTAACGCCAGCTGCTCCCCTTCTGTGTGTACGGCAATATCTCTTGCTCCCTCCACATTCAAAGTACATCAGATATTAAACTTGCTCCAAGAAGGCCTCAGCCTACACCATGATTGATCCTGGGCTCCAACACCACCAGTTGTTGCTCAGAAGTGCCATCTGCACAGAGAAAAACACTAGCTCCTTTGTTAGTGGGGTTCAGCAACGCCAGCTGCTCCCCTGCTGTGTGTACAGCAATATCTCCTGCTGCCTCCACATTCAAACTACATCAGATATAAAACTTGCTCCAAGTAGGTCTCAGCCTACACCATGATTGATCCTGGGCTCCAACTCCGCCAATTGTTGCTCAGAAGTGTAATCTGCACAAAGAAAAACACTAGCTCCTGTGTTAGTGGGGTTCAGTAACGCCAGCTGCTCCCCTGCTGTGTGTACAGCAATATCTCCTGCTGCCTCCACATTCACACTACTACTGATTTCAAACTTGCTCCAATTAGGCCTCTGGCTCCACTCTGTCTCTAGTATTTACCCTGGCCTCCAACACTGCCAGTTGCTGCTCAGAAGTGCTGTCCGCACAATCAACACTTGTTCCTGTGTTACTGGGGTTCAGTAACGTCAGCTGATCCCCTGATGTGTGTCTGGCAATGTCTCCTGCTCTGTCCAGAATGTCAAAAGAAATAAATCAATCACCAAAAGAAAAGTGTGCGCATAAAATACTCGTATAGAAAAAGTGGGGGGGGTTTAGGCATAGTCAATTATTTAGAAATCCATAAAAATTAATTCTCTTTCTCACATGAATACCAATGTGCTAAAAAAAAGATTTTCGGGGTGTTGTTAGTCCAAAGAGCACTGTTCACAATCAAATAGTCCAGTATTCATAAAATAAAGTCTCAAGCACCAAATTCACATGCTTAACGCTTAGAAAGCAGTGCCTGTGAGAATGTTTTTTTTAGTGCAAAGGACACTGTTCACAATCAAATAGTCCATTAACCACACATTAAAATCTCAAGCACCAAAAACATAGGCTTAATGACTAGAAAGCAGTACCTGTAAGTGTGGTGCTGTTGTGAATTCACTTTCTGGCCTGCCTCTGGTTGCTAGTGAAGGTAGTGGAGCTGGTTGTATTGACAAAGGAGTTGCGAGTTCTCTTTCCAGGCTCCCTCTGGTGGTTACAGGAGGTAATGGAGCTGATCTAATTGACAGAGGCCTGCCACCTGATAATGAGGACGACGATTTGACATCTGGAGTCTCTGACTGGATTTAAGACAGCTGACTCCCTCTATCCCTGCTGGTGATTTTTCCTGCCTCCTGAGGTCTTAGTTTCCAGTTCAGTCCCTGCTTGCTCAAGCAAAGTGTTCTTTGCTATTGTTCACATTTGATTTGGTTTTGTCTATTCAGTTTTGTGTGGTCAGCCAGCCCCGGCTGGGGCTGTGCTGAATTTCCATCCTTATGTTACTGTTTGTGTCAGTTTGTTTTTTGTCCCTTATTAGATTGGCCTCTTTTTGCTCTACTTTCAGAATATGGCAGAGTGCTGATATAGTGGGAGAAGTCTAGTGACTTCAGAGTTTTTGCTATCAGAAGTGTTGGACATTTTTGCAGGGTTTTTTGCGTGATTGCAGACAGCGTCTTTCCTTTCCTGTCCTTTCTAGTTAGTGTGGGCCCCATCGTTTTCTCAGCCTATTTTCCTACCTGTGTTTGTGTTTTCATCTTGTCTCACTGACAATATATGTTTGGGGGCTGTCTATTCCTTTGGGGTCTGCTCTGAGGTAGTTTAGATTTCCCCTTTTCTTGCTTTAGGCTTATTTAGTTCTCCGACTGTGTCGAGGCGTCTAGAATCATTGCCTGTATAAATAATCCTCTTATTGTGAGAGGACCATCCCTGAGGAAGAAGACAGTTAGTCTTTGAAACGCATTGGAAAGTATTCTGGTCTCTGCCGCAACCATTAGTTAGCGAAGCCGGCGGTGTCACGTGCTGACTGACGTCACGAAGGTCCTGGATGGCTGGAGAAACTAACTGACGCTGGCAGCATGGGAGACTCCTCACGGCCGCATCTAAGCTGGAGGTACACTGACAATAGGCTGTCACCGTCCGGAACAGCCTATTTTAGGCCGTCTACTTTAGTTTCTCAATATAGCATGAGTATATACATAATTCTTACTGTACTAAACATGTATACTTTGTGATGCACTATGTACACACTGCCTAGAATGCACTGTGGACATCTCTCATGTGACCACTATGTAGGCACCTTCTCTTATATGCTATAGACGCATTGTCACACCTTCTAAAAATGTAACAAGTGCATAAACAAAGCAAGCCATGTTTAAACCTAAAATATCCAAATCTCTTACTGGAAATTGCTAAATAGAAACAAAATTTCAAGTGGTCCTATAAATAAATAGGTATTGCACTATGTATTTAATTTAAACAACATCCCCACATATAAATGTATAAAGATTTTAATAAATTGCTCTTTTCAATTAACCGAAATGAGAAACTGAACAAATGGTTTTATAAACGCCTGACATGAAGGCTTTGAATAAGTTCACTATATTTAAATAAAACGTAGCTATAAAAAGCTGTATTAAAACAATGTCGCCACAAGAGGGCAAAAATGTTCAATGAAAGACTAAAGTATTACTATTTTTATATTTTCCTCTCCAGAGCTGATGTTAACCAAGGTTAATGACAATTCATTATCCAGTAAAACCAAACATAAAATAGCAGGGAAAAAAAATCTGCCCATGGAAAAAGTATAATTCTTAAGTAGAATCACAGTGGCTTAATATGGAACGAAATAAAAATGATCCCTTAATTTTAGGAAAAGCTTTTACATAAGTAATTCTAATTTTATTTAAAACATGTGTTGTAGACTGAAGATAAGGGGATATATTCCATTCTAGAGAAATGGAAATAATAAATATAGGCTCAATTAAAAAAAGAATTATGATATCATTAAAAACTGAATTATGATATTGTTAAAATAATATTGCACTATTTTGACTCTTTCACTTCTTCTGTGTTCATGTGAACATAGTCATCTAGTTCGTCCTTACAATGATGTTGCAATAGTATTTTCGGGTTCATATATAGACTGCTTTTTAGGGCTATTTCACACAACTTGATTTTTCCAGTACTGGAAATACCAGTCTGGAGAAATCCATGTCTGTGTGTACGTGTGCTTCATACTTGTAAAATACGTGTCACAACCTTGTGCCGCCTGTGTGTCGGCTGCATCAGCATCACATGTGATGGCGAATGGAAATCAGCAATACTGTTTGCACTGTTCCCCGATGTCGGGTGCTGAAGACAGCTCATATCAATGTCCCCTGCTCGCATAGTGATCAGTGTGAGCAGAGAACAATGTTGAGAGTTGTATTCAACTGATAACAGTGAGAGCAAGCGATGGCTGATGGGAGTAATCATCAGCCGCCGCCTGCACTATAAATAAATAATTTTTTAAAAAATGGCGTAGGTTCCCCTGTATATTTGATAATCAGCCAGGCAAAACTGACAGCTGCTGGCTGCAACCCTCAGCTGTCAGATTTAGCAAGGCAGGTTATCAAGAAGAGAGAGGTTCCCACTCATTTTCTTTAATTATTTAAATAAATCATTTGAAAAAATGACATGAGGTATTTGACAACCAGCCAGTCATGATTCAGGTTGGATCTGACAAGTTAAATGGAAAAGTTGAACTTTTTTTTCCTTTGGCTGTGTGCCAAAGTGGTGTGATTGGCCCCCGGTCGCCATTAGAATTATTACACGAGGTGTCATTTGTTCTAAGCTGCCCCGGTGGTGGTGAGTGGTAGTGCACTTTAGTTCTTTGGTTTAATGTGCACATAATTACAAATCAGGTGTGAGTGTCAGGTGTGTTTGATCACCGTTGGTGATATTGATGATTCGTAATTTGGGAAGCAAGCCTGGATGATGAAGGAGCTGAATGAGAGTCCTGGGCAGCCCAGCCAGAGGGGTTGAGTCAGCTCTGGAGTCTGCAAGGAGTGTTGGCATGGATTGGTGGAGTTCAACGCTGGTGTCTGCAAGAAGGGCTGGCATGGCGTGGTGGGGTCGCAGTTTATGGTGTCAGCAGGAAGTGCTTGCATGGCTTTGTGGAGTGGCGACTATGGTGAGAGTTGCACTCAGCATGCTGGACTTGGTTGCTGAAAGCTGGACTCAAGCATGCTTGACTTCTTGGCAGAAAAGTTGGACTCGAGCATGCTGAACTTTTTGGCAGAAGCTGGACTCATCTTTGGGACTCTGTTTACTGGGCAGCTGCAACTGGTGGTGGACTCTGCTCCAAGGCTGCACTAGGGTGATGGATCCGGTTTTGGTGATGGATCCGGTTATGGTGATGGATCCGGTTGGAGGAGAGGATGCACGCAGGTGGTGGGCTCTGTTGCTAGGAGCATATGCAACAGAGCAAAGCTAAATGGTGTTCCCCCTGTTTTGTCATCTTTCCTCATGTGTGTTTAGTGCAGTGGTGGGATTAGTTTCCGCACCGACCAATTCCCTAGTGAGGGTTTAGGTGCAGGGCGAGCTAGGGTTATAAGGTATCCTGTGCGTCACCCGGTGCGGAACCGGCATAGGGAACATTAGGAGTGCAGGGACACTGGCTCAGGGGAGTACAGGAGGTCTCCACGTCCCTATTCCCTATTGCAGGGCCCACCATTGTTAATGTTACCCAGGTTTCCCTTATTGTTTAAATTCGCCTTACTGGAGGCGGGGTTTCCAGACTACTGTATATATAACGTGTATCACCTAAATTCGCCAGTTGGAGGCGGTGTATCCACCTGCACGTTTTATTATTTAAATTCGCCCTACTGGAGGCGGTGTATCCAGGGTCACGCGTGTCATGGGTTCGCCTTGCGGTACTTGCTGCGTCCAGACACACGTGACTGTGACATTCTCACCAACCCTACATTTTTTTTCCTGGTTTGCCTTGGCCATGTGGAGACCTGTGAGAAATTGCTGCTGGGCCTCACTGAGGTGAGTGAGGAGCTGCCTGGTGTTGAAGCAGCTGCGGCAGCAATTATCAGGGTCTGGGGCCTTCCCTCTGGCTCAACCAGAAAATCAAAATTGCGGCTCTGGCAATGAAGCCTGTTGTGAGTTCATTCTCCCCTTCACCTTTGATGTCTGATGAACTCCCTCTGCTGGTGAAGAGAGGTAGTGAAATTGATTGGGATGGGAAGAACCTGTCATCTGAACAGGCGGAGTGTGATTGGACATCTGGAATTTCTGAGTGGATATAAGGCAGCCGATGCCCTGCAGGGCTGCTGGTGATCCTTTCTGCTCTGAGCTCTTGCATCCAGTTTAGTTCCTGCCTACTAAAAGCTAAGTTTTTGCCCTGCTATTATTCCATGAGATTTTGTCTGGTTTCCTTAGTGTTTGTATTCAACCAGTCCTGGTTCGGACTGGCTGAATTCCATTTTTGTCGCTGATGAGTTGATCTCTTTGCTCTGTTTTCAGAATATACCTGATATAGTGATTTTGAAGTCTAGTGACTTCAGGGCCTTTTTCCCTATCAGACGGTTGGAACATTTTTGCTAGGGTTTTTTGCGGATTACAGCCAGCATCCTGTCCTATCTAGTTAGTTGGGCCCCATCGTTTGCTCAGCCTGTCTTTCTGTCTGTGTTTGTGTTTTCATGTTTTTCACCGACAATACATGTTGGGGGCTGTCTATTGCTTTGGGGTCTGCTCTTGGGCAGTTTAGATTTTCCCTTTCCTTCTTTAGGCTTATGTAGTTGTCCGGCTGTGACGAGGGGTCTAGGGCACCATAGGAACCCCCCACGGCTACTGTTAGTTGTGGTGTATAGGATCAGATGTCTGCAATCCGATAGCTACCAACCTCTCCAGTTTTCTGGACTTAGCTTATATTTTTGTTTTCTCCTCCTCCGGTGACTCATTCATAACAGAAGCCCCTAGAGTCACTGCTGGGGAGCAGGACTTGTTCATACAGGCGGACGCACCCAGACAGGTGGGTGGAGTTGGTGATCCCCATGGTGCTGTCTGGGGTTCCCCGAGGTGAAGGGGTATGTCCCTGTAGTGAGCAGACTGGTGTATAGTCCGCGGGGCTCACGCCAAATCTTCCATACCATTGAAGAAGCCGCCCCCTCCTGGTCGTGTGGAGGCAACCAGAAAGTGTATATTTCCTCCATATTCCTGTCCCCTTCTCCTCCAGGTGTGAGCAGCAGGTGTGCTGTGGGGGAGTAGGGACAAATCTCAACCCTCGCCATTAGCCAACCCTGGGAGGCGCAGACCTCATGGTGAAGAGGGTTTGAGGGTGGTTTTCCCTTGGTGAATAGCAGGGGTGTGAGTGTGGTGACACAGGGGGATGCCTCTTTTGTCGAGTCCAGAATGAGTTCACTAATTATGACAGGCGAAGGTGTGGCATTAAATGTTCAGGTCTGGACCTGTGTGTGAGCGAGCATGTATGGGTGGCCACCAAAAAGCATCTTGTGGAAGTGTGTTGTGGAGTCTGATCAGCTCATAGCAAACATACACATACATAAACTCCTTCCCCTGGTCGGCGCTGTGGAGATGAGTGGTGCCTCCAGAACATGTATTGCCAATACCAGCGGTGCGTTTGTCATTAACCTGAAGTGTCAGGTAGTGGTGGGGTGAACTCTGGATCTGGGCATCCCCGCTGTAGGTGTTTCCCTAATGAGGAGTGGTATTGAGGGTCCAAAGGCCCCTCATTAAGGGGAGGGTACTTTCATGATCCAGGTTGGATCTGATAAGTTAAATGGATAAGTTGAACTTTTTTCCTTTGGCTGTGTGCCAAAGTGGTGTGATTGCCCCCGGTGGCCATTAGAATTATTACACGTGGTGTCATTTGTTCTAAGTTGCCCCGGTGGTGGTGAGTGGTAGTGCACTTTAGTTCTTTGGTTTAATATGCACGTAATTACAAATCAGGTGTGAGGCTCTATAAAAGAGTGTCAGGTGTGTTTGATCACCGTTGGTGATATTGATAGTTCGTCATTTGGGAAGCAAGCCTGGGTGATGAAGGAGCTGAATGAGAGTCCTGGGCAGCCCAGCCAGGGGGGTTGAGTCAGCTATGGAGTCTGCAAGGAGTGCTGGCATGGATTGGTGGAGTTCAACATTGGTGTCTGCAAGAAGGGCTGGCATGGCGTGGTGGAGTCGCAGTTTATGGTGTCAGCAGGAAGTGCTTGCATGGCTTTGTGGAGTGGCGACTATGGTGAGAGTTGCACTCAGCATGCTGGACTTGGTTGCTGAAAGCTGGACTCAAGCATGCTTGACTTCTTGGCAGGAAAGTTGGACTCGAGCATGCTGGACTTTTTGGCAGAAGCTGGACTCATCTTTGGGACTCTTTTTACTGGGCAGCTGCAACTGGTGGTGGACTCTGCTCCAAGGCTGCACTAGGGTGTTGGATCCGGCTATCGTGATGGATCCGGTTGGAGAAGATGCACGCAGGTGGTGGGCTCTGTTGCTAGGAGTGTATGCAACAGAGCAAAGCTAAGTGGTGTTCCCCCTGTTTTGTCATCTTTCCTCATGTGTGTTTAGTGCAGTGGTGGGATTAGTTTCCGCACTAGTGAGGGTTTAGGTGCAGGGCGAGCTAGGGTTAAAAGGTATCCTGTGCGTCGCCCGGTGCGGAACCGGCATAGGGAACATTAGGAGTGCAGGGACACTGGCTTAGGGGAGTACAGGAGGTCTCCACGTCCCTATTCCCTATTGAAGGGTCCACCATTGTTAATGTTACCCAGGTTTCCCTTATTGTTTAAATTCGCCTTACTGGAGGCGGGGTTTCCAGACTACTGTATATATAACGTGTATTACCTAAATTAGCCAGTTGGAGGCGGTGTATCCAGCTGCACGTTTTATTATTTAAATTCGCCCTACTGGAGGCGGTGTGTCCAGGGTCACGCGTGTCATGGGTACTCGCTGCGTCCAGACACACGTGACCGTGACACAGCCAAATGAAAGCAGACAGCTGGGTGCTGGTATTCTCAGGAAGGTAAGGGGCTATGGATATTGGCCCTCCCAAGCCTAAAAAGAGGAGCCCACAGTCACCCCACAAAAAGCGCATCTACTAGATGCGCTAAATCTGGTGCTTTGCCCCGCTCTTCCCACTTGCCCTGTGGAGGTGGCAAGTTGGGTTCATGTTTGTGGGGTTGATGTCACATGTGTATTGTCCGGTGACATCAAGCCCACAGCTTAGTAAAGGAGAGGCATCTATAAGACACATATCCATTACTAATCCTATAGTTACATAGTAAATAAAGACACAGCTATAATAAAGTATTTTATTTGAAATAAAAGCAAAACACACTTTTTTATTTAAACATAACAAACACAATTATATTCACCTAACGCTCATTCCATTGAATCCTTCGTCCCTTATAATAAAACAAAAAATAAAAAACAATATCCCTCACCTGTTCGTCGTTTTCACACTGGACGCTGCCAAGATGCGACTGCCAGGCTGAAAACCAAGGATAAATGATGAAAGAATGGCCGCAGCATCAGTGACCAGTGGTGACCTCATCAAGATAGTTGGGAACCCTGAGCTGTGGTGAATGTGAGCTATGCCGTGCACTGTTTTGGGAGTGTACGCCAACAAGTGGAGGACACTCAGGTGCAGTATACTATGTCTGAGTGTTTGTCTCCTGTAGGTGAACATTCCTGAAAATTATGGAAGGCAGATCGCACATTCACTCTGCTGTCACCATTACAGTTTGTTGGTGCAGTCGTCGCATGCGTCCAGATCTCGTTTTGTGAGGAACTTTGGATGTATGCCCCAATGAGGACACAGAACGCAATGTGAAAAGCACACTTGTAAATTTGTTATCGATATAACCAAAATAACCTGTAGAATTACAGTATGTTGTCAGGTCATTACAGTGAACACCATAAAAACTAAACCCAAACAACAATGGCAAAATTATTTGATTTCACCGCATTTCAAATCCCCCCCCCTATTTTTTAGTGCATTTTTGGTAAAATGAAGGTATTCAAAAGGTTGGTATTCAAAACTATGCTTTCTCACGTAAAAAAAACAAGCAAGCACTTATGCAGTTGGAAAATTAGAAAAGTAGGAGGAAAAAAACTGAAAAATTTTCCTGTCTTCAAGAAGTAATAAGTGTATTAGTTGTTGAGGAAGATCACAAAATCAATCAATAAAGTATCATATTGCTTTGCTGAATTAATTGATTGCCATAATATATTGTTATAATAAGTATATGTGCTTATTGCAATCAATTCAGATGAGCAGTACGATAACATAAATGGTTGGCTTCCTGATCTTCCTTAACAATTCCATTCTACTGTTTACTATATAAATGCCCTTATTATCCCTTAAGGACCAGACGGTCCTACTTTACATTGCACATTTCTGTCTTAAGTGGGAAAAGTTGTTTTAGTAAGAATGGTCTAGGGTGTAGTCTTTTTGTCTGGTCATTTGCTCATTCCCATAAACTGCTCAATATTGATTTGGTTATCAGCATGAAAAAGTGTGTTGGGTCTATCCAGCATAAAATGATCGCCGAGTTTAATAAAATGAATTCATGATTGTGTTTTGCTTAACTGGCCAATGGTTTCTAATAATTTGAAATGAGGCCCTTTGTCTGATAAATGACCAGAAAATCCTATTAAAAGCCCAGTCTTGAGAATGAGGTAGGATAACGTGGTGGGTAGATTCTTCTTTCGTCGACCATTGCAGGAGGATTCTGTGTCATGTTTTTATTTTTCACTCTCTAACTTATTTTTCCTGAAATCTCACTTTTAAATAAACTTATCAGCTTCAATTTGTGAGACTAAGGCTGGTTTCACGCTAGCGTTTTTTAGCGCTGCGCTTCGTGAGTGTCCATGCGCATGCGTTTTACGCCCCTATCTTTAACATGGGGCGCATGGTCTAGCGTATGCACGCATTTGTATGCGTTTTCGTGCGCATGCGGTTTTTTGTAGTACGCGCCGGCCGCAACATGTTGCATTTTTGGTCTGTCCGACCTGTCTCAAAAAGACGCATGTGCACGCTTGCGCACGGAATGCGCAAAAAAATCACATTACAATCTAAGGGAACGCAGGCGTGCGCATGCCTGCGTTTAAAATCGCATGCATTTTAAGAGTTAAGATGGCTAGAAACTTGATAAAACGCATGCGCCTAAAAAAGGCAAACGCATACAAAACGCATGATGAATTTTTTCTATGCGATTCTATTGCGCACGAAGAGCAGCGCTAAAAAATGCTAGTGTGAAACTAGCCTGAGACTCTTTCAATACTTTCCGTATTGAAGAACCAGTAAACTCAATTGAACCCACTAAAATGTAATCCTTTATTAGATATACTGGACCCTATTAAAACCGAGGCCAGCCTTACCTAGCTGAAAAGGTTGGCATCCTAAAATGAATATATGGTATTACAAAATATTTAGTATTTACCTAATTTTCATAAATGAGCTGCCACAGAGAGAGCACTGTAGCATTTGCAAATATATATGCTTGAGAACACCCCACAAATGCCAGTCCACACAACATTACAAAATTCTTAAAGGGGTTGTCCACTACTAGGACAAGGACTTCTGATGCTGAATTCTATGGTGAGTCTTCTAATGACTATCCGGAATGGTAGACAGGCAAATGGAACAGTAACTCATCAATTGATCTTAGCCATGTTGCTGTAAGCCTCTGTCTGTGATGCCACTGAATGCCCAGAAGCGCGTTTCACGGATGTGCTTTTCCAAGATGAATTACTGTTCCATTTGGTCGATTTTTGGGGTTTTTTGCTGGCATTTGCCTCTGACCTTGTGGAGTCCTACCATGATCATTTACTGTGTTGCAGCCTGAAGTTTGGTCTGTTCCACTATATTTAGGGACTTGATTCCCTATTTTTTCTATACCTCATACATGTCTCGTGGTACACACGTTTCATGCTCTCTTTATATTTAACTCTTTGTGAAGTGGTGTCTTTTGAATAATTTTTATCCATTTTTCATGTTATTTTACATGCCTCTGTATTTCACTACTGTCCCTATAGTGAAAAAAAGCAACTGTCAATGCTCTCTCATTTATGTAAAAGATAGGTAATTATTAACACCCTAATGGTGAGCTGGGGCTCTATACTGTACATTCATTTTAGTGTGCCAGCCTCTGCGACTATGTAGGGCTGGAGTAGTGTTTAATAGGGATAGTACTTATGTAATTGAATGGATGGTGGTACCACTGTGCTGTGATCCAAGGAGAGCCTGGAGGAGCGTGACTAGGAGACTCACCAAGTCCGACCTCGGGTGCACAGCTGCAAATGATTCCGTGATCTGAGGAGAGAAGTGGGACCAGGTGCTGCACCAGGACTCACTGCAAGAGGATCGCAGCTGACCCTCAAGTGAAAGGAGGCTGGAACCATCCAGAATGGTAGACAGGCAAGTGGGCACAGCTGATTGGCAGACAAGCAGGCACAGCTGATAGACAGGCAGGCACATCTGATAAACAGGCATGGCTGGAATACAAACACTTGGACCTGAAAACTATCAAATATGCTTAACATAGTATACAACTTTGCACAGGCACCTCCCACCAGGTGGAGGTGCCTTAAATAATAAGGTTCTCCCAGACATTGGCTGGGGACACTTTTGGACGGTGCACACTGTTCCTTTAAGAAGACCTAAGCACAGTGGCTGGGGATCCATCAGACCCCAGGCAGCTGCAGGAGGATCAGGAAGAAGTGCGGGACCGTGACAATGAGTGTGTTGGCTTCTCTGCTGGGGGAGGGAGATAAAGTTTAAAGACGCTGGCACCATAGCAGAAAAAGGAGAGGGTGGTGTGGGATTGCGGACGTGAAAGAGTTGGTGTCTCTGCCAGGGAAGGGGGTTCAGAGATGCTGGCGTTACAACTTACATTGCACATTATTTATTATATTACCTACCTGCACCTATTGATTACAAAATGATCTTTGATTTTTGAACTAGGAAACATGTACTTTTGATTTATCATTTATGACACAGTTTCATATGTGCCATTAGAGCTATACACCTTGTGAGATTACCATTCCTCTTCTTCAGTGATTTTAGTAGTGCCAAACTTTCTTTTTTGCATACTAAACACATATATAATAAAGGATTATATTTGAGAGGGTTAATTAAGTTGATTGGTTCTTTTATTTATTTCTCTTGCTACATTTTTTGTCTGACACTTCTATTCAACAATCCTACAGTGCTCCAATTGAGGCTCTTTGTAAAATATCTGTGACATCTCTGATATAACATAGCTGTGTTATACATGTATTAGCTGTTAGTATGCATTTTCACCTGATTTACAGGTTAGACTTGATCATTTGTACATTTTTGTAGTGCTCCAATTGGGGCTCTTTAATAGCTGTATGTATGTATGACATGCTTGACATCACATGGCTTTGTCATTTAATATCTGGACCAGTTGTTAACTTATATTAATACCTCAGATGATAGGGGAGTCTTTCAGGGTTATATTATTAACCCCTAAGGGTTTAATTGTCATTATGAGACTTTTTAATGTTTTTAAATTGTGTTTTTGGTCTGATTGACGCTGAATAAAATTTGTATATTTAGCTATTTATTGTGGTGATCCCAATTTTTGGTCAGTAGCTTTCTCTTTCTCTTATTGTCTATTCAACAATCCATTTGTTTGTTACCTTTGATTCTGCTCTTTCAAACTGCAGATTCATCCAACTACTGCTATCTCAAACGTAAAACATTTCTTAAATCTGCTCTGACTCAAGATTGGATTGACATAAATGCTATTACATGTCTTTATTATTGCCTACCAAGACTACTGAGACATCCTTCACTTTGGCCTCCAATACCAAATCTTCTTCCAACCCATCCTCCCTTCCCTCCAATGCCCTTGTTACTCTTCAGTAGAGTTGAGCGATACCGTCCGATACTTCAAAGTATCGGATCGGAATGGATCGGCCGATCTTAAAAAAAAGTATCGGTATCGCCGATTCCGATACCGGAAGTCCCATTCAAGTCTATGGGACTTCCGGTATCGGAATAAGAAAAATCCTGTTTTTCCCTTGTACAGCCTCTCTGGGGTCTGTACGGGCCTTTCGGGGGGCTGTGCCGCCTGCCAGGGGGTCTGTGCAGGCTCCGGTGGTCTGTGCCGGCCTGCCGGGGGGCTGTGCCGGCCTGCCAGGGGGGCTGTGCAGGCTCCGGTGGGCTGTGCCGGCCTGCCGGGGGGCTGTGCCGGCCTGCCGGGGGGCTGTGCAGGCTTCGGGGGTCTGTGCAGGCATCGTCCGATGGGACTACAGGCGATGCCTGCTACCATGACAGTGATTGACACATTAGCCAATGATGGGACAGTAGTAGTCCCATCATCCGGCTAATGTGTTGAATGTAAAAAAAAAAAAAATTACATGCTACATACATACAACATGCATACTACATACATGCTACATTCATACTACATACTACATACATGCTACATTCATACTACATATATACTACATGCAACATACATACTACATACATACTACATGCAACATACATACTACATATATACTACATGCATGCAACATGCATACTACATATATACTACATGCTACATACATACTACATATATGCTACATACATACTACATATATACTACATGCATGCTACATACATACTACATACATACTACATATATGCTACATACATACTACATGCTACATACATACTACATATATACTACATGCATGCTACATACATACTACATGCTACATACATACTACATATATACTACATACATACCACATACATACTACATACATACTACATACATACTACATGCTACATACATACTACATATATACTACATGCATGCTACATACATACTACATGCTACATACATACTACATATATACTACATGCATGCTACATACATACATTCCCACGCAGCAATGGCATAAAGTGAGACTAGGGACTTTTTTTTTTTTTAAGTGGCGGAGGAATACAGTGCGGAAGGATACCTACCTTCCATCATTGGATTCCTGCAGCCCGTAGAGAACGGCAGCAACAGCTGATGCTGCCGTTCTCTACCCAAGATCGTCGTGGGACACACTCGTGGACGGCTTCGGATCGTGGGTGAGTATTTTTGTGGTTTGTTATGTTAATATTTATTCCGTAAAAGACAATGGCTTCGGGGAACAATGTGACAAGTATTGGTAAGTATGTTACTCTATGTTATATGTACTGTATGTCTATGTATGTATTGTATGAATGTATTGTATGTAGTATGTATGTAGTATATATGTGGTATGTATGTAGCATGTAGTATGTATGTAGTATGTATGTAGCATGCATGTAGCATGCAGTATGTATGTAGCATGCATGTAGTATATATGTAGTATGTATGTAGCATGTAGTATGTATGTAGCATGCATGTAGTATATATGTAGTATGTATGTAGCATGTAGTATGTATGTAGCATGCATGTAGTATGTATGTAGTATGTATGTAGTATATATGTAGTATGTATGTAGCATGTAGTATGTATGTAGCATGCATGTAGTATGTATGTAGCATGTATGTATGTAGCATGCATGTAGTATATATGTAGTATGTATGTAGTATGTATGTAGTATGTATGTAGTATATATGTGTTATGTATGTAGTATGTATGTAGTATATATGTGGTATGTATGTAGTATGTATGTAGTATGTAGGTAGCATGTATTATGTATGTAGCATGCATGTAGTATGTATGTAGTATTTTTTTTTTTTTTTTAACATTTAACACATTAGCCGGATGATGGGACTACTACTGTCCCATCATTGGCTAATGTGTCAATCACTGTCATGGTAGCAGGCATCGCCAGATGGGACTTGTAGTCCCATCGGACGATGCTTGCCAGACCCCCGGACATCAGCACAGCCCCCCGGCAGGCCGGCACAGCCCCCCGGCAGGCCGGTACAGACCCCCACAGGGTGCACAGACCACCGGCAGGCCGGCACAGCCCCCCGGCAGGCCGGTACAGACCCCGGGCAGTCCACACAGCCCCCCGGCAGGCCGGCACAGCCCCCCGGCAGGCCGGCAGAGACCCCCGGAAGGCCCGAAATGACGGCGCATCATGATGCGCACACACCGCGCATCATGATGACGTCAGGCTGTCAATCAACTTTGAACTTCCGATTCCGATGCCGACTTCCGATATTGAAAAAATATCGGAAGTCGGTATCGGAATTCCGATACAGCAAGTATTGGCCGATACCCGATACTTGCGGTATCGGAATGCTCAACACTACTCTTCAGCCACTCCTTTTTGTTAATGACTTTGTAAAGAGGAAAATCTGGGCTGTGGGTACCTGTATGATGCTGAGTCCGGAACTGCCAGGGCTGCATCTAGTGTTGCCAGGGGGAGAGAATGAGCAGCCGGACAGGACTGCTGACCTGGTAAAAGGGGGTGTGGTGAACAGGGGGAGGAGAGAACATGAAGCGTGGGAAGAGTCATAGGTTTCTTGCCATCAGAGAAGAGAGACAGGCGTGTGCCACACTCTGCAGAGACTGAGGGAGCACAGAGCTGAGACTCGTTACGGGTTGCGTGAGGGCCCCGCGGAAACAGGGAGCACACAGAGCATCGGACGCACTGCCAGACAGTGTGAGATGCTCGCAGCAAGGAATGAGTGCCCTGTGCCAGATGGTGAGCTGTTGTGAATTCCCTGGCTCAGACTTCTGAGCCGAAGCTCCCCCTGCTCCCTCTGGTGGTTACTGGAGATACTGGAGCTGGCCAGATTGACAGAGGTCTGCCACCTGATCATAATGATGATGATTGGAGATCTGGGGTTATGGATTGGAGTATTTAAGTCTGCAGACTTCCTGCAATCCCTGCTGGTAATTGCTTTCCTGTGCACTCAGAGGTCTGATGTCTCTTGCCCTGTTCCTGCATTGTTCAGCTAAGTGATTCATTTGCTAATCCTTTGCATCTGATCTGGTTTTGTCTATCTCTGCTTGTTGTGCGGGTTCAGCTTGCTCCTGCTAGGGGCTGTGCTGGACCACCGCTCCATATGTTACTGCTTGTGCCAGTTTGTTCAGTCCCCTGTTATATTGGTCTCTTTTGCTTTGCTTCCAGTTAATACCGGAGTGCTGATATAGTGGGGGCGAAGTCATGTGACTTCAGTGTCTTTTTGTGCATCAGATGTGTTGGATTTTTCAGGGGTTTTTGTGTGATTGCAGACAGTGTCTTTCCTTTCCTAACCTGTCTAGTCAGTTTGGGCCCCATCATTTGCTCAGTCTATTTTTCTGCCTGCGTTTGTGTTTAATCTTGTCTCACTGACAATATATGTTTGGGGCCTATCTATTCCTTTGGGGTCTGCTCTGGGGCAGTTTAGATTTCCCCTTTCTTGCTTTAGGCTTAGTTAGCTCTCCGGCTGTGCCGAGGCGTCTAGGGCATCGTAGGTACGCTCCATGGCTACTGCTAGTTGTGTGGATAGGATCAGGGGTCTGCAATCCGCTTAGTTACCAACCTCTCTGGTTTTCTAGTGGCTTAGCCTGTTCCTGCCTCCTCCTCGGTGACCCATTCATAACAGTGAGCTGTATCCCTCTTTGTGGACAGGTGTGCGGCAGAGCATGCACCAGGTAGAGACTTCCATGGTGTTACCCCCTTCGGTTTCCTAGATTAATGGACTAGGAGCTCTGGCCTTGATGCCAGAAGCTTGTTCGTGTTTTTGCAGGAACTACCTGAAGATGCCGTGTCGGCCGTTGCTGGAACTATAACTCTCATCAGACTGCGTGCGGCTAAGGGACATTGGAGTCGTGATAAGTTTATTAACAAGACTGTTGTGTTATACTGCAATTCCATTTGTTTAATTACCTTTTATCTCCCTGTGAGTTTTCCCTATTGTTATAATTAAATTGCATTATTGTTAACCCATGTTCTGCATTCCCTGTGCTCCTGCATTCCGGTACCTGCTTACATCTTCACAGTCTACTCATTGACCAGTTCAAAATATTATCAATGGAAAAGACATGTTATCAGATCACCACACCTGCAAATTTGTCCCTGTAGGTGAATGGCCTGCTTGAGATACCTTTACACAGTAAAGTAATAAAATCCAATCTTCCAATTTATCCAGAGAAAAACAGCATATAAAATCATCACCATATCAAATGTAGTGACTGTGCACGGGTACTGTAGCTCAGCTCCCATTCAGTTCTATAGAAGCTTCTCTGTGGTATCTGAGAAAGGGTCCTACACTATGAATGTATTAATGCTATGCTGTTTAGATGTAGATTCAGTGTGGGCTGTTAGCAGCTGATCGGTGAAAGCGACAAATATCAAATTCCAACTGTTATAATATTAATGACTTAAATTAAGGATGGGTAGTGGTTACAGCGGTCAGCAAAACTCTCCCACCAATGCAGAGTCTAAAAACAATGATCCCCAGTTAGTAATTTATCAGAAAAAGGTAGAGAGCGTCCAAACAGGTGGTTGTACTAATGTAAAAGTTTATTCTGCCAAATACATATAAGCTCCTATTCGACCTACTGTAGGTCTTCATTAAGCACAAAGCAGGTTGAAATGTAGCTATTATGTATTTGGCATAACAAACCTTTGATGTCTGCCATACAGGTTATCATCAATATACAAATCCAGTAGAAGTCCAGGATTAGTAAAAAATGTATTTTTTTTTCAATTTTTCAGAATCAGCACATGACTTTATTGAACAAGCAATGACAGCAAACAGAAGCGTTTAAAACCTTGGGGAGCTAAGCATATTGAAAATAATATAATTGTTCAATTTACAAAGAACAACCTTTATTTGCTAAACCCGGAATACCCCTTTACAAGAAAACCCCTAAGTAAAGATTTCCCTAAATGACTAATAAAGGACAATAAATAAATCATTTGACATAGTTTCTTGCATTTTTCTGTCCTAATGATTACTTGAGTTTACTTGCAAGGATATCCAGTCAATATGCTAAATGTGCATTTTATCAATATGCAGTATTCTACGTGCTGTCTACCTAGAAATAAAGCATCTGCTTTCCAAAGAACTTCACAACAGAAAAACACGTGTACATCTATTCTTCAGACAATACAAAGTTGATGTCAATAACCTTTCTGACCTTTGTAAATGATGCAGCAGAGGGTAGAGATTTGCAGGCTGTGTTCCACAGTGAAGAACTGAATGCTACACTGACCCCTGTGTTTCAGGAACATGTACACTAAATATAGAAAATACTCTAAATACAAATTCAAGCAATTCTTCCCTCAACTTTATCTTCTCTTTTCAAGCTATTGAACAGTGTAAGAAATATAGAAATAATTCCCCGATGTACCAAATAAATGTTACACAAAAAGTTTCACACAAAAAAATTTTCACATAAAAAAACAATTAAAAAGTATATATATAAAAATATTCCAAGCTTTTCACACAAAAATTTTTTTCCCCTTTTTCTAAAAACACTATAAATAATATTATGTGTAAAATTTCTTTAAAATGTTATTAAACATACTGAAGTGTGATTTGATACAAAAATATAAAATCCTACAAACATGTACATTATAGCAAAATTTAAAACTCTTCCTTAAAACTCTTCCTGTGTGAAAAGCTTGCGCTGCCGGGACCTTCCAGGTCTCTGTGATGGACCAATCAGATCTGGAGAAGGACCTGAGCACGTGACTCCCGACCTCCAATGGGAGATCGTCTCGTGAGCATGCTCAGTGGAGCGGCAGAGGGACTTAGCCTCAGGAATGACTTGCTGCAGAGCAGCATGTGAGGCTCTGGATTCCTGTCGTGCCACTGCAGGAATCCGACGCCTAACAGATATGATGTTTCAGTCTTTGTGAAACGGAATAATATTGGGAATTTATTAGCATAATATGTATACTTAAACAAATGTATTTCTTAAACAAACAAGAAACTGTACAATGGAAGGAGGAAGAAGAAAAAGGGGGAACAAAAGAAAAGAGTTTGAAAGAGAAGAAGAAGGGAGAGTATATAGGAGATATAAAATAGAAAAGGTGGAGAGAAAATGGTAGGGAAGGAGACGGTAAGAGAGTTGCCAAAGAAAAAGAAATGGGTGTAGGAAGCAGAAGGAATGAGATAGGGAATGTGATAATACTCTTGTGATGATATGGACGGTGGAAATCCAGCTTTAGCGATTCTAAAAGGGAAGGAAGATAACGAAAATAAATAAGTGGTTATATCAGTAATAGGGATGAGAGTATGCGTGGAAGTTCGAACGTGAACCAGAACCCGAACCCCATTGAAAACAATGGAGACCCGAACTTTGGATCTGGAAAAAAATTCTCATTCTCTCTCTCTCATGGTCTGTAACTTTGCAACTGACTTCCAGAAGTCTGTGTTCGGCATTTAGTCCGGTACGAACCCCGAACTTTTAAGTTCAGGTTTGCTCATCTATAATCAGTACATCAGAACTGGAAATTTCATATTGCCTGTTCAAACCTTTGGGTTCAAGAGCTTGGAATGTAGGTATTAAAAAAATCTCTACATTTAAAATTTTTTAATCAGTTTTCCAACAGTTCTTTTGTTGAGATCTTTCCGAGTATTTGGAATCTACTTTGTGTAGCAGTGTGCCCAATATGGCTGAAATGATATGGGAGAAGTAAGTCTGGCACAGCAAATGTGAGACTTGTGTTAGAAAATGCGACCTTGTACACCTTGGTGGGTCTTCCAACATATACAATGTGGCATGACCACACGGAGGTACAGGTGAAATACCCTTTAGGCTGTGTGCCCACGTAGCGACTTTTAAGCATTTTTGCCGCAATTTTCGGAGCGAAAACGCTGCGAAAACATTTAAAAATCGTGTACAGAACGCCCCCCATGCATTCCTATGGCATTCGCACATGCTGTGCTAATGCTGCGCTTTTTTCCGCGGCGGAATCGCATCGCGGAAAAAATCGCAGCATGCTCATTCTTTTGTGCGGAATCGCAAAGAATTGCCGCGATTCCGCACCCATAGGAATGCATGAGAATCGCTTACTTCCCGCATGTGGCTATGCCCACCATGCGGGAAGTTAAGCGTCTCGTGCGGTTGGTACCCACGGTGTGGAGGAGAGGAAACTGTCCTCCAGGCCCTGGGTACCATACCCCTGTAAAAAAAAGAATAAAAAATAAAAAATCGAAGTATATTTACCTTCCGGCGTCCCGCGCTGCATTCCTGGCCTAAGCGTTCCCAGTAATGCCTTGCGGCAAGGCCCTGTGATGACGTAGTCTCTCGTGACTCTAGCGATCTCGCGGGATCGCTATAGCAACGCGAGACTACGTCATCACTGGTCTCGCAAGGCATTACTGGGAACGCTGAGGCCTGGGATGGCAGAGCGGGACGCCGGAAGGTAAATATACCCCGATTTTTTTATTTTTTTTTAGCATTTTAACATCCTATCTTTTACTATTGATGCCGCATAAGCGGCCTCAATAGTAAAAACCTGGTCACACTTGTCAAACACTATGTTTGACGAGTGTGACCAACCTGTCAATCACTTTCCAAGTGATGCTTCAAATCGCTTGGAAAGTGCTTGAATATCGCACGTGAAAATCGCGGTAAAATCGCGGTGAAATCGCGCGGAAAAAAACGCACGATTTCTGGGAAGGAGTCCGGTTTTCTGTGTGCGTTTTAACACGCAACGTGGGCACATAGCCTTAATAGGAATCCTTTGTGCATGGAAAATCTCAATTTCCTTCTGGATGTTATTACAGTGTGGACAATGTAATCAGGGGAGTGTTGCAGAGAATGGGGATTCCAGCTCATCCATCTTGCAGTGTAATCCTACAGTTGCATGGGCACATGAGCGACCTTAACGGTGAAAATATCTCTGACACTCCATGAGTGGACTAAAATCTTCAAATTTATTTCAGGAACGTGGTTCAATTATGATTAGGACTAGAGTTGAGCGAAACGGGTCGAACAATTTCAAAAGTCGCCGAATTTTGGCAAAGTCGGGTTTCATGAAACGAAACCCGACCCTAGGATGAGGTCGGCCACGAGGTCGGCGACTTACGCGCCAAAGTCGCGTTTCAAAAGTTTGTTTTGCGCTCTTTTTCAGCCAATCAGGATCCACGGACACTGTGGGCAACGTGATGACATAGGCAGGGGTCACCACCATCTTTCAGAAGGGCATGCAAGTGATTGGCTTGCTTTGGTGGGCGTCACAGGGGGTATAAAAGGGCGTGCACGCCGACCGCCATCTTACTTCTGCCGATCTCAGTATAGGGAGAGGTTGCTGATTCTGTAGGGAGAGCGTTAGGCAGGGAAGAAGACAAAAAAACTGCTTCTGCTGCTAGCGATTTGGCCTGCACAACACACCAGTCACTGTGTGTGCAGTGCAAGGGGAGGCTATATAGTGGTGTATCAGTGGTGTTGGTTGTTGGGCTGCCTTCTAAGGCTTCCTGACATTCCTGCATTGCTGTTTACCCACTGCTCCGCAAACTGCTTTTTTAAAAGCAATCCAATCTCCCTTATCCTCTAGTCACTTTGGTCACAGCTGTGCCATCGAGCCTGTGACATAGCGCTCAGATATCAGTGGGCCTCACACAATCCAAAAGTGTCCAGTGTCCAAAAGTGTGTGCAGAGATTCAAAATCTCCCTTATCCTCTAGTCACTTTGGTCACAGCTGTGCCATCGAGCCTGTCACATAGCGCTCAGATATCAGTGGGCCTCACACAATCCAAAAGTGTCCAGTGTCCAAAAGTGTGTGCAGAGATTCAAAATCTCCCTTATCCTCTAGTCACTTTGGTCACAGCTGTGCCATCGAGCCTGTCACATAGCGCTCAGATATTCATTGGGCCTCACACAATCCAAAAGTGTCCAGTGTCCAAAAGTGTGTGCAGAGATTCAAAATTTCCCTTATCCTCTAGTCACTTTGGTCACAGCTGTGCCATCGAGCCTGTCACATAGCGCTCAGATATCAGTGGGCCTCACACAATCCAAAAGTGTCCAGTGTCCAAAAGTGTGTGCAGAGATTCAAAATCTCCCTTATCCTCTAGTCACTTTGGTCACAGCAGTGCCATCGAGCCTGTCACATAGCGCTCAGATATTCATTGGGCCTCACACAATCCAAAAGTGTCCAGTGTCCAAAAGTGTGTGCAGAGATTCAAAATCTCCCTTATCCTCTAGTCACTTTGGTCACAGCTGTGCCATCGAGCCTGTGACATAGCGCTCAGATATTCATTGGGCCTCACACAATCCAAAAGTGTCCAGTGTCCAAAAGTGTGTGCAGAGATTCAAAATCTCCCTTATCCTCTAGTCACTTTGGTCACAGCTGTGCCATCGAGCCTGTCACATAGCGCTCAGATATTCATTGGGCCTCACACAATCCAAAAGTGTCCAGTGTCCAAAAGTGTGTGCAGAGATTCAAAATCTCCCTTATCCTCTAGTCACTTTGGTCACAGCTGTGCCATCGAGCCTGTGACATAGCGCTCAGATATCAGTGGGCCTCACACAATCCAAAAGTGTCCAGTGTCCAAAAGTGTCTGCAGAGATTCAAAATCTCCCTTATCCTCTAGTCATTTTGGTCACAGCTGTGCCATCGAGCCTGTCACATAGCGCTCAGATATCAGTGGGCCTCACACAATCCAAAAGTGTCCAGTGTCCAAAAGTGTGTGCAGAGATTCAAAATCTCCCTTATCCTCTAGTCACTTTGGTCACAGCTGTGCCATCGAGCCTGTCACATAGCGCTCAGATATCAGTGGGCCTCACACAATCCAAAAGTGTCCAGTGTCCACAAGTGTCTGCAGAAATTCAAAATCTCCCCTGTCCTATAGACACCTTGTACCTTGTTTTACATTACTATATAGTTTGTTGGAATTGTCTACATTTCTACCAAAAATGAGGAAGGCTGGTGGAAGAGGCCGTGGAATTGGGCGGGAGTTGGCAGCTGGTAATGATGGTGTTGGTGGTGGATCTGATGGTAGTGGCAAGAGCAAAATAGGACCGAATGCAGGAGGTGTTGAGCCTGCGTCATCGTCTGGCTACATAAGGCCTCGAACGCTTAGTTTTCTAGGAGTTGGCAAACCGCTTTTAAAGCCAGAGCATCAGGAAAAAGTTTTGTCTTACATTGCTGACTCAGCCTCCAGCTCTATCGCCTCCTCTTCTTCAGTTGTAAAAAGTAAAAGCACTGAGTCGTCATTGGAGGCTCATGTTCATGAACCACACCTTTCCTTGTGTCCTTCACCCCAACCAAGATTAAAGGAAGACGCAGGCCATACTACTGATTACTCCATGGAGCTGTTTTCACATACCATGCCTGGATTATCAAGTCAAATGGTGAATTACCCAGGCCAAGATGAATCTGACATGGAGTGCACTGATGCACAGCCGCTGATGGATGATTCTGCTGGTACATTCACTCAGAGCACTACATTGTCCTCGCAGTGTACAGAGCCAGATTCTGACCCTGATGAGACTCAGGTGCCCCTTCCCGCACACTATACCACCATACACGGTGACACAGAGGAAGGTGCACATGACATAGAAGAGGAGGTGATGGATGACCCAGTTGTTGACCCAGATTGGCATCCATTGGGGGAAGAGGGTGCTGCTTCCAATAGCTCAGATGAGGAGCATCCACAGCAGACATCGACATCGCAACAGCTGTTATCTGGCAGGCCCGGAGCACTCCAAAGACAGGTTCCAAACATCAAAAGAGTTGCTGGACAGCTTGTCCAGAGGGTTAAAAGATCACAGCGTGCTAGGCCGCAAAATGTCTGCCAAAGTAGGAAGAGTGCAGTGTGGCACTTTTTTGAACAAAATCCTCATGATCAGGCCAAGGTTATCTGTAAGAAGTGCGCAAAGACCTTTAGCCGAGGGAAAAATCTGAAAAATTTGAATACCAGTTGCATGCTTAGACATTTAACCAGCATGCACTTGCAAGCGTGGACACAACACCAAACCTCAAGTGCCACATGTGCAACTGATCACAACGAAGGTAGTCAGCAACGCTACATTGTTTCCCCCACTGTAAGCCCACCGGTTAGCACAGCAGCAAATGTTGAGGTGTCGTTGCAAGGCCACAGCAGTCAGGGAATCCCACTGTTATATCAACGAAAGACTGATTCTAGGCCATCAGAAAGAACACCAACTCCATCACCATCATCAACCCTCTCTCAGTCCGCCCTGTCCACCACTACTTCCACCATATGCAGCTCTCAAGTCCAGCTCACCCTCCCAGACACTATGAGTAGGTCAAGAAAGTACTCAGTCTCTCATCCGCGTACACTGGGTTTGAACGCCCACATTGCCAAACTAATCTCGTTTGAGATGATGCCCTTTCGGTTGGTGGAAAGGACAGCTTTCCGCGAACTCATGGCCTATGCAGTACCACGCTATGACCTACCCAGTCGCCACTTCTTCTCTCGCAAAGCCATCCCAGCCCTCCACCATCATGTGAAAGACCGCATTGTCCATGCACTCAAGCAGTCAGTGAGCGGAAAGGTGCACCTCACAACTGATGCATGGTCCAGTCGGCATGGCCAGGGCCGTTACGTGTCCATCACTGCGCACTGGGTTAATGTGGTGGATGCAGGGTCCACAGGGGACAGCGGTGGTGGGACAGTGCTGCCTAGCCCACGGTATAGGAAACAGTTGGCTGTAGGCGTTCGACCCTCCTCCTCCTCCTCCTCCTCCTCCAGAAGCGAAAGCTCGTCCACAGAGCGCAGTCGTACGAGCACTCCATCTGCAGCTGCCACTGTTGCACACGATGTGTCCCCCTATCGAGCAGCTAGTGGAAAGCGTCAGCAGGCTGTGTTGCAGATGATGTGTTTGGGCAACAGACACACCGCCGAGGTGCTGGCCGAGTACTTGATGCGACAAACTGAGTCATGGCTGGGCAGTGTACATCTTGAGGCAGGCAAGGTAGTTAGTGATAACGGCCGTAATTTTGTGGCAGCCATAGCCCTTTCAAAACTCAGCCACATACCTTGCTTGGCTCACACCTTGAACCTGGTGGTGCAGTGCTTCCTCAAAAATTATCCGGAGTTAACAGCCCTGCTCCAGAAGGTGCGAAGACTGTGCGCGCACATCCGCCGGTCGCCTGTACACTCCGTTCGTATGCAGAAGCTGCAGCGATTGCTCTACCTTCCCAACCACCGCCTCATTATCGACATTGCAACAAGGTGGAACTCCACCCTGCACATGGTGGAGCGGCTGTGCGAGCAGAGGCAGGCCATAATGCATTTGTGGGAGGATACAAGGCCAGGCACTTTGAGAGCAGACATGGAGTTGACAGGTATGCAGTGGTCAAAGCTGAAAGACCTCTGTAAAGTCCTTCAGTGTTTTGAGGAATGCACACGGCTGGTAAGCGCAGACGACGCCATCCTAAGCATGAGCATCCCACTTATGCGTCTGCTCATGCAAACTTTGACGCACCTTAAGGAGCAGGCGTCTGCAGCCAATGTTGATGAGGAGGAAGAGGAGGAGGGAATCCTTGATGACATTCAGCCATTGTCTGCTCAGGGACCTCTCCTGGACGAGGTGGAGGAAGAAGAGGAGGAGGAGGATGATGATGGGGATGATTACTTAGGGGAGGAGGATGCATCTCATGGGGCATGTGAAAATGTTGGCGTGGCAAGGTCTGGTACAGGGTTTGTGCGTGACTGGAGGGATGTGGATTTGCCAGAAAGTGCTCCTCCAACCAGCACTCGCAGTGCATCATTGACACCGGGAACATTGGCCCACATGTCAGATTATGCCTTGCAGATCCTAAAAAGGGTCCCCCGCATTGCCAAAATGATGAACGATGACGACTACTGGTTGGCCAGCATCCTGGATCCACGCTATAAAGGCAAATTACAAAACATCATGCCACAGGAGAACCTTGACCTAATATTGGCTAATAAACAAGCAACTCTGGTAAATCGGTTGCTTGAGGCATTCCCAGCACACAGCAGCGGTTATGGTTCTCACACGAGCCGTACGGGCCGGGGGCAGCTTGGCAGAGGTGTTCGTGGTGCACACAGCAGAAGTGGCGTTGGAGACAGGGGTTTCATGACAATGTTGTGGACTGATTTTTCAAATACCGCTCACACAACTGGTAATACTGCATCGATGGAAAGTGACAGGAGACAGCAGTTGTCAACTATGGTTACAAACTACTTTTCCTCCCATATCGATGTTCTCCCACACAGGTCATTCCCCTTTGATTATTGGGCCGCTAAACTGGACACCTGGCCTGAATTGGCCCAATATGCCTTACAGGAGCTCGCTTGCCCAGCTGCAAGTGTGCTATCGGAAAGAGTCTTCAGTGCAGCTGGATCAATCCTGACAGAAAAAAGGACCCGTCTGTCAACCCAAAATGTGAATGATCTAACCTTCATTAAAATGAACCATGCATGGGTTTCCAAGGATTTTGTCCCACCTTCCCCTGATGACACATAGGGTGACAGAAAAATGGCTTGCTTTGGTCCACCTCTTCCTGGGACTTCACCTATTTCGCCTTTTGCATCAGCTGAATGTCCAACATCAACATATGCCACTTTCTAAAACTCCCTAACTGTGCTGCCTCCCCTCCCATGGCCGGGGTCACCACCTAGCGCACGACACCGTGCGAGTGCCGTTGCCCTGGACAGGTGGGTAGGCCGACTCTTGGGCGCAGGCACTGGCACAGGGTCCCTCATAGTGCAATCAAGTGTCTCTGACGGTGGTGGTGCACACCCACCGTCAGACACACCGCTGTACTATGAGGGGCCCAGTGCCAGTACCGACGCCCATGAGTGGGCCCCCCTTGCTTGGGCAGGGCCCCAGCATTTGCAATCTTTACCTCTCCCTGCTCCTCCGCTGTGTAATCTGGGCCGTCAAATCCATACTGTGCCTGACACCGTCTGAGCCTGCCTCCTGATGTATAGACATATATTTTGAATGTGTACGCTATCCATACATGTTATCTGGGGATACGGTACCCTTTCTAACCTTTGTGCAATCACGTGCAATCCATACTGGGCCTAACACCGTCTGAGCCTGCCTCCTGAGACATATATTTTGAATGTGTACGCTATCCATACATGTTATCCGGGGATACGGTACCCTTTCTAACCTTTGTGCAATCACGTGCAATCCATACTGGGCCTAACACCGTCTGAGCCTGCCTCCTGAGACATATATTTTGAATGTGTACGCTATCCATACATGTTATCCGGGGATACGGTACCCTTTCTAACCTTTGTGCAATCACGTGCAATCCATACTGGGCCTAACACCGTCTGAGCCTGCCTCCTGAGACATATATTTTGAATGTGTACGCTATCCATACATGTTATCCGGGGATACGGTACCCTTTCTAACCTTTGTGCAATCATGTGCAATCCATACTGGGCCTAACACCGTCTGAGCCTGCCTCCTGATGTATAGACATATATTTTGAATGTGTACGCTATCCATACATGTTATCCGGGGATACGGTACCCTTTCTAACCTTTGTGCAATCACGTGCAATTCATACTGGGCCTAACACCGTCTGAGCCTGCCTCCTGAGACATATATTTTGAATGTGTACGCTATCCATACATGTTATCCGGGGATACGGTACCCTTTCTCACCTTTGTGCAATCACGTGTAATCCATACTGGGCGTGAGAACGGCTGGGGAGCTGTTAAGCAAGCTACAGCACCTGTGGTTTGCACACGTAAGTTTTTCATTTTTTCAGGAATGACGGTTAGGCCTAATTCCGGAACTGCGGTTGACCTGCACTTACTGGGAAATCATTGTTCGCGGGTAATAATTGTAATCAGTGATCCCCATCACTAACGTTGTTCAGCGGGTTATCTGCACCTGTAAGCGACAAACGCTGGCCTTTTCAGTGTAGCGCACATGCAGCCTCGGACATGTAAGGGCATGACACACCAGTTATTGGCCAATCTCATGTGCCAGAGCCTCACGTGTCCCTCTAGTAAGCCGGACTCGGACCGCGGGGCATGACGGAGTCTCGTTCGTTAACGGAATTAAGCTTGCAATGTGTGCATCTGTTCTGTAGCTGGCATGGTTGAGGTTTCCCAGGTGGAGTCGAATTTAACCGTAGGCTCCACTCCTGGTGGTGCCCTTCTGGACATTCCTTTAAGGTTCAGCTTTGCAACCATACTGCCCACGTAAAACAAACACTTTGCCTTCATGAACGCTGTTTGGAGGGTCATGACTCGTGGGAATAACGCCGCCCAATCAGTTAACCTGCTAGAGAGATCCTTCGTTGCTCCCAAGCATGACATCACACTCCCTAGGAAGAAGGTAATGCCACTGTGGCGACCCTACTCCTGGGGGCGACACAAGTGCACTGATGCCCAGCCACTGCTCGATGAATCTGCTGGTACATTGACCCAGACCACTACATTCCCCTCGCACGCTACCCGGCCTGAATCTGACCCTGATGAAACTCAGGTTACCCTTCACATATACAGTTCCATCTTACACGGTGACAAAGAGGAAGCTGCAGATGAAAGTGCAGGTTCGGCCCACCCGCCATCAGACACACCACCGTACTATCAGGGGCCCTGTGCCAGTGCCGTCGCCAATGAGTGGGCCCCCCCTGCTTGCCCAGGATCACAGCACTTGCAAAGTTGAAATACTGTGCAGTTAGATGGAAGATGGGGACGACGAGGAGTCTAGACTAGTACAGGAATTCCCTAGCGAGGAGACTTATTTGATTGTTTTCAATGTTGGGACAGCAATTTTTGGGGAGCACTATACTCTGGAGAATGATAGATGGGGCCCACCATACACTGGAACATTCCAAAGGTGGACATCAGACACTGGAGCAGCATTTACAGGGCCCATTATACACTAGAGCATTAGAAATGGGGCCCATTATGTTTGGAGCATTATTTGGGCCCATAAGACAGTGGAGCTTCATCCATGGGGACCAACATATACTGTAGCATTATGTGGAGCTCATCATATACTGTTTCAAACATTATATGGGACCAATGATTCTGTATGGAGAAATAGATGGGCCTCGTCATGAGATGTAAAAAGTGAGGTATTTTTCATTGTACTATACCGCTATTTCTCTGCCGTATCGGAGCATGATGAGTTGTGGTATGTGTTAAAGGGGCGCTCTTTCGCCCAGGGCACATGAAAACCTGCAGCCAGCCCTCCCCCCCCACAACTTTAGCCAAATAACCCCCATTTTTCAGTGCGTAACTTGTATTATGAAGTTAATTAAGGTTGACAAGCTTAAGTAAGAAGAATTGATGCTTTTGGCATTCAAATGGGCACTGTAGGTGTGTTTCCTGTCCTCCTCTCACTGCCGACTTTTATTCCCCATTGACTTACATTGGGTTTCGTGTTTCGGGACGACCCCGACTTTTCCCTATAATCGGACGATCTTGCTCGACCCGACTTTTGGAAAAGTCGGGTTTCACGAAACGAAACGCGACCCTAAAAAACCAAAAGTCGCTCAACTCTAATTAGGACCTTCTGGTCAAAATGCATTGGTTTTTCTAACTGTGCTGTCCTGTCTATATTTATATTCCTGAAATAGATTTGATGACTTTAGTCCAGTCATGGAGTGTCAGATATCTTTTCACTATCAAGGAACTGTTGGTTAGGTTTCTTAAGTGCTGAACCTAAATTGACTCATACCAATTTGTTGCTAAGAATCGACGGTCGTCTAAAACAAAGCAGAAAAGGTTGTTTAAATGCCTCCAAAGATGGATAGCTCTTCTTAAATAGAGAACAATGTTTCTGAATGCTTTTATGCATCCTATATACACTGTGTGCACAATTATAAAGCAATTGAGTATTTTGATCATGTCGTCATTTGTATTAGGCGTTGGGTTTCTGCAACTGCACAGCAGGAATCCAGAGCCTTGCATTCAGCGGTCTCCCATTCTCCTCTGACCACTCAGGAGCCTGCACAGCAATCCCAGATGCTCTGCTCAGACCATCTCTGTGGGTCTGGTTGTTGCTGCCACCTCTGGGCCAGCAATAGTAGCGCAGTCTGCTCTGCAGCAAGCCACTCCAGAGGCTAAGTCCTCCCGTCGTGCTACGGGGCATGCTCACGAGAAGATCTCCCATTGGAGATCGGGAGTCATGTGCTCAGGTCCTTCTCCAGATCTCATTGGTCCATCTCAGAGATCTGGAAGCTTCCGGAAGGTCCCGGCTATAAAAGGGTCGCATGGCCGCTCGGCCATGCGCTAGTATAGATTCTAATTGCTACTGTGTGAATGTTGATGGATGTATAGACTGCAAATGACACATTAAGATTACTCTCCCTCTGACATTACGAGTGTGTGTACTGTAGGGATCCAGTAGTAGAGTCAGTGCCAGTCAGTATCAAGCTATAGGCCACACTACTCATCCACCACAGTGCTAGCGTCCGACAGTGCGCCTGCTTCCGGGCATTGTCTTATAGCATCAGTGTCTGTCGCCGTGCTGCAGTCAGCAGCTTCTCTTGGCGGTAGGTCTAGATGGACGCTGACCCTGAGTCTGGGCCTAGTCCTGTGACCGTATACCGTGCGTGCACACCGCTGAGACCTGTGAGGTCAACAGGCTCGGCATTTATGTTTATGCCTTAGGCGCCTCTGTGATTATAACAGAGCTCGCCAGCACTCGCAGGTGACGTTCAACCTGCGTGTGCCATACCGCCATATTGTGCGTCTGCCATTATATAGCAGTTGACCCCGGGCGGCAAACGCACTTTCTGTTATTTAATATTTAGTGCGTTTTGCCGTCCCTAACATTATACTAGCGCCAGGGTCTAGCTAGTAATGGCAGATAAGCAGCAGCTACTGCAGTACATTCGGCAGCTGGAGGGCAGGTTGGCGGCTCTCGAGAGTCCCACCTCAGCTGCGAATGCTACTGCTGCCGCTGTTCGGCAGTCGCAGAGGCTGTCTCTCGTATGCCCACATCCACGCCTGCACCGACATTATCCCATCTCCCGCTGCCTGACAAGTTCTCGGGTGACAGCGCCACCTGTAGGGGTTTTGTGAGCCAGTGCTCTATTCAGCTTGAGCTACTGGCTGCACAGTTCCCTACAGAGCGGGATAAGGTGGGGTTTATTGTCTCCCTCCTGTTAGGCGGGCGTTAGAATGGGCTACGCCATTGTGGGAGTGTGATGACCCCATGGTTCTGAGCACTGCTCAGTTTCTCACGTCCTTAAAGCATTTCTTTTTGGGACCACGGGTCACTCACGACACCTCTCTCCAGCTATTAGCCTTAACACAGGGATCCCACTCGGTCAGCCATTATGCCGTTCGATTCCGAACACTGTCTTCCGAACTGGAGTGGCCTTATAAGGCACTCATCCCTGTGTTCTGGAGAGGGTTAGTCGAGCATGTCAAAGATGCCCTAGCTACCAGAGAGGTCCCCGCAAGTCTGGAGGACTTGATTGCCGTTTCCACCCACATAGATCTCCGGTTTACGGAGCGCGGGCTGGAGCGTGCACAATCCAGACAAAGGGTTAAGTTGGCTCCCACTTTCTCTGAGCAGCTAGAGCTTCCTGCTCAGGATAATATGCCTTCTGAACCCATGGAGGTGTCTCGCACCGGTCCCAGGCTGCGTCCGGTGCGAAACTCCGCACGCTGTCACCAGTGCCGGCAGTTTGGTCACTTGGCTAACATGTGTCCACTGTGGTTGAAAAAAACTATCACGTCCAGTGGTCATAGGTGGGGGGTCTATCTGATGTGAAACCTTTCTCCCCCAAACCAGTATTCCGGGGGATGTTAGATAGTGGGGCATCCACCAGGGAGATAGAGGTCACGGTGGATTCCGGGGCACAAGGGAATTTTATGTCCTCGGCCTTCGTCCAAAAACACGCTATTCCGTTGGTGTTACTGCCTCAACCCCTGACCTTCATGGTGGTTAATGGTGCACCTTTACCATCTCCGGTTACCCAACAGACAGCACCCCTAGGTCTCTCAATCTCACCATCCCACCGTGAGATCTTGTCCCTGTTCATTTTGCCAGATGGCATCGACCAGGGGCTTCTCAGAGATCCCTGGCCTCGTTGCCATTCCCCTCATATAGAATGGTCTTCAGGGAGTATACTGGGTTGGAGCAAGGACTGTGAGGGAAGGTTCCTGAGGGGCAGTGTTCAAGTAGTCTCCACGGAGGTGCCCGCGGATCTCTCTGCGCTTCCCAGACAATACCACCAGTACGCGGACGTCTTCTCTAAAAAAATCTGTGGAGACGCTTCCGCCGCACCGTCCTTACGATTGCCTGATAGACCTATTTCAGGCACAGAACCTCCTAGAGGCCGGGTGTATTCTCTATTTCTCCCCGAGTTGGAGGCTATGTCCCAATATATCTGAGAGAACCTGGCAAGAGGTTTTATCAGAAAGTCGGTGTCGCCGGCTGGTGCAGGGTTCTTTTTCGTGCAGAAGAAGAGTGGAGAGTTACGTCCCTGCATTGACTACAGAGGTCTCAACGCCATTACAGTAAAAAACAAATACCCTCTTCTGTTGATCTCTGACTTGTTTGACAGGTTGCGAGGGGCCTGGATCTTTACGAAATTGGATCTACGGGGGCATACAACCTGATCCGCAATCGCGAAGGAGACGAGTGGAAGACAGCCTTTAATACCAGGGATGGCCACTATGAATATTTGGTCATGCCCTTCGGCCTCTGTAATGCTCCTGCTGTCTTCCAGGATTTTGGAAATTACGACTTTCGCGATATGCGCTCTACCTCGGTGGTGGTCTATCTGGATGACATCCTCATCTTTTCTCCAGATTTGACCTCTCACCAGAGAGATGTCTGCAAGGTCTTCGACCGTTTGCGGGCGAATTCTCTCTTCACCAACCTGGAGAAATGCCAGTTTGAGCAGGAGTCCTTGCCTTTCCTGAGCTGCATCATCTCGGCCCAGGGGTTGGCTATGGATCCTGTCAAATTGCAAGCAGTAATGGACTGGCAGGAGCCCCATTCTCTCAAAGCGGTGCAGCGCTTTTTGGGGTTCATTAAGTACTACCGCCAGTTCATTCCCCACTTCTCCACACTCGTAGCTCTTCTGGTTGCCCTCACTAAAAAAGGAGCTAATCCCAAGGCTTGGTATGAACAGTTCTCCAAGGAATTCTTGTCCTTTAAAACCCATTTTGCCGGCACTCCTATCCTACACCGTCCCGATGTGGATAAACCTTTTATTCTAGAGGTGGATGCCTCATCCGTCGGTGCAGGAGCAGTCCTTTTCCAAAAGGATGCTCAAGGTCGGAAGCATCCCTGCTTCTTCTTCTCTAAGACCTTCTCACCGGTGGAGAAAAACTACTCCATCGGGGACAGGGAGTTGCTGGCAATGAAGTTGGCCTTTTCCGAGTGGAAACATCTAGAGGGAGCCCGGTTTCCCTTCCAGGTGTACACTGACCATATAAACCGGGTCTATTTACAAACAGCCCAGCGCTTGAACTCTTGTCAAGCTAGGTGGTTGCTCTTCTTCTCCCGCTTCTGCTTCACCTTGCACTATCTGTCTGGAGAGAAGAACGTCCGTGTTGATGCTCACTCACGCTCGGTGGTCTCAGCGGAGGAAGAGGAGGCTGAGCCTCGGCTAATTGTCCCCACTAAGAGCCTGAGGACCGTGGCTCCGGTCGCTCTAGAGGCAGTTCCGCCGGGCAAGACCTTTGTCCCTCCTCGCCTGCGACCAGAGGTCCTCACGTGGGCACACGCGTCCAGGGTGGGTGGTCACTTTGGCAATAAGCGGACCACAGAACTCCTGGCAAGGTCTTATTGGTGGCTGCACATGGCTCGGGACACTAAAGAGTATATTCAAGCATGCGTCTCTTGTGCTCGGAACAGGTCTTCTAGGCAGAAGCCGGCTGGGTTACTGTATCCTTTGCCGGTGGCAGACAGACCCTGGGAGATGGTCAGCATGAATTTTGTGGTCGGTCTGCCCAAGTCCGGTGGCAGCACGGTCATCTGGTGGTCACCGATCATTTTTCTAAAATGGTGCGTCTGGTGCCACTCGGGCGGATGCCTTCCGCTCACAGTCTCACCGCACTGTTCATAAAGCATGTATTTCATTTGCATGGTATGCCGGACAAAATAGTCAGTGACCGAGGTCCCCAATTTGCATCTCGGTTTTGGAGGGAGCTCTGCAGTCTACTCAGTATCGAGCTAAACTTGTCCTCTGCCTATCACCCCGAGACGAACGGGTTGGTTGACAGAGCCAATCAAACTCTGGTCACGTACCTGCGACATTTTGTTTCTGCCAAGCAGGATGACTGGGCATCCTTACTACCGTGGGCTGAATTTGCCCTGAATAATGCAGTGGCTGATTCCACTGGTTAGACGCCGTTCCTTCTTAATTACGGCCAGCATCCGTGCGTTCCTGTCCCAATGCCAGTGTCTTCCACTGATTCCAGGGTGGCAGACTGGGCAGTGGAGGCTCGCAACATTTGGGATCGCACCCAGGATGCTATTCGAGCCTCTAAAGAGAGAATGAGCGCGTCCGCCGACACACATCGGCACCCCGCTCCAACTTTTGCCCCTGGCGACTTGGTGTGGCTCTCTGCCCGAAATATCAGGCTGTGGGCTGACTCCTCCAAGTTCGCTCCGCGATACATTTGTCCCTTCAAGGTCCTCGAGGGGATCAGCTCAGTGGTCTACCGTCTGGCTCTTCCACCACATTTGGCCATTTCTGACGTCTTCCACGTGTCCCTCCTCAAGCCTGTTCACATGGACCGGTTTTCCGAGTCATCTGCCAGGACATCAGACTTGTCTTCAGATGAGTTTGAGGTCAACGCCAATGTGGGACGCAGGATTGTGTGTGGCAAAATATTTTATTTGGTGGACTGGAACGGTCATGATCCAGAGGCCCAGACCTGGGAGCCAGTGGAGAACATCCACGCCCCGCTCCAGATTGCAGCAAGGCTCAGAGGAGGGGGTAATGTTAGGAGTCGGGTTCCTGCAACTGCACAGCAGGAAACCAGAGCCTTGCATTCAGCGGTCTCCCATTCTCCTCCGACCACTCAGGAGCCTGCACAGCAATCCCGGCGTTCCAGACGCTCTGCTCAGATCAGCTCTGTGGGTCTGGTTGTTGCTGCCACCTCTGGGCCAGCAATAGTAGCACAGTCTGCTCTGCAGCAAGCCACTCCAGAGGCTAAGTCCTCCCGTCGCGCTACTGGGCATGCTCACGAGAAGATCTCCCATTGGAGATCGGGAGTCATGTGCTCAGGTCTTTCTCCAGATCTCATCGGTCCATCTCAGAGATCTGGAAGCTTCCAGAAGGTCCCGGCTATAAAGGGTCACATGGCCGCTCGGCCATGCGCTAGTATAGACTCTAATTGCTACTGTGTGAATGTTGATGGATGCATGGAGTGCAAATGACTCATTAAGATTCCCCTCCCTCTGATATTATGAGTGTGTATAGGGATCTAGTAATAGAAACAGTGCCAGTCAGTGGTAAGCTATAGGCCTCACTACTCATCCACCACAGTGCTAGCGTCCGACAGTGCGCCTGCTTCCAGGCATTGTCATATAGCGGCAGTGTCTGTCGCCGCACTGCAGTCAGCAGCTTCACTTGGTGTTCGCGGTTGCGACGCCGCATGCACGGTAGGTCTAGACGGACACTGACCCTGAGTCTGGGCCTAGTCCTGTGACCGTATACCATGCGTGCATACCACTGAGACCTGTGAGGTCAACAGGCTCAGCATTTATGTTTATGCCTTCGGCGCCTCTGTGATTATAACAGAGCTCGCCAGCACTCGTGGGTGACGTTCAACCCACGTGTGCAATACCGCCATATTGTGCGTCTGCCATTATATAGCAGCAGTTTAACACCTCTAACCTTTAACATTGGGTACGCAGGCCATGCGGATGTATGCTGACGCATCTGCATGTGCTGATACAGTACCTTTGTTCCAAATTTTGTATTACAGTATCATCCATAGTGAGTGAGCGTGTGTGAGCGTGTGTGGTTTACGCCTTCTACATATACGGTGAATCGGAGATGCCAATTTTTACCATATAAGCTTGCATCTTGTTATACAGTACCTTTGTTCGACATTTAGTATTATGGTCAAATCCATACTGAGTAAGCGTCTGAGACTGACTACGGGACTATGTTTACGGAGATTTCAATTGTACCCTATAATATATATGCTTGCTATCTTGTTATCCAGTACATTTTTTTACAATATTTTTTATTATGGTCAAACCCAGACTGAGTGAGCCTCGGGAAATATATACCGAGATTTCAAATTTGCCCAACACTGTATACAGGTGTACGCTTGTGTTACTTTACCCATTTACAGCTTTTCATATTCTTGTGTACGCCATACTGGGCCTGAGAGTGTTTGTGTCTGCCTCCTGAAATGTATACGGAGATTCAGAATGTTTACACTATACTATATATACCTTGTATCTGGTGATACTGTACCCCTTTTCACCTTTTTATTTTATTGGGTAATCCATACTGAGCCTGTGAGCGTCTGTGTATGACTCATGAAATATATACGGAGATTTACTGTTGTCCCTAGACTGTATAGAGCTGTACACTTCTCATACAGTACCATATATCTGCTGGTATTTTGGGTCAATTTTCTAAAACATTAGGGAGTATGGTGGAAGAGGATGCAGACGTGGGCATGGGGGGCCACCTGGTACTGAAGGTGGTGGTGGTTCATCTGCTGGTAGTGCCAAAAACACAATAGCAGCTAAGGCAGGAGGTGTTGAGCCTGTGTCATGGTGTAGCTCTGGAAGGCCTGTAAGGCTCCGTTTTATGGGAGTAGGTAGACTGCTTTAAAGCCGGAGCATCAGGAACTGTTTTTGGCTTACATTGCTGAAACAGCCTCCAGCTCTATCGCCTCCTGTTCTTAAGTTTAAAAAAATGCAAGCACTGAGTCGTAAGTGCAGGCTTCTGGTCAGGAGCAACCACTTTCCTTGTGTCCTTCACCCACACCAAAAGTGAAGGATGCGGCAGCACACACTTCAGATTACACCATGGAGCTCTTTTCACATACCATGCCTGGGATAATTAAAAATGGGGCCCATCATATACTGGAGCATTCAAAATGGGGGACATCATACACTGGAGCATCATCCATGAGGCCCATCATATCCTGGAGCATTCTAAATGGGGCAGATTAGACACTGAAGCAGCATCTATGGGGCCCATCGTATACTGGAGCATCCCAAATGGGGGACATCTGACACTGGAGCATCATCCATGAGGCCCATCTTATACTGGAGCATTCCAAATGGGGGACATCTGACACTGGAGCATCATCCATGAGACCCATCATATACTGGAGCATTTCAAATGGGGCAGATCAGACACTGGAGCAGCATCTATGGGGCACATGATACACTGGAGCATTAGAAATGGGGCCCATTATATATGGAGCATTATTAGGGCCCATAAGACACTGGAGCATCATCCATGAGGCCCATCATATACTGGAGCATTCTAAATGGGGGACATCAGACACTGGAGCATTAGAAATGGTGCACATAATATATGGAGCATTATTTGGGCCCATAAGACACTGGAGCATCATCCATGGGGCCCATCATATACTGGAGCATTCTAAATGGGGCAGAACAGACACTGGAGCAGCATCTATGGGGCACATTATACACTGGAGCATTAGAAATAGGGCCCATTATATATGGAGCATTATTTGGGCCCATAACACACTGGAGCATCGTCCATGGGGACCATCATATACTGTAGCATTATGTGGAGCTCATCATATGCTGTATGGAACATTATATGTGATCAATTATTCAGTATGGAGAAAAATATGGGGCTCATTATTCTGTATAGCGCACAATGTGGTGGCCATAATACTGTATGGAGTAATATACTGTCCTTTTTTGAGCTAATGTAGAATTTAAAATAGATCAGTCATGTCATGTAAGCAGTGAAGTATTTGTCATTGTATTATACCTATATTTCTGTGCCGTATCGGAGCATCATGAGGTGGTATGTGTTAAAGGGGCTCTCTTTGGCCCAGGGCACATGAAAACCTTGAGCCAGCCCTACCCCCCCACAACTTTATCCAAATAACCCCCAGTTTTCAGTGCGTAACTAATATTATCAAGTAAATTAAGGTTGACAAGCTTCAGTAGTAAGAATTGGTGTTTTTGGCATTGAAATGGGCACTGTAGGTGTGTTTACTGACCTCCACTCCCTGCCGACTTTGCTTCCCCATTGACTTGCACTGGGTTTCGGGTTTCAGTTGGACCCCCGACTAGAGCTGAAACGGGTCGGTCAAATTCATAAGTCGCCGACTTTCGCTGAAGTCAGGTTTCAGGAAACGAAACCCGACCATAGCGTGAGGTCGGCCACGAGGTCGGTGACCAGAGAGCCAAAGTCGCGTTTTAAATGATGCTTCCAGCTCCCTTTTTCAGCCAATTATGGAGGACGCACACTGTGGGCAACACGATGACATGGGCATCGGTCACCACCATCTTTGAGAAGGGCATGCAAGTGATTGGCTTGCTTTGTGTGGCGTGCACGCCGACCGCCGTCTTACTTCTGCCGACCTTAGCATTAGGGAGAGGTTGCAGCTGCTGATTCTGAATAAGGGAGAGCGTTAGGCAGGGAAGAAGAACCAAAAAACTGCTTCTGCTGGTAACAATTTCCACTGTACAACACAACAGTTTGTGTGCAGTGACAGGGGAGGCTATATTTTTGTGCATCAGCTCTGTTGGTTATTAGGCTGCCTTATAAGGCTCCCTGATAGCTGCATTGCTGTTTGCACACTGCTGAGCAAACTGCTTTTAAAAAGCAAAAATACTTTTCTTCCTCTTTTCTGCACAGTTACCAAGCGTTCATTTTCCCACACTTTTGTGTGCAGCAGTCCTGTGTTGTGAGTTCATTTTCCCCTTTATTACTGAGGCCCGAGGAACTCCCTCTTCTGGTAAAGAAAGGTAGTGAGCCTGATTATCAAACACCTGAGGCTGATGATGATGACTGGCTGAGTGGAGTTACTGACTGGATATAAGGTTGCCTACGCCCTTCTGCCCTGCGGGTGATTTCTCTGTGGGATCCTTGGAGACCAGTCTGAATTCCTGCTCCTCTAAAGCTAAGTTTACTGCTCGGCCTTTTGCATTTTTGCTTTGACTTTGTTTTGCTTTGTTTTTCTGGATTTCTGCCATTCCCTGCTGGGGTGTGCTGAATTCCTTTAGCTCTGTCTTCAGAAAATACCTGAGTGCTGATTTAGTTTTTGAAGCCTAGCTGCTTCAGGGCCTTTTTCATATCAGCTTGTTGGCTTATGTCTTTGATAGGGTTTTGGCAGATTGCAGACAGCAGCCTTCCTGTCCTTTCCTATCTAGGTAGTTTTGGGCCCCATCTTTGCTCAGTCTATCTTTCTGTCTGTGTTAGTGTTTTCATCTTGCTCCACTGTCATTATATGTTGGGGGCTGCCTATTGCTTTGGGGTCTGCTCTGGGGCAGTTTAGATTTCCCCTTTCTTTCTTTAGGCCTAGTTAATTCTCCGGCTGTGATCGAGGGGTCTAGGGCATTGTAGGAACCCCCCACGGCTACTGCTAGTTGTGTTGATAGGTTCAGGGGTCTGCAATCTGATAGTTGCCAACTTCTCTGGTTTTCTGGACTTAGCTTGTATTTCTGCTTTTGCCTCCTACGGTGACTCATTCATAACAGAATCACCCGCCATACCGCAGATCCTAGGGTACTCAATAGCAGGAAAGAATTGTAAAAAAAAAAAAAAAGTGTGTATATTTTTTCCTCTATATCTCTGAGGCCGTAGGGGGAATTTTTTTTTCTCTGAATGGAGATAAAGCAATTGTCTGATCGTGTGGAGCAGCTCGCTGCGGAAGTGCGGGGAATTTCCGCCTACCTTGCTCATTCACATGCTGCTGAACCAAAGTTTCCTACACCTGATGTATTTTTTGGGGATCGATCTAAATTTTTGAATTTCAAAAATTATTTTTTGCCTTGAAGCCTAACTCGTCAGGGAGCTCCGCGCAGCAGGTTAAAATTGTCTTCTCTTTGCTGCGTGGCGATCCCCAGGATTGGGCGTTTTCTTTGAAACCAGATGATCCTATTCTGACTAATGTGAACGCATTTTTTCAGGCCTTGGGGTTGTTGTATGACGAACCTAATGCCATTGATCAGGCTGAAAAGACCCTGCTGGCATTGAACCAGGGTCGTGATTCTGCAGAATTGTACAGTCAAAAATTCCGAAAGTGGGCAGTACTTACTACCTGGAATGATAATGCCTTGGCTGCTCTCTTTCGGAAGGGGTTGTCAGAAGCCGTAAAAGATACTATGGTGGGATTTCCTGTTCCCTCTGGTCTTGACGATTCTATGTCATTAGCCATTCAGGTTGATCGGCGTTTGCGCGAACGCAAAGCTGCACGAGAGGTGTTGCCACCTGTTGATCAAATGTCTGAACCTATGCAATGTGATAGAGTTTTTTCCAGAGAGCAGCGTCAGGAGTTCAGAAGGCGTAATAAGTTGTGTTTTTTCTGTGGAGATGCCTCGCATATTATTTCTGTCTGTCCTAAACGAGAGAAACGCTTTGCACACACGTTTTCTGTTGGGGGTGTTCAACCTAAGTTTCTTCTGGCTATTACTCTGATCTGCTCCCTGTCCACATTTTCCGCCAAGGCTTTTGTGGATTCGGGAGCAGCCCTAAACCTAATGGACTTGGATTTTGCTAAACGTTGTGGATTTCAGATGACACCTCTGCAGACGCCTATCCCTTTGAGGGGGATTGATGCTACTCCTTTGGCTAAAAATAAACCTCAGTTTTGGACCCAGGTGGTAATGCGGGCTACCCCAGACCATCAAGAAAATTGCAGATTTTTGGTGTTGCATAATCTGCATGATACTATTGTTCTGGGGTTTCCCTGGTTACAAATTCATAATCCAGTTTTGGATTGGAAATCTGTGCCTGTGGTGAGTTGGGGTTGTCGGTGTGCCTTTAGTGAGGCTCCGGTGTTTTCCACCTCTCCTCAGTCGCATGATGTTCCTGATTATTTGGCGGACTTTTATGATGTATTTAGTGAGAATGAGTCTGCGTCTCTGCCTCCTCATAGGAGTTATGACTGTGCAATTGAACTGAGCCTGGGGTGTAAATTTCCCAAGGGTCGGCTCTTCAATTTATCTGTACCCGAGCACGAGGCTATGCGATCCTATATTAAGGAGGCGTTGGAGAAGGGTCATATTAGACCATCCTCGTCACCCTTAGGTGCCGTTTTTTTTTTTTGTAGCCAAAAAGGATGGATCATTAAGACCTTGTATTGATTATCGTGCCCTCAACAAAATTACTGTTAAATATCAGTATCCGTTACCCCTGATTTCTGATCTATTCTCCAGAGTTAAAGGTGCTTGCTGGTTTACCAAGCTTGACCTCAGGGGGGCGTATAATCTTATTCGCATTAAGCATGGGGATGAATGGAAGACGGCGTTTAATACTCCGGAGGGACATTTTGAGTACCTGGTGATGCCTTTTGGGCTCACTAATGCCCCTTCTGTCTTCCAGTGCTTCATGAACGATATTTTCCGAGATTTTGTCGATAAATTTTTGATTATCTATCTGGATGATATTTTGATCTTCTCCAAGGATTGGGATTCTCATGTGGAACATATTCGGACTGTGTTCCGGATCTTGAGGGAGAATTCCCTGTATGTCAAAGGATCTAAATGCCTTTTTGGAGTACAGAGGATTTCTTTTTTGGGATTTATTTTGTCCCTGTCAACTATTGAAATGGACCCGGCCAAGGTACAGGCCATTTACGATTGGGTTCAGCCCACTTCTTTGAAGGCCCTCCAGAAGTTTTTGGGTTTTGCTAATTTTTATCGGAAATTTATAGCAAAATTTTCTAGTATTGCCAAGCCATTGACTGATTTGACTAAGAAGGGTGCTGATGTGTTAAATTGGTCTCCGGAGGCTGTTTCTTCCTTTCAGGAGCTGAAGCGAAGATTCACCTCCGCCCCGGTTTTGCGGCAACCTGATGTCTCACTTCCATTCCAGGTAGAGGTGGATGCTTCTGAGATTGGTGCAGGAGCTGTTTTGTCCCAAAAGGATCCTGTAACATCTAAAATGAATCCCTGTGCGTTCTTTTCCCGAAAGTTCTCTCCATCTGAATGTAACTATGATGTGGGGAATAGGGAACTGTTGGCCATGAAATGTGCATTTGAGGAGTGGAGACATTGGTTGGAGGGAGCTAAGCATCAAGTCGTGGTCCTCACTGACCACAAGAATTTGATTTACCTCGAGTCGGCTAAGCGCTTGAACCCTAGACAGGCTAGGTGGGCCTTGTTTTTTACACGTTTTGATTTTGTGGTTTCTTTTCTTCCTGGAACGAAGAATATCAAGGCAGACGCCCTCTCTAGGAGCTTCTTTGCTGATTCTCCTGTGGTGACCAAGCCTGCTACCATCTTAGGCGAAGGGGTAGTTCTTTCTGCCATCTCGCCCGATTTGAGAAGTGCTTTGGAAGAGTTCCAGGAGGACAAACCTGAGCGTTGTCCCAGTGGAAAGTTGTATGTTCCTGACCAGTGGAAGAAGAGAGTGATGTCTGAAGTTCATTGCTCTGCTTTAGCTGGTCATCCAGGTATTTTTGGTACTAGAGATCTGGTGAGTCGGTTTTTTTGGTAGCCCTCCTTGTCTCGTGATGTCAGGAATTTTGTGCAGTCCTGTGGGACGTGCTCCCGGTCTAAATCGTGTTCTCGCTCTAGTGGGTTGTTGATGCCTTTGCCTGTCCCCAAGAGGCCATGGACCCATATTTCAATGGATTTCATCTCTGATATGCCTGTCTCTCAAAGGATGACTGTTATTTGGGTGATTTGTGATAGGTTCTCTAAAATGGTTCATCTTGTACCACTCCCTAAGTTGCCGTCTTCCTCTGAGTTGGTGCCCCTGTTTTTACAACAGGTGGTTCGTTTGCACGGGATTCCTGAGAACATTGTATCTGATAGAGGAGTTCAGTTTGTGTCTAGATTTTGGAGAACTTTCTGTTCCAAGCTGGGAATTCAGTTGTCCTTCTCCTCTGCTTTTCACCCTCAGACCAATGGGCAGACAGAGAGAACAAACCAGACCTTGGAGTAATATTTGAGATGTTTTATTTCTGCTGATCAGGATGATTGGGTTTCATTTTTGCCTTTGGCCGAATTTGCTTTAAATAATAGAGCTAGTTCTGCCACTTTGATGTCACCTTTTTTTTGTAACTTTGGGTTTCATCCTCGATTTTCTTCAGGGCAGGTGGAGTCCTCTGCCTGCCCAGGTGTTGACACTGTGGTGGAGAGAATGCACCAGATCTGGGACCAAGTGGTGGATAAGTTATCTCTCTCCCAGGAAAAGGCCCAGCGGTTTTCCAACCGACATAGGACCATTGGTCCCCAGTTTAAGGTTGGTGATATGGTGTGGTTATCATCAAAAAATATTGCTGTGAAGGTGGCTTCTCCTAAGTTTAAGCCTAGATTTATTGGACCTTACAAGATTGTGGAGATTATTAATCCGGTCTCTTTTCGTTTGGCTCTTCCTGTCACATTTAAAATCCATAATGTGTTCCATAAATCTTTGTTGAAGAGGTTTGTTGAACCTGTTGTTCCGGGGGTGGCACCTCCAGACCCTGTATTGGTTGAAGGTAACATGGAATATGAGGTAGAGAAAGTACTGGATTCCCGTCTGGCTAGACGGAGACTCCAGTATTTGGTTAAGTGGAAGGGTTATGGTCAGGAGGATAATTCCTGGGTCTCTACCTCTGATATTCATGCCAAAAGATTGGTGCGTGCCTTTCATCGGGCTCACCCTGATCGCCCTGGTGGCGTAGTTGAGGGTTCGGTGACCCCTCCTCAAGGGGGAGGTACTGTTGTGAGTTCATTTTCCCCTTCATTACTGAGGCCCGAGGAACTCCCTCTTCTGGTAAAGAAAGGTAGTGAGCCTGATTATCAAACACCTGAGGCTGATGACGATGACTGGCTGAGTGGAGTTACTGACTGGATATAAGGCTGCCTACGCCCTTCTGCCCTGCGGGTGATTTCTCTGTGAGATCCTTGGAGACCAGTCTGAATTCCTGCTCCTCTAAAGCTAAGTTTGCTGCTCGGCCTTTTGCATTTGTGCTTTGACTTTGTTTTGCTTTGTTTTTCTGGATTTCTGCCATTCCCTGCTGGGGTGTGCTGAATTCCTTTAGCTCTGTCTTCTGAAAATACCTGAGTGCTGATTTAGTTTTTGAAGCCTAGCTGCTTCAGGGCCTTTTGTCATATCAGCTTGTTGGCTTATGTCTTTGATAGGGTTTTGGCAGATTGCAGACAGCAGCCTTCCTGTCCTTTCCTATCTAGGTAGTTTTGGGCCCCGTCTTTGCTCAGTCTATCTTTCTGTCTGTGTTAGTGTTTTCATCTTGCTTCACCGTCATTATATGTTGGGGGCTGCCTATTGCTTTGGGGTCTGCTCTGGGGCAGTTTAGATTTCCCCTTTCTTTCTTTAGGCCTAGTTAATTCTCCGGCTGTGATCGAAGGGTCTAGGGCATCGTAGGAACCCCCCACGGCTACTGCTAGTTGTGTTGATAGGTTCAGGGGTCTGCAATCTGATAGTTGCCAACTTCTCTGGTTTTCTGGACTTAGCTTGTATTTCTGCTTTTGCCTCCTACGGTGACTCATTCATAACAGTCATGCTTATTAGGCTGCCTGCTGCCATACTTGGACTGAGAGCATCATTGTCAGCTGCTTAAAATTTCTAGGGAGCTTCCAATTCTCCCCAATACTATATACACTCACTGGCCACTTTATTAGGTACACCATGCTAGTAAGGGGTTGGACCCCCTTTTGCCTTCAGAACTGCCTCAATTCTTCGTGGCAGAGATTCAACAAGGTGCTGGAAGCATTCCTCAGAGATTTTGGACCATATTGACATGATGGCATCACACAGTTGGTGCAGATTTGTCGGCTGCACATCCCTGATGCGAATCTCCCGTTCCACCACATCCCAAAGATGCTCTATTGGATTGAGATCTGGTGACTGAGGAGGCCATTTGAGTACAGTAAACTCATTGTCATGTTCAAGAAACCAATCTGAGATGATTCGAGCTTTATGACATGGCGCATTATCCTGCTGAAAGTAGCCATCAGATGTTGGGTACATTGTGGTCATAAAGGGATGGACATGGTCAGCAACAATACTCAGGTAGGCTGTGGCGTTGCAACGATGCTCAATTGGTACCAAGGGGCCCAAAGAGTGCCCAGAAAAAATTCCCCACACCATGACACCACCACCACCAGCCTGAACCGTTGATACAAGGCAGGATGGATCCATGCTTTCATGTTGTTTACGCCAAATTCTGACCCTACCATCCGAATGTCGCAGCAGAAATCGAGACTCATCAGACCAGGCAACGTTTTTCCAATCTTCTACTGTCCAATTTCGATGAGCTTGTGCAAATTGTAGCCTCAGTTTCCTGTTCTTAGCTGAGAGGAGTGGTACCCAGTGTGGTCTTCTGCTGCTGTAGCCCATCTGCCTCAAAGTTCGATGCACTGTGCGTTCAGAGATGCTCTTCTGCCTACCTTGGTTGTAACGGGTGGCAATTTGAGTCACTGTTGCCTTTCTATCAGCTCGAACCAGTCTGCCCATTCTCCTCTGACCTCTGGCATCAACATGGCATTTCCGGCCACAGAACTGCCGCTCACTGGATTTTTTTTCTTTTTCGGACCATTCTCTGTAAACCCTAGAGATGGTTGTGCGTGAAAATCCCAGTAGATCAGCAGTTTCTGAAATTCTCAGACCAGCCCTTCTGGCACCAACAATCATGCCACGTTCAAAGGCACTCAAATCACCTTTCTTCCCCATACTGATGCTCGGTTTGAACTGCAGGAGATTGTCTTGACCATGTCTACATGCCTAAATGCACTGAGTTGCCGCCATGTGATTGGCTGATTAGAAATTAAGTCTTAACACACAGTTGGACAGGTGTACCTAATAAAGTGGCCAGTGAGTGTACACCTTGTACATGGTCATACACCTGCCTATTTCTGCCTGTTAAATTGAGGTGTAATCTATAGTGGGCCTGAGATAATAGTTCAGCCTTTTAAAATCTCTACGGAGCTTCCAATTCTCCCCAATACTATATACACCTTGTACCTTGTTTTACAGTACTATATAGCTGTTGGTATTTTGGGTACATTTTTCAAAAAATGAGGAAGTATGGTGGAAGAGGCCATGGAAGTAGGTGGGGGTTGCCAGCTGGTACTGATGGTGGTGGTGGTGCATCTGCTGGTAGTTGCAAAAGCACAATAGTACCTAAGGCAGGAGGTGATGAGCCTGCGTCAACATCTGGCTCTACAAGGCCTCAAAGGCTCCCTTTTCTGGGAGTAGGTAAACCGCTTTTAAAGCCAGAGCTTCAGGAACAAGTTTTGGCTTACATTGCTGACACAGCCTCCAGCTCTATCGCCTCCTCTACTGAAGTTTCAAAAAATAAAAGCACTGAGTCATCAGTGGAGGCTCCTGTCAGGAACAACACCTTTCCTTGTGTCCTTCACCCCTACCAAAAGTGAAGGATGCGGCAGGCCACACTACAGATTACTCCATGGAGCTCTTTTCTCACATACCATGCCTGGGTTATCAAGTCAAATCATGAATTGCCCAGTCCAAGATGAATCTGACATGGAGTGCACTGATGCACAGCCACTGCTAGATTTTTCTGCTGGTACATTCACTCAGAGCACTACATTGTCCTCACAGTGTACTGAGCCAGAATTTGACCCTGATGAAACTCAGGTGCCCCTTCCCGCATACTATACCACCTTACACGGTGACACAGAGGAAGGTGCACATGAAATTGAAGAGGAGGTGATGGATGACCCAGTTGTTGACCCAGATTGGCATCCATTGGGGGAAGAGGGTGCCGCTGCCAATAGCTCAGAAGAGGAGGAGGAGGATCCGCAGTAGGCATCGACATCACAACAGCTGTTATCTGGCAGGCCCGTAGCAGTCCAAAAACGGTTTACAAAAACCAAAAGAGTTGCAGGACAGCTTGGCTAGACGGTCAAATTAGCACAGCGTGCAAGGCCTCAAAATGTCTTCCATAGTCGGAAGAGTGCAGTGTGGCACTTTTTTGAACAAAATCCTAATGATCAGGCAATGGTTATTTGTAAGAAGTGCGCAAAGACCTTTAGCCGAGGGAGAAATCTGAGAAATTTGAATACCAGTTGCATGCTAAGACATTTAACCACCATGCACTTGCAAGCGTGGACTGACTACCAAACCTCACATATCACATGTGCACCTGCTCTGAATGAAGGTAGTCAGCAACGGTACATCGCTTCCCTCACTGTAAGCCCACCGGTTAGCACACCACCAGCAGCAAATGTTGAGGTGTTGTCGCAAGGCCAAAGCAGTCAGGGAATCACAATGTTATTGCTACGAAAGACTTAATCTAGGCCATCAGCAAGACCACCATCACCATCACCCACCCTCTCTCAGTCCACAAGGTCCACCGCTAGTTCCACCATATGCAGCTCTCAAGTCCAGCTCACCCTACCAGAGACTCTGAGTAGGACAAGAAAGTACTCATCCTCTCATCCACGTACACTGTGTTTGAACGCCCACATTGCCAAACTAATCTCGTTAGAGATGATGCCCTACCAGTTGGTTGAAAGCGAAGCTTTCCGCGAGCTCATGGCCTACGCAGTATCACGCTATGACCTACCCAGTCGGCACTTCTTTTCTCGAAAAGCCATCCCAGCCCTCCACCTGCATGTGAAAGATTGCATTGTCCATGCACTCAAGCAATCAGTGAGTGGAAAGGTGCACCTCACAACAGATGCATGGTCCAGTAGGCATGGCCAGGGCCGTTACGTGTCCTTCACTACACACTGGGTTAATGTGGTGTGTGCAGGGTCCACAGGGGACAGCTGCGGTGGGACAGTGCTGCCTAGCCCACGGTATAGGAAACAGTTGGCTGTAGGCGTTCGACCCTCCTCCTCCTCCAGAAGCGAAAGCTCGTCCACAGATCGCATGAGCATGAGCACTCCATCCGCAGCTGCCAGTGTTGCACACGAGGTGTCCCACTATCGAACAGCTAGTGGTAAGCTTCAGCAGGCTGTGTTGAAGATGATGTGTTTGGGCGACAACAGACACACTGCGGAGGTACTGGCCGACTACTTGCAGCGACAAACTGAGTCATGGCTGGGCAGTCTACATCTTGAGGCAGGCAAGGTAGTTAGTGATAACATCTGGAATTTTGTGGCAGCCATAGCCCTTTCAAAACTCAGACACATACGTACCTTGCCTGGCTCACACCTTGAACCTGGTGGTGCAGTGCTTCCTCAATAATTATCCAGAGTTAAAAGCCCTGCTCCATAAGGTGCGAAGACTGTGCTCGCACATCCACCGGTCGCCCGTACACTCCAGTCGTATGCAGAAGCTGCAGCGATTGCTCCACCTTCCCAAGCACCACCTAATTATCGACGTTGCAACAAGGTGGAACTCCACCCTGCACATGGTTCAGAGGCTGTGCGAACAGAGGCAGGCTGTAATGCATTTGTGGGAGGATACACGGGCAGGCAGTTTGAGGGCAGACATGGAGTTGTCTGGTGTGCAGTGGTCGAAGCTGAAAGACCTCTGTAAAGTCCTTCAGTGTTTTGAGGAATGCACACGGCTGGTAAGCACAGACGACGCCATCATAAGCATGAGCATCCCACTTATGCATCTGCTCATGCAAACTTTGACGCACATTAAGGAGCAGGCGTCTGCAGCCGAGGAGGAAGAGGAGGAGGGAAGCCTTGATGACAGTCAGCCATTGTCTGCTCAGGGAACTCTCCTGGACAAGGTGGAGGAAGAAGAGGAAGAGGAGGAGGATGATGGGGATGATTATTTAGGGGAGGAGGATACTTCTCAGGGGGCAAGAGAAAATGTTGGCGTGGCAAGGTCAGGTACAGGGTTTTGTGCGTGACTGGAGGGATGTTGATTTGCCAGAAAGTGCTCCTCCACCCAGTACTCGCAGTTCATCATTGACACCTGGAACATTGGCCCACATGTGTGATTATGCGGTGTTCGTGGTGCACACAGCCGAAGTGGCGTTGGACACAGGGGTTTCATGACCATGTTGTGGACTGATTTTTCAAGTACCGCTCACACGACTGGTAATACTGCATCGATTGAAAGTGAAAGGAGACAGCAGTTGTCAACTATGGTTACAAACTACTTCTCCTCCCATATCGATGTTCTCCCTCACAGGTCATTCCCCTTTGACTATTGGGCCTGTAAACTGGACACCTGGCCTGAATTGGCACAATATGCCTTACAGGAGCTCGCTTGCCCTGCTGCTAGTGTGCTATCCGAAAGTGTCTTCAGTGCTGCTGGATCAATCCTGACAGAAAAAAGGACCCGTCTGTCGACCCAAAATGTTGATGATCTAACATTCATTAAAATGAACCATGCATGAGTTTCAAAGGATTTTGTCCCACCTTCCCCTGCTGACACGTAGGTTGCCAGAAAAATGGCTCGCTTTTGTCCTCCTTTTCCTCGGACTCCTCCAATTCCTCCATTTGCAGCTGCTGAATGTCCAACATCAACATATGCCATTTTTTCCACCTCCCTAACTGGGCTGCCTCCCCCCAGGGCCGGGGTCACCACCTGGTGCACGCACCCGTGCGAGTGCCGTTGCCCTGGACAGGTGGGTGGGCCGGCCCACTCTTGGGCGACGGCACTGGCACAGGGTCCCTCATAGTACAATCAAGTGTCTCTGACGGTGGGGGTGAACACCCACCGTCAGACACACCGGTGTACTATGAGGGGCCCTGTGCCAGTACCGCCGTCCATGAGTGGGCCACCCCTGCTTGCTCAGGGCCCCAGCACTTGCAATACTTACCTCTCCCTGCTCCACCGCTGTGTAGTCCGGGCTGTTAAATCCTTCACTGGGACTGCCAATACAAATTTGGTGAACTGACAGATTATGGTTAAGACGTAGCTATGCCTTGTCCTGCTGGGCTCTATCCTCAGATGATCAATGGCTTCCATTTGTTATGGACGTCAACTCACAATGAGATTTAGTGGTGGTTTATCATCAGCTTTCACGGTTTTCCTACTCACAGACGTGTGACATTCCTGCCCACATTTTTAAATGTGTCCTCTCATGCCAATCCAATAGAATCGCCTATGGCCTGTGGCTTCTGTCTTTGCACTCCAAAGTTACCTGACAGATCATGATAGGCAGTGAGGACAATGTCTACATCTCTCCCTGTGATCACAATTAGATGGAGATGAGTAATGGTGATGGGATCCACGGTACTGCGATACAGCAACCCTTTCTTCACAAAGAGCTGTTTTCGCTGTCTCCACAGACAAAGTAATTGAGGGTCAGCATCGCCTCTGAGAATTCTCCCGGGAGTTTTCCCCGTGATTAGTAATTCCAAAATTTCTGCAATCACTTGACTTTCCGTCTGTACTTGTATCCATCTCGTTTCCTCTTGCGGAGAGTCAGGACTGTCTTACTGAGACTGAAATATATATGAAGATTGAAAAATACCCCAACAGTGTATACTGGTGTACGCTTCGAATACATTACCCTTTTTCTACTTTTCAGATTCTTGTCTAATCCATACTGAGGCTGTGAGTGTCTTTGTCGGACTCCGGAAATATACACAGAGATTTTTAATGTTTAAACTATGCTATATATACCTGGTATCCAGTGATAATGTACCCTTTCTCAACTTTCTACAGTCTTGTCGAATCCATACTGGGCCTGAGACCGTCTGAGTCTGCCTCCTGATATATAGACATCGATTTTTAATGTGTAAACTATGCTACATATATACCTATTATCCGGTGATACTGTAACCTTTCTCAACTTTCTACAATCTTGTCGAATCCATACTGGGCCTGAGACCGTCTGAGTCTGCCTCCTGATATATAGGAGTAGATTTTTAATGTGTAAACTATGCTACATAAATACCTGTTATCCGGTGATACTGTACCCTTTCTCAACTTTCTTAAATCTTGTAGAATCCATACTGGGCTTGAGACCGTCTGAGTCTGCCTCCTGAAATATAGACATAGATTTTTAATGTGTAAACTATGTTGCATATATACCTGTTATCCGGTGATACTGTACCCTTTCTCAACTTTCTACAATCTTGTCGAATCAATACTGGGCCTGAGACCATCTGAGTCTGCCTCCTGAATAGAGATGAGTGGTGTTCGAGTCGACCTGTTCGCCAAGTTCAAATTCAAGCTGTTTTGGGCGGTGTTCGAGCCGTTCGTCGAACTCGAACACTGCTTAAAATTCGGCTGTTCGAGGTTCCGTTCGAGAACGGTTCGTTCACCAAAAGCGTAACTTTATTTTCACATTAATATTGGTTTTCAATGTTAATAGACAGTTTCATGGCATAGTAGCGGTGTCTGGTAGCCAGCGGTGTAGTACACCTGTCAAGGAGCTACACCGTGTGTGTGTTTCTAATAATTTTTTACCGCATGTTGTCCAGAAAATCCTTTTGGGCCTTGTAGCACTGTCTGCTACTCAGCAGAGGAGCCCACCCATGAACCTAGCTATGCTGCCTGTTTATGAAAGAACCAGTTTTTGACTGCATTTAGCCCAGTTAATACTTTGGGCCTAGTAACTGTGTCTGCTACTCAGCAGAGGAGCCCACCTGTGAACCAAGCTGTGCCGCCTGTTTATGTAAGAACCATTTTTTAACTCCATTTAGCCCAGTGAATACTTTGGGCCTAGTACCTATGTCTACTATTCAGCAGAGGAGGCCACCCGTGAACCTAGCTATGCTGCCTGTTTATGTAAGAACTGCATGCTACTCAGCAGAGGAGCCCAGCTGTTAAGCAAGCTACAGCACCTGTGGTTTGGACACTTAATTTTTTCACATTCTTTCTGGAATGCCGGTTAGGCCTAATTCCGGAATTCCGGTTGACCTGCACTTACTGGGAAATCCTTGTTCACGGGGAAGAATTGGAATCCCAGATCCCCATCACTAACGGGGTTCAGCGGGTTATCCGCAACTGTAAGCGACACACGCTGGTCCTTTCAGTGTAGTGCGCATGCAGCCCCGGACATGTAAGGGCATGAAAGAGCTGTTATTGCTCGATCTCTCATGCCTGAGCCTCGCGTGTCCCTCTAGTAAGCTGGACGCGGACCGCAGGGGCATGCCGGAGTCTCATTCGTTAACGGAATTAAGCTGACAAATCACTAGCCCAACTAAAAACGGCCATGCACCACCACCCACAGAATCGAGAAAGCTTGCAATCTGTCCATCCTTTCCGTGGCTGGCATGGTTGAGGTTGCCACTGTGGAGTCCAAATAAGCCGCAGGCTCCACTCCTGGTGGTGCCCTTCTGGACATTCTTTTAAGGTTCAGCTTTGCAATCATACTGCCCCCGGAAACCAAACACTTTGCCTTCATGGACGCTGTTCGGAGGGTCGTGGGAATAATGCCGCCCAATCGGCAGTTGGCATAATTTATGGTGGGAAGTCCGACGGTATATGATCGTCTTCGATTTTAGAATTTTAGATTTTTTTTTAATTTTAGATTTTTATTCCAGCCTTTCTTGACTTTATAAGGGGCATGACATGCCTATATCTGTGTCTCCTCCTCCTCCTTTTACTCCTCCACCTCTTTTCTAAATGTAGTTGCCCTTTTCCATATGTTATTTGTGTTTTCTGAGCATTTTGTCTGCTTTGGGACACCTTTTAAGATGTTTTGTAATTGTTTTCTATGTGTTTGTATGTGTTTGTGTTTGCCTGTCATTGTTTCCAATGGGGTTCGACGGTGTTCGTCGAACGTTCGACGAACATTCAACGAACTTGCCTCCTGTTCGACGAACCGAACCGAACTCGAACACTAGCGGGGTGGCTCAACACTACTCCTGATATGTAGACGTACATTTTTAATGTTTAAACTATGCTTTATATACCTGGTATCTGGTGATACTGTACACTTTCTGCCAGGAAGTCCTCCTCCACCCACCACTCTAAGTGTATAATTGACACCTGGAACATTGGCCCACATGTGGGATTATTTCTTGCGGATCTTCTTTTTATATTGTGGCGTGATCCATCCTGAGCGTGTGCGAGTCTGCGGGTTACTCCTGCAATTTATATGTAGATTTAAAAATTACCCCAACACTGTATACAGCTCTACGCTTGTGATACATTACCCATTTACTGCTTTTTATATTCTGGTCTAATCCAAACTGACCAAGTGAGAGTCTGTTTCTGACTGTGGAAATAAATACTGAGATTGACAATGACCCCTACACTGTATAGAGCAGTACGCTTCAGATCCATTACCGTTTTATGGCTTTTTATATTGTGTTGTAATCCATACTGATCCTGAGAGCGTCTGTGTCTGCCTCCTGAAATATATACGGAGATTTAGAATGTTTAAACTATACTATATATACCTGCTAACTGATGATACTGTACCCTTCTACTTTTTATAGTCTTGTCTAGTCCATACTGAGCCTGTGAGCGTCTCTGTGTGACTCATGAAATATATAGGGAGATTGACAATTATCCTTTGACTGTATAGAGCTGTACGCTTCTGATACAGTACCATATATCTGATGTTATTTTGGGTACATTGTCTCCAAAATTTGGAAGTATGGTTGAAGAGGCCGCAGACGTGGGCGTGGGGGGGCCAGCTGGTACTGATGGTGGTGGTGCATCTGCTGGTAGTGGCAAAAGCACAATAGCAGCTAAGGCAGGAGGTGTTGAGCCTGCATCATGGTCTGGCTCTGGAACGCCTGGAAGGCTACCTTTTCTGGGAGTAGGTTAGCCGCTTTTAAAGCCGGAGCATCAGGAACTGGTTTTGGCTTATATTGCCGAAACAGACTCCAGCTAATATGCCGTCCTCTTTTGAAGTTTCAAAGAGTCATCAAGTGCTGGCTCCTGGTCAGGAAGAACCCCTTTCCTTGTGTCCTTCACCCCCACCAAAAGTGAATGATGCAGCAGGCCACACTTCACATTAGTCCATGTAGCTCTTTCTCAGATACCATGCCTGGGTTATCAAGTCAAATTGAGAGTTTCCCAGTCCAAGATGAATCTGACATGGAGTGTGTGTGGCCAGCCAGGGCAGTGGGGTTAATCGGTACCGGGCCGGTGTCTCAGAGGGCTGTGTCACGGTGGTGGTGACCCGGTCCGTGGCCCTGGGCGTCCATGCAAAGGGGTGAATAACGTTTATAGGTGAATGATACGTGATGCACCTGTGGTTTCTGATCAGATTGACCAGCGCTGCAGTGTCGCATCTCTGGGACAGATGTTGTGGTGCAGCTAAGATGTAGAAGCCCTGCACAGGTAGGGCTGTAGTCGCAGGGCAGATGAAAGAGTTGGTAGATGGTGTGCAGTGCAGGATGTAGCAGAGCCGTGCGCCAGGCGCAGGAGAAAGATGACAGACACAGACGTGCAGTTCATTTACCTGTACTTGGTAAGTGTCGTCCATGACCCAGAGTACAGATGGAGAAGGAGTTGGTCAGCCTGGAAGCAAATTAGGAATTTTCTCTCTGCAGATAGGTAGTGTGGCCTCCATTCTAGCGCTTATCTGAGGTACTCGCAGTACTGAGTTCTCTGAAGTTCCCCCTGTTGACTCTCTTTTGAAACTTTCTCCTATGGCAGGCAGCCGTAGCCTTTTCCTTCTGGCTCACAAAAGTTGCTGCTGGGGCCTCCGAACCTTAGTTGGGAACAGCATTTACAGCTGCTACTTCCTCCGGTTTCTGCTGCAGGATCGTCAGTGTCCCTACAAACTCGGAGACCGGAATCTGGACCATGCGCTCCAGCTAGGAGTGAGCCTTAACTCTGCTAATCCTCCAGCTCCACTTCTCACGACCACACACTTCGCCTTCCCTTCACAGACTGCCCTAACTTCCCTCCTCCCGACCACAGAGAGCAGCTCCTCAGCAGTCAAGTTCAGAGCTCTCCCTGCTGGCCTGGAGTGGGAAGTGTGTTGGTTTAACTGCTAGAGAGATCCTTCATTGCTCCCAAGCATGACATCACACTCCTTAGGAGGAAGGTAATGCCACTGTGGCGACCGTACTCCTGAGGGCGCCACAAGTGCACTGATGCCCAGCCACTGCTAGATGATTGTGCTGGTACATTGACCCAGACCACTACATTCCCCTCACACTCTACACAGCCAGAATCTGACCCTGAAGAAACTCAGGTTCGCCTTCCCGCATACTATACCACCTTACACGGTGACAAAGAGGAAGGTGCAGATGAAAGTGCAGGTTCCTTGAGCAGGTGGGGGGGAATACTCATGGGCGACGGCACTGGCACAGGGCCCCTCATAGTACGTAAAAGTGTCTCTGCCGGTGGGAGGGCCCACCCGCCATCAGACACACCCCCATACTATGAGGGGCCCTGTGCCAGTGCCGTCACCAATGAGTGGGCCCCCCCTGCTTCCTCAGGATCACAGCACTTGCAAAGTGGAATACTTACCTCTCCCTGCTCCACCGCCGTGACATCTTCTGCGTTTCATGACAGTGACATTCTGGTCAGAGAGCGCGATGACATCACGTCTGTACGCCCTCTGCCTAAACAGTTCAAGTGCAGAGAGATGGAAGATGGGGACGATGAGGAGTCCAGACTAGTACAGGGATTCCCTAGCGAGGAGACTTATTTAATTGTTTTAAAGGTTGGGAGCAATTTTTGGGGAGCACTATACTCTGGAGAATGATATATGGGACCCACCATACACTGGAGCATTCCAAAGGTGGACATCAGACACTGGAGCAGCATTTACAGGGCCCATTATACACTGGAGCATTAGAAATTGGGCCCATTATATATGGAGCATTATTTGGGCCCATAACACAGTGGAGCTTCATCCATGGGGACCAACATATACTGTAGCATTATGTGGAGCTCATCATATACTGTATCGAACATTATATGAGACCAATGATTCTGTATGGAGAAATATATGGGCCTCATTACTCTGTATAGTGCACTATGCGGTTTCCATAATACTGTATGGAGTAATATACTGTCTGTTTTTGAAGCTATTGGAGAATTTAAAATGGATATCAGTCATGTGATGTAAGAAGTGAAGTATTTTTCATTGTACTATACCGCTATTTCTCTGCCGTATCAGAGGATCATGAATTGCGGCATGTGTTAAAGGAGCCCATTGACACTCTTTGGCCCTGGGCCCACAAAAATCTGGAGCCAGCCCTACCCCCCCCCACAACTTTAGCCAAATAACCCCCAGTTTTCAATGCCTAACTATTATTATAAAGTAAATTAAGGTTGACAAGCTTAAGTAATAAGAATTGATGTTTTTGGCATTAAAATGGGCTCTGTAGGTGTGTTTCCTGTCCTCCACTCACTGCCGACTTTTCTTCCCCATTGACTTGCATTGGGTTTCGTGTTTCAGTCGGCCTTCAAATTTTCACGATAATCGGCCGATTGTGTTCGACCCGACTTTTGCAAAAGTCGGGTTTCATGAAACCCGACTCGATCCTAAAAAAGGAAAAGTCGCTCATCTCTAGTGATGAGTGGAAAACGGCATTTTTAACATCTGAGGGTCTGTTTGAAAACCTTGTCATGCCTTTAGGATTATCTAATGCACCTGCTGTATTTCAAAATTTTATGAATATTTTCTCTGATTGCATTGGAAGGTTTGTTGTAATATACCTCGATGACATTCTAGTTTTCTCACCAGACTTGAACACTCAACAGTAACATGACCGTGTGGTGTTAGAGACTGAGGGAGAACTCTCTGTTTGCTAAATTAGAGAAATGTGTTTTTTCTGTTCAGGAAATCTCTTTCTTGGGGTTTATCTTGATAGCAGAGGGGTTTAAGATGGACCCTAGAAAGGTGCAGGGCATAATTGATTGGGTTCAGCCTCGTGATCTTAAGGCTTTGCAGCGTTTTCTGAGATTCGTCAACTATTAGAAAAGTTATCAAGGGGTTTTCATAAACTGCTAAACCACTTACTGATCTAAAGCCCGTTACACACTGCGATATCGCTAGCAATATCGCTGTAAAGTCACCGATTTTGTGACGTTGCAGCGATATTGCTAGCGATATCGCTGCATGTGATACTTACCTCCGACCCGCTCCCCCGCTGGTTATCGCTGATCGCGCGAGAAGCTGCTGGATCATTCCTCGTCGGTCACGTCCTGCGGCGCTTCCTGCTGTGACGACGAGAGACGCGTGGAGCCGGGCGGGAGGACGCAGGATCGCCGCGTCTGACAGGTAAGTACTAATCCCCGTCCCCAATGATGTCGCTGGTGAGATCTGCCTGTGTGGCAGCTCACTAGCGACCACTTAGCGATGCACCAGCGATCCTGACCTCGTCATATCGCTGGTCGGGATAGCTGGTCCATCGCTAGGTGTAACAGTACCCTTACACATAAGAGGGCAAATCTCAAAGTTTGGTCACTGGGTGCTATCAGGGCTTTTGAAAGATTAAGAGTGTTTCTAATCCAATCTGATATCCAAGAACCGTTCACTGTGGAGGTGGTTGCTTCGGAGATCGGAGTGGAGTCAGTCTTATCGCAGGGGCCCAAAACTCTAACTAACCTTCGTCCATGTGCTTTTCTTTCTAAAAAAAAATTTCACCTGTAGAGAGAAATTATGATATTGGGAATCAGGAGTTACTTGCTGTCAAATTGGCCTTTGAGGAATGGAGGCATTTTTTGGAGGGGGCGGTTCATCCAGTTACGGTGGTCACGGATCACAAGAATTTAGCTCACATTGAATTGGCTAAAAGGTTAACTCCTAGACAGGCCAGATGGTCCTTGTTTTTCTCTTATTTTAATTATTCTATTACATTCAGACCAGGGTCTTAGAATGTGACTGCTGATGCTTTATCTCGTAGTCTAGATTCCATTTCTGCTCCAGAGCCTCAATCCTCCAATATTTCTCAGGGTATTGTAGTGTCTATGGTAACCTTGGAGCTGGAAGAGGGAATTTTTAAAGCCCAGTCATTGGCGCCTTCTACTTCCCCAGGGTCCAAATCATGTGTGCCTGTGTATCTATGGTTGCGGGTATTACAGGAATTTCATGATTCCGTTTTAAGTGGCCATTCTGGGGTTACTGCCACAAGGAAAGCCATGGCTAGACTTTTTTTGGTGGCCATCCATGCATAAGGATATTAAAGATTTTGTATCTGCTTGTGAAGTCTGCGCACGCACCAAAGTCAGTCATAGCCAGCCGGCTGGGGAATTGGCTCCATTGCTGTAACAGAGAGTCACCCCCAGCCTGTACACATGGACCATACTGTAAACAGGCTTACATTAGCAGTCCTTGCCCTGTATCTCGTGGGGGCATGTTTGTCTTTGTTCCACTCTGCAGGGGTCATCTCCAATACACAAACCTGTACAGAGACTGCAGACAGGGTTTCTGGAATGTTCTTAGTCATTGGAGCTATGTTTAAGGGGGTGGGTGTTGGGATCAGCCCCTTTGTTCGGCAGAGATACTTATAGCTGTAGGAAAATAAGCCAGATTGTCAGTTAGTTGATGATGTGTTCTTTGAAGGACAGGTATCTGCAGCTGTGGCTGGATCCTGGTATCATGTATGGAGACTGGAGATTATTTTGCCACATGGAAGTGTGATGTCTCACCACCCTACTGGATTTGAGGACTGAATCTAAAGACGGTTGTTGTGTGGTGACCTGCAAAGGGCTGGGATTTTATGCTGATGTGAGATCCCATTGATAGTGTGTATTGTTAGAAGCAGCCACGTGGGACTGTGTTGTGTCCCTCATCTGCTGGATCTGTTAAATTCACCCAAGGACTATTACTATATTTTCCTGGCATCAGATTGCCAGGTGGCACCCCTAGATCTGCTCTTTGTGTGGACTCATTGTGGACTAATTACGGACGCTATGCATGCAAGGAGGAAAACAGAGCAAACGGGTGAGTGGAGTAAAAAAAATCATTTTTATTAATTTAATGCATACAAATATAATTGCAAGTAATGATAGCTAAAATCATGAAAGAAACAACACCACAGGATGAAAGAACAGAGACCCCCAGGCAAATAGACAGCCACCATGCATGAAGTGGCATACAAGTGCGTATAATTCAGTGATAAATACCACCTCACTACATCCACCTAGAAGTCACTGCACTGCGATATGTAAATATAGTGGTACACCAAGGGCGCTAAGTGCGCCAAATATAGAGAGCAGTATCTTACCGGGGATGGAGGCAGGAGCTGAATAAGCCCGGGGCCAGGTAGGGGCGAGCCCGACGCGCGTTTCGCGTGTGTGAAGACACATTTTCTCAAGGGAAGTAAACTGAATTATACGCACTTTGTATGCCACTTCATGCATGGTGGCTGTCTATTTGCCTGAGGGTCTCTGTTCTTTCATCCTGTGGTGTTGTTTCTTTCATGATTTTAGCTATCATTACTTGCAATTATATTTGTATGCATTAAATTAATAAAAATGATGATTTTTTTACTCCACTCACCCGTTTGCTCTGTTTTCCTCCTTGCATGCATAGATTGACTCTGGAGTGGGTGCTTTGGGCTTCCTGCCTAAGGGGGGCTGTCTGTACAGCCTCACCTTTTTGTTGACATTTTGATAATGTCACTGAGGTTTGTGCGTTTAATTACGGACGCTGCAGAATTACTTTCATTTGTGTTGTCCCAGTTCCCTGTTCCAATAAATCTTGTTGGATTGTTTATTGGCCTGGTTTCTCTTCCTGCTCTGTCACATACCCCGTCACAATTGCCTATTACAGAAAGACCATTGACTCATTTGTGCATGGATTCCATTACAGATTTTCATCTGTCTGATGAGAAGACTGCTATCTGGGTGGTAGCTGATCAATTCAGCAAACGACTCTTTTTGTTCCTTTGTCAGGATTACCTAATGGAGAGACGCTCTCCAGCTTGTTCATCTCTCATATTGTAAGGTTATATGAGATCCCTCTGAACATTGTGTCTGATAGGGGAGTGCAATTTGTCTCTTAATTTTGGAGAGCTTTTTGCAATAAACTAGGGATTGACTTGTCATTTTCATCTGATTATCGCCCTGAATCCAATGGTCAGACTGAGAGGACAAATCAATCTTTGGAATAAATTTAAAGGTGCTTTGTGGCAGTGCAACAGGAGGACTGGTCTTCGTTTTTGCCTCTTGCTGAGTTTGCTTTCAACAGTCCAATAAATTAATCTACCGGAATCTCACCATTCTTCTGTAATTATGGTTTTCATCCCCATTTTGGCAAATTTTCTAGGATTAGTTCGGAAAACCCTGGGGTGGAGGTTGCCAAGCAGAGACTTAGAAATGTCTGGAGGGAGATTCAAAAGAAAATTGGGACTGCCCAGATTCGCCAAAAACGTAAGGCTGATAGAAAACGGTCAGTTGGTCCTGCTTTTAAGATTGGGAACAAGGTTTGGTTGTCATCTAGGAAAATTAAACTTAAAGTGCCGTCGGCGAAGATGGGTACAAAGTTTATTGGTCCATATGAGATCCTAGAGGTGATCAATCCTGTGGCATTTTGGTGAAAGCTTCCTCCATCCCTTCGCATCCCTAACGTATTCCATAAATCCCTATTAAAGGAGTATGTCCCTTCTGCATTATCTCCCTCATCCCTGCATCCTTCAATTTTAGTAGACGGTGGCCTAGAGTATGAGGTTCAGAGGGTTGTGGATCCTTGGAGTGTCTGTAATTCCCTTTAGTACCTCATCCACTGGAGGAGATATGGACCAAAGAGAGATCCTGGGTCCCTGCTCAAGATGTGAGGCCATCGGTTAGTCAGGGCCTTCCATCTAAAATTTCCTGGGAAGCCTGAGGGTCCAGTGGCCCCCTAGAAGAGGGGGTACTGTCACAGTTCCACCCCTCAGGGTGTCTGGGATGCAGTTACTGACAGTTCGGCCGTCCAATCTGGTACAGGGGTGTGCTGAAGCTGTCAGTACTTTGATTGACAGCATGTCCATCTAATCTGGTTCAGGGGCATGCTGAGCTGTCAGTGTGTTTATTGACAGCTCAAATAGCCAATCTGTGACTGGGAGGAGTCAGCTGTCTCAGGTGTCCACTATTCCGGGTAAATGCCATGCCTACTTAACTGAGCAGCTTCTTACAGACCACTGCCAGACAAACATTCATCTTGTGTGCTTTCCTGAGCCTTGAGTTCTATATGTTTGATCTGTTGCCTGACCTTGGACTTAGGTCTAACCATCCGCCTGTTTAACCCCTTCAGCTCTGATCCGTTATCCTCCCGATACTCTAACCTTGGAACTTTACCTGACTACGCTTTTTTCTCTTCATTCTGTCTATGACATACCCTCCTGGCTTCTGGCCTTGGCTCCCTGACCCCTCGGACTCACGGCTTAGCCATGAGGAGTAGCGTCACAATCACGATTAATAACTGACTAGCTGAATCCTACTAAGCTCTATGTAGAAACCGGAGGTCAGTTTTCCCTGCATGAGTCATGAGTCACTGCCAAATTTCCTGTCGGGGGGAGGAGGAGCAACTGGATCAGGAGTTGAATAGGGGAATGACAAATGCAGGAACAAGTGACTTCCTGTTTCTACATAAAGAAGAGAAAAAAGAAGAATTAACTTGGGTGAAAGGCAAAATGAGCAATTGTACGTAGACAGTGCTATATAATATGATGACTGCAATATGTTAAGAGGATAAAAACTCTGATGGGAGGATTGATTCCAGCACAGAACAGCATGGCTTTAAAACAATCTAGTCTCATTGACCGATCCTGAGGGGCATCTCCATAGCATTGCATTGGTCCTGTTCTAGTTATAAGAACTTGTGACTGCTGCAACCAAACACTGACTAAAGCAGTGATATGTTGGTTACCATTACCACCACTGATCAGCTGCAGCGGTAACACGTCAGTAAAATGTTTATAAGGGTCCTCGTGTCCTAGACATCTTATAAGAATTTTTACACACTAGGAAATATCCACTCTCAGAGTATACAAAGCATGTCATTCCAAGGGTCGTAGCCACAGTGGATGCATAGGTAGCAGGAACCCCCAAGACCCTCGTGCCTGAGGAGACCCAAAGATCCCCTGCCACTAATAACTGTGTCTCCTGTATTCCCCAGGCATATGTAAGTTTAGGTTTTCAATGGGCAAATGGGAGAAAACTGCTACCAGTCCACTGCACATCATCCATGATAAGAAAATATGCTTTAGGGCCCATTTATAGATGAGCAGACTGCGCCACTTAAATGACCGCTCATCGACTATGTACAACCTGATTGGCAGTTGTACAATCTCCTTAAGGTACTGTCACACTTAGCGATGCACCAGTGATCCCGACAACGATATGATCCGGTCAGGATCGCTGGTGCATCGCTAAGTGGTCGCTAGTAAGCTGCCAAACAGGCAGATCTTACCAGCGACATAGCAGCGGTTGGCGGTCGCTACTTACCTGTCAGACGAGGCGATCCTGACGTCCTCCCGCCTGCGTCCACGCGTTGCTCGTCGGCGCCACAGGAAGCCCAGCAGGAAGCTGACGACGAGAAACGGCCCAGGCCGTTCTCGCACGATCAGCGATAACCAGCGGGAGAGCCGGTCAGAGGTAAGTATCACACATAGCGATATCGCTAGCAATATCGCTGCTACATCACAAAACCAGTGACGTTATAGCGATATTGCTAGCGATATCGATTAGTGTGATGGCCCTTTAGACAAGTCAATTGTTTACACAGGTTGATGTGCTGCTGATAACGCTGACTGTAATGCCAGCAAGAATGATCCAATCACCCCACAAACAAGTGCTTCATTTGTTTGGCATGGGAATTGCCAGTATAAAAACATAAGATAATAACCGACGAATGAACATTCTAAGGAACACTTCTTCCCAATTATTGACCCATTGTCTACATTGTTGGGTTCAAATAATGATCATCAATGTGTATCAGTGCTTAATATTATAGGCATATGATAGGCAAAAGATTTTACATGATATTAAAAAATAATCAGAGCCTAATAAAAAAGAGCTGCAAAAAGCACATTAATACATTTACATTCTAAAACATAATTAGCATACGTACAAAAGTGTACATCAATATAATACAATTTCGGAAAATAAAACCATTCATCAAGCGTCCAGCCCAAGTTACACTTCTGATTATTCTATACAGAACACAGAGACATAACACTCTCCTGTGTAAACATGTGCTGCCGAGAACAATCATATTTTATTCTCACGGAATGATTGAACAAGCAATTATTTTGTGCACATAGAATTCTGGTTTATCTGTCTAAACAGGCATTTAACCAAGTGCAGATTAATTGCTATGTCAAAACCAAGCATAAGTTTGCTTATACATTGAAGCCAAACTGCAATTGAAAGTATATTTTCTTTCACAAATATTAAAGGCTTTTACTCTGTAATCTGAGAGTAGCATGATGTTGGGGCTAACACCCTGATTACAGTGATGTGTCATTTGCTGGTCTGCTTGCTGTCATTTTGCCGATCTAGCAGCACTCAAATGCTGAGCTCTGTGTAACCCCACCCACATTACTGATTGGCAGCTATATGTGCACTGTGCATAGGCAGAAAGCTGCTAATCAGTGTTGGTGGCGAGGATACACAGAGCAGTGGACTAGTAAGCACAAAACACCTAGTCCTGGGTAATGACACCAATGGTGTCACTGGCGCAGCCTAGGGGGCACTATCAGGGGACTTGTGAATGAGCGCATGGAGTGGAGGAACAAGGCACGCAGTGCACAAGTACCTGAGACTAAGCAGTGAGCACAGGACCTGGAGATAAGCAGTCACGTGACCAGGGGGCAGAGTCACAGCACATTAGGACAGGGAAGGCAGCAGAGCGTGTGGAGTACAGGGCACAGAAAGTTAACGTAGTGAAAGGAGAGCCGAGGGTCAAAAGCCAGATGAGAGCGTGGTACATAGGGATAAGACAGAGAGTAAACAGAGACGACCCAAGGGGTCAGATAACCAGGAAGGACAGGGCAGTACAAAGCAGGATACACAGGCAAAAGTCAGAAGACAAACTGGGTCATGCACAGCAAAGCACACATGCACAGAGGCACGAGTAACCTGGATCAGCAACCGCAAACCGAGTATACGGAAGTATCACCAACACCAAATCCAGGAACTGCCAACATTAAGTAGCCGCCCCAGAACCAAGAAGAGGCAAACTAGAATTAACCGTGACCTGACCAGGATGCAGGCGGAACAATCCTCTCCAGAGTCATGACATCTTGTAGTGATAATCTCCTGATGATGAAACACTGATTTTATTCACACAGCCCACTAAGTGACATATCACAGGAATCCAGGTATCAGATTATGATTATCTCAGATTACATAGAAAAATCTGCAGACAGATTCCCTTTAAGAATGGTGGTGCCATAGGTTTTAGTGATGTTTTAACAGTAAATATATACTGTGCTGTCACAACTCTATTGTCGGAAGTCCTGGGACCAGGGGCTCCTTCCCTGTCCCTAATGCTAGGGGCACCCTAGCTTGCCCGGTTAGCCAAATTACTTCTGATGGTGAAGACTCTGGGAACATGTATTTTGCCTTAGCTTATGAATCTGCTCTCAGTCAGTACCCTTCCCCACCCAGGGAAGAGGGGAGTAGTAGTAGTGTAATGTAATAAACCAACCAGACTAACAAGGTAATATGAACAGGGATAACAAAAAATACCAAACATACAAATATACTCACACAGACAACAAAGGAATGTATTGGGGAGTGGAGGATGGGGTTAAACCAAAGTAAGAGAAGAAAGGGAATTATCACACACTCAAAACCTAGCAATAGTCACAGATAAATCCACCAAACACCTTCTCCAATAATAACCACCAACAACCTCCAGCCACACAGCATAAGCTACATCTGACAATGAGTGCTAGCCAGGGCCCACATTACATAGGAGATGGGAGTGGCTAACAGTGCACAGTGTGATTTAAAGCAGGAAAGCTTGACCCCTGCACTGCTAAAAGAAACTTACAATATACACCTAATATGAAGGTGAAGTGCTTCTAATTAGTGCAGGCATAGCAGAAATCAGGCGCTACGATCTTCTGGCTCCTCTTTGTTGCGGTAAACCCGTGACATGTACCCTGAACATACTCTGCTTAGCACATTGAATGTGAGCAGAGCCTAAAAAATGATTAAATATTTATTTGATCATATGATATTGATGACCTATCCTTTGGATGGGTCACCTATATGACACTGGAGGGAGGATTGACACACTAAACACCCATCATTCTGCTTTCAGCTCTGAAGGAAGCAGGATGTAAACATTTCATGTAGCTGCACTGCACAGCATCATTTAATGTGAGTTTTCTGCTGTCGAGTACTACAGAGCAGCTCCTATTCCTAAGGAAATGTCATCAATATCATATTTCCTTAGCGCATAGGGATTTAACAGTACGTCCGCGGTGGGTATCCACAAGTGTGGAGAGGACTCAGAAGCAGAGAGCTCTCCAAACGTGATTTAAATATACAGTCTCATTCGACACTGTGAGTGAAGTCTCCTGCGATGTGATTGCAGGGTAACAATGGGTCATCTTGGTGGCTGGAGACCTGCTTAAGGAACCACCATTGCTGCCATCATCATATGCTTGTGAAGATGAGCCACAGGCTTATTGGAGACTGTGATTTAAACTATATACTACAATATTGTGATACTGCAGTAAATGGTATACGCAATCAGATCATTGCAAACTTATCTTTATGGGAATAAGTAAGCAAAAAATAAAATCTAAATGTAAAAAATATACAAAAAAATACAGAAAACTTTGAATCGCCCAAACTTTTCTTTCCTTTAGTAAAATATATATATATATATATATATATATATATATATATTGGGTGTTGCCGCATCCATAAAAGTCCAGTCAATCAACAATAAATCAATAAATAAAGAGAAAAAAAAATAAAACAACAGAATTGCAATTTTTAAGTCAGCACACTTCTCTCAAAAATGCAATTAAAATTAAAGAAAATTTTGGTTTTACCCCAAAATGATATCAATAAAACCATCAGCTCACCACACAAACAAAGAAGCCTTCACACAATTCCATGAAAAATCTAAGTTACATTTTTTTTCACAAACGTTTGAATTCTTTTTCAGCACTTACACAAAAAACCTTTACAAGTGTGATATTGCCATAATCATACTAAACTGAACAATCAAGTTGCCCAGAAATGCACTTTTTTTCAGAATTTCATCCCACTTGGAATTTGGTTTACCATCTTCAGTCCTTTGCATGGTATAATGAATGGTGTCATTCAAAACTCATTCTGCAAAAAAGAAGCCTTCATATGTTTGTGCTGATGGAAAAATAAAAAAAATGGGTCTTGGAAGAAGGAAAGGAAAAAAAATTAAAGCATAAAAATGAAAAATCCCCTAGTCCTTAAAGGGAACATGTAACCTCAGAAAGCGCTATTTACCTGCAGATATCGGGTTAATCTGCAAGTAAATAACTTTACAATGCTGCTTGGTCGCATCACTGAAAGCATGTCTACTGGGAGAAAATTAGCTTGTCATCAGCCCGGAGCCTCCAGCTTTCTGTCATGGGAGCATGCAAGGAGCGTTACAGTCATCAGTCACAGGACCACTCACTGCGCTGTGTGTACAGATGCCATACCACTTTGATTGACAGCTCACAGTGCAGTGCACTTACACTCAGAAAGCTGATAATCAAACAGCTAGGGTGTGCTTACGGCCGCCGCTCACAGTAAGGTGGGGAAGAGGTGACTGTAGCCACTCTGTGCATAACCCCATGACTGAAAGCTTCAGAAAGTTGTGGGAAGCAGGGTGTGTTGCAGTCCACGCTGCCGAGATTAACAAATCACCTGGGATGCAAGATGTTGTAGCAGTGTACTCCTTTATTTCCTCCTACGCGTTTCGGCGCCCTTCCTGGCACCTTCCTCAGGGATATCCTTTCTGAAGGTTTTTCCACGTGCGAGTGGTTGGTGGAGGTCCTGCAGCAGCTGATTCTGTGATATGCTCTCAAGCCAGTTGTGGGTTACACAACTGGAATAGGTGAGTGGAACTGTATTATACCGCTCATACTTCAAGTGTCACTAGTGATAGGGCACTATTGCGCCTCTTGTTCCCCCCACCATTTTTTGTATTGATGACTGAAAGCTGGCAGCTTCCAGGAGGAAATACCGTATATACTCGAGCATAAGCCAACCCGAGTATAAGCCGAGGCAACTAATTTTGCCATGGAAAACTGGGTAAGCTTATTGACTAGAGTATAAGCCAGTTATGAATTGTCCCCTCATCCCTGTCCTGGTATGTATGGCTCCCTCTGTTGTATGCATGGCTCCTCCGTCCTCCCCCTGTTGTATGCATAGCTTGGCTCGGCTCTCCCCGTCCTCCCCCCGTCATACTCACCCACTCCTGGGGCGGTCGCTGCAAGTCCTCCCTGCATCTTTCTGTTGTCCTGGCGAGGCAGCTTCTTCCTGTGTTCAGCGGTCACGTGGTACCGCTCATTAAAGTAATGAATATGCGCTCCACACCTATGGGAGTGGAGACGCATACATATTCATTACTTTAATGAGCGGTACTCCTGGGACAATTATTCGTGTATAAGCCGAGAGGGGCGGTTTCAGCATAAAAAAAAATGTGCTGAAAATCTCGGCTTATACACGAGTATATACGTTAAGTTCAATTTCTGCTGGTAGCTACACTTTCAGTATTGTGACCAGGTAGAACTGAAATATCTACCTGCAGATTAACCCCATATCTGCAGGTAAATAGCATTTTCAGAGGTGTCAGGATGCCTTTAAGGCATTAACTATGTACTTAAAGTGGTCTTTTTCACAGCTTCCCTGTGCTTGTTATCCAATTTTCCTGAGCTTCTGAAAGTTAAATCAGTAAAAGAGTAAACAGTAAAATAAATCATTTACCTGGGTAGAGCTAGTATTTAGCAGTGTCTATTACAGCTCTAGAAGGCTTGCTATCCAGCTTTACAGGGTCCTCAAATGGCGTACCTGTCCAGTTATGCTGTATGGGGTATTTAACATGGGAGAATTAGATTTCAGTAGTGCCCATTACAGCTCCATAAATATTCATAGCCAGCTTTCTCAAGATCTGGGACAAAAATTCTGCCAAGATTACTATTGTATTGGTATCTAATAATACACATCTAGGCAGACTGCAATCTGGGCAACCCGTAGGACATCCTCTGTGGAGCCGTAGTAAAGGCTGTATCACACGGGAAACATAGACTCAGTCATCACAGTGGGGTTATCCTGCTGCTCAGGGCCTAGACAGCAATTCTGCCTAGTAGGTTTCTGTCCTGAAGAAGAGGTCCTGGGTTGACCTCGAAATGCATTAACTCCATAAACCTGTTAAAATAATGTTCTCAAGTAAACCATCTATTTGTCAGTTTTCATCAGCAGCGTATCAAGTGACACTTCAATTAGATTTGTTTTAAAGATAAAAATGACACATTTCCTTTGCCTTTTAGGCAAAAAATATATTGTAATTGTGAGGCTATGGCCACTTTCTAAAGACTATAGGACAAATGGAGTCCACAGCTCTAAGAGATAGAGACTTTTTTTCCAGCACGGAGCACCGGTTTTGTTGTGTTTTATTAGATATTTTCTTGCTGTGTTTTATTAGTGATTTACTTGCTTGTCAGTTCATCCTCAGAAGACTGGTAAGGGTAAAGGGGGTTTTACACAAAGCGATATCGCTAGCAATATCGCTAAAACGTCACTGATTTTGTGACGTTATAGCGATATTGCTAGCGATATCGCTATGTGTGATACTTACCTCCGACCGGCTCCCCCGCTGTCTGTCGCTCATCGCGCGAGATCGGGCGGCTCCATTTCTCGTCGTCTGCTTCCTGCTGGTGCCGACGAGCGACGTTGGACGCGGGCGGGAGGACGTCTGGATCGCTGTGTGTGAAAGGTAAGTATCGTCCGCTGCGTCGCTGCTGCATCGCTGTGAGATCTTCCTGTGTGGAAGCTCACTAGCGATCATTTAGCGATGCACCAGCGATCCTGACCGGGTCGTATCGCTGGTCGGATCGCTGGTGCATCGCTAAATGTAAAAGGGCCTTAAATGTAAAGCAATCATCCTATCAATTCATTGTTCTACCAGCCTAGGCCTATTGTGTGGATGGAGAGAGTAGACCCAGTGGAGCCATCACCACAGGGGTCTCACATCTGCCTCAGGTGATGGAATATGCTTTGTTCTGTGAACTAAAGAATAATGTTTAAGGGGGAGGGAAAAATAGACACATGGGGTTGAATCAGGCAGTTTTTTTTGAGGACTTCGATGGAAGAGGATCCAAGCTGGGATGGATGGATGAACTATGGAGTTGTGGAGATTGATTGTTGGCTGGAGGGATATCCATGAGCTATGGTCGTGATATCCCCATCACCTGGAGGAACATAGGCTGTGACTGCACACTATACAGGCTGGAAATACCAAAAGCTGTGGACCAACCAAAAGTTGGGAGACAGTGAGAATCGCCTGTTATGGGGCCAGTGGAACTACCGTTCTCAGATTGGGAACTTGTGGACTGAGGACATTGTATGTTGGCCATCTACATAGATTTGTTGTACAACCATGGATGTATGGAATCGTTAACCTGTCTAGGCGATTTTTATAACCCACAACCTCAGATCTTCACAGCAATTTTTTACAATTTAACCCCTTTCCTACATTGGACGTACTATTCTGTCCATATGACCTTGGACCCAAGTCCCATGGACGGAATAGTACGTCACATATGATCAGCAGCGCTCCCGGGGGGAGCGCCGCTGATCGCGGCCAGGTGTCAGCTGATTATCACAGCTGACACCCGGCACTAGGAAAGCCTGCTGCAGTGCCTGTCAGATCGCCGATCTGACACAGGGCACTGCAAACTGTCTGATCAGCGATCTGACACTAGACAGTGATGTCCCCACCTGGGACAAAGTAATAAAGTAAAAAAAAAAAAAAAACACGTGTAAAAATAATTTTTTTAAAATTCCTAAATAAATTTAAAAAAAAATTCCCTAATAAATTCTTTTCTTTGTAAATAAAAAAACAATAAAAGTACACATATTTAGTATCACCGCATCTGTAATGACCTGCCCTATAAAACTGTCCGACTAGTTAACTCATTTAGTGAACCCCTTAAAAAAAAAAACAAAAAAAGAAAGCAAAAAACAATGCTTTATCATTATACCGCCGAACAGAAAGTGCTATAACGCGCGATTAAAATGACAGATATGAATAAACATGGTACCGCTGAAAACGTCATCTTGTCCCGCAAAAAACGAGCCACAATACAGTGTGATCAGCAAAAAAATAAAAAAGTTATAGCTCGCAGAATAAAGCAATGCAAAAATAATTATGTTTTATATAAGTTTTTATTGTATTAAAGCGTCAAAACATAAGAAAAATATAAATGAGGTATCGCTGTAATAATACTGACACAAAGAATAAAACCCCTTTATCAATTTTACCACATGCAAAATGGTGTAAACGCCCCTCCCCCAAAGAAATTCATGAAATGCTGGGTTTTGTTAATTCGGCGTCCCAAAAATCTAAATAAAAAGCGATCAAAAAATGTAACGTGCCCCAAAATGGTACCAATAAAAATGTCAACTCGTCCCTCAAAAAATAAGACCTCACATAACTCTGTGGGTCAAAATATGGAAACATTATAGCTCTCAATATGTGGTGATGCAAAAACTATTTTTACAATAAAAAGCGTCTTTTAGCGTATGACAGATGTCAAACATAAAAACCCGCTATAAATAGTAAATCAAACCCCCCTTTATCACCCCCTTAGTTAGGGAAAAATAATAAAATTAAAAAAATGTATTTATTTACATTTTCCCATTAGGGTTAGGATTAGGGTTAGGGCTACGGTTAGGGCTAGGCTTAAGGCTGAGATTAGGGTTAGGGGTGAGTTGGGGTTAGGGTCAGAGTAAGAATTGGTGGGTTTCCAGTGTTTTAGCACATCAGCGGCTCTCCAAATGCAACATGGCATCTGATCTCAATTCCAGCCAATTCTGCGTTGAAAAAGTCAAACGGTGCTCCTTCCCTTCCAAGCTCTGCCATGCACCCAAACAGTTGTTTATCCCCGCATATGGGGTATCAGCCTACTCAGAACAAATTGCACAACAACTTTTGGGGTCCAATTTCTCTTGTTACCCTTGGGAAAATAAAAAATTAGGGGCAAAAATATCATTTTTGTGGAAAAAATATGATTTTTTTTATTTGTATGGATCTACGTTATAAACTTCTGTGAAGCACTTGGGGGTTGAAAGTGCTCACCACACATCTAGATAAGTTCCCTGGGGGGTGTAGTTTCCAAAATGGGGTCACCTGTGGGGGGTTTCCACAGTTTAGGCACATCAGGGGCTCTCCAAATGTGACATGACACCCGCAGACCATCCCATCAAAGTCTGAATCCAAAACATCACTACTTCCCTTCCAAGCCCCGACGTGTGCCCATACAGTAGTTTTCTCCCACATATGGGGTATTAGTGTACTCAGGACAAATTGTACAACAACTTTTGTAGTCCAATTCCTCCTGTTACCCTTGGAAAAATAAAAAAATTGGAGACTAAAAGGTCATGTTTGTGTAAAAATATGATTTTTTTATTTTCACGCCTGGGCGTTACAAACTTCTGTGAAACACTTGGGGGTTCAAAGTGCTCACCACACATCTAGATAAGTTCCTTGGGGGGTCTAGTTTCCAAACTGGGATCACCTGTGGGGGGTTTCCACAGTTTAGGCACATCATGGGCTCTCCAAATGCGACATGACACCCACAGACCATTCTATCAAAGTCTGAATCCAAAACGTCACTACTTCCCTTCCAAGCCCCGACGTGTGCCCATACAGTAGTTTTCTCCCACATATGGGATATCAGTGTACTCAGGACAAATTGTACAACAACTTTTGGGGTCCAATTCCTCCTGTTACCCTTGGGAAAATAAAAAAATTGGGGACTAAAAGGTCATGTTTGTGGAAAAAATATGATGTTTTTTTATTTTCACGCCTGGGCGTTATAAACTTCTGTGAAGCACTTTGGGGATAAAAGTGCTCACCACACATCTAGATAAGTTCCTTGGGGGGTCTAGTTCCCAAAATGGGGTTACTTATGGGGGGTTTCCACTGTTCAGGCACATCAGGGGCTCTCCAAACGCGATATGGCACCCGATGTCAAATCCAGCCACTTTTGCGTCAAACGGCACTCCTTCCCTTCCCTACCGAGCTCTGCCATGCGCCCAAACAGTGGTTTACCTCCACATATGGAGTATTAGCATACTCAGGACAAATTGCATAATAACTTTTGGGGTCCTGTTTCCCTTGGGAAAACAAAAATTGGGGGTGAAAAGATCATTTTTGTGGAAAAAAGATGATTTTTTTTAATTTTACGGCTGTACATTATAAACTTATGTGAAGCCCTTGGGGGTTCAAAGTTCTCATCACACATCTAGATATGTTCCTTGGGGGGGTCTAGTTTCCAAAATGGTGTCATTTGTTGGGGGTTTCCACTGTTTAGGCACATCAGGGGCTCTCCAAATGCAACATGGCGTCCGATCTCAATTCCAGCCAAAAAAGTCAAATGGCGCTGCTTCCCTTCTGAGCTCTACCATGCGCCCAAATAGTGGTTTATCCCCACATATGGGGTATTAGCATACTCAAGATAAATTGCACAATAACTTTTGGGGTCCTGTCACCTTTGGAAAAATAAAAATTGGGGGTGAAAAGATCATTTTTTTGGAAAAAATATTAATTTTGTGGTGACATGGTGCCCGATCTCAATTCCAAAAAATTTTGCGTTGAAAAAGTCAAACGGCGCTCGTTCCCTTCCGAGCTCTGCCATGCGCCAAAACAGTGGTCCCCCCCACATATCAAGTATCAGCGTACTCATGACAAATTGCACAATAACTTTTGCAGTCCAATTTCTCCTGTTACCCTTGGTAAAATAAAAAAAATTAGACCTGAAATAATTTTTTGGTGAAAAATGTTCATTTTTTTTTTAAACATTCAAAAAATTCCTGTGACGCATCTGAAGGGTTAATAAACTTCTTGAATGTGGTTTTGAGCACCTTGAGAAGTGCACTTTTTAGAATGGTGTCACTTTTGGGTATTTTCTATCATATAGACCCTTCAAAGTGGCTTCAAATGTGATGTGGTCCCTAAAAATAATATGGTGTTGTAAAAATGAGAAATTGCTGGTTAACTTTTAACCCTTATAACTTCCTAACAAAAAAAATATTTTGGTTCCAAAATTGTGCTGATGTAAAGTAAACATGTGGGAAATGTTACTTATTAAGTTTTTTGTGTGCCATATGTCTGTGATTTAAGGGCATAAAAATTCAAAGTTGGAAAATTGCAAAATTTTCTAAATATTCGCCAAATTTCGTTTTTTTTCACAAATAAACGCAAGTTATAATTAAATTTTATGACTAACATGACGCACAATATGTCACAAGAAAACAATGTCAGAATCACCGGGATCCACGGAAGCATTCGAGAGTTATGACCTCATAAAGGGACAGTGGTCAGAATTGTAAAAATTGGCGGGGTCATTAATGTGCAAACCACCCTTGGGAGTAAAGGGGTTATAAATTACAAAAAGCATAATGGACTGATGCAAAAGTTTGTGCACCCATGGAGATTTGTGTGCTCAGATAAGTTTGACGAAGATTCCAGACCTTAATTAGCCTGTTAGGGTTTTGGCTTGTTCACTATCATCGTTAGGAAAGACCAGGTGATGCAAATCTCCCCACTTTATAAAAACCCAGCTTCCTCTAACCTTGTGCCAAAAAACAGCAGCCATGAGTTCTTATAAGCAGCTGCCTAACAAAGCAAGAGAAGGCTATAAGAAGATAGCAAAGCGTTTTCAAGTCTCCCTTTCCTCAGTTCAAAATGTAATTAACAAATGGCAGCTAACAGGAATAGTGGAGGTCAAGATAAGGTCTGGAAGATCAAGCGCAATTTAAGTGAAAGCTGTTCATAGGATTTCTAGAGAGGCAAATCAGAACCTCAGCTTGACTGCAAAGGACCTTCAGAAAGATTTAGCAGACTCTTAAGTTGTGGTACATTGTTCTACTCTTCAGAGACACCTGCACAAATATGGCATTCATGGAAGAGTCATCAGAAGATAACCTCTCCTATATCCTCACCATAAAATTCAGCATCAGAAGTATGCAAAAGAACATCTAAACAAGCCTGATGCATTTTGGAAACAAGTCCTGTGGACCGATGAGGTTAAAATAGAACTATTGGTCCACAATTATCAAAGTTATGTGTGGAGAATTAAAGGCACAGAATGTCAGGAAAAGAACATCTTGCAACCATTAAGCATGGGAGTGGATCAATCACGCTTTGGGGTTGTGTTGCAGCCAATGGCACGTGGAACATTTCATGGGTAGAGGAAAGAATAGATTCAATTAAATTTCAACAAATTCTTGAGGCAAAAATAACACTATCAGTAAAAAAGCTGAATTTGAAAAGAGGATGGCCTCTACAAATGGATAACGATCCTAATCGCATGTCAAAATCCACAATAGACTACCTCAAAAGGCGCAAGCTGAAGTAATTTTTTAAATGTAAAAGGTGAATAAATATTCCATATGTTGTGCAAATGGAATAGACAACAGATGGAAATTATTGGCAAATATCAAGACACCCTCAATAAAGGAATGGTTCTGCAGGTGGGGACCACAGACCACATCTCAGTACCAATGCTTTCTGGCTGATGTTTTGGTCACTTTTGAATGTTGGTTGTGCTTTTACACTCGTGGTAGCATGAAACGGACTCTACAACCCATACAAGTGGCTCAAGTAGAGCAGCTCATCCAGGATGGCACAACAATGCGAGCTGTGGCAAGAAGGTTTGCTGTGTCTGTCAGTGTAGTGTCCAGAGGCTGGAGGTGCTACCAGGAGACAGGCCAGTACACCAGGAGATGTGGAGGGGGCCGTAGGAGGGCAACAACCAAGCAGCAGGACCCCTACCTCAGCCTTTGTGCAAGGAGGAACAGGAGGAGCACTTCCAGGGCCCTGCAAAATGATCTCCAGCAGGCCACAAATGTGCATGTGTCTGCACAAATGGTTAGAAACCGACTCCATGAGGATGGTCTGAGTGCCCGATGTCCACAGATGGGGGTTGTGCTCACAGCCCAACACCGTGCAGAACGCTTGGCATTTGCCACAGGTCACGAGGATTGGCAAATTCGCCACTGGCACCCTGTGCTCTTCACAGATGAAAGCAGGTTCACACTGAGCACAATGTGACAGACTCTGGAGACACCATGGAGAGCGTTCTGCTGTCTGCAACATCCTTCAGCATGACCAGTTTGGCAGTGGGTGAGTAATGGTGTGGGGTGGCATTTCTTTGGAGGGCCGCACAGTCTTGGGCTGTGAGCACAACCCCCATCTGTGGAGGTCGGGCACTCAGACCATCCTCATGGAGTCGGTCTCTAACTGTTTGTGCAGACACATGCACATTTGTGGCTTTCTGCAGGTCATTTTGCAGGACACTGGCAGTGCTCCTCCTGTTCCTCCTTGCACAAAGATGGAGGTAGCGGTCCTGCTGTTGGGTTGTTGCCCTCCTATGGCCATCTACACGTGTCCTGGTGTACTGGCCTGTCTCCTGGTAGCGCCTGCAGCTTCTGGACACTGCGCTGACAGACATAGCAAACCTTCTTGCCACAGATCGCATTGATGTGCCATCCTGGATGAGCTGCACTATCTGAGCAACTTTTGTGGGTTGTAGAGTCCGTCTCATGCTACCACAGATGTGAAAGCACAACCAACATTCAAAAGTGACCAAAACATCAGCCAGAAAGCATTGGTACTGAGATGTGGTCTGTGGTCCCCACCTGCAGAACCACTCCTTTATTGAGGGTGTCTTGATAATTGCCAATAATTTCCATATGTTGTCTATTCCATTTGCACAACAGCATGGGAAATTGATTGTCAATCAGTGTTGCTTCCTAAGTGGACAGTTTGATTTCACAGAAGTTTGATTTACTTGGGGTTATATTCTGTTGTTTAAGTGTTCCCTTTATTTTATGAGCTGTGTATATTTGCCTAAAATCAAGAGGAATTGTGCCATCTTTAAATTTAGGCCTTTTAGAAATCATTTCATCTTCAACTTCCTTAACTGTTCACAATAACAGCAATTTTGACCACGGTGCCCAAAGTTTTACATGCCACTGTAGTAGATTAGCTTGATAAAAGCTGTTGTTATGCTAAGACATGATATGCTTTATTGCAGACTGGTCTAGCATTCTTTTCTATATAGCCCTGTATACACCTGATGTATGGGGTGTCCTGATGTGCAGTCCCTTTGTCCTAGTGGGTAGTCCCTATGGGGTGTCCTAGTGGGTAGTCCCTATGGGGTGTCCTGGTGGGCAGTCCCTATGGGGTGTTATGGTGTGCAATCCCTATGGGGTGTCCTGGTGTGAAATCCCTATGGAGTGTCCTGGTGGGCATTCCCTATGAGGTGTCCTGGTGGGTAGTCCCTATGGGGTGTCCTAGTGGGCATGTGCCATGTGGTAGGTTTCCACGTACATTGGGTATTGGGGTGGCACCCTCCAGTAAGCACATGGGCTGCTCCCCTCCTACATGACAGCAGTATAAAGCTGCAGCATCTTCATCCAGGCTGTGCCAGCAGCAGCCTCCCCTGTGTTCCTATGGAGATACTGTAGAAGGGAAGACCGGGCCGCCAGAGCTGCTGAAGCGCTGGGTCCAGAACTGCTGGGGCCGAACCTCCTGTTCCTGGGGGGGAACGAGATTGCAGCCGGAGTGAGCCAGTAACCAGGGTGAAGGGGGCGTGGCCAGTCAGTGTGAGGTAAAATGGGTTGTGTGACAACGAAGCTGTCTTCCAGCCAGAATGCTGATGAGCTACAGACTGAAAACGCTGAGAGGGGAGCGACAGGCCGCCCGTGAAGAGAAAGGGCGGCATAGTGAGGGACTCGCCGAAACCGTCGTGTGCACAGTGAAGCGTGCGACCGATGGAGCATCGCAGCTCTGACATCCAGAGAGGCGCATGTGGGGCAGAGCACTGCTGCGCAGCCCTTCAGGTGATGGCGGCTGCTCAAAGAGATGCGCTGAGAGGAATCCTGCGGAGAGCTCTATTCTTTTGCTCCGCCGATAAATGGACTAGGTGCTCAGTGGGCAAAACCGGAGACAGCTCGCTGCCGCCAGAAGTAGGACTGTGTGCTGGGCGAGGACGCCAGCAGACACCACACTGACCGCCGCCAGCTTCCTGCTGCCCACGGGACCTTCAGCGAGTGACAGGCTGCGGAGCCACCATAAGTGAACTGTGAATCAGAGACTGTTACTTACACCGTTTATTCAGTTTAGTTTTGTTCCCTTTTACCCTGCTAGCTCCCTGCATGGAGTTCCCTGCTGTTCATTATAGTTAACCCCTGCTCTGCAGCATTTGTGTTACAGCATCCCAGCACCTATGGGATGTCCTGGTGGGCAGGCTGTCCCTAAGGTACTAACCAGGCAGATGCAGCCGACCCAGCTCTGGGTGCCGCCAGAAGTAGGACTGTGTGCTGGGCGAGGTCGCCAGCAGACACCACACTGACCGCCGCCAGCATCCTGCTGCCCACGGGACCTTCAGCGAGTGACAGGCTGCGGAGCCACCATAAGTGAACTGTGAATCAGAGACTGTTACTTACACCGTTTATTCAGTTTAGTTTTGTTCCCTTTTACCCTGCTAGCTCCCTGCATGGAGTTCCCTGCTGTTCATTATAGTTAACCCCTGCTCTGCAGCATTTGTGTTACAGCATCCCAGCACCTATGGGATGTCCTGGTGGGCAGGCTGTCCCTAAGGTACTAACCAGGCAGATGCAGCCGACCCAGCTCTGGGTGCCGCCAGAAGTAGGACTGTGTGCTGGGCGAGGTCGCCAGCAGACACCACACTGACCGCCGCCAGCATCCTGCTGCCCACGGGACCTTCAGCGAGTGACAGGCTGCGGAGCCACCATAAGTGAACTGTGAATCAGAGACTGTTACTTACACCGTTTATTCAGTTTAGTTTTGTTCCCTTTTACCCTGCTAGCTCCCTGCATGGAGTTCCCTGCTGTTCATTATAGTTAACCCCTGCTCTGCAGCATTTGTGTTACAGCATCCCAGCACCTATGGGATGTCCTGGTAGGGAGGCTGTCCCTAAGGTACTAACCAGGCAGATGCAGCCGACCCAGCTCTGGGTGCCGCTTTGTGGGGGCATATGCCATGTGGTAGGTTTCCCAGTACAGTGGGTATTGGGGTGGCACCCTCCAGTAAGCACATGGGCTGCTCCCCTCCCACATGACAGCAGCATCAAGCTGCAGCATCTTCATCCAGGCTGTGCCAGCAGCAGTGTTCCTATGGAGATACCACGCCGAGGATGACGGGGGGCAAGGCTGCTGGTCAGGGAGCACTCCTTGAAGGCTGACAAGGCGAGCTGGCAGGTCAGGGTGGGCACAGGGACTGATCAGCAGCCGGGGTGTGGAGGCTGCTGGCTGGGAGCAGAGGGAGAAGGTGGAGCGGGAGGAGGAGGAGGAGGACGGGCAGCTGCAGCGTGGGGCTGGGAGGAGGTGCGAGCAGCAGTGACAAGCTGGCAGCCCAGACACCACTGCTGCTCCGCAGGCTGCTCCTGCTCTCCTGCCCGGCAACTTTGACTCCAGCTCCGCAGCCAGGGAAGCCTGCGCCGAGTCCCAGGAGCAGCCGCTCGCCGGGGATTACGAGAGAGTTACTCACGGGCTGCGCGGAAGAATGGCTGTGAGGTCCCGGAGACCCTGGATGAGTGTGGTAGTGGGACTAATCCTGGGATTTACTGCTGCCTCCTGGCTCATCGCCCCCAAAGTAGCAGAGATGAGCGAAAAGAAGAGAAGGTCCAATGTCTGCTCCTTCTATAGTAGAGAGCGGCTCCAGACGGGGCAGCATGGGGGCCTGGGGAGCCCCAGCAGGGATGACCCTGGCCACGGGAAGGATGGAGTGCCACCCAACACTGCAGCCTCCAGACCTGCAGAAGACCCAAAGAAGGAGGACACCAACAGTAGCAGCAGCAGACACAGGGTTAACCACAATGGAAGTGGGGACTGGGGTCCCCCAGAGGAGAGCCAGAGACACTTCCTCTATGTCGGGGTTATGACAGCCAAGAAGTACCTGGATACCAGGGCAGTAGCAGCCTACAGGACCTGGGCACCTTATATCCCAGGGAAAGTGGAGTTCTTCTCCAGCCAGGGCTCAGAGGAGATCCAGCTGCCCGAACCTGTGCCAGTCATCTCCCTGCCAGGGGTGGACGACTCCTACCCTCCTCAGAAGAAGTCCTTCATGATGATCAAGCACATGCATGACAAGTACCTGGATAAATATGAGTGGTTCATGAGGGCTGATGACGATGTGTACATCAAAGGCAAGTACCTGGCCCCTAGTGTCACATTATAGGATAGGGGCATGGAGGGGGTTACATAGAGCCGGAGACCCCAACTCAGATTATTCTGTATGTGCAGGGGCTTCCTGACCTCACTACACATGATCTGGGCTTAGAGCAATGGAGTCAGGACTAGTTCAAGAGTTTATGTCCAACCCAATACACATCAATCATTGTGATCTAGTGTAACTGCACCTGAGGCTCCATAAGTGGAAATAATGGAACAGAACCTAAAACATTATAATATAGAAGGAACAGGAGTAGTAAAACCAATGAAAATGTACTCAACATGTCTAAAAGATTATTAGGGGATTCATTCATTTATTGTAAGGCACATTTAGCTCTGGACACAGCTGTCAGCCTCAATCGCAATGATCAATCCTACTGTTTTTGGGACCTTCAGAAACGTTAAAACAGTTTTCTGCCCATCACAAATGTCAGATATGTACTTCTCTAGAAAGGTGCATGGGCTCCCACATGATTGTATGTGACTTACTGGAGTTTATCATGTAGGATGAGGACCCATCATGTTCCGAAGCGAATTACATAATCCATATTCCTAAATTCTTGCCTTGCTCCCCAGGCTCTTACATTTTGGTGGAAAAATGCAGAAAATGTCTCTGTAAAATAATCCAGGCATCAACTTACAAATATGCATCACCGTCTCTAACGGCATTTTGTAGGCCAAGCTATAGTTAAAAATGTATGAAGAAGGAATTTTCCAGCATAAGGAGTAATGGTAAAAGCAGAGTATTTAGTTAGTATAGCAGTGACAAGAACAAGTGATGCCTGAGGTCACACCACAAAGAGTCTGTATGCCAAGACCGGCTGAGTCAAGGGAAAGAAAGTCTTGATTCATTGTTCCTTCCATCACTCAGGGCAGCACTTCAATGACAATTTCAATTGATCAACGTCATGGCTTGTCTTGTAGGGTCATTGGAGACTGAAATCCCCTTACTGACAGCATGCAGCCTGTTTACTAACAGAGAATTGTTTGCCTACACATTTTGATGTTGTCATAACAGTTACGAAAAGTAGCAACACATAATGGAAACTCAATAAAAGGTTGTAGTAATTATGTATACCTGGCTGACATAGAGCACAACAGTATACAGAGGCTATGTACAGTATGAAGAATGTGACCTGGTGCCGTCACCACTGAGGCTCAGTCTAATGCCGGAGTCACACTTGCGAGAAACTCGCACGAGTCTCGTGTCTCAATACCCGGCACTCGGGATCAGGGTGTGCGACCGCATGTATTTCTGTGCAGCTGAATGCTCTGGTCCGAGTGCCGGGTATTGAGAAGCGAGACTCGTGCGAGTTTCTCACAAGTGTGACCCCGGCCTAATTTTCCTAAATGAAGAACTCACATGAGGGCCAAATTATTCGATTTTAATGTATTGGCAGCACAGTGGCTCAGTGGTTAGCACTGTTGCTTTGCATTGCAGTGGTCCTGGTTTCATATCCCACCAAGGACAATATTTGAAAGGAGCATGTATGTTTGTCCAATTTTTGCATGGGTTTCCTTTCACCTTCCAAAGACATACAGATAGCACGGTGGATCATGTTGCTTTGCATTGTTGGGGTCCTGGGTTCAGATCCCACCAAGGACAATATCTGCCTTAAGTTTGTGGGCTTCCTCCTCACACACCCCAAAGTGATAGGGAATGTAGATGGTGAGCCCCAATGGGGTCAGCGATGATAATGTGTGTAATTAATGGCACAATGTAAGCAAAGCATAATAAATAAAACGGGTTGATTTATAGCCAAACTCCCTGTTGTATAAGGCAGTAGTTTGGCACCCTCAGAGGCCTACAGGCCCATATATGTTTTTTTTCTTCTGGAATGGAAATAAGACTTAGTATGTGCCACTGGCTGTGGTATTACAGATATAGTGTCCCTAGAGGGTCCTAGGACAGGCTACTCCTGATATGCTGCCTCATGGGAACAATATGGCAGCACATGGAGTGCGTATGGCTTCATAGTCTGGAGTTGTGGGGACTCTGTAGTACCGGGAGGAATCATAAGATGGACATACGAGCGCCACATCTAGTCCTGGTCAGATATGATCCAAGGGGTGCAGTGTTCCGTAGCTTTAGTGTATGTTGTAAATATTGACAATATTTTATGTTTTTCTGCCATCATCTACTGACCACTTGTATCGTTCCTGTGAACACAGGTCCTTTGTGTCCTGTCTTTCTTAAATCCTGCTATTTTCAACTTTCAGTGACACTGAGGCGCACAATTTTGTTGGAAGTAAACCAATTATTAGCATTGCACTACTATTGCCCCGGCTTACAAAGGGCCAATCCGCTGCCGTTCGCTAGATCTCATTAGCACCGTGCTGTCAGCTCGCTGAGGGGATTGAGCTGGATGGTTCTTGTGTACACAGTGGTGTGCACACATAGAAGGGAATGTCGTGGTTTACGGTCTGGAGCCCCAATACTACAGTACTGCTGGGCCATAAAAAAAGAACATTGTAGTCTTGGCAGAAAATATACCGGTAATAGTGTAATTGATGTGACCATGGACTTAGGCTACGTTCACACCATGAGCTTTTGGTGAGTTTTTTACTTTGCACATTTTTGAAAAAATGCAGGTAACCTATTTTACTTAATAGGTGCAGAAAATTGGCAACATCAAGAGCTCATTGTGGGGACGTAGCCTTACAGAGCTGTTCCACTTCAAGCATAAGACTGTGTTCACACATAGCATAAATACTGTGTTTTTCCGCAGTTTTTTGTGCAGGAAAATAAAACAGTGCTTCCAATCTGCACCAAAAAATGCATAAAAAACACAGCAAAAAAGCAATGATAAGAGAAGATTGGTATTGCTTTTTTGATGTGGGTGCATGCAGAAGGCACAGGGATAAAAAGCAGTAAAAATGTCAGCATGTACGCCACATAGTGACATGCTTGTATCATATCCTATCAGTCTGTGTTTGGTGGGCATCGTGTCACTGTGCCTACAATTAGTCACTCATCAATAAGGTATGGAGCTTCTTCTTTCTACATATTGCAATCAGATTTCCACCAAACAGAGTTAATTGTTTTGTTATTAATTATAATGAACAGTTAATAATAATAATGATGTCCGTGATAATAAAAATCATTGAAAGATCCAAATCTATTAGGTTTACAAATTTTGGTTGATTGATTGCTAATTGTTGTCTTGGATTTAGATGGCAATAATATTAATTCAGTGTTACGCATATACAGAGATAATCTGCCGGCGTTCTATAGTAAATCTACAATGGCATTGTTTTTGTTTTGCCGCTTTTTGAGGCTTTCAAGGTCATGTATTATCGGGTAGCACTCGGACCAATGTTATATAATGGGGCAGCGCTGATGCACATTTTTTTTCACTGACAGGATCTGTTGCATGCTGCAGTTTCACTTTGAAATACATACAAAAGACTATGGGTGCGTGGAAAACATCGGACTGCCCTCGGACGGCATCTGAGTGCAGTCTGATATCCCCGGACTCACAGAATGGAGAAGAAGTAGAAATTTGTTTTCCATCTTCTTCTCACAGTGTGCTCCGATTCTGCTGTCCACTGTCAATTGGATCAGGGTCGTTGGCATAATTAGCCTGATTCTCTCAGATGGCAATCTATGGCCGTCTGGCCCTAGCTTAAGCTGCAAAATTTCTAGTAAGTTTGCATTAAAAGTGACAGTTAAAGGTCCCTCATAAACCAACAACGATACACAAAGTACCCCTATAAAACACGAGCTAGCAGCGCTCCCTCATAAGTCAAAAACGGTGGCCCTAAAAAAGGATTTAAAAGTTACAGACAAAATATACCATAAACCATAAGTAACTGGCAAAATATTTCTATAAGTCTGTTGTAAGAGCCACAGTCCAAGCCCAAAAATAAATATGAGGAAGAAGCAGAGTTCCTCCTTAAGGCTGGGGTCACAATTGCGAGTGTGACCTTGACCTAAAGGTAAGAGGGCAAGTTCCACGTTACCGTGTGACCTTAGAAGGACTTGGCCTTCTGCTGTAGCCCACTCCCCTCTACCCCTGCCCCCTTTCTCTGGGCAGCTGCTTCCCATGTAGTGTCTGCTCCACTCTTCTACTTAGTTTATGACATGGTTAAGTCCATGCTGTAAACAGGCAAATTTGCAGTTACAGTATATCCACACAGATAGTGCATTCACAATAAGTTTACATTTTGTTCATGTCACCAATAATATCACATACACTCCACATTATAAGGCTACTTTCACACTTGTGTTTTTTTGCTGCGCGTTTTTTGCGCACACAAACGCATGAAAAAAACGCATCATGCGTTTGTGTGCGTTTTTTTGCGGGTTTTGGTTCGTTTTTTGCGCATTACTATGTGCACGTATGCGCACCCATAGACTATAATGGGTGTTTTGCTGTAAAAAAAAAACGCATTGCGTGCGCATGCGTTTTTTGGGGGCAAGTCGGACGCACAAAAAATGCAACAGGATGCATATTGTGCCCCCGAGCGCACACTACAAAAAAACGCATGCGCATACAAACGCACACAAACGCATGTGTATGCGCACCCATGTTAAAGTATAGGGAAAAAAACGCATGCGCATACAAACGCGTACAAACGCATTTGTATGCGCACCCATGTTAAAGTATAGGGAAAAAAACGCATGCGCATACAAACGCGTACAAACGCATGTGTATGCGCACCCATGTTAAAGTATAGGGAAAAAAACGCATGCGCATACAAACGCGTACAAACGCATTTGTATGCGCACCCATGTTAAAGTATAGGGAAAAAAAAGCATGCTTTTTTTGCGCTACAGCGCAAAAAAAAAACGCAAGTGTGAAACCGGCCTTAGACGTGTGATTGCACCTCATCAAATGTCCATGACTAACAACATATTCAGTAATAGGAGTGACTTCCACTAAGGATCCGGCATGTGGTACACAATGCTACCTCTATGAGGCGCCATCCTCTCCCGATGAAGTAATACTGTACCTGCGGACTATGGCATGCATTAAAGAATGGCATTATTTGTTCTCCAGGATTCCTATATCAATCTTAGAGTAAATAAAAATGTTTCAGTAATAAATTGTAGATATCTGACCCCATAGCAGCTGTGGACATCGTATTACATATCTGTATGAGATGGATCCGCAGATCTGCTGCTCACAAAGTGAAAAGAAATGTTGAGGAAATTGCTAGTCTTAAAGATAGTAATGTACGGGCTAAGATGCACTTGTTATTTTACAGCTATCAGACCTTTTCATGATTTGTCTGTTTGGTCGCAATCATAGAACATAAACTGAAGGGTTCATGAAGGATTGCAGTCACCGAGTTGCAGTTTATAAATGACTTTGTAGCCAGAACAGACAGTAGTTGGCAGATGGATAAATACCTAATAAATCAAGTTTGGTGCAGAGGCACAATTTTAATTCGATTAAAAAAAACGATTAGAATTTTTATGGCACCTTACATTTAACTTACTTCTTAGTGCCCTAAACTATGCAAAAGTCTCTAGATCTTTATATATATAATGTGTATCATTTATTTCAGTTCTTCAATACAAAAAGTGAAACTCATATATTATATAGAGTCATTACAAACAGAGTGATCTATTTCAAGTATTTATTTCTGTTAATATTGATGATTATGGCTTACAGCCAATGAAAACCCAAAAGTCATTATCTCAGTAAATTAGAATAATTAACAAAAAAACACCTGCAAAGGCTTCCTAAGCGTTTAAAAAGGTCCCTTAGTCTGTTTCTGTAGGCTCCACAATCATGGGGAAGACTGCTGACTTGACAGATGTCCAGAAGGCAGTCATTGACAGACTCCACAAGGAGGGTAAGCCACAAAAAGTCATTGCTAAAGAAGCTGGCTGTTCACACAGTGCTGCATCCAAGCATATTAATGGAAAGTTGAGTGGAAGGAAAAAGTGTGGTAGAAAAAGGGGCACAAGCAACTGGGATAATTGCAGCCTTGAAAGGATTGTTAAGAAAAGGCCAATCAAAAATTTGGTGGAGATTCACAAGGAGTGGACTGCTGCTGGAATCATTGCTTCAAGAGCCACCACATATAGACGTATCCAGGACATGGGGTACAAGTGTCGCATTCCTTGTGTCAAGTCTCGTGACCAACAGACAACTCCAGGAGCGTCTAACCTGGGCCAAGGAGAAAAAGAACTGGACTGTGGCTCAGTTGTCCAAGGTGTTGTTTTCAGATGAAAGTAAATTTTGTATTTCATTTGGAAATCAAGGTCTCAGTCTCTGGAGGAAAAGTGGCGAGACACACAATCCAAGCTGCTTGAGGTCTAGTGTGAAGTTTCCACAATCAGTGATGGTTTGGGGAGTCATGTCATCTGCTGGTGTAGGTCCACTGTGTTTTATCAAGACCAAAGTCAGCGCAGCCATCTACCAGGAAATTTTAGAGCACTTCATGCTTCACTCTGCTGACAAGCTTTTTGGAGATAGAAATTTCATTCTCCAGCAGGACTTGGCACCTGTCCACACTGCGAAAAACACCAATGCTTGGCTTAAAAACAACAGTGTCACTGTGCTTGATTGGCCAGCAAACTCGCCTGACCTTAACCCCATAGAGAATCTATGGGGTATTGTCAAGAGGAAGATGAGAGACACCAGACCCAACAATGCAGACGAGCTGAAGGCTGCTATTAAAGCAACCTGGGCTTCCATAACACCTCAGCCGTGCCACAGGCTGATCACCTCCTCGCCACGCTGCAGTGATGCACTAATACTGTAGATGAAGAAGGAGCGCAGACCAAGTATTGAGTGCATTTACTGAACATACATTTCAGTAGGCCAACATTTTGGATTTTAAAATAATTTTTTAGGCTGGTGTTATAAAGTATTCTAATTTACTGACATAATGATTTTTTAGGTTTTCATTGGCTGTGAGCCATAATCATTAACATTAACAGAAATAAACACTTGAAATAGATCACTCTGTGTGTAATGACTCTATGTAATATATGAGTGTCACTTTTTGTAGTGAAGAACTAAAATAAATGAACTTTTTGATGATATTCTAATTTTGTGAAAAGCAGCTGTCTGTCCATAAATTAATGAGAAATGACACATATCGCTCTAATCTATTGAATTAAAGAATTACAACTAGTACAATAATTTTTATGTAGTAGTTTTGAGAATCTGAGTCCATGGTTTTACCTTGGGTTTGAACATTTGTGTTTGAGCTAGACATGGTGAAGTGCCGACTTCACATCTTGGAATGTTCACATTTCTCATCCTGTAACTGTAATGGCTATACCATGCCTAAGTGACTGTCAGAATGGATCCCTCGGCTCGATTACATAAGGAAATGGGGTGAACTTTATAGAGAAATTGAATATGTCAGCAGGTTTTTGCTATGTGGTGTTAGTGTAGCAAAATATATGACAAGAAATTCCAACAATGTATCACTGATTCCAACAATGTATCGCTTACTGAACTGCTTGGTGTAGCTTTTATAGTTACACAAGCTGATAAAAAGACTCAGGTCCATCAGGTTCAACCTTTTTCCATCAATTACACATTTATGTCACTAAATTATCTATAATCCCCAATGTTATGTGTGCGGAGGAAATCGTGCAACCCTTTTTTAAATAAAAGCTCTTATTGTGTCTGCCATTACTACCTGTTGTGATACGGCATTCAACAGTCTGACTGCTCTAACTGCAAAGAACCCTTTCCTATTTAGCTGCTGAAATCACCTTTCTTCCACCCGCAATGATTGTCCCTTGGTCCTTAGTATGACCTTTGTGTCATGATCGTGGTTTGTGGAACCATTGTGCCACGGACCGCGGAGAGCTTGGGAGGTGCGTGACTAAGCGATCACCTGTCTATTCACTAGAGCTTCTGATGGTGAGGTTAGACATGGCTCCCGATGAATGCCAGGTGCCACTCCAGGGCAGACCAACGGTCACGCAGCAGCTGGACCCGAAGGACAGACTGGATGGAGCAGCAGGCAGAGCTTGCATCAGAGTGCTGCTGACCAAGCTCATATCAGAGTTCAGCAGACAGAGTTTGTGTCAGAGACAGAGTTTGTGCTAGAGTGCAGCTAGCAAGATTTGCTTCAGAGTGCAGCAAGCAAAATTTGCTTCAGAGTGCAGCAAGCAAGATTTGCTTCAGAGTGCAGCAAGCGGGTTCTGCACTTAGAGTACAGCAGGCAGGATTTGTACTTGGAGTACTATGGGCATAATCTGTACTTAGTGTACAACAGGCAGGACTTGCACTGGTATGCGGCCTTACACAACATATACTGAAACAGGAAGGTTGCTCAGGCACCTCCCCAGTGGAGAGGAAGCTATATATACATAATGCCTCAAAACCATTGGCTGGGAAGGAAATAGCAAGTGCACATTCTGGCCCTTTAAAGGGAACCTGTCACCCCCCCCCCCAGGCATTTTTAAGTAAAAGAGCCACCTTGTGCAGCACTAATGCTGCATTCTGTCAAGGTGGCTCTTTTATTTAGCGTCCCCTCCACCGCAGAAATAATCGTTTTTAAAATTGGTCGCTTATGATTTATTCACAATGCGGGGCTGGTAATCTTGGGCATGAGAGCTGCAGAGAAATACTGCGCATGCCCAAGATTCACAGCTCCGCAGTGTGAATAAATCATAAGTGACTGCAGGGCGGGATCTCTGGCCGCGCGTCCACGCAGGTGTGATAGGAAGGCCATGATGTGATGTGAGGGCACGGGCAGCGCTAACTGCGCATGCCCAAGAAAAGATATTACAGCACAGGCCCAAGGAATTGAAATGAACGCTGAGGAGGTGGCTCAAAATTCAAAAGGAGGACAAGACTGATGGATGTGAGGCGTCTGTGTCAGAGGGGGAAAGACCAGGTATGTCTGACCAATTTTAAAAATGATTATTTCTGCGGTGGAAGGGACGCTAAGTAAAAGAGCCACCTTGACAGAATGCAGCATTAGTGCTGCAAAAGGTGGCTCTTTTACTTAAAAACACCTGGGGGGGAGGTGACAGGTTCCCTTTAAGATGGCGGGAGCGTGCGTCCCCTTAGAACATGGCCAGAGACCCGACTGGAAGTGCCCCTGGGAGCATGAGGAAGAGAGGGACCAACTTCAGCGCGGGTGAGTGAACTGACATGCTGCGAAGCCAGAGTGATGATAACACTTTGGAAGGAATAAGTCATGAGCCAGTCCTTTGTACTGACCACACATATATTTATCCATATACTGTAAGTGAGATCTCTCCTGAGGTGTCCTTTTTTCTAAGGTAAACAAGCCCAACTCTTCCATCCTCTCCTCATATGAGAGGCCTTCCGTCCCTTGTAATCTAGTTGCCCGTATTTGAACTGACTCTAATTTCTGAATATCCTTTTTAAAATGTGGAGCCCAAAATTGGATCCCATATTCTAGATGTGGCCTCATAAGAGATTTATAAAGGGGGATTTATAAACCCTAACTCTTGCTTGTGTTTGCAGCTGCTTCCTGACATTGAGTGCTGCTGCTCAGCTTATTTGTAACCAGAATATCCAAGTCCTTCTCCTGTCCTGTAGTCCCGAGTACACTCCCATTTAATGTATATGCAGCAATAGGATTACTCCGTCCTAGGTGCAGTACTTTACATTTATCTACCTTAAACCTCAATTGCCTAGTGTTTGCCCATTCAGTCCTCTTATCCAGATCATTTTGCAATATTGTAGTGTCCACGTTAGATTTTAGTATCCTACATAGTTTGGTGTCATCAGTACAGACTGACATTTTACTCTCAATCTCATCCACTAGGTCTGTAATAAAAAGATTAAAAACAATTGGTCCTACCACAGATCCCTATGGTCCCCACTGCTCCCAGTACAGGTCTCTGCGGTCCCCAATGCTGACTATATCCCATTTGGAGAACGTACCATTTATGATGACTTTTTGTTTCCTGTCATTTAGCCAATTCCTTACCCATCTGCATTTAGTTTTCCCAAGTCCGTTCTTCTGTAGCTTCAGTATAAGGCCGGGGTCACACTTGCGAGTGCTATGCAAGAAATTCACGTGAGTCTCTCGCATCAATACCCGGTGCTGCGGCCAGCGGTTCAGACTGGAGCGTTCAACTGCATAGAAAGACATACAGCCGTACATTCTAGTCCCGAGTGCCGGTGGCAGTGCCAGGTATTGATGTGAGAGACTGGCTCAAGTTTCTCGCATTGCACTCGCAAGTGTGACCCCGGTGTTACACTGTTATTTGGTACAGTGTCACTTGCCTTTGCGAAGTCCAGATAAATCACGTCAGCCGCATTACCTACATCCAGATTTGCACTTACCTCCTCATAGAAACCCAACATGTTAGTTAGACATGACTTATCATTCATAAATTCGTGCTGGTTGTCAGTTATTATATTACTCTTTGCAATTTATTTCTGCAGTTCATCTCTTATGATGCCCTCAAAAACTTTGCACACTACTGATGTCTGGCTTACCGGACGGTAGTTGCTGATCCACGTTCTTACCTTTCTTAAATATCAGTACCACATCAGCCTCCCTCCAGTCCTGTGGCTCCACCCAGAGGTGTATCTAGGTTTTCTGGCACCAGGGGCAAGAATTCAGTTTGCCCCACTCCCCCCCAAGTACATATGTGATTTGCACACTTAGTCATGTATCGACGAGCTGCTCTTATTAATGCTCTCAATGTTCAGTGAAAAACTGAGAGAAGCAGGAAGAGAAGGTCGTTGTCACAGGACCATAAGTATGAAAATCGCATATGAGTGAAGTGTCCATGTGATGACTACTGGAACCTGCAGAGCTGAATCCTGACATTGCAGCTTCTGAATTCTCACAACGAATGCACTGCACACTTTTGAGATTCTCCCTTGCCAGTTGCAAAAGTCTACGGTCATGTCATCATAATCATGTGATTTGTATACTTCTGGGCACATTCCGAGCAGACATGTCCGCCCTCACTCTGTCCATTTTCGTTGAGAGAGGCCACACATGTCTAGTCAGCACGTGACTGCATGTATGTAAATCACCCGCACGAGAGAATCCTAACAGCGTGCAGTGAGCACTGTGAGAATTCAGAAGTCTGCAGTCACATAGAATGACTGCAGACTCATCACAGACCTGGACAACCCCTTTAATGCTTCTAACATAAATGAAAACATGAGAATAAGTCAGTGTCACAAATAACATTTACATCCAGGTACCTTATAGATCAGTGGTCCCCAACCTTTTTTGCACCGGGGACCGGTTTCAAGCAAGACCATTCTTCCATGGCCCGGCAGGGCGGGGATGGAGGTGTGGCAGGGGCGGGGCTTTGGTCATAAGGGGGCGGGGCTATGGACACGGTTGTAGTGTAGCAGTGCATACTTATAATTAAATAACATTTATAATGTGACTCAACTCACCATAGGTTTTGAATAAGTGCTCCATCACCCCCTTCTCCCCATCATTGCCTTCACCCCATCACTCCCTTCTCCCCATCATTGCCTTCTCCCCATCACTGCTGTCTCCCCATCATTGCCTTCACCCCATCATTCCCCTCTCCCCATCATTGCCTTCACCCCATCACTGCCATCTCTCCATCATTGCCTTCACCCCATCACTGCCATCTCTCCATCATTGCCTTCACCCCATCACTGCTGTCTCCCCATCATTGCCTTCACCCCATCACTGCTGTCTCTCCATCATTGCCTTCACCCCATCACTGCCATCTCCCCATCATTGCATTCACCCCATCACTGCCGTCTCCCCATCATTGCCTTCACCCCATCACTGCCGTCTCTCCATCATTGCCTTCACCCCATCACTCCCTTCTCCCCATCATTGCTTTCACCCCATCACTCCCTTCTCCCCATCATTGCCTTCACTCCATCACTGCCGTCTCTCCATCATTGCCTTCACCCCATCATTGCTTTCACCCCATCACTCCCTTCTCCCCATCATTGCCTTCACCCCATCACTGCCGTCTCTCCATCATTGCCTTCACCCCATCACTCCCCTCTCCCCATCATTGCCTTCACCCCATCACTCCCTTCTCCCCATCATTGCCTTCACCCCATCATTCCCTTCTCCCCATCACTGCCTTCACCCCATCACTCCCCTCTCCCCATCATTGCCTTCACCCCATCACTCCCTTCTCCCCATCATTGCCTTCACCCCATCACTCCCTTCTCCCCATCATTGCCTTCACCCCATCACTCCCTTCTCCCCATCACTGCCTTCACCCCATCACTCCCCTCTCCCCATCATTGCCTTCACCCCATCACTCCCCTCATGGCCTTCTCCTCATGTCCCCATCTCCTCCAGGGCCAGGCTACACAAACACAGACCAACACACACACAGACATACATGTACACACATTATACACACACACACAGACAGACATACACATACACACAGACACCACCTCTCTCCTCTCACCTGCCTGCCGCCCGCGCTTCCTCGCACTGACACAGCAGCGGCCACGCTCCTCTCTGTGTCAGTCAGAGACAGGAAGCGCGGGTGGCGGGCAGGAAGCTGGACGGGTCCTTGCAGCTCCGCTCCTGCTATTCCCTCTTGCAGGCAGCGGAGCTGCTTGATCGCTCCCTGCCCGCCGCTAAGAGCTGCTGCGCGCCGCCCCAGCCCCCGCTATGTCACTGACCGCCCCTGGCTCACCTTGTGTCCGCGGACCGGCAAGGGCACTGCAGCGGCCCGGTGCTGGGCCGCGGACCGGCGGTTGGGGACCCCTGTTATAGATGACATCGTCTCTGGAGTCGTTCTCCTTGTCTTCAGCTTGTCCGGACCACATGATGAGTTTTCTCATCCACAGCTTATCTCTACAGACTTCCATCTTCTCCGGTCTCCTGCAGCAAATCTCCATATGATGCCCTTAAAAATATTTGCCCGACGCTGAGCACCTGAATAAATAATTGACCCTCACTATATTGTCTGCACAAGATATAACCCCATGCTGTCTCTCTTATAGTACATGGTCTTCACACTGACCTCTCCTTTCGATACTGGCAACCCTCTTCACACTGTCCACTCACACGGTGTCTTCCCTATAGGGCTCGGTCTCTATACTGTACCCTTTAACACTCACCCTCCTTGATATCCTGTCCCCGCCTGGCTGTACCCTTACCTTTTCCCCCATGCTATTCCCCCACTACTCAGTCTCTAATCTGTGCCCACTCACTTTTCTCCCCTCATACTGTTCCTCACACTAGTCTCCTCCCTCCTCATACTGTCTCCTCTCACATCCCCCGGTTCACCATACTGTCTCATATTTACCCCCTCACTCTCTATACTGTCTACTCACACATACCCCTAACTCCCTATACTGTGTCTGCACACATCCCATCACCCTCACTCCCCATATTGTGTCCACATACATTCCCCCATTTGCTCCCCTTACTGTCTGCACCCATCCCCACTCACCATACTGTGTCTGCACCCATCCCCTCATACTGTTTCCTCATACATACTCCCAATTCACCCATACTGTTTCCTCAGATATGTGCCTATTCCCCTGTACTGTTTCCTCATACATGCTCTGAATCTCCCCCTTTGCTCCTCATTTTGTGTCCTCAAACCCCCCCACACATTAAATCCTCCATCCCCACTCCAAATCTCCCCCCGACACATTATATCCCCCAGCCCCTCTCCAAATTTCCCCACACACATTAAATCCCCCCATCCCCACTCCAAATCTCCCCACACACATTAAATCTCCCTATCCCCACTCCAAATCTCCCCACACACATTATATCCCCCCTATCCCCACTCGAAATCTCACCACACAAATTAAATCCCCCCATCTCCCTCCAAATCTCCGTATGCACAATAAATCCCCCCTATCCCCACTCCAAATCTACCCTCACACATTAAATCCCCCCTATCCCCACTCCAAATCTACCCTCACACATTAAATCCCCCCTATCCCTATTCCAAATCTCCCCTCACACATTAAATCCCCACTCCAAATCTCCCCATCCCCATGCTAAATCCCCCACATGTACTTAATCTTCTTTGTCTTCAGCTCCACTGGAGCACTTACCACCAATGTGCGCCTCTGCATGGTGGGCGAGTGACATCACCAGCGTGATCACATGATCTAATCACATTGCTGGCGTCGTTCTGACCCAGTGGTCAGAGCTTCAATTGTACTCACGTCTGTAAGAAGCAAGTACAATTGATCACTGGGAGCTGGTGCACTGCAGCTTCTCTGTACTGGCTGTCAGCTTGACAGCCGGCAAAGAGAATGGCTGCCTCCCAATCCGGGAGGCCGAATGCAGTCGCTGGGGAAGACACTGTGGACCGCCGCATTAGGTGGACCGACTGCGCCCCCTGGCGGCTGCGCCCGGGGCACATGCCCCAGCAGCCCCCCTAGATACGCCTCTGGCTACATCCCTGTTGCAAGAATGTCTAAGAATATGAGATACCACAGTCTGTCCATTACTGAGCTAAATTTCCTCAGTATCTGTGGATGAATGCCATCTGGCTGGAGCAGGCATATTTCTTCTTGTGTTAGACTAATTATATCAGGTAGTGAACTTTGCTTTTTACCTTGTTGAATGCTCCATGGAACAGTCAGTTCATTGGTGAACACAGATGAGAAGCACCTCAGTGTTTTCTTTGTCCTCTATATTTATCTTGTTATTATCATCTTTTAAGGGGACTGTACGATCCATTTTTTTTCCTCTTGACATTGATGTATTTATAAAATATGGGGGGATTGATTTTAACCCCTTCTTGACCGGTATTTTTGTTTATGCGTTTTTTGCTCCCTTTCCCAGAACCATAACTTTTTATTTTTCGGTCAATATGGCCATGTGAGGGCTTGTTTTTTGCGGGATGAGTTGTACTTTTGAACGACACCAAAACAACATGACGTGATTCTGGCGTTTTAACTTTTTTTCGCGTTATGCTGTTTAGCGATCAGGTTAATTCTTTTTTTATATTGACCGGGCGATTCTGAACGCAGCAATACCAAATATATGTATGTTTGATTTGTTTTTTATTGTTTTATTTTGAATGGGGTGAAAGGGGGGTGATTTGAACTTTTATTTTTTTTATTTTTCTATATTTTTTGAAACTTTATTTTTTACTTTTGGCATGCTTCAATCAGGGCTGTGGAGTCGGTAAGCCAAACCTGCGACTCCGACTCCGACTCCTCAATTTCCCTTACACCGACTCCAACTCCGACTCCACGACTCCGACTCCGACTCCCACACATATTGTTTATATTTAAGTGAAAAATTTATTGTAGTACAATGTGAACCTCAGACATTTCATCATTTTTATGATCCAATAATCAAGATATTTAGATAGAACAGAATATATATTGGTGTACTACCCGGTTTTCATTCTTTTTGGTACAGATACGATATGGATAGACAGATATGGATAAATGGATAGATAGAGCAGATTTCTAATCTGCTTTTGCTATTGAAAACATTATCTATGAGCTTAAAAACCTTTCAGGTGATGCAGTTTTTTAAAAAGATGATCAGCTTTTGCAGCTGAAAAACGTATCCTCAAAAAACACAGGAAAAACGCTGTGTGTGAATGTAGCCTTAGATCAGGAATATAACAGCCATTTATAGGACATTTCATAACTTTCCCAAACTCCTATGAAAAAATATTCAGCACATCCTGCATTGAATTACTGTACCCAATTTATTATATATTTTAGGAGTCGGAGTCGGTCCATTTTATACCGACTCCGACTCCACCAAAATGAGCACCGACTCCGACTCCACGACTCCGACTCCGACTCCACAGCCCTGGCTTCAATAGTCTCCATGGGAGACTAGAAGCTGCCATGACCAGATCGCCTCTGCTACATAGAGGCGATGATCAGATCACTTGTATGTAGCAGAATTGCTGACTTGCTATGATTGCCTACCACTGGGCGGTGCTCATAGCAATCCGGCAGTGACAACCATAAACCTCTGGTTGTCATGCAAACCCATTGGTGACCCACGATCACGTGACGGGGGTCACCAATGGGCAGATTTCCAGCGCGCTTGCCAGAAGCGGTTGTAAAATGCTGCTGTCAGAGTTTGACAGCGGCATTTAACAGGTTAACAGTCGTGGGTGGATCACAACTCTACCCACTGCTATTGGAGGCACATGTCAGCAGTTCAAAATAGCTGACATTTGCCGAAAAAGATGTGGACTCCGGCGGTGAGAAGGTGTTTGACATTGGCGTATTATTACGCTCAACGTTAGAAAGGGGTTAATGTTGCTGTCAATTTGTTTCTTTGTAGCTAACTTTGCTAGCTTGATTTTTTTTTTACATTTCTTATTGAGTTCTTTGTACTCCTGAAATGCAGTTTCTATATTCTCGACCTTCAAGATTTTGAATGCCCTTTGTTTTTGTACTGTCTTGTTTATCCGTAATGGTTTCTTTTTATTCCTTGACATTTTATTATCAGAGGGTATAAGCTTTCTACTGGATTCTAGTAGTATATCTTCAGACATGCTCCATTTGTTTGTTATCGCCAGTTACTGAACATAAATGGGGTTATGTTTAAAGATATACTACAAGCATAGTTTTAACTGTGGTAGCTGGTAATCAGTGGTGTTGGTGAGGGCTACACAGATTAGTTGGACTGTCATGCACGTGAGACTTTAGGGTCCTGTTACACCTAGGGTCCCATTACACATAGTGACGCTCCAGTGATTCCGACAAAGATACGACCTGTAAGGATCGCTGGTGCGTCGCTACATGGTCGCTAGTAAGCTGCCAAACAGGCAGATCTACTCAACGACGCAGCAACGATACGGCGATCCCTGTAACGACCTCGGCGGTCATTGGGACCTTGTCACACAGCAGCTATTCTGACGACTCAGACCTTGATAGCGTGAGTTCTGAGTCACCAACGAGGTCGCTTGTCATTGTTATGGCGTCAAACACAGCGATGCATGCTGGCCAGCGGAGCACCAATGATCAAAAAAATTGCCTAGGACATTTGAGCACGATCAGCGATATCCAGCGGGGGGCGGTCGCGGCTATGTGTCACACGTTGCGAGATCGCTGGCGAGGTCGCTGTTGCGTCACAAAACCTGTGACGTTTCAATGATCTCGCTATGTGTGAAGTACCCTTTAGTCAGGTAGTGATAATCTCCTGCTGATAAAACACTATATAGAATCTACAACACACAGTCTAATAAGTAACACATCCTTAGTATCTGTTATTTTTTTATACTTGAAAAAAACGCCAGTAGATCATAGAAACGTGTTGTCCAATAAAAGAATCTTTATCTTTTTTTGCAGCAAGAGACGTTCTTTCAGCCCCACAAGCTATTTTTAAGTGTTTTTTTTTTCTTCTGGTGGAAACAGGTCCACTTGCTCTACATTATGCTGCTCTCAGATTTAATAGCAAAACCTACTGCAAGATTCCCTTTCACAGGGAATGTGATGGTCACAAGGGGGCATTCTCTGCGTCTGGAGGAGAGAAGGTTTTTCCACCAACATAGAAGATGATTCTTTACTGTTAGGGCAGTGAGAATCTGGAATTCCCTGCCTGAGGAGGTGGTGATGGCGAAATCAGTTGAGGGGTTCAAGAGAGGCCTGGATGTCTTCCTGGAGCGTAGCAATATTGTATCTTACAGTTATTAGGTTCTTTAGAAGGACGTAGATCTGGGGATTCATTCTGACGGAATATAGGCTGAACCGGATGGACTAATGTCTTTTTTCGGCCTTGTTAACTACGTTATTATGTTACAGCAGATTTTCCTCACAATGTACATAAAATAATAACATCACAATTTTGTAATGAAATAGTTTTTAGACTGTCCCATACTTTTATAGGAGAATAATTTGATTCTAGCAGTTGTGATGTACTATGTAGTCACTCTCCTAGAAATAGTAATAGATGTGTTACTATAACTGTACTTGTAGATGAATTAACTGGGTGAGCCATGAAAAACAGTCCACGGCTTCCCTTGTGTGGTTTGGACAGGATAACTGTTATTGAGCCCCATTCATTAAAACTGTGTTTTATTAAAACTGTCTTTATGACCTCACAGTAATCGATCAGTGCTCAGATTTAATTTTCCCAGAGCGGTGTAAGAAATGAATGAGGCTTATCGTATTCTTCCCTGTCAGATAAGTGCTACAATATGCACGGGACAGTAGTGATTTGACTGTGTCTAAAATGCATACTAGACTAAAGTATGATACTGGTTGAATGATTATTTAATTAATAATTATAATTGTGATAAAGGCATACTGGACACATTTTAGTCCTTATTACCCATTATAGTTGTTTAGTCTGGTCATACATGTTCAGAGACAATGGGTTACGAATAAACAATCTTCCAGAGAGCATTCTTAAAGGGGTTGTCTACTATGCCCTATGTTTCACCCAATAAAATAATATTACCTATACTCACCTCAGGTGCCATTGCCATTCCAGTGGTGTCGGCACTGGTTCTCCCGGGGGTTGCGTGACATAACGTCATATGATCCCTGTGGCCAATCAGCACTGGCTTCACTCTCCTTTTCTACAGACGAATTGACATCTGAAAGAGAAGTGAGAATCTGAAGTGAGAGAGTAGCCGCATCTCTACCTTCCTCTGGATGTCTCGATTTGTCCAAAGGAGAGGAGAGTGAAGCCAGCGCTAATTCACCAGAAAACCTGCAGAAAAAAAGTCACGTGTGAACATAGCCTTATGCATCTGAAAACACACTTATTGATTTGCTCTTACAGTAGTGTGTGAAGCTTTTAATAATAAGAACAATAATAATAATATTACTGTAGTTTGCAAATTGAATCCTAAACATTTCGCATTCACCAGAACCCAACATTTTCGGGAGATCAGTAATGAATTATGAAACAATTTGCTCACCTCTGTTTAGCAGTGATCCCAAGGTAAATGACATGAGACCCCTGAGCTCAGTGATTGCGGGGTCAGTAATGCTGACTTTATTACTTTTTAACTGAGCATGCAAGTGGAGCCCAAAATAAAAAAAAAAGTGGAAAACCCCTTTAATAAAGACTTTAATTATCTCTTATTATTCTTCAGCATGCTCCAGATATAGTGAAAGTAGCGTCCGCTATCGTGGTGTAGAGCCAGGACCGCCGCTAATAGCGGACAGACGCACACTGAGTTTCAGAACCTAGGTAAAATATTTCAAGAACCAAACTGGCAGTGATAGTAAATGGTAAATCATGCTGCTAATTAGCGCCACACAGTAATGCTCTTATGCGTGACTGAACTGTTAGTCTTTAAAGATGTTTTCTTCTTTTCCTCTTCTTAGTTTGCAGAAATAATTATTATAGTATCATTAAGCAGACATCATTAGCCGTTATGAATTAAATATACTGTTCTCCCCAAGACTACAGATAATATTACTACTGGAAAAGTGGATGGCTGTGACAATCATTTCGTTGTTAGTATCCCACAGTCTGCTCCAATTGCGGATGGAAATGTTAAAGGGGTTGTCCAGGACTGTAAAGGTACTGTCACACTAAGCGATATTGCTAGCAATATCGCTATAACTTGTGACGTTATAGCGATATTGCTAGCGACATCACTGTGTCTGATACTTACCTACGACCGGCTCCCCCGCTGGTTATCGCTGATCGCGCGAGAACGTTCAGGACCGCTTCTCGTCGTCAGCTTCCTGCGGCGCTTCCTGTGGAGAGACGAGCGACGAGCGTGGAGCCGGGCGGGAGGACGCAGGATCGCCTGGTGTGACAGGTAAGTAGCGACCCCCGTCCCCAGCGATGTTTCTGGTGAGATCTGCCTGTGTGGCAGCTCACTAGCGACCACTTAGCGATGTACCAGTGATCCTGACCGCGTCATATCGCTGGTCGGGATCGCTGGTACATCGCTAAGTGTGACAGTACCTTAACATTGATGGCCTATCCTTAGGATAGGGGATGGAGCATCAATGTCTGATTGGTGCGGGTGCGACTATCCGCTGTTGATTTGAATAGGGGGCAGATATGCAGTACCTGGCCACGGCCACTATACAGTCAATGGGCGTGTAGGTATCCCAAGCGGAGACGCCCCCCCTACACAGACACATCATTCCCTCTATTTTCTCAGGCAACCTATGATTTGTTGTGATAGAAATGTGGTTTTGATACATGAATAAGACCTTACTTTCCATATTTGTACAACAGTTGTAAATTTTTTTTAGTGTTTTTTTTAACCTTGTGTTTATATGATGGCATAATATAGTGGGGAAAATAAGTATTTGGTTGATACACTTCAACTGTCAGAGCCAGAATTTAAAAATTAAAAACAGAAAATCACATTATTTGATTTTTAAATAATTAAACTGCTCTATGTGACTACACACTTGGGAATCCTCACAGTGCGTCCAATATGCAGTCAGGATTCTCCGGTGCTGGTAGCGGGCTGTTGCATGACTCTAGTATGCAATTTGCAAACATTCGGCATGTGGTACCACTCAATACAAGCAAATTGAGCGAGACTAGACACATCTAGTTTGAATGTGGTTGAAAGTTTTCAAATCGCATCCTTGTGTAGGAATTGCAGGAGCGAAGGATGCAGTGACGGATGGGAGGCAGAGCAAGGGTTTACAGGTTTATTTACAGGGGAATACGCCCCGCTCTCCCTGGTCCCTGCTCTTGGCAGCAGGCAATGCTGATCTGCTTGGTGCTGGTGCTCCCGGCTGGAGCACTACTCTATGGCTGCTGCAACATCCGGCTCTGATCTGCTTGGTGCTGGTGCTCCCGGCTGGAGCACTACTCTATGGCTGCTGCAACATCCGGCTCGGCTCTGCACTGTGTTCACGGCTCTGCTCTGCACGGCTCTCTCTCTCTAGATTACTGCTGTGCACACTGCTTCCCTCTGCACAGCGTTCCCTGCCCTTCTGATCGTCTGCAGCCTGACCTGTCGCAGTGCCGTTACTCTGTGTCGGGATGAGGAGCGGAGCACACCGCTCACCTGACTGAGTGCTGCTCAGCCTTGGCGCCAAACTTCCTTCCTTCATGTGCTTTTTCTTTCTCCTCTTCCGCCCCCCTCCGACAGGAGGAAGCCCCTCCTCTCTAGAGCTTCCCCCAGGCAACAGGGGAAGGTCTGCCTCACTCAGGCTTCCCCCCTGGGAACAGTAGATGCAGCACGCAGTTACCCTCTGCCTTGTCGACCCCCCTACACTTGCATTCACATGTCCGCCCACTTCCGGAGTCGGCATCGGAGAGTCTTGACAATGTGCACTGTGCGTGCTGTTACGATTCACAACTCAGCAATCAGAGTGACTGCAGATTTGAGTCCCAGGTCTTGACAATCCCTTTAACATATGGGCATTGATCCTTTTGTAAATAATATAGAGAACTTGACACTCCTTATGTCACATATAATCAGCATGGGTCTGCATGTACACTAATATTCTTCTTGTGGTTATGGTCCTGCCGACTTCTGGAGTCGGCAGCTGAGAATGCTGACACAGCTCACTGTGCACGATGCCAGGATTCACAGCTTTGCAGTCACATAGAGGTACTGCAGACTTATGCCCCAAGCCTGGAAAACCCCTTATTTTAACAAAGAACACTGTCCCGATGCCTCGGCTTTTTTGAGACTTTTTGAACCCCTGCTCTAAAAGCAAGAATGCAGTCAATCTATGAGAGCCCCTCCTGTTCTCGAGCTGTTGTAGTATGACATGGCCATTCATTAATTTGTTGCCAGATGTAGGATCTGCTGTGATCGGCAAAATGATGTGGTGCCTGTCGCTTGAAAGAGTCTCTTATGACTTTAATAATTGTATTTTTATTCATTAAGGTTTTCTTTTGGCAACTTGGGGAGGATGGAAGGACTGGAGAAATAATGCCAAAGAGAAAACAGCAGTAAGGCAGAGATAAGAAAAGGAGCTGAGTAAGGGCAGGGAAGGAACACAGAGGCAGGACAGCTGGAGAATGGATCCGAACAAAGACAGGATAAGACTTTATATCAATTTGAATCACAAACTCTACCGATCAGTAACTGGAAAAATATTTTGAATGGACTAAATATTAGTTTGCAGTTAGAGATCAGCTATAGCATTCTGTATTAATTAATTCATCTTTTTTGAATTATTGCCCAAAATTACATATTCAGTCCATCATTGTTTTTAAAAATAACTTTCTTCTTAGCACACCATGGTCTTTTGAATATGAGTCAGTATCATGTAACTCTCAATGCGAGTCTGCCCCATTCAGTACTATCAGCAAGAATATTATAGGAAAGAACCCCAAAATCTTTCTCGACCCGGTAGTGATTCATTAAATGTGTTGTGTAATTTTTATTGATGCTTTGTATATGGATCTTCAGACTTGTTCATTTTCAACCTTATTTGCCAGTTTTATGCCCGTCCCCAAGGAGAAGCTATCATGTCATAATTCTCTTAAAATCATTGACTGGATGTAAATTGCATCGGAAGATTACTGCCAATAGGGCCTGTTAGACTTTGATTTTGATGGTTTAGTTGCTTAGTTGTGACAAGCTGTGCTCTATAGTACACCCAATTGGCAATGATATCACAAGGAATAACACAAAATAATTCAAAATGGGGAAGGACCACAAGGCGTCATTCCGTGGTTTGTACAAGGTGAAGTGTGAGACTCGTACATGTGCTAACTTTACTTCATCTTTAATTGTACTAAGAATATGTGCACAACTTTTTCTGTTTTCACTGACAATCTACATGGTGGGCCATTTATATGGATACACCTGAATAAAATAGGAATGGTTGGTGATATCAACTTCCTGTTTGTGACACATTAGTATATGGGAGGGGGAAACTTTTCAAGATGGGTGGTGACCATGGCGGCCATTTTGAAGTTGGCCTTTTTGGATCCAACTTTATTTTTTTCAATTGGAAGAGGGTCATGTGACACATCAAACTTATTGAGAATTTCACAAGAAAATGTGTGCTTGGTTTTAACATAACTATTCTCTCATGAGTTATTTTCAAGTTTCTCTTTGTTTACAGCCATTGACATGTCGCAGAGGTTAACACGTGAGGAGCGGATAGAAATTGTGTTGATGTCTGGTGAACGCAGTACCCAGGTCATTGCAGCAGATTTCAATGCAAGACACCCTACGCAAGAAAACTGTCATCATTCCCATTTTATTTAGGTGTATCCATATAAATGGCCCACCCAAAAATGTTTGCCTCATCACTGAACATAATGTTCTGTGTAAACTGAGGGTCCTGTTCCAATTTTTGTTTTGCCCATTCTGCAAATTCAGCGCACCGATCTGGATCACCAACCATTCCCATTTTATTTAAGTGTATCCATATAAATGGCCCACCCTGTACTTTAATATCTTAAAGAAGACTCATCAGAAAATAACCTACTATTTAGAAAATACATTAAAAACCTGATTCCGAGTGGTAGTGTTTTTTTTTTAGTTTTTATTTTACAATCTGCATCTACATCATTTATTGTTATTAGCTGTTTATTCAAGTGATACCTTTCATTGTAATCCTGCCTCTGATGATAATGAGACTTCTGAAAACTGTTCCTGAATAGCAAGTATGGGTCTAAAATAGCCTTGGTGGCCAACGTGAAAATTGCTAGATTTCTGTATTTTTTTTTTTTTTACTTTGAGTACAGATTGTGAAATGAAAAAAAAGTGCGAAACATCTTTAAAAGTACAGTTAACATAAGAACTTGATTTAAAGAATATTTTCTGTTGATACATTCTTTTTAAGATTTTTCATATTTTTTATATTGAAATTGCCAAAATATGGTGGTGGAATGGGGCTATAAGACCCTTAGTTACCACTTACTCCATGCTCTACTACTGTCATCAGTGGGATTGTGTTATGCACGTAGATATGGTTTTCCTGGTGCGTTTTTTGCATTTTGGACCAGATATTTGGACTTAGTCCATTTTATAAACCAAATGCACAGTGGTTGTCCCACTCCATTATCAGCAATTTCTAGCACTTTTATCAGCCTGTAATAACTTACATAATCAGATATTACATGCATTATGTTTTCAGATGTCAAGCAATTTTTCACATTGAATTGTTCAGTTTCTTTTTCTTTTTTTGTTACAATTATGTCCTAGTGTGCAGTGATATTTTGGTGATAAATTGTTAAATGGCTGTAATTGACTTTAAGCTCTAAATTAATCTGTCTTGTAGTGAGTAGGGCATGACATGTTTTCATCTAACTTTGCCAAACTTTAGTGATAACATGATTGAAATTGATTATTCTGTCCAGGAGCTAACAATGTCTTATTGTATGATACTAAGCCCAGGAGAAAACGCTTAAAGGGGCTAAGAGAGGAGCACATGGCACTGTTACAGTGCTGTAGTTTTAAAGGTTTAAAGGGAACCTGTCACCAAATATAAGATGCGGTCAATTCCTTTCAGGGCTTATCTACAGCATTCTATAATGCTGCATATAAGCCCCCGATCCAACCAGCAAGATAAGAAAAATAAGTTTTATTATACTCACCTGGGGGGGGCGGTCCGGTACGATGGGTGTCGCGGGTCCTGGTCCGGCGCCTCCCATCTTCTTGCGATGCCGCCCTCCTGCTTGCCTCACAGGCTCCCGAGATCGCGCTCCTGTGCAGGCGTATGTCTCTGCCTTGTTGAGGGCAGAGCAAAGTACTGCAGTGCGCAAGCGCTGGGCCTCTCTAACCTTTCCCGGCGCCTGCGCACTGCAGTACTTTGGTCTGCCCTCAACAGGGCAGATAAGCACGCCTGCGCAGGAGTGTGATGCCGGAGAGCCATGAAACAAGCAGAAAAACGGCAATCATAAGATGGGAGGTGCCGGATCTGGACCAGCGACACCCATCGGACCGGATCACCCTGCAGGTGAGTATAATAAAACTTATTTTTCTTATCTTTCAGATCAGATCAGGGGCTTATCTACAACATTATAGAATGCTGTAGATAAGCCCTGAAAGGCTGTGGTCGTATCTTATATTGGCCAGACCTGATGACAAGTTCGCTTTAAGTGAAATGACCACTTAATTCATAAAATATGTATATTTTAGTACAACCCTATTTTTTTTCTCTGATAGCTATATTTTACTTACAACACAGAACAAAAAACTGAAGTTTAAGGTTAGAATTTTTTTCCTGTTTTATTTTTAAAAATGTATTTATTTAGAAAAAAGATAGCAGCAGCACATCTGAAAAAAAAAGTTAGAACACGATTACCAAAAGGTTGGAAAAATAAGTGATACTAATGAAAAACAACTGGAGGGTCAATTTTCAACTGTCACGTGACTGTTAGCATGTTAGAGAGGCAGAGTCTCTCCGAAGCAAATAGGGTCAGAGGTTCACCAATCTGTTAAAAAATGGGTCTTAAAATTGTGGAAAAATACAGAAAAGAATTTAAATAGTCTTTGAATTTCTCACTATAGATAGCCCTGTCCCAACTTTTTAAAGATGTGTTGTCATCAATTTGTTAATTTTTTAAATTAAATTGAAAATGTATAACTTTCCCTTTCTGATCTGTGTTCTATGTTCTGTTGGGAATAAAATATTTCTAGAATTGATTTCCAAAATCATTGCTTTCTTATTATTTTGCATCTTCCATTGCTTCCCAAATGTTGGGGATTTGGGCTTGCCTTAAAATGTATATGTTGGGACCTTTATATTCTTTACAGTAGTTTAAAGATGACCGTGAAGTGATGTGTAATGCCAAAATGATCTCATACTTTGCTAGCTGAGCTTCATTTGTTAGGACAGCCCGGTTTCTTACTGCTGTTCTAGGTGTGCTGTATTCTGAACGTGCAGCTTCTCCACTTGTCTTGGTTAGGCTAATTTAGCGACAGATGAGCATTGATTATCTTTAAGTCCATTTTCTGTGTCAAATGGATAAACATTTTCTCACTATGAATAAAACCCTATTAATAAGTCATAAAGAATTGATGATAAAGCAGAAATGATATAAAATGTACACAGCACTATTGTGTTAAAGTGAACCTATCAAGCAATTCGTCCTGCCCAAACTGCAGCCAGGTATATTATTGCAGCCAAGTATATTATCGGCTAAAATGCTGAAGTGTTTAAGAGAAAATATAATTGGAAGATCAGGCCAGAGTCAACTTGGGGAGATTCCTGTCAATCACCTGCAGTGGCACTAGCAAGAGGTGGCTGGGGGCGACGCTGGACTAGTCTGGTCTCTGGCTATGTTCTCTGTTGAGATCTTCAAAATGTATTTTCTCTTAAACGCGTTTCATAAAAATAATATAACCGGATGGATGAATCTCCTGAGAGTTTCCCTTTCCATGTTTTGACCTCTAGCGAAGTATCTCTGATCTATCCTTAGGATAACTGTGCTTTATCTTCCATTCATGTAATAAGAGATCTAAAGCACAGTACTCGGCAGTGGACGCTAATTAGTCACTGATATCCAGGCCAATGTCGGTGCAGATTTTAGCTGATAAGTGGGAATACTAGGAGTTGGATCCTTAAGGTACTGTCACACTTAGCGATGTACCAGCGATATGACGCGGTCAGGATCGCTGGTGCATCGCTAAGTGGTCGCTAGTGAGCTGCCAAACAGGCAGATCTCACCAGCGACATCGCAAGGGTCGGGGGTCGCTACTTACCTGTCAGACGAGGCGATCCTGACGTCCTCCCGCCCGGCTCCACGCGTCGCTCGTCGTCACAGCAGGAAGCCCAGCAGGAAGCTGACGACGAGAAACGGTCCAGGACGTTCTCGCGCGATCAGTGATAACCAGCGGGGGAGCGGTCGGAGGTAAGTATCAGACATAGCGTTATCGCTAGCGATATCACTATAACGTCACAAAAACCAGTGACGTTACAGCGATATTGCTAGCGATATCACTTAGTGTGACAGGCCCTTTACTGATCTCATCTTGATGACCTATATAAATTGTAGGCCACCAATACATCAGTCCTGGACACACCTTCTAAGGCTCCCATTTGCTTTGGATTATAGTTGGCTAGAACCAATATTTTAATAGCCCTGCTGCCTATATAATGTATATAAGGGTCTCGAAGCAAACACAGCGGGAATAGATAGATTATATACAGCACAGTAACTAAGTGGTAAACACTGTTGCTCTGCAACGCGAGGGTCTTGGGTAACAATCCTCACCCAAAAAGGACAGCATGAATTAGAGCTTGTATGTTCTTCTGGTTTTTCCTTTTTCCTCCCGTGCTCCAAAAAGAAATGATAAGGAACTTGGATTGTGAGCCCCAATGGGACAGTGAAGACAAGGTCTGTTGGTGCTATATTAGCAAGTGAAATAATAATATATTGCACAGGGCTTGTTAATAGTCTGTAACCAAGGAGACTACAAGATATTTTTAATGAAGACTGTCTATATGCAAAGTGACTTATATTTTTATTTTATAGTATATGCATTGAAGTAATAAAATAATTAGTTGTCATGTACTTGCCTTCAAGATGTAGGGAAGGCAAATGGAATAAAACATAAAGAGAAGAAAAAAAATTATTAATGAAGTGAAGTCTTGACCTCATTATCAGTAATTTGTTAGTATTCATGTCTCATCATCTAACATGGGATTAATTGCAAAGTGTTTGTACAAACAAGCAATTTTGCAAATTCTTATTAAAAATCCCCATTATTCTTGAGGTTGGAGGGATTTAGAATTTTACAGTTTACCACTTGTTGCCAAGGTTACCAGCCATCTGCAGTGTGTCAGAGATGGTCGGTCTCCTAGACAAGGAGGATAATGTCTGCAAGCACTGCTCAATGGCCGTGCCCATGTGCTTCTCCGATGCTGCAGTCATAAAGCGACACCATAGGATTATTTACACCGTCAACTGCACGGTTACCGGCCGTCAGACTATATCATTGAAGTCTCATTAAACTTCATGTTTCCATCTATTTATGACCATTACCGACCATTAGCAGTTTTCCATATTTCCTATGACATACTGCATGCTTGTGCTAGTACTGTGACTCCTAGGTAGGCTGGTTACCCGATGAACCTGACATATAGGCAGTGGAAACCCGTTGGTTCTCTAATCTATTGGCTTATGCTTGGTGTCATAGGCTGATGATGAATCAGCAGCAGTTTATTTGCCAAATGGATAATTCTATGTTACTATTCTCTACATATAAAAAACATGGATTTCTCTGAAATAAGACATTGAATTGCAGATATCAAGGTATCATTTTGTTCACCTTTCTAGGATGTGCATGCCCATATAGATGGCTTGGAGGGGTTAACCCTACAGACACATGCCCTTTCGTCTCTGGATTGACTTGATATTAGAACTAACATCAGTAACAATAAAAAACTACTAGCATTTTTTTCTGCCCTCATGTTTCCTTTCCCTCTGCCATGCCTGTACATACTGTATGCAACGCCAATTAGCAGGAGTTATATAGTAGGGACAATAGATCCTCTGCTCGAGAGTCAGATACATTCATGTTGATACATATTTCTCAGAGTTTATATCGTTTAACTTTATCTACTACGATAATCTACAACTTTTATTTGAATGATTAAAACTCGTGTTATACTTTATAGATATCTATTAGGCCTCATTTACACATCCATATTTAAACACAGACTTAAAAAAATGGTACCGGTATCTCTATTTTGGATCAAGGTGTCATCTGTGTATGGTCCATGTGTCCATTTTTACCATCAGTGCCATCAGTGTTTTTAACATGAATTAGTAAATGAATAAATGACAAAGCTTCTACTATTCATTGCAATGTTAAACTTGGACTGCATACAGATGGCACACAGATGGTGGACAAACAGGCTTGTGTTGGCAATTTTCGTTTGTGCTGCCTTAAAAAAAAAATGGATCCAGCTCTGAGTTTCGGATGGACACCCGGTCTATGAACTAAACAGACGTAGGAACGGCCCTATAGATTATAATGGGTGTATGTTGTATCCGTAAAACAAAGCATGAATAGAACATGTAAGTGCAACACAGACATCTGAATGAGGCTTTAAACTCAAGAGTTTTTAACTATAATAATTGCCTGTAGCAGCTGAGAGCACAAAGATGTGATACTTGCAAAAGGGGGTGCTACTAGGTTCTAACCATGCAGGGTGTCCAAACTTTCCATTTTCCTTTTTGTAATTTTTAAAACGTAATAAATGAAAAAAAAAAAAACAAGTTTATGTACATTACTAAATGGAAAAAGATAGATTTCCAGACACTGTTACTGCATCTGATATGACGTAAACTGTGGAGTTTAAAACTTTTTTGAAGGGAATCTGACAGCAGGTTTTTGCTATGTAATCTGAGGGCAGTATACAATAGTGGTTAAAATGCTGAATTTCAATGATGTGTCACTTGTCAGGCTTTGTGCTGTTGTTTACTTACAATGAAGGTTGTATCACCAGGACAGTATCATGGCTCTGACTAGCTGCTGCGTGGGCACTTGTCCCACCATGCCCTCTCCTCTAATAAGCACACATCAAGTTTGGTGGAGGTAGTGTTAGCTTTCTGATCACTGCTACATGCCCTTTGATGAAGTACAAAAACTTGCCAACCAATTCCTTTTAAAGGAATGTGTTCATGATTGATCTTCTGGATCACACGGCTCTCCTGCCTCCCAGTTTTCTGCTTGCATAAATGTGTATGCATTTGAATGATTGACAGTTCAGACTTGCAGGAATGTTGACCCAAACTGCACTTTCTCATGCAGCTGGTAGAGGCAACTTTGCTTTTGCAGCATCAGAAGAGCTTGGGAGCACTGAAGCTGGCTGAATCCAGTGATCCTGTCGGCTTCAGAGCAGAGCTTGCAAACTCCATAACTGCCTACCTCTAATAGACTGCAGAGGTGGCTGGCAACCTAGGCAATAAGTAGTAAATGTTAGATTTAAAAATCTCTCCATTCTTCTAAATGATTTTTAATAGGAGGTAAATTGCAAATTTGCTTTTATAAGTACCTTCCAATTGTAGATGGTGATGATGATGATACCACCACCCTTTTAATGTTTATATGAGTTCAGGAGCGAGTTTGGTTATCTACGGCTAGATAACGGAGGCTCTGCGGAGGGCTGCGTACTTCCTCCCTGAAGCTCTGCCCACTTTCACACTTCTTCCGTTTAGGTCCACCTACATTGGGTACGCAGGACATGCGGATTTTGACGCGCCTGCCGTCTGTGCAAAATGCAACTTGTTGCGTTCCCGTGAGGTCGGCAGGCACGTCAATCCGCATACATCCACATACATCCGCATGTCCTGCATACCCAATGTTAAAGATAGGTATGCAGGACGCATGCAGAAGTAGGCGGACCTAAACGGAAGAAGTGCGGAAGTGGGCGGCGCTTCAGGGAGGAAGTATGAAGCCCTACGCAGAGCCCCGGTACGCTAATGTGAACCTAGCCTTCCATGGCAGTGATTGCAATAAGAAGAGTTTACCACTTATGTAATTGCATAATATATTTGTTTTTAAAAAATCCATTGAAATGCTGAACCGAATGTTTAAAAATGAACATTTTTAGTGTAAATGAAGTAATTATTCTTGTTTAGAGGAGCCTTGTTGATAACATTCATAAAACAAATATTTTCTCGTAGAGAAATTCCAAAATGAACCCATCTGCACCATATCAGATAAGGATGCGATCGATTCATGTGAAAAAAAATCAATGCGTTCTTTTATAAAATTGGAGCGTTACAAAACTGGCAGAATTCCATATGCACAATGAATCCTTGAACAAATAATTTCCATCCACGTGACTTGGCAGCTTTACATAAGCAAGGCATGTCTGCAAATAAGGATTCTCGTAAATTAATGCATTAAGTGCAGAAACCGAATCTGAAATATTGCTCTAATGTGAAACATTTATTTATTGGCATGTGCATATAATTGTATATTGAGATGCACGGAATACGCTGAATAAAAACGAATAATGAACTTTTATGAAATATCGCTAGCTTTTTATATTCCCGGCCTCTATTCAATGTGACACCTGCTTTCTGTTTTTTTTTTTTTATACCTTTGTTTACATTTCAATGTGAATTGTTAAAAATTGTATTTGGAAAAAAAAAATTAAATGAATACTTGATGTGCGCGGTATCCTGTAGTTATTGCAATAATGGGCATCATTTTAAATCTGAGAATAAACTCTACAATTTTACTAGAACAAAATTTTAGAAGTCCACATAAGTTGTTGTGCACTTCTGTTTTTTGCCAACACATTCTTCTTGAGTGGCTCCTGGAGTCTGCATGGTCGACTTCAATATTAATTTGAAGGGAATGTGTTACCGGAAAATGAGTTACTGCCGTATATACTGGAGTATAAGCTGAGTTTTTCAGCACTTTTTTTGTGATAAAAATGCCCCCCTCGGCTTACCCTCGAGTCATTGTCTCAGAAGATGGAGAGGAAGTGACGGCGGAGCAGCGGGTCACAGGAGGCAGGAGCGGGCTGCTGCGGTTAACTCCTGTGCATGCTGCTAAAGAGTAATGAATATTCACTGCGCTGGCAGGAATGAACCATCAATACAAGGATAGGGCTGAGGAACCATGCATACCAGGATGGGGATGAGGGGGCCATGAATACCAGGATAGAACAAAACCGTTGGCACAACCCTGGTAACTGGAGGTGGTGCACAAGTAGGATCCCAATCCGTGAACTTCAATTTATATAGACTTGGCACACACCAAAAAGATTCTGATGCAGAAAGGTGGTTTTAATGAATTGCAGTACATACATACAGACGTTTCGGTCTAGGACCTTCATCAATGTACAATAAGTTGTATTGTGAGCTCTTAGTGACTGGGCTTTAACTGAGACACCAATACTGCAAGGAGGCACCTGCGGCCGTCCCACGTGGTTCTATATAACAAGTGGACGCAGTATCCTGAATACCAGGATAGGGATGAGGAGTCTATGCATACAAGGAGAGCGATGAGGGTGCAATGCATACAAGGATAGGGCTGAGGAGCCACACGTACCAGGATGGGGATGAGGAGCCTTGCATCCCAGGATGGGGATGAGGGGACCATGCATACCAGGATGGGGAAAAGGGGGCCATGCATACCAGGATGGGGATGAGGAACCATGCATACCAGGATGGGGGGACATGCATACCATGATAGGGATGAGGGTGCCATTCATATAAGGATGAGGAACCATTCATACCAGGATGGGGGGGGTGTGCATACCAGGATGGGGATGAGGAGGCCATCTATACCAGGAGGAGTCAATATGTTTTCCCAGTTTTTTGTGGCAAAATTAGGTGCCTCAGCTTATACTCAGGTCTGCTTATACTCAAGTATATATGGTATATTAATCAAGAATTACGTTTTTTATATAAAGTGTATTTTTTAAACACTTTGGAATTTTTTGTATTTGTAATATAGATACTGAGGTTATGAAAGATAAGACAGGAAGATCAGTCATCTTATTATCATTACACAGGATTACAATAGCAGGTAATATATATAGATACAGATAGTACATGATCTTCCATTCACAGTGGATAGTAGTCACAGCTCAACTTCCATCCCTGCTGATTGACCTCTGCGCAGGTTACAGAGAATGCCTAGTACACTCTCCTATAAAAATTGATGAACATTTCCTGTCCATTTCTGGTTATGAACAAAGTGGTGACTGCTCATACCTCAAGAAAAACCCTTGCCCCTTTTCCCCAACGCAAAGAAAGAATCCAGTCATTAACGAAAACACATCTTTAATGGAGAGTAACACATTTACAATAACTCTCATCTTCTCAAAAACCCATTGTTGGAGGGGTAAGGTCGCAGCTCTGGATTAATTAAACACCGGAAGTGTTTAATATCACTGTGGGTGATATGCCACCGGACTTCCGGCACATGTTAACCCGACTTATTCTTCCGCCAACCGCTGCGACTTTCATTACCTTGAATAATAAACATCCAAACCATCAATACCGGAAGCTGTGGGTGATATGCCGCCAGACTCACAGCACATGTTATCCTGACTTAATAATAAACATCCAAACCATCAACCATCAAATTACCTCAATAATAAAAGAAGAAAAACAAAAGAAAGGGAAGGGAGGGTGGGAAGCTCCTTGCTCCCAGGTTCAAAAGTTGCCCAGCAGCCTCAGGCCCCGCCTTATATACCCCTTAGGGGGAGGAGGAATGATCCACATACAAAAATTAAAGGGGGTGGAGTTTTGCTTCCTTTAACCCTTTCCCTGCACCTAGGAAAAGAGGGCAATGCACATTAAACCCACAGGCTGATCAGTCAGGGGCCCCCGGGAAATAAAGCCGGGTTCCCTCATTCTGTAAAGCTGCTAGCAGCACCTCAAGCAAGATGGCTCCCTCATAATCATCTAGCAAAGATAGTAAAATATTCAAAATAATAAAATCAGTTTAGAAAAAAGAATACATTTCACTGTCTGGTTGTAATTGGTAAATAAACTGACAGTTAAAAACACCATGTCAGCACTCTAAGGGTACCGTTACACTTAAAGATGCACCAGCGATCCCGACAACGATACGACCTTTTCAGGATCGCTGGTGCATCGCTACATGATCGCTGGTGAGCTGTCAAACAGGCAGCTGCACCAGCTATCATCACCAGCGAGGACGCTGGTATCTAAGGTAAATATCAGGTTACTAAGCGGCGTGCGTCACTTAGGTACCCGATGTGTACCTTAGAAACCTGCGTGCTTGTGCCAGGAGCTGCCAGCACGCAGGTTTCTAAGGTACATATCGGGTAACTAAGTGACGCGCGCCACTTAGTTACCCGATATTTACCTTAGATACCAGCTCCCAGCACCTGCTTAGAGCGCTGGGAGCCTCACTGATTGTTGGCTCCCGCAGTGATGCGCGCTGGCCAGCAGGAGAGCAACGATCAAAAAATGGCCCAGGACGATCCTGCACGATCAACGATACCCGGCAGGGGGCCCGGTCGCTGATGTGTGTCACACACAGTGATCTCGCTAGCGATCTCGCTGTGTGTAACGGGGCCTTAAGTGTTGGTAAAGATATAAACTAGAAAATATCACTGCAGAATATAAGTGGGTATTCCCGAAAAAGTATTTATAACTGCAGGAAAAAGGTGACCAAAAAGATACAGTGGGGAAAAAAAGTATTTAGTCAGTCAGCAATAGTGCAAGTTCCACCACTTAAAAAGATGAGAGGCGTCTGTAATTTACATCATAGGTAGACCTCAACTATGGGAGACAAACTGAGAAAAAAAAATCCAGAAAATCACATTGTCTGTTTTCATTTTATTTGCATATTATGGTGGAAAATAAGTATTTGGTCAGAAACAAGCAATCAAGATTTCTGGCTCTCACAGACCTGTAACTTCTTCTTTAAGAGTCTCCTCTTTCCTCCACTCATTACCTGTAGTAATGGCACCTGTTTAAACTTGTTATCAGTATAAAAAGACACCTGTGCACACCCTCAAACAGTCTGACTCCAAACTCCACTATGGTGAAGACCAAAGAGCTGTCAAAGGACACCAGAAACAAAATTGTAGCCCTGCACCAGGCTGGGAAGACTGAATCTGCAATAGCCAACCAGCTTGGAGTGAAGAAATCAACTGTGGGAGCAATAGTTAGAAAATGGAAGACATACAAGACCACTGATAATCTCCCTCGATCTGGTGCTCCACGCAAAATCCCACCCCGTGGGGTCAGAATGATCACAAGAACGGTGAGTAAAAATTCCAGAACCACGCGGGGGGACCTAGTGAATGAACTGCAGAGAGCTGGGACCAATGTAACAAGGCCTACCATAAGTAACACACTACGCCACCATTGACTCAGATCCTGCAGTGCCAGACGTGTCCCACTGCTTAAGCCTGTACATGTCCGGGCCCGTCTGAAGTTTGCTAGAGAGCATTTGGATGATCCAGAGGAGTTTTGGGAGAATGTCCTATGGTCTGATGAAACCAAACTGGAACTGTTTGGTAGAAACACAACTTGTCATGTTTGGAGGAAAAAGAATACTGAGTTGCATCCATCAAACACCATACCTACTGTAAAGCATGGTGGTGGAAACATCATGCTTTGGGGCTGTTTCTCTGCAAAGGGGCCAGGACGACTGATCCGGGTACATGAAAGAATGAATGGGGCCATGTATCGTGAGATTTTGAGTGCAAACCTCCTTCCATAAGCAAGGGCATTGAAGATGAAACGTGGCTGGGTCTTTCAACATGACAATGATCCAAAGCACACCGCCAGGGCAACGAAGCAGTGGCTTCGTAAGAAGCATTTCAAGGTCCTGGAGTGGCCTAGCCAGTCTCCAGATCTCAACCCTATAGAAAACCTTTGGAGGGAGTTGAAAGTCCGTGTTGCCAAGCGAAAAGCCAAAAACATCACTGCTCTAGAGGAGATCTGCATGGAGGAATGGGCCAACATACCAACAACAGTGTGTGGCAACCTTGTGAAGACTTACAGAAAACGTTTGACCTCTGTCATTGCCAACAAAGGATATATCACAAAGTATTGAGATGAAATTTTGTTTCTGATCAAATACTTATTTTCCACCATAATATGCAAATAAAATGAAAACAAAACAGACAATGTGATTTTCTGGATTTTTTTTCTCAGTTTGTCTCCCATAGTTGAGGTCTACCTATGATGTAAATTACAGACGCCTCTCATCTTTTTAAGTGGTGGAACTTGCACTATTGCTGACTGACTAAATACTTTTTTTCCCCACTGTACATGTATAAATTTAATAACAGAATATATTTTATTGGTACATACAATTAAAATATATTAAAATAGTGGGGAACAGTACACAGAAAGAATAAGAAACTTATTCATAAAAAATGTGCGGGAAGAGCTAGTCCAATTGTTATATTCTCATTACACTAGCCCTATCTAAAATGATATATAGCATATACAGTATCTACCAAATAGACCAATAAATATGTACGATAAGTACTTAATAGGCAAATAGTTAAAACTGTATATATTTAAAAAGCAACAAACCATAAAAGAAGAAATAGCATATCAATCAGGAACCCAGGAGTCCGATGTATGTTTCGGCATTGGCTTTCTCGAGGAATGATTGACAAGAATGATAGAGGTTAAATCTCCCAATACTAAATAACATCACTTTAGTATTTGTTAAATAGTCCTAAACTAAAACATTAACATTAATACGATATAAGTAAACTGCACATGCATATACTTAAACATATTTTCAAATAATAAAACTAAAAATTAATGCACTTTAAATAAATAACAAATTAATTCATAATTGTGGATTCATCCCAAGGGGATAATCTATTCAGCCTTTTCCGGAACTCTCACAAGGCTGTATGAACTGTGGATTCCAATAATTTTCCAACTAATACTTGAATACACAATTGTCCATAATTTTCAGACTTTCAAGTATGGGTGTAGAAATTAAATTGTTACAATTATTTTCAATCTGCACTTTTTACTCATTGGAGATTAGCACACTGCTGCTAGTCTATATACAGTGATAAATGGGTACATCCCAACAGGTTTGCCAGAAAACCAGTAGTCTCCTTTTCAGAATCCACATTTCATGCTGTCAGCAATGGCACCACATGGAAGAGAAAAATCACCAGAGATAGAAAATAATTTCTACAAAGCTTCAGAAAATCAACCATTTTTTACTTGGCAGTCGACTACAGAAGTTAATACTTAAACAGGACTGTTTTCTGACGAGAAGGATTGAAGAAAATCGACATGCAGTTAGCGAAAAAAGTAGAAAGCCAAACCAAACTGGAATGAGTGTTTCCTGTAACACAATATGGCAAACCTCTCCTAAAGATCATACACAAAAAAAACATACAATTTGCTATGGCCCATGCTAAAAATATGAAGACTACTGGGACACCCTACTTTGGAGTGATTAAACCAAGATAAATGTTTTTAGAACTGTTGGCTTCAAAATTGTTTGGCACAGAAAAGGAGAGGAGTACAAAGAAAAATGGTGCCTAAAGTGAAACATGGTGGTGGCAGTATTCTCACATGAGACTGCATTAGTGCTACATTTCCTTGATGTTTTCATCAATTCACAGATGTACTGCTCTATATTGAAAGAGAAGATACTATCAGCATAACAATGATCCAAAACACACATCTAAGTCCACTGTTGCATATTTAAAGAAGAACAGGGTGGAAGTGATTCACTGTCCAAGTATGTCTCCTGACCTGAACCCAAACGACCACAATTGTGAAGAGACAAGTTGAGCCCCACTCTCAGATATAACGTATAGTAAGCAAACTAATAATGACAGACTGATACAGAGGGGAGATGACCCTGCCCTTGTGGGCTTACATTCTTCAGGATGGTGGGGAAGGAGACAGTAGGTTGGGGGGTTGCAGCAGCTCCAGTGATGGTGGGGCGGTAGCTCCAGTAGTGGTGAGGAGGCAGCAGGGTTATTACAGGCTGTGTAAGCTTTCTTGAAGAGGTAGGTTTTCAGGTTTCATCTGAAGGATCCGAATGTGGTTGATAATCAGACGTTGGGACACGGAATTCTAGAGGTCGGGGGGATATTCGGGAGAAGTCTTGGAGGCGATTAGGTGAGGAGCGAATAAGTGTGGAGGAGAGAAGGAGGTCTTGGGAGGACCGGAGATTACGTGAGGGAAGATATCGGGAGATTAGTTCAGAGATATATGGAGGAGAGAGGTTATAGATGTAGGTCAGTATTAGTAGTTTTAACTGGATACACTGAGGGAATTGGAGCCAGTGAAGAGTTTTGCAGAGGGGAGAAGCTGAGGAGTAGCGAGGAGAGAAATCAATTAGTCGGGCAGCGAAGTTAAGGATGGACTGGAGAGGTGTTAGCACGGAGGCCACAGAAAAGGATGTTGTAGTAGTCGAGGCGGGAGATGAGGGCATGCACAAGCATTTTAGTAGATTGAGGGTTGAGGAAAGGATGGATTCTGGAAATATTTTTGCGCTGGAGGCGAGAGGACGTGGAAAGAGCTTGGATGTGCGGTTTGAAAGACAGGGCAGAGTCAAGGGTTACTCCAAGGCAACAGACTTTCGGTACAGGGGAAAGTGTGATGCCATCACCTGAAAAAAAACAGAAGTCAGACAGAGCCCTGTTATGAATGGGTTACCGAGGAGGATGGCAGGAACAGGCTAAGCCACCAGAAGGCCAGAGAGGTTGGTAACTAAGCGGATTGCAGACCCCTGATCCTATCCGCACAACTAGCAGTAGCTGTGGAGTGTTCCTACGATGCCCTAGACGCTTCATCACAGCCGGAGGACTAACTAAGTCTAAAGACAGAAAGATGAAATCTAAATGACCCCGGAGCAGATTCCCAAAGGAATAGACAGCCCCCAAACATATATTGTCGATGAGACAAGATGAGACACAAACACAGGCAGAGAACAGACTGAGCAAACGGTGGGGCCCAAGCTGTCTAAACAGGACAGGGCAGAAAAGATACTGTCTGCAACCATGCACACGCACAAAACCCTTAAGAAGTCCAACACTACTGATATACAAAAAACCTGAGATCACACAATCTCACCCCCGCTAGATCAGCACTCTGGTATAAACTGGCAGCAAAGCAAAAAGATACTAACATAACAGGGGACTGAACAAACTGCAACATATGAAGCAGGGCCCAGCGCTGCCCCCAGCAGGGAGCATGCTGAACCCTAGCAGCAAAACAGAAAGCAAAAAAAAGACACAACCAGATTAGATGCAAAGGATTAGCAAAAGAATCACTTAGCTGAACCATGCAGATCAGGCAGAGGACAAAAGAGCTGCAATTGCACACTGAGGAAATCACCAGCAACCTCCAAGAGCAGCCAGCTCAATTATATGCTTCCAGCCAGTAATCGCAGGTTTCCAATTATCGTCGTCAAGTGGGGAACTTCCATCCACCCGGCCAGCTCCACTACTCTCAGCAACCACTAGAGGGAGCAGAGGGAGCTTCGGCTCAGAACTCCGAGCAAGAGAATTCACAACAGAGCCCAAATTAAACATTGGGGCCCCTCTGCTTTTGTTTCCATCATTAATGCAAAGGATCTTTTTGCACATGATTTTGTCTGTTCCTCTAAACGAAACAGGCCAATATTTCCCAACAACTTTTTATCCAAATTTCCAATCATCTAGTCTCCTGTCCTGTAGCCTGCCTGCATATATTCAATTTTGTCTACAGTCTTCACTTTTAGCCTTTATTCACTAAGAGCTGTAGCCTGTCATACAGTACGACTGATGCTGATATTCTGCAGCAAAGGAGAGTGCAGTGATAGAGATGACTTTGTCAAGCTACTGTACTCTGCATAAGCAATGATAGGGATGAGAAATAGAATTATTATACTTAGCACTGTCATCTTGTTTGCTGCCTATGCAGAGTGCAGCATGCTGATGACTAGTCATCTCTACTGTTGTGCTCTGCTGTGCACTGCATAGATACTGCAGTAGACAGCTGGCTGCCTTATTCTGCTAGAAACTGGTGCTTGGCGCTGGCCACTCACTGCTTCATGAAGCTGCACTTGCTGGACATGCAGTGAAGATTCCTTAGGTATGGTCCTGCTATCTTGGAACTTTTTGATTGTGCTTTTAAATTGGGCTACCCCATAGAATTTGGGGGTATTTTCCCCCCCCATACACACTCTCATGCTACATCACTGACGAGGAGCGCAGGTATAATAAATTGAGCTACATTCAGTTTCGAAAGTCGAATGTTACCGGGAGGAATAAAGTTAATTTCCTCATGGCAGCAGGGCTCAAATTGCGGGCGCCAGGTGGGTTCAGAACACTATTGACCTGCAGATTAACCCCTTATCTGCAGGTTAATGGCATTTTTTTTTGCCCGTGACAGGTTCCTTTTAAAATTCCAAAAGTGCTGGACTCTGTTTTCTGCTCAGGGTTGGCTTAATACTATGACTATAAATTTGCTAAAATATTTAAATGTGTCTTTTTCTTGAGATTTGTTCTTGATATCTTGGTAGGTAATTTCTACCAGATATTCCTTGTAATAAAATGGTAATGTTCTGTGTACTGCATCTTGATTTTTTTTAAAACTTTCTATCTACGTTTAATTCCTCCCTGCTGAGAGGCATATGAAATAGAAATGGCGTTACTTTGCCCTGTTTACACGAAACTCAGCAGTAATAAAGACTTTTTTGAGCATTGGTATTTAGGTGAGCTAACAGAATGGACTGGGCAGATTAATTGATGTTTCCATTTTTATTTCAGATCAAAGAAATTTCACGTATAATGAACAAAGTAATTTTTTTTGCAGCAATTTAAAAAAAATGTTTGGCACATATTACAGTGCACCCAGAAATGTTCAAGTAGAGCAGGAATTAAGCTGAAAGATAGATAGCTGCACTTATTTTTAAGCATTTTTCTAAGTATAAAATACTAGTCCATTTCCATTGTAATTGTTTGTTTTTGATGTGAAGTAGCCATGAGAAATACATACACCCTGAATAATAATGCAAGCATGGAGTATTCTTGTCTATGCAGGTATTGTTTTTCAGGGGCATTGTACTAGTATGTGTGTGTGTATATATAATATATATATATATATATATATATATATATATATATATATATATGTATACACACACATGGCTCTGGCAAAAATTAGGAGACCATTGCACAGTTTTATAAAAAATCAGCTTCTCTACATGTCTGACAGCCATTCCATTCCAGTGTCTCAAACCAAGAGAACACCTCATTCTACTTATTGTGCTTCTGATTAGGTGATCACCTGAACCAAATCTTATTTAACGAAGGAAAGTATAAAAAACCCTGCTGTGGTGTTCACAATCCTCTTGCAATAGGACAAGCTGGATGGCAAAACAAGTGCTGGCAATATCCCAAAAGTAATAGGAATGAAAAAATAACTTTTATCCATGCCAAAGGAGTTGAAAAGAAAAGTCTTGAGTGAGAAAAAGAAGGGCTTATTTCTGGCTTTACTAGCAGAGGGATTCAGTGAGCTTCATGTTGCCTCCATCCTTAAAAGTTCTAAAATGGCAGTCCATTACAACAAGGTCAAGAGCAGACATTGGGGACAACAAAGCTACAGACCGGCAGAGGGCGAAAATGACTCTCCACTGACTGAGATGACTGTCATCTTATTCAAATGTCGCTCAGCCAGTAAACAAGACAGCCTGCAAATGTGTCTGTTTGCCGAGGGCGACTGCACCACCGTATTATGCTGCGGGGTGCCAGTAGTTCACTCCGCTTGGCTCTGTATTCCCTCACACAGGCTGAGCTTTTACATAGCCATCTGCTCTGCACCTTGCAAACTCCACATTGACCCAACCCTCTGTTGCAGGGGTTTTTACTATCAACCTATGGCTGTAGCCCACATGGAAACCCCGGCCGAGGGAAGGAAACGGACCTCCCCACTACTTTCCTGTAGTCCGTTTCAAAAATAAAAGCCCATGGCAAGTTTTTCTAAATCTGCCTTGGACAAATAGCTTACCCAAGACCAACACTCACTTTTATTCTGCATTGCAATCACAGATATGCCTGTGCCTGCAATGCACTCCTGCAGTCTCAATATGCTTCTTTACGCATCCTGGGGGACACATAGCGATGCTCACAAATAAATAAATATTTATATATACTGCTCAAAAAAATTAAGGGAACACTATTCCATTTGCAACAGGTTGTTTGTGTTCCCATCTATTTTTTTGAGCATTATGTGTATATACTGTATATATATATATATATATATATATATATATATATATATATAATTAGTAAGTTCTTGAACTTGGTGTGCTGAAAGTAGGAAAAATGGGCAAGCATAATATTGAGTGACTCTCATCCACTTGCCTAGCTATTACAATTTAGTCAAAGTCACTCAATATTATGCTTGCCCCTTTTTCCTACTTTCAGCACACCAAGTTCAAGAGCTTACTAATTATGTATATATATATATATATATATATATATATATACACAGTATATATACCATATTTTTTGGATCATAAGACGCACTTTTGTTCCCCCAAATTTTGGGGGAAAGTGGGGGGTGCGTCTTATAATCCGAATCTGTGTGCTGCTGTGCTATAGAGTACGGGGGGCGGCTTTGGCATGGTGTCAGGGGGCTGGGGTGGACTGGCTGTGGGCTGTAGAGACAGTGGGTGGTCACGTGCTCCCGCTCATTAGACTCATAATATTCACTGCACCCGCTGTCCATCACCTCTGTGCTGAAGCCGCACCGAGTTGGTAGACAGGGGAGCGGTGCATATTGCATGTGCCTTCACTCTCCCCCCCGCCCCGTCACTATACTCACCTTCCAATGATGGCTCCTGCTCCCAGCACCCCTGTGACTCTTCCTTTGTCTGTGCTGACATCCTCCTCCTGCGATGGCACGCGGCAGGAGCTGCTCATTCAGGCAGTTCATGGTAGCTTTAGGACCTTCCTTCACGTGACCAATAGAACCTGCGGTCACGTGACTCCCAGTGTGCACTGACTTAGAAAAATAGACCTGAGTTTATCACACTGTTGAGGATAGCAGAGGTAGTCAGCAGTATTAATCTGAGCTGGCATATAAGGCCTAAGAACATGAGATCAGAACTGCTCAATGGGGTGCCATGGCAAAGTGAGCTGGCAGAAGGATGAGGCAGTGCCCAGTGCTGGATCCCAGGTAGGGGGTAACACTGTTATAACATAAATTGCTGAAAGTGTTAATTCTGGCTATAATAAAAAGGTATCCGTTCACACAGTGCAGCACTAATTACTGCATGTGGCGCTGAGTAGCTCATGCTGATCCCAGAGTTACTCAAGCAGATCAATGTCTACCGTCAAAAATGTCTTGTTCACCCCATTACAAGTGACAGCCTCCCCCTGCTGTAAGTAGGTAATAACCCGCTGTACATAGCCCTATATCCCATATAGGCATTTAAATAAAAAAAAATTGTTGGTCCCAACTTCCCGTGAGTAGACACGTACTGCTCTGGTGCAGAGTACAAAATGACTTTAACTTCTCCCCCATTTCCCTTACCTTCCCATCCTTTATTGATTATGAATCATTTGTTACCCATTCCCCTTTATTCCCTCCCCTCTTCTCCTATGTTAAATTTTAAAAATCTCAATAAAAACTTTGAAAAACAAAGTGACTTTATCCATTAGAGCCCAAATGTCTCATCTGAAAAAAAATGTACAGGCTTCTAGTCCCTGCAGGACTTCTAAGCTTCAGCCTATTCGACCTTATGAGTAATACGGCCCTGGTGATTAGTTCATATTTCTTATATTGAATCTCAAGTTACCTAATCATTTTTCTTGACATGGCTCCTATAATCCATATTTAAACATCTGCTTTGACCTTATATTCTTTTTCCATTTTTTCCATTAGTGCAATAGTTAATGTATTCTCAATGATTGTCATGTCGACTACAAATGTGTAGCTCATCGTATGTATGGATCATCATTTCTCTGCTATATGACGTAATTACTTATAGCTCCTCACCTCTAAAGGACGACAATATTTTTGTACAAGATAATTTTTCAATTTGTCCCAAAGTGCTGCCTAATTCAGTACATTAAAATAAGACATACCGGTACATCATAAGCTCCTTTAACATTGCTTTTAATGTTCTGTCTCATTCACTGATGTTTTAGCATATTTGATATTTGTGATATATAGATATTTGTGAGCGACCTCAGTATCAGATATGGATGATAGTTTTTCATTATGGTCTTATCAACAGTGTCAGAATAAACAGGTGTCTAGAAAAGTGCCATATTCCCAACAGCTTTCCAGTGAGTCTTCGTGATCACTTAAGTGATTAAATAGGCCAGATAATTCTATGTATTGCCTCAGTAGGAACTTGAGTGAAGAGAACATTTCATATGCAGTTAAAACACGAAGAGATTAAAACTTGCTTTAATCTTGAATCATAATCATGAAGAAATGCCCTTTCATCTAAGAACTATCATTTCATAGTCACTCCAAACCTTATGTAATTCACCGATCTGTATATAAAACCTTTTGCCACGAAGTAATGAAATCTGTTCCCTTTGTAGAACTTTCGAAATGTTACGGTCAACTTTACGGTTGCGATGATTATGTACTAAACGTTTCAAGCAAACGTATTTTTTGCGTGAAATATCATTAGGTTTACAGATGTGTCCATTGCTACTTTAGCTAATATTTAGTTAATTACTTTAATTTCTATTTCACAAAAAAAAATCAATAGTTTGCAACATGTTAAAAAAACTCAAAACACCAAAAACCAGGGAGTAAAACAGTCCATTTGAAAAATATTTCATTGCTTTATTCAAAAGACATTCCAAGACAGGTATATAAACATGTATACATATAAAGACAAGGTCTGGGGAAGGGCTCAAGTATTAGAAGACTACCTCATCCTAAAAAAAAACAGATGGTGGACAAGGGAGATGGACCATGAGAAAGTGCTTAAGAATAGAAAATGTTACTAATAAAGTGCCTGTCATGATCACGTGTGTCAGGTCGCAGATGATGCCGCAAGGCGAACCCATAACACACGTGACCCTGGATACACCGCCTCCAGTGGGGCGAATTTAAATAATAGAACGTGCAGGTGGATACGCCGCCTCCAACTGCCGAATTTAGGTATTACACGTTCTAAATATATTTCTGGAAACACCGCCTCCAGTAAGGCGCATTTAAATAATAAGGGGGGAACCTGGGAAACTTTAACAATGGTGGGCCCTGCGATAGGGAATGGGGACATGGAGACCTCCTAAGCTCCCCTGAGCCTGTGTCCCTGCACTCCTAACATTCCCTATACAGGCTCCGCACCTGTCGCCGCACGCGAACCTTAACCCCTTGCTCGCCCTGACCCTAAACCCTCACTAGGGAATGGGTCGGTGCGGAGACTAATCCCACCACTGCACTAACAACACACATGAGGAAAGAGACAATACAGGGGAAACACCACTTAGCTTTGCTCTGTTGCGTACGCTCCTAGCAACAGAGCCCACCACCTGTGTGCATCTTCTCCTCCACCCTGATCCATCACCATAACTGGATCCATCACCATCGTGCAGCCTGGGAGCAGAGTCCATCACCACTTGCAACAGTCCAGTACACAGAGTCCCAAGATGAGTCCAGCCTCTGCCAAGAATCCAAGCATGCTTGAGTCCAGTTCTCAGCAACCAAGTCGAGCATGCTGAGTGCAACTCTCTTCCTAGTCGCCACTCCTCTAAGCCATGCCCGCACTTCCCGCCGACACCATAAACTGCGACTCCACCAGGCCATGCCAGTCCTTCCTGCAGACACCATTAGCTGGCACTCGTTCTCTCTGGCTGACTGCGCAGGACTCCAATCCAGCTCCATCCTTCCACCAGGCTCTCCAACAACTCAGCAAGAAATATCACCAGCAGTGAGTGAACACCCTGAGACCCATTTATAGAGTGTCACACCTGAACCATAATTAAGTGCAACCTAACCTAAGGTGCAATACCACTAACCACCACCGGGGACAGTCAAAACACCTTTGAGCTTAACCAAAGTAAAAAAAGTTCACTTTGTGCTTTTAATACCGCCAGATCCAACACTGGATCATGACAGTGCCAGTGCTTCAGCATTCCATTAGGTCCTAACACAGTGCATTGTATCACTCCATGGGTGCTACTGTCCTAGTTTAAAGGTCTCATCGCATCAAAAACTATTGCAAGGAAAGTTCCCTTCCAGTTAAAGTAAATGATTGATCAAGGTTCTTACCCATGTTCTGCCACCTGGTTGAGTCAGTCAGCAGCCCCAATGCACGTTTCGCGTGGGCTTCCTCGGGTAAGAACCTTGACTGGCACCTGTCTTGGACTATCTTTTGGGAATGTCTATTGAATAAAGTAATGATACATTCTTCAAATTTACTTTTTAGGGTGTTTTGACTCTAATCTAAGGAGAGTCCATAATATATCGGGCCTGTTAACTTTAAGGTATAGGGTCTTTACTCAGATTATGGTTTCATATTGTGATATCTGTTCTAGTGATATTGTTTTCATGTTAGGAAAACTTTTGGGCTCCAAATTACTTGACAAATATTGGGTGGCCATACAGACACATATAGCATAGACATCTTCTGTCAGAGTATCGCAAACATGCTGTTTTTAAAGCTGATAATTACACAGCACGTGCATTGTCAACATACTGTATGTCTAGACAAGTGTTAAGAGAAGAAAGGACAAATCTGCATTTATTTACCTGCTCTCCTAATGAAAACTACATTGTAATGACAAAATGCTTCTTTTCTAGAAACAAATTGGAAATGCAAGGAAATAAACATCTTTAGATTCAAAGGTAGATTGACCATTACAGTGTATGACTTTTCTTTATTATCACAGCTTTCTTCAACATTTTGAAGATCTATTACACATCTGCAAATTGGAGTCTCCTGCATTATTTTGTTGGAAAAATAAGAACACTTAAAGAACAGTTAGCAGGATTTTAGCAATATAAAGTAAAGGCACGGCCATAATGGTGTATTATACATATAAAATTGATACCTTTTGTGAAGAAATCTGCTTTGTGGTTGTTCTCTAATCCACATTGGAAGTTTTTTGGTAAGAAGCTTTAGGTGCACGGGGTAGGACTGTTGGTAGGGTCTTTGGCTGCTTCCCAAGCCACTGCATTTCTCTGCTGTCTGTATAACAGGTCATTAGGTCCCGTTACACGTATCAGTGTCCCAGGGATCCCACCAACGATCTGACGTGGATGGGATCGCTGGGACATTACTGATCGCTGTTGAGCTGTCACATAGACAGACCCACCAGCTATCAGGACCAGCGAGCAAGCTGGTATCCAAGGTAAACAGCGGGTATCTAAGATCATTGGAAACCAGCTCCCAGCGTCGCTGATCGATGGTCTCCCGCTGCCACACGCAGCGATGCTCGCTGGCCAGCGGGAGACCAACGATCAAAAAATGGCCCAGGACGTTTGAGCGCGATCAGCGACACCCGGCAAGGGGGCCGGTCACTGACACATGTCACACACAAGCGATATCGCTGGCGAGATCGCTGTGACATCACAAAAACAGCTATCTCGCTGGCGATCTCGCTGTGTGTGACGGGGCCCATTGTCTTATGAGTGACCTACCTTCTGTGTGAAAATTTTGTGCCGGCGCCGTCCTTGCTGCAGGTGGCACGTGTGCTGATTGATCTCCTGGCGATCTTCAATATTCGATAATGTCCTTTAGAGAGTTTGGGCTGAAATGTAAATTTGCGCATGTGCCACCACAGGCACTGTTTTACGGAAGACCGTCAGGAGATCAATCTGCTCACGTGCTGCACATGTCTGTTTAATACACTTGTCGGGATGAGCTCAAAGGTTGTGTTTACGTGTGGCGGAAATTGTACATCTTTTTCTGCTGTGTTTTTTTATGAAGAAAATCTGCAACATTTAACTTTTTTTGACCCAAAAAAACCCTGCATATATAAAAATGCAGAAATCCAGAAAAAATTGGAGGCAGCGCATCATTTGTAGTGAAAAAAAGAGCTATTTAATAAGCCCAAAAGGCGATGTTTCGGTCCAAACAACAGGGACCCTTCTCTTTGGACCGAAACGTCGTCTTTTGGACTTATTAAATAGTTCTTTTTTTCACTACAAATGATGTGCTGCCTCCAGTTTTTTCTGGATTTCTACAATTGAGGTTTGGTATTTGCCTGGGGGACTCTGCACCCAGTCTCTTTCTTTGTGCTGCTCTAATTTTCTTCTTTTTATATAAAAATGTAGTTACAGTTTTAGAGCACAATCAATAAAATTCTGTAATATGAAAAACGCTGCATCAAATCTGCACCAAAAAATACATCACATAAGGGAGAACATGCATAGAAGATTGCAACAAAAATGCAATAGCAGAGAAGATTTTGTAGTTTTCCGTTTTATCTGCATAACTGCAGAATAAATGAAAATAAATAGCTGTAGAAAAAGACAGCATTTATCCTACATCTGAACTCGGCCTAAAGGAAACCTGTTACGTTGTACAATCAGTCCAATCTGTACACAACCTTGTATTGAGCAGAAAAGTTGAGCTGATTTATAATATACATTTGTGGTGGGAAAAATCAATACACCTTGTACTTTATTTACATGTTTTATTTTAGATGCTCAAGGGTCCAGTGGGCAGTCCCATACAGGAAAGTCTGTCTGAGCAGGACTATCCACTAGACTTAGGGTGTGTGCACATGCTGCGGATTCAGCTTCAGAATTTTCCGCGCGGATTGGTCTAAATCCGCAGGTCAAAAGACCTGCGGTTTATCTGCGGATTTGCCTGTGGTTTTCCCCTGCGGTTTGACACCTGTTATGGAGCAGGTGCCAAACCGGTGCGGAATCAGCACAAAGAATTGACATGCCTCGGATTTAAAACTGCAGCAAATCAGCGCGGAAAAATCCGCAACATGTGCACAGCGTTTTTCATTTTCCATTGCTTTTAATGGTACCGTACACCGCAACAGAAACTGCTGCAGATCCGCAGGACCGAATCCGCTGCGGATCCGCAGCAAAATCCGCAACGTGTGCACACACCCTTAAACACGGAAAGAACAAGAATTTTAGGAATAAGATACAAACAAACAACATATGATTTTGTAGGGCACCATAAGTAAAGAAAAAAGAGAAAAGTCATATAAAATGTAACTTTTATTCCTATAGTTAAGAATAATGCTCTAAGTCAGTGGAGGATAAAACAATATATGTATGAGATATAAAGTTTATGCAATGTAAGGGAGGGAGGGATAAGGGAGCTATTTCTGACCATCTGACCACCTAGTCTGTTTATTCCTACATGGCCGCTGGCACCCTACTAATAATAAACGCAATGGTGACCCAACGCCTCGTCGTCTGGCCCTGCTATGGTCCCTAATTGACCCTATGTAATAGCAGTCTGAATTAGCAGAAATATTATTGAGGGTAGAAAATTGATTTGCAAAAAGTTGCCTCACATGTGAAGGTGCATAATTTTTGTAATGGATAAGGAATTTTAGAAATAAAATACAAGTTATACTACAGGTGCAGAATATCTATCTATCTATCTATCTATCTCATATCTACCAATTCTGTGTATTTGGTTGACAGATATAATTGTTATTGAGGGCTTCCATTTTTACTTTATACTTGGATACAATTGGATGAAGCTATAAAGTGTTCACTAAGCTAAACTCTGAATTGCCATTTCTACTAGAATTATTTGCACTTTCATGCTCAAATTGGAAAAGATATTTTTTGCCATTTTGTTTTCTAGCAGTGACAGTATCTTTTGCATTTCAATTACTTGTTTGCCCAAAAGCGACAAAAGGGGTAAAGTCAAAGAAAGTCAAAGATATACGTTTATATATTTTTCGTCTTCTATGGGCAAGTGCTGAGTGACACAACTTCCCAATCAAAAGTGAGAACTAGCCTTGGGCTGCAAAACCTGTAAAATATAATTCAAAGAGAAATATGCATTAGGCAATCAGACATAATGTGCTATACACATCACAGAAATGATGTAGAAATTTCTCTTGTAGAATGTTGTTCGTATTGCTGAGAATGATAAGATTCACATCTCGTAAGACTCTTATGTCATCATTCATTTTACCATAATGCACGTTGGGTGTATGGTATAGATTAGGTATTTGTGAAGTGGGGTGAAAACCTTAAAGGAATTGTCCATTTTATCTTTACTTCATAAATATGTTGGGGCCATTTATTCTACAGCACAAATACGTTGTCTACTGATGGAGGAGCATGTGACCAAACTTGTCTATCGGTTTACTCCAATTTTGTCGAGAGATCCTATGTGCAAAGTTTTCCTATTGGAGGAGGTTGATGGACAGGTATAGTCACATGCGCCTCCATCACCACCCAGTTTAAAAACAGGATTGTCGTGTAGTTTGTGAGGAAAGCTGAACTACTAAGTGCAAGACGAAACACTGTCATACCTATATAATAGTAGGTGCCACAAAATCATGTCCTCAACACATTTGTTTAAATAAAGATACAGGGGGTGATTCATGAAGACTGGCAATTCTTTTGCCTGTCTTGATGAGGGGATGTTTTGGAGCTGACACTCCTGATTCATTAGGCAGCACACGCCACTTATCAGGCACTTCTTTCCCTTTCCCTAGCCTTATAAACTTGTCATCTTGCTTGGAGAAGGCGATCTGCAAATGTCAGCCCATTTTTGTCTGTGGAGGAAGGGAGAAGCTTTATCTCGCATCAGAGGTTGATTCAGATCAACACCGCTCAGCTCTTCGGTGTAATGTCCTTTGCGTTGCTACAGCTTGTGTCTGTGTGCTAAACAAATAAAGAGCAAGAACTACCTGTCTGTGCTGTGTAGAGATGAGCGAACCTTTCAAAATTTAGTTTGGTTCGGATTCGCCAAATGGACTGATGTTTGCCGAACAGTTAGTCGAACGTACCCGAACCCCATTAGATTCAATGGGAGGCAAAACCAAACGCATACACAACACCTTAAGGGGTGGCAAAAAGCTTCCCAAACAGCTAAAATTACGGCCAGACACCATGAAAATTGACATCAATTGACCCACAGTAGACATTTGCAAATGGCACAGGAGCAGTCAGCCATGGGCCACGCATGAGGTATCAGTGTCTGGACTAGCATTTACAGCTTGAAATTGAAGTTTTAATGAGGACCTTGGTGGTTAAGGGAGTGGTTTAAGTCTTCTTAGCTGGGAGACCTGATACCTCATGCAACACCTCCAGTTTTTTTCTTTTTCATTCCAGCCACACTCAGATGGCACAAACATCAGTTTCATACAGTACTATTGGTAGAAAAATGTAAGGAAAGTAACACAGGTAGTTGATTGAAAGGCCCTACTTACACAGGCATCCCACCAAATGAAAACCCAACTTGGAGTCTCAACATTCCAAAAAAATAATTGTCACACAGCACTAAAGTGGCATCAATTTCCACAGAGTAGAAACCAAATATTAGGCCTCTGACATACTTTCTACTACAAGTAATCCACCAGATGGAGACTCAACTTGGAGTCTCCACATTTCAAAAAAAATTATATCATCAGCATCACTAGCAACAGCAGGCACAGAAGACACCACAAAAATGGCTCAGACTGCATTAACGCGAGATCAATACATGACACCAAAAACAACACCATTGTCTAGTCTGCCCAATCTGTGACTTTGGTGCAAAAGCCATCTGAGATTCTTGATTTTTTCATTTTGATGAAATTTAGGCAGTCTAAACTTTTAGGGGACAGCTAGGTGCGCTTATCCGTCAGGACACCACCAGCAGTGCTTAAGACACGTTCTGAGTACGCTGGCTGCCGGGCAAGACAAAACCTACAAGGCATGTAAGGTGAGCTCAGGCCACTCATCCATTTTTGAAGACCAAAATTTAAAAGGATCCAAAACCTCCCCTGATGGCATTTATATTGAGCTCCAGATACTCCTGGTTGTTTTAGGTATCTTTGAGTCTCTCATGTAGTCATTAAATAGAGCTGTTAAGTATGAAATTTCCTACTCACATAGTATTTTAACCAGTTTAACTCTGGGCCATTTACCCAATTCCTGACCAGGCACACTGTTATGTTTTTTGTACATGCTTTTTGAAGAGCTGTTAATTATTTTCTTGTTCGGATATTCAAGTAAATTTTGTGTAATTGTTTTGTGATACAAGTGTCTTCATTTTTAAGTCAATGCTATATTCTCTTTCTTTTTTTTGCCAATATCAGGATATATCGGTGGAAAAATAAGTTAAACAAGGTTCTGTTTTTCACATTTTTTTAGTTTCAAAAAGCTTTATTTAAGCACTTTATAAACATGAGAACACAACTTTGTTTAAGGCAATACTTTTCCCTCACAGGGGACATTCTAATATATTTAACAAAGTAGGACAAACAAGGGGGGAGACTGGACATTGACAAAGACAAAAGGGTGTAATACATTAAGGAAGAGGGAAAGAAGTAAATCCACAGTTTAAAGTATAATAGAAGTAATTGCACTTATTGTCATAGTATTAGCAAAAAGAAAGGGTGCGGTCAGGTTCGATCCAGGGCCCCCCGGTCCTCTCCTCCACCCCGCCAACCCCAACCATTAAGGAGAAAGTCACAGTATCCATTCTAGTTGTGTGCTGGGGTCAAGTTCCAACCAGGGCTTCCAAGTGTTAAAAAAGTTAGTCCACATGTCATTTCTTGTAGCCTCTATTCGTTCTGAACTGAACCATTAAAATACAGTTAACATTTTGTTTGCCATTCTGTAACAATTGTTTTTATATATTGGTCATGTTTTTTTTTATGAGGATCCCGCTAGTAACAGCGATATGGATTGACAGTGACATTTTCATTTATTGCTATATTTATTTTACACCTGTTTTTTATTTATTCATTCATTTTTTTTCATTTCTTTCAAACATTTGACCCCCTCATAAGGTCATAGTAAAGAACTTTGGATAAGGGGAAGGAGGGAATATTCCAATATTGAAATCTTTTTATTTCATGTTAATTCATTTGGAACTGGGGTTGGGAAATTAATCCCAGGTACAAAGGAAATGAGGCTGCATAGCAGAACATTCTGGATCTCCTATGACCCAGCATAGGTCAAAAGTGACATTTTAGAATGTCACTTTATTGCACTAAGACATGATCCCTCTGGGCTAGTCAAGCCAGAAGGTGCCTTAATTGGCATATAGTGCACATATTGAAGCAGCTCATGAATGTAAATGCATTGATACCTGCTTATCACAATATTTTGGACATCTTGTAGATGCTTAATAAGTAGAGATGAGCAGATCTGGCAGAATTTGAATTTTCTAGATGGTACAGATTTTATCAAGAAACTCACTTTGCAGTGAAGTTATTTTCCATGATTTCATGATTACATATGCAGCCTGCAGAGCATTATTAACCCCTTCATGACCCAGCCTATTTTGACCTTAATGACCTGGCCATTTTTTGCAATTCTGACCAGTGTCCCTTTATGAGGTAATAACTCTGGAACGCTTCAACACATCCTAGCGATTCTGAGATTGTTTTTTCATGACACATTGGGCTTCATGTTAGTGGTAAATTTAGGTCAATAATTTTTGCATTTATTTGTGAAAAAATCAGAAATTTGGCGAAAATTTTGAAAATTTCGCAATTTTCAAATTTTGAATTTTTATTCTGTTAAACTAGAGAGTTATGTGACACAAAATAGTTACTAAATAACATTTCCCACATGTCTACTTTACATCAGCACAATTTTGGAAACAAATTTTTTTTTGTTAGGAAGTAATAAGGGTTAAAGGTTGACCAGCGATTTCTAATTTTTACAACAAAATTTACAAAACCATTTTTTTTAGGGACCACCTCACATTGGAAGTCACTTTGAGGGGTCTATACGGCAGAAAATACCCAAAAGTGACACCATTCTAAAAACTGCACCCCTCAAGCTACTCAAAACTACATTCTAGAAGATTATTAACCCTTCTGGTGCTTCACAGGAACTAAAACAACGTGGAAGGAAAAAAAGGACATTTTAATTTTTCCAACACAAATTTTCTTTTAGCATCATTTTTTTCATTTTAACATGGGCAGCAGGATAATATGGATCCTAAAATTTGTTGGGAAATTTCTCCTGAGTACACCGATACCTCATATGTGGTCATAAACCACTATTTCGGTACACGGCAGGGCTCAGAAGGGAAGGAGCACATTTGACTTTTTGAATGGAAAATATGCTGGAATATTTAGCTCTTGCCATGTCACGTTTGGAGAGTCGCTGTGTGCCTAAACACTGGAGCTTCCCCACAAGTGACCCCATTTTGGAAACTAGACCCCCCAAGGAACTTATCTAGATGCATAGTGATCGCTTTGAACCCCCATGTGCTTCACAAATTGATCCTTTAAAAAAAAGGACTTTTTTTTCACAAAAATTATTTTTTAGCCTCAGTTTTTTCATTTTCACATGGGCAACAGGAAAAGTGGATCCTAAAATTTGTTGGGCAATTTCACCGAGCACACCAATACCTCATATGTGGTCATAAACCACTGTTTGGGTGCACGGCAGGGCACTGAAGGGAAGGAGCGCAATTTTTTATTTTAACAAGGGTAACAGGAGAAATTGGACTCCAAAAGTTGTTGGGCACACGTCGGGGCTCGGAAGGGAAGTAGTGACATTTTGAAATGCTGACTTTGATGGCATGGTCTGCGGGCGTCATGTTACATTTGCAGAGCCCCTCTGTGCCTAAACAGTAGAAACCCCCCATATGTGACCTCATTTTGGAAACTAGACCCCCCAGGAACTTATCTAGATGTGTGGTAAGCACCTTGAACCCCCAAGTGCTTCACAGAAGTTTATAACGCAGAGCCGTGAAAATAAAAAATCAATTTTTTTCCTAAAAAAAATGATTTTTAGCCCGCAATTTTTTTTTCGCATGGGTAACAGGATAAATTGGATCCCAAAAGTTGTTGTACAGTTTGTCCTGAGTACGCTGATACCCCATATGTGGGGGATGACCACTGTTCGGGCACATGTCAGGGCTCGGAACTGAAGTAGTGACATTTTGAAATGCTGACTTTGATGGAATGGTCTGCGGGCATCATGTTACATCTGCGGGTGTCTTGTTGCCTTTGGAGAGCCCCTGATGTACCTAAACTGTGGAAACCCCCCACAAGTGACCCCATTTTGAAAACCAGACCCCATAAGGAACTTGCCTAGATGCGTGGTGAGCACCTTGAACCTCCAAGTGCTTCACAGAAGATTATAACGCAGAGCCATGAAAATAAAAAATCATTTTTTTCCTCAAAAAATGATTTTTTAGCTCGCAATTTTTTATTTTCACAAGGGTAACAGGAGAAATTGGACCCCAAAGGTTGTTGTCCAGTTTGTCCTGAGTACGCTGGTACCCCATATGTGGGGGGGAACCATTGTTTGGGCACACGTCAGGGCTCGGAATGGAAGTAGTGACGTTTTGAAATGCAGACTTTGATGGAATAGTCTGCGGTCGTCATTACGTTTGCAGAGCCCCTGATGTACCTAAACAGTGGAAACCCCCCACAAGTGACCCCATTTTGGAAACTAGACCTTGCAAGGAACTTATGTAGATGTGTTGTGAGCACTTTGAACCCCCAAGTGCTTCACAGAAGTTTATAATGCAGAGACGTGAAAATGAAAAAATCATTTATTTTCCACAAAAATAATTTTTTAGCCCCCAATTTTTTATTTTCCCAAGGGTAACAGGAGTTATTAGTCCCCAAAAGTTGTTGTGCAATTTTTCCTGAGTACATATGTTGGGGTAAACCACTGTTTGGGCACACGTCGGGGCTTGGAAGGGAGGGAGCACCGTTTGACTTTTTGAACGCAAAATTGACTGGAATCAATGGTTGCACCATGTCGTGTTTGGAGACCCCCTGATGTGTCTAAACAGTGGAAACCCATCAATTCTAACTTCAACCCTAACCGCAACACACCCCTAACCACAGCCCTAACCCCAACACATCCCTAACCCTAATCCCAACCCTAACCATAACCCTAACCCCAACACACCCCAACCCTAATCCCAACCCTAACCGTAACCCTAACCACAGCCCTAACCCTAATTCCAACCCTAACCCTAATTCCAACCCTAACCCTAATTCTAACCCTAATTCCAACCCTAACCCTAATTCTAACCCTAATTCCAACCCTAACCCTAATTCCACCCTAACCCTAATTCCACCCCAACCCTAACATAACTCTAATTCCAACCCTAACCCTATTTCCAACCCTAACCCTCTTTGCAACCCTAACCCTAATGCTCTTTCCAACCCTAACCCTTACCCTCTTTCCAACCCTAACCCTAACCCTAATGGAAAAATAAAAATAAAAATATTTTCTTTATTTTATTACTTGTGCCTACCTATGGGGGTGATAATCGGGGGTTTATTTACTTTTTATTTCATTTTGATCACTGTGAGAGTGATCAAAATGAAAGAATGGAATCTGCAGCCGGCAGATTCGGGCGAGCGCACTGCGCATGCGCCCGCCATTTTCCAAGATGGCGGCGCCCATGAGCCAGACCCGCGGGACACCGGGAGGGACTGGGGGACTCAGAAGGTACCGAGGGAGTGAGGGGGGTCGGAAGCTGGCGGGGAGCGGAGGGAATGGGAGGGGGGCAGATGATGACAGCGGTGGCAGATCGCCGCTGTCATTCAGTGGCGGGGGGGCGATCGCCGGGGGGGTCGAATCGGTGTCTCCAGACATATCCGATCAATTTTCATTGATGAAATATTACTATCGCTCTGATTGGCTGTTTCACTTTTAACAGCCAATCAGAGCGATCCTAACCACGTGGGGGAGAAGCCACCACCCCTGGGCTTAACTGCATGTTGTCCTATATCTGCGCGTCGGGTGACATTTCAATGATTCCGGTCACCCGACCTGCAGGAACGCTATTTATAGCATGACGCCTACGGGGGAGTCATGGGTCGTTTGGGCACGACTTTTCATGACGCCTACGTAGGCGTCATGGGTCGTGAAGGGGTTAACATAATATGTAAAAAAACACTGAGCATACCATTCACCTCTTCAGACCCTCGGTGCCTCATCATCCCCTGTCCATCCCTTATTATATCTTCTTATCCCCATCTTGAGCACTGAAATCCCTCTGACGAGGCTCAGAACAGTTTTCCGTATGCACATGTAAGGGTATGTGCATACGTAGTTTTCATGTGCTGTGGATTTCTCCCCGCGAATTTTGTAAAATCCGCAGGTAAATTTCAGGTCAAAAGACCTGCGGATTAGACTGCGGTTTAGCCCTGCGGTTTATCACCTCTACAATGGAGGAGATGGTAAACCGCAGCGGAATCCACAGAAAAGAAGTGACATGTTATTTCTATCTGTGGATTTGAAACCGCAGCAAAACCGCGTGGAAAATTCCGCAGCATGTGCCCAGCAGTTTCCATTTTACATAGCGTAAAATGGTAATGTACAACGCAGCAGATTCTGCTACGGACCCACAGGGCCAGAAATGCTGCAGATCCACAGCAAAATCTGCAGCATGTGCACACACCCTAAGGCCACAGCACATGTCATGACATTGTTACCTTAGGCATACATGCTCAGAACTGTTCAGCATGTCATTAGAGTCATAACTTCTGGGCGGGATAGTGTAACAGGGCCTGGGATTTCAGTGCTCGCGGCAACAGTAAGACAATGCAACAAGGACTGGACGAGGCATAGTGAGGAGTGGATAAGCTGGAGAGATAAGTAAAGTGAGTATTTTTTTTAACCTTTTGATAACCCTTTATGTCTTGCCAACAGCCATTTTGCTGAATCAACACAGAAGTTAATTACAAAAAAGTTTACATTTTGACAAAGTGGATTTTTTTAATCAAATTGGGTTATAATTCAATTTTTCTCATATCCATTAAAGGAAATCTGTCAGCAGGCTTTTGCTATGTAATCTGAGGACAACATCATGTGTTGTCCGTCTTTTTGCATTTCTCCCGTGCCATTGCCTATGCTTTATTAACATGAAATAAAGTGAATCATTTCAAGAGAACGGTGAGTGCCATCCTGCTGTCTTTTTCTTCAATGATGTGTCACATGTCCTGATGTGTGCTCTTTATTTATAGTGAAGAATTAATCACCTGGTGATTAACATTGCTGTGACTACCAGGCATGCGGTCAATCATCCAACTCCGCCCCCTTCTGTGATAAGCAGCTCACTGTCTACAGACATTGTCTATACAGAGCCTGATGTGGGTGGGGCTAGCTTTCTCATTCTTAAATCTGAAAGCTCTGATTGAGTCAGAACCGCTACACCCAATAATCTAATTGATATGTCTTTGGATTCAGGGTGTCTTTGCCTACAACATGCTGCTCCCAGGTGATTTAACAAAAACCTACTGACAGATTCCCTTTAATACTCACATGTGTGCTATAGCAATTTTAGTGGACATCTGTTGACGAATTAGTCAATAAGAGTTTTAAAGGAAATAATACTAAGAATAAGAAGTGAATAAAAATATACTTGTGAAAAACACAGCGCAACTGTTTGTCTGAAGTTATATTTATTCTGGGAAAGCCTGGTTAATGCTGCAGAAGCCAAAGTCATACTCTGGTAGGAATAGTTCCACAAATAAAAAGTAGTCAAGTTGGTAAATATTAACTCAGACCAGTAATTTGCAGAAGAAGTGCACAGTTGTTTCTACAGATTACTACGCAGCCTACCTGGTACACGTTTTTTCAGCTGTGGGTTATTCGCTTAGGCTCAGTTAACCTGGATAGAACAGGAATGAACATTCTCCGGATTCCTGATACAATCGGAAGCAGAAGGCTCCATTGATTTATATTGGGTTCAACTGGTTTCCATTCATTCTTGATTTTTTAAACAGAAGAAAAAGTTCTACATCCATGAATTTTCCATGCTAAAAGTGACTCCAAAAATTCCTAAAATAGAGCCAAATAAACTGGAAGGAGAACTTGTGAATATGTTGAAGATGTAATTTTGTATGGAAATGTTGAAAAACACCACAATCAGGCTTGAGGCATAGGGAGTTTTATGAAACTATCAAAAATAAAAAAATGTAGTTGCCCACAGCAACCAATTAGAATACAAATTTTATGTTGTATCCTGCTCTTGAAAAATGAAACCTGCGCTGTGATTGGTTGCTATAGACAACAAAGACAAATTTTCTTTTTTTTTCTCATAAATCTGCCCCAAGTGTTTTCTTATCAATGTCATTGGAATTATAGTCAGATCTGGTGTAGAATAAATTTTGTCTCCCTTTTTGCCTCTATTGTCATGGATCGAGTGGTTTTGATGACAAGAAAAGTATAGCCTGGAATGCCAATAATGCCGTAAGAAACACTGGAAAAATGATGGACTATGTTAAGCCAATGGATAAGTCAGGTTTCTTTGGGTTTAATTTAAAAATAATATAAACCCTGTAGTATTTGTTATGGCTCTTGTATGCCAGCAAAATTTAATTTAGAGGATTTTCAGACATCATTTATTTTGACATTCAGTAGGTATTTGACACATTGATTTTTCTGCATTCCTTCTCTGTCTAGACATGTAAATAACAGCGCTATTTTTCTCATCCAACAGGTGAAAAGCTAGAACAATTTCTAAGGTCTCTGAACAGCAGCAAGCCGCTTTATTTGGGGCAGACTGGTCTTGGGAATATTGAAGAACTTGGAAAACTTGGACTTGAACCTGGAGAAAATTTCTGCATGGGAGGCCCAGGAATGATCTTTAGCCGGGAAGTATTGCGAAGGATGGTGCCACACATTGGAGAATGTCTGCGTGAAATGTATACAACGCATGAAGATGTGGAAGTGGGCAGATGTGTACGACGGTTTGGAGGAACTCAGTGTGTCTGGTCCTACGAGGTAAATCTGCATAATTCAAACTTATAAGGTATACTGCTTAGGAAAAAGAAAAATATTGAATATTCTTATAAATGGTTCAACAAATTTCAACGTTAAGATATGTACATTGTTAAGCAAAATCACAAATTACTTGAGTTGTTTTGATTCATGTTTGTGGCTACAGAAAAAACACCCACTATTGCTAAAATGGAAATAAGTATTGGGCAGTGGAATAAGATTAATCTTCTAGGTTCCATTATGTGCAAAGCTAATCCACATACAGTCATATGTTAAAGTTTGGGCACCTCTATTAATGTTAACCTTTTTTCTTTATAACAATTTTGGTTTTTGCAACAGCTATTTCAGTTTCATATATCTAATAACTGATGGACTCAGTTATATTTCTGGATTCAAATGAGGTTTATTGTACTAACAGAAAATGTGCAATCTGCATTTTAACAAAATTTGACCGGTGCAAAAGTATGGGCACCTCAACATAAAAGTGACTTTAATATTTCATAGATCCTCCTTTTGCAAAAATAACAGCCTCTAGTCGCTTCCTGTAGCTATTAATGAGCTCCTGAATCCTGATGAAGGTATTTGTGACCATTCCTGTTTACAAAACAATTCCAGTTCAGTTAAGTTTGATGGTCGCCGAGCATGGACAGCCCGCTTCAAATCATCCCACAGATGTTCAATGATATTCAGGTCTGGGGACTGGGATGGCCATTCCAGAACATTGTAATTGTTCCTCTGCATGAATGCCTGTGTAGATTTGGAGTGGTGTTTTGGATCATTGTATTGCTGAAATATCCATCCCCTGTGTAACTTCAACTTCGTCACTGATTCTTGCACATTATTGTCAAGAATCTGCTGATACTGAGTTGAATCCATGCGACTCTCAACTTTAACAAGATTCCCGGTGCCGGCATTGGCCACACAGCCCCAAAGCATGTTGGAACCTCCACCAAATTTTACTGTGGGTAGCAAGTGTTTTTCTTGGAATGCTGTGTTTTTTAGCCTCCATGCATAACGCCTTTTTGTATGGCCAAACAACTCAATCTTTGTTTCATCAGTCCACAGGACCTTCTTCCAAAATGTAACTAGCTTGTCCAAATGTGCTTTTGCATACCTCAGGCGACTCTGTTTGTGGCGTGCTTGCAGAAACGGCTTCTTTCGCATCACTCTCCCATACAGCTTCTCCTTGTGCAAAGTGCGCTGTATTGTTGACCGATGCACAGTGACACCATCTGCAGCAAGATGATGCTGCAGGTCTTTGGAGGTGGTCTGTGGATTGTCCTTGACTGTTCTCACCATTCTTCTTCTCTGCCTTTCTGATATTTTTCTTGGCCTGCCACTTCTGGGCTTAACAAGAACTGTACCTGTGTTCTTCCATTTCCTTACTATGCTCCTCACAGTGGAAACTGACAGGTTAAATCTCTGAGACAACTTTTTGTATCCTTCCCCTGAAAAGCTATGTTGAATAATCTTTGTTTTCAGATCATTTGAGAGTTGTTTTGAGGAGCCCATGATGCCACTCTTCATAGGAGAATCAAATAGGAGAACTACTTGTAAGTGGCCACCTTAAATACCTTTTCTCATGATTTGATACACCTGGCTATGAAGTTCAAAGCTCAATGAGGTTACAAAACCAATTTAGTGCTTCAGGAAGTCAGTAAAAAGTAGTTAGGAGTGTTCAAATCAAGAAAATGATAAGGGTGCCCATACTTTTGCACCAGACAAATTTTGTTTAAATGCAGATTGCACATTTTCTGTTAGTACAATAAACCTCATTTGAATCCAGAAATATAACTGAGTCCATCAGTTATTAGATATGTGAAACTGAAATAGCTGTTGCAAAAAACAAAATTGTTATAAAGAAAAAAGGATAACATTAATAGGGGTGCCCAAACTTTTACATATGACTGTATGTGCACTGATGTGCTGAGTTGCCAATATTTATTATGTTTCGGGGAAGGAGGAGGCGATTTTCTTTGAATACTAAATAAGTCGATGTCTTGCAGTTGCGTATTCTATGTGAATAATTTCCGATTTTGAAATGTTTTTTGTTTGTCGATGACCAGAAGTTGGACTTGAATGTTTTCATCTCTCAACGCGTTTTTTACAGCCAGGACCTCTTGCTTTAAGGGTCTCATAGTATTTAATAGAGGAAAACATAAATATGACCTTGTAGCTGAATCTTCTGCAGATGTTCAGGAAATTGTTGCCTTAAATAAATCTATTTCGAGGATGTCCCTAGTTTCAAAACATGATCTGTTAAACATGTTCAATATGTGACTGACAGTAATGTTTTTAGTGGTGACATACACAGAAAATCATTAGGAAAATGTAAGACTAGGGAAGGAACAAATCGGTTCTGTAGCAGCAGGAGACATTGCAGAATCGAAGGAGGCTAAATCAAGTTAATTTGCTAGTCATATGTTAAAAAAAAGTTACGTAACTGAGAGAGTATCAGACATGCGCTGGCCTTAGTCATAATGTTGAAGATTATGAAGTTCTTGAAATCTGTATTTTTATTGTCTCACAGAAACTGATTTTTCTGCCACTATCATCGGAATTTCACTTTTTCTGACCTCAAATCCAAAGGGATGTGCAATGTAAACTAATATGATCGTGACTAATTTCCATAACTTGCCTAGTGAAAATCGCCACACCGCAACAGATTCGCCTGGTGGTCGGTGCTCATAGCAAGTGAGCATTTCTGCTACGCACATTTGATCTGATCATCGCCTGTGCAGAGGCGATCAAAATATAGCAGCTTCTAGTCTCCCATGGAGACTATTGAAGCATGCAAAAAGTAAAAAAAAAAATTGTGTTAAAAATATTAAAAAAATAAAAAAATATGAAAGTTCTAATCACCCCCCTTTTGCCCCATTCAAAATAAAACAATAAAAAAAATCAAACATACACATATTTGGTATCGCCGAGTTCAGAATCGCCCGATCTATCAATAAAGAAAGAATTAATTTGATTACTAAATGGCGTAACAAGAAAAAAATATAAAATATCAGAATTATGTTTTTTTTGGTCGCTGCTATATTGCAATAAAATGCAATAGCGGGCGATCAAAAGATTGTATCAACACCAAAGTGGTATCAATAAAAATGTCAGCTCAGCATACCAAAATGCAAGCCCACACCCTACCCCAGATCATAAAAAATAGAGGCGCTATGGATCTGGGAAAATGGTGACTTTTTTTTTTTACCAAACTTGGACATTTTTTTTTCAACACTTAAATAAAAAAGAACCTAGACATGTTTGGTGTCTATGAACTCGTAATGACCTGGAGAATCATAATGACAGGTCAGTTTTAGCATTTAGTGAACATGGTAAAAAAACAAAAAACTGTGGAATTGCACTTTTTTTTTGCAATTTCACAGCACTTGGAATTTTTTCCCCGTTTTCTAGTACATGATATGTTAAAACCAATGGTGTTGTACAAAAGTACAACTTGTCCCACCAAAAACAAGCCCTCACATGGCCATATTGACCGAAAAATGAAAATAAAGTTATGACTCTGGGAAGAAGGGGAGCAAAAAAGTGGAAAAGCAAAAATGAAAAATACCTCTGATCGTTAATGGGTTAACTTTGTGTAACTACAGTATATCTTGTACACAATCAGTGATAGGCATTCATTGGATACTTTTAGCTTTGCGGCGGAGCTTTTCCTTATAGCCAGGCTGGTTTTTCTAATAATCTCTTGTAGTGATATGATTGAAACCTGAAGTTAAAGAAAGCAAATTGGAATAATCTAAATTATACATGCAGTTATTAAAGTCTAAATGAGCCATACGGGGCTTGTTACATATCACCATATTATATGGCCTTTTATAAAACGCTTCGAGTCTGCGCTTGGGCTTTCACATACTAGTTCATATATGTAAATGAGTTTAGGAAAATTAGCTTGTAAACGACAGTGATAGGGGACTTGATAATCCTCAGTACAGTTCTGCATACAACACTGCATGAAATGATCAACTACGTACATTACGGATTATCATTGTAATGCATCTGTATCTTCAACTCTGGAAATATTTTTCGACTGAGTTTTAGCAGTAATGATGGCGTCATGATTCCATGATATCTCATTCATTAGACTTTAAAATGCAATTAAGCACTTCTCTGTTTATGGGGAGTCACCTAGCTAAAATATCAACGTAGAAATGGAGCATATTCTCCCTGGTGGTTACAGTTCATTTTTATTTTGTACAACTTTCTTATTTACAAGGAAGTAAGACAAAATAATCATTAATTTATTTCTCCAACCATTCCATGACAAATTGAATTTCCTTTTACATAGCTTGAAAATAAGATTCAATTCCATGAGAGCAGTCACATGTTTTAAAATTGCTTCCAAAATAGCATTGATGTAATTCTCCTGACTATACCACTATGGAAAGTATTAAAGGGAGTTTGTCATCAGGTTTTTGCTACCTCACCTGGTAGCAACATAATGTAGGAAAAGAGACCCTGATTCCAACGATATATCACTTAGATTACTGGGTTCAGCAGTTGTGATGAAATCAGAGTTCGTAGATGTAGCATGTAGCAGAGCTTAGAAAGCTAATCCCGCCCACACCACAGCTTTTTGTGTACCTTTTATATTGACAGTGAGCTGCATATTAGAGCAGGGGGCATGGTTGGACAAGAATACTTGCGAGCTGTAGTCTCAGCAGTTATAATCCCCTGCTGATAAAACCTTCATAGTATGGAAACAGTAGCACACAGCCTAATAAGTGACACATCACTGAAATCAGTATCTTAGCTCCTACCTCATGCTACCCTCAGATTACATAGCAAAAGCCTGTTGTCAAATTCCTTTTAAATTGGATCTGAAGCTACGAATCCCACTATTTCCCCATTAAATCCTGTAGTACTTGGGGAAAGCTGAAGATACAAAAATTAAGCTAACATTATTAGCTATAAACCCACATTCACTCTCCCACAACAAACCTGCAAATGGCCATTACTCTATATACTATGAAAGCACCTAAGAGTCCGTTGCATTCATTTTCTGAGCTTAGGAATCTACCACTGCATTACAATGCACAGATGATTTGTGGAGGAGTGGAAATGATTTCAGGGGTACTAAGTACAAGGCATGGGAAAGATAGATTCTCTGATCACATTGTCATTATTAAACTAAACGCTTACATATACTGTACATCTCCCACGTCCCACCAGCTGTAACTACCACATTTTCTGTAAAAGTTGTACATTGCATAATGAAATACATGAGGTCTGTATAATAAGTAAAGAATTGTCTGGTACCTTCATAGAAGACTCTGGGTAGCTTCTCTAATGAAATCTTTATTGAAAAACCTTAGCAGAGTCTAATTTTTGCCTCAACCAGAGTGCTGGATGATAGAGCCTGCAAAAAAAGGCACATCTTGTTTTGGCAAGTAGATTGTATGGAGTTGCATGTGTAATCACTAAATGCCATGATAAGACATAAATGGGTTGAACGCGTTAGCTCCAATTTCTAACTCTACATCAGATTTTTCTCAGAAAGGTCCACTAAGCTGTTTCTGGAGGTCTAGGATATGTACGTGTAAAAACTCTTCAAACTTTCATATTCAGGGAGTCTATCGACATGAAGGTCCAATATTGTCGCCAGAGGGTTTCTTACCCTGGGTACACAAAAAGTAATTCTGAAGTGCAAGACAGCGGGCAAAGATACGATGGATGGATAGATAGATATTAGAAAGACAGATATTAGATAGAGAGATAGATATTAGATAGATAGATAGATGATAATACTCTATTAGCTTTGGCATAAAATTCAATTTCTAAAAGCTCTCTAGTTCCCCATTGTTCGGACCACACGTTTCAGATCTTAGCATCTTGGATCACAATGCTATGAATGACTGGCTTGTGTGTGTGAGAGATTGATCACTCTGAAACTTTACCTGGCTATTATTAGGTCTTAAATTGTCTATATTATTGCAATACATAACTTTCTTAATGTTTTTATTTTTGTTAAAGGAAATGACATCCATACAGTATATAATACGGAGCAACATATGAATCCTCTTTATTTTAGTTGCATAATTAGTATCGTTGAACAAGACACATGTCCATCAAATTCATCCAAAGGATAGGAGAGGCTGGTGAATGAAGGGAAAGGTTGGTTCTGAGTACAGCGTAAATGCGCCAATCAATCTGCTCTAAAATAAAAGATTTTCCCTCCTGATCACGTCGATCAACTCGATGAACATTCATGGCAAGAATTTGATATTCAATTTAGTTTTTATTATTTTTCTTTTAAGATATCCTTTTTTTTTTTAAACCATCGCCAGTCCCTGCTCTGACCAGATGCTTAAATTGGTTGATCTACCGATTAATAGTTCTCATAGTGCAAAAGTCTTGTTATTGCTCTACTAGTAATTAAATGTGTTAGTTAACTTTTTTACAAATGCTAAGATTTGGAGATATTATGAGAATTGTATAGGAAGAAGTGCTAACGCTTAGTTTGTTTCTATGACTCAGAAATCTCAAAGCATCCATTGTCTTTTGTACCTTCCTCTGAAACCGCGTAATGCAGCGGAACCATTACTGGATGTACAAAAACTCTCAGCCTCAAGGAAAAACAATATCTCTAGGGTTAAGCAAGAAAATATTGAAAGACAAAGAATAATTGAAAATTACCAAGGTAAAAAACAAGTAAATTAATGAGCTGATTCTACATCGGTGATTTTCTCCTGGAAATATTATCTGCTCCGAAGCTAGCCCGCATGTAACAGGCTTGTTATCTGCTTAATCATCTCCTGATTTATTTCCAAGGTAATGTAGAGAACAGAGTTTTAGCATACTATAGGATCAAGTGTTATTTCTTATTATTATAGAAATCTGTACTATAGGCCAAAAACCTAAGCAAGTCATACTTCGAGGCTATGTTCACACGTTGCATTTTTGCTGCTTTTTTTCTGAATGCAAAACCTGGTGTCTTGTCAGTGTAGAGGCTGCTTATAAAAGCAGGTTTTGCTACTTTTTTGCTGCATTTTTTAGGATCCCAAATTTCTGCTTTGCTTCCACCACTGATGTTTGAACACAAGTTGCCAATGCAAGACGTATGTGAAAAAGGAAAATTTGAACAAATTATTTAGTGGAAAAAGATTTTTTTGTCTGAAAAAATTAGTGACTATTCTGAACAAAAAAGTTCATATGAGGTCATGAAAAAATACACAATAACAAATGTAACAGAGAGGAGGTAGGGGTGAATTGGTCAGGAATAGTTTACCTAAGATATCGGCAGTAAATTGAGTTTGTAGGACACTGTTTACTTTCACACTTTGGTCAGCCCATGAGTTGGTCAGGTATTGTTCAATTTCACACCTTGGTCAGCCAATGTTTACTTTGCACACTTCACTAACTGAACTGTGCTAATTCTAACTGCCATTTTCAGGTGTGAAGACGTTATGGTTTAAACTTGGTAAAAATCACAAAAATTGATTTCACACACTACTGTGCCTGCTTTATTCACTAAGAAACACAGCAAAGCCTGATACCTGTTTTTTGCACTTACAGATTGCTTTTTATGGGTGAAAAAAAAATCAGGAAAATTGCTGAAAGAACGGACATGCTACAGTTAAAAAAAAGTCAGCAGCAGTTTTCAATTCAGTCAGGACAAAAATTAAAATGTGTGCGTGTGATTTCTGAAATCTCATAGCCTTTGATGGTACTGTAAAACACAGCTTTTAATTTGCATAAATTTGCATAAAACAGCAAAAAAACACAGTGTATCAACATAGCCTTAGGATAATTTGCTTGTCAAATAAGCTCTTTTATGACCAAGTAATTTTATTTGTAAAGTGCTTAAAAGTGTCTAATACACAACATACACTATACCTTATTCATGGAAGAAGAGTTTTTGTGGACTTTTGAGAAATATGTGTTAAAGGATATCTCAGATGCAAATTAAAATGATAAAAGCTGCAGTATGTACCTCATTTTGTGACCATCAAACACAGTTCTTTTAAACTAGGGGGCTTTTGTATGTGTAGAAGTTGTTCAATTTTTAACCTGTTAAATTATGCAGTCAGAACTGGCTAAGCATTTCCCGCTGTATCAGGTGTGATTCTTTCTTTTTTTGCTGGAGTTTTTTCTATCAGCTGTCAATTTACCAAGGAAGGAGCCTTTTGAAACATCAATACAGCACTAATAAAGACATCTAGGAAAATGGCTGGGGAAAATTAAGCTTAGATGTATCCTATTTAAAAATGGTAGAGGAAGTGAGACGGTAGCAAAATGTGGCATACTTAGTCTGTTACAGAACTTGCACTATTGACATTGATATAAAAAGTTTTAAAGGGGTTGTCTCGCCTTAGGCTACAAGCCTGCAATCTCTGTGTGGCTGCAAACTTGTGAATCCTTATAGCGCACGCACTGCTCACTGTGAGGATTCTCCGGAGTGGGCTTCGGGAAGTATGCGATTTACATACATGTAGTCAAGTGCCGACTAGACGTGCGCAGCCTCAAGTGTATTGAGCGATGCCGGACAAGTCTAGTTTGAATGTGGTTGCAATCAGATATTTGCAATCCCATGACCACTGCTCTTGACGCCAGGACTGGAAAATCCTCACAGTGTGCATGTGAGTCATAACAGTGACTGCAGACTTATAGCCTAAAGCTGGACAACCCCTTTAATATAACAAAATTCTTGATGTATGTAGCTGTATGTCACACAGTTGCGTAGTACTGTCTATTGCAAAAAATGTTATACAATGGATTGCACCCTCTATTATTGAAAAAGTGTTATCTACCAAGTTTTCCACTACTGAAAAAATACTGACACATAGCTGTCAAAATGATACCCCAAAACTGTAAATCAGTCCCAAAAACTGACAGCATACCAAAGTATGCTCTAGTCTTAACCATTTGTTTTTTCATATATCGATGATGAGCAGAATCAGAAATGATGGCTTCTCAACTAATGAATAACTTAACATTTTCCACTGACATGCAGGTATTAAAATTTAGTACAAAGTGTCTGGAGCTGTGCCCTTGTTAGGTCCTTGGAATATAATATTAAGAGGATTCACACTGGTCAAACAAGGGAAAGAGTGCCATTGTAGAAAAGTATGTGGACAAACGTTTTACCTTCCTAACCTAATCAAAATTTCCCAGATCATCACAGTAGGTCTCTCTTCATTTTACCCTGTCCTATTTCTAAACCCCACCACGCTCCAGCATCCATGCACTCATCCCATTCTTCAAATGCGTACAGAATTCTGTAAAGAATTTCTAGCTCTTATCGTATCTGAAAAGTACAAAGTGCACAAAAGCTCAAGGTCACTGAATACAAAATGTAATACTGTAAAGTGTATGTGTATCAGTAAAGTATCCGCTGCATCCACACGAGACAATAACTCTTTGTGGGAATTTACCACAAGTAAATGAAAACATCACATGGATTCTCAAGGTCAGATTACTAACTCGTAATATCTCATGCACTGATTCACTTGCAAAACAATAAATAAATCTTGGTGCTATGAGTGCATTTTGTCATCATCTCAAAATGTTATTTTTCGTGTTGCTGAAATTTACAGTCAGTTTTTGACTGCTTGTCCTTTCCAACCATTGATTTCTAAAGTATTGACAGAGTGAGGTATCGATGTACATTGATCAGAAAAATTGATCATTTTTTTAATCTGATTTTTGTTTCTGACTCTCCAGTGCTGGCATCTGCATTTGACACATTTATGTACCGTAGATTTAGATTATATTGTTAAACCTGGTGAGAGGTTCCCTTTAACCCTGTAAAGTACTGCCACCACCTTTACCACCTCTTTTATAGTATTCTAGGAAGATATAAATGAATCTCCAATCCCCTCTGCACAGGTCCAAAAATATCTTTCATTATGTCCCCAGACAACGCAGTCCGGAATGATGGACCTCTCTGGTCTCAAACGCCGTCCTCCTTCATGTGGATGACATCCTCACAGTGTGTCTTGCGCAGGCGTACTTTCTCTTCTTTTCTAAGTGCTGTAATGTGCCTGCTCGGGCATTCTCCAGCTTTACGTCCAGGTCATTGGCGCTCTTTGGCCTCTCCTGGAGCATGCGCATTACAGTATTTTGTTCTGCCCTTCTGAGGGCAGAACAAAGAGCGCCTGCGCAGGAGCTCAAATGGGAGACACTCTACGGATGATGTAGGATGCGTTATTCACATGAAGCAGGGAAGGAGCACAGCGTTTGAGACAAGAGATGAGGCATCGGATTGAGGCCAAACGCTCTTACCAGTCAGCATCACGCTGTATGGGGGGTATAATAAAATATATTTTTGGGGCTATTCAGAGGGATTAGAGACTCTCGTACATCTTCCTAGAATACAGTAAAGCAGGCGGTAAAGGTGGTGACAGCACTTTATATTGGGAAAATCTGGTGATAGGTTTCCTGTAGCGGCCCATTAGTGATCAGTCCATTATAATCCTTAAAATAATTGAAAATGAAAAAGAGAAAATCTCATATATAACAATGTAGATTTGTAGATATTAAGATATTAAGAATTGGGCAAATACTTCCAGTCATAGAGGATGATCCCAATCTGCTACAGACTCACCTCTATCTCATCCATTGGACGAGGTTGTGAGAGTCAGACCGCCCCTTAAGGTTAATGCCAAGAATCATAAATCATTATTAGTCAGTAGACATGTAATATGAATATCTGAAAATCGCTGCTTACATACATAGTACTTGGTAAGACCACATACTTTTTTTCCCCGAAACCAGCTTTAAAGAGAACCTGCCACATGAAACATGATCTGCAGGTAGCCTGTTCTAGAACAAGAGAAGCTGAATACATTCATATACTCTGGGTTTTATTTAAAAATTCTATATTAGGGTTCAAAACAAGCAGATTTAATAGAAAAAAAAATAAAAATAAATGAAATATGCAGGTTATAGTGAAGCTGTAGCATGATAGTTTATCTCTGTTTTTCTAAAAAATAAATTGGATACAAAAAATGAGGCTCCAATTCATCAAGACTGGTGACTTTCACTCTGGTCTTGATAAGGGGATTATGAAAATATGAATTAATTAATTCTTTAAATGGTGAATGCCTCTTAATGAATATGGAGTGTCTGACACTGGTGTGTGCCACGTACATTGACATAAATCTTATTCCAGTCAGTGACTGAAGTAATTATTTATTATTATAGCGCTATTAATTCCATGACGCTTTACTTGTGAGGAGGGGTATAGATAATAAAAACAAGTACAATAATCTTAATACAAGTCACTACTGGTCCAGGAGGAGAGAGAACCCTGCCCACTAGGGCTCACAATCTACAAAGGATGGCTCAGGATACAGTAGGCGAGGGTAGAACTGGTCATGCAGGGGTTTGGTCGAAAGGTGGTTACTACAGGTTGTAGGCCTGTCGGAAGAGATAGGTCTTCAGGTTCCTTTTGAAGGTTTCCATGGTAGGCGAGAGTCTGATATGCTTGGGGTAGAAAGTTCCAGAGTAGGGAGGATGCACCAAAAAAGTCTTGTATGTAATTGTGGGAAGAGGAGATGAGAGGGGAGTAGAGAAGGAGATCTTGTGAGGATTAGAAGTTGCGTGCAGGTAAGTATCGGGAGACTAGGTCACCGATGGATGGAGGAGACAAGTTGTATGTCATGGTTAGGTGTTTGAACTGGCGTCTCTAGGCAATGAGGAGCTAGTGAAGGGATTGATAGAGGAGTGAGGCCAGAGAATAGCAGAGGGACAGGTGGATTAGTCGGGCAGCAGAGTTTAGACTAAATTGGAGGGGTGCGAGAGTGTTAGAGCGGAGGCAACATAGTAGTAGGTTGCAATAGTCGAGGCGGGAGATGATGAGGGCATGCACTAGTGTTTTTGCAGAATCTTGCTTGAGTAATGTGCGAATCCAAGAAATATTTTTGAGTTGGAGTCTGCAGGAAGTGGACAGGGCTTGGATATGTGGTTTGAAGGAGAGATCAGTGTCCAGGATTACCCCAAGGCAGCGAGCTTGTGGGACTGGGGAGAGTGAGCAGCCATTGACATTGATGTAAGATTTGTTGTGAATAAAATTCAGCACTCAGAGTTTTTATTATGATTCAAAATAGTACAAATGAATGACTATGATGTTTCAGTCCAATATTGATCTTCATCATGAAAGTGGACTGTGTCTATACGAAGGATTAGAGCTATGTAGCTGTGAAGTATACTGACCATGTCACTGTCTGGACTGTCAAAGCTCTCTTTAAATCTTCTGGCTAAAATTTAGCACACTATCTGGAAGTGAATTTGCCCATTTCTCAATTTCCATCTACTTGCTTTGGAAGTTTGGATGAAGCTTGTGTTGTCAAATTTCATATTATGACACAGTTCTTTGATTAGATGGAGGTTTGTATTCACAGTCACACTTTTATGTTATAGTAAGTCAGGGCAAAATAACTGAGCAAACCTAGGACAGGCGCTTTATGCTCCCTTGGCATGGTTAAGTAGTTCAGTGCACTTTTCCACCTACGGTACTTATTTTCCAGATATTATAAAGGCATAGCTGTCAGTGAAGGAAAAGTGAGGTGCAGAGATGGAAAACAAGTAGATGAGAAGGCGCACTTAAATGTTTGGCTATGCCAAAGGTGCACAGGGTTGACAGACTGCTTTTAATTAAACGTGTTGCTTCAACTCATGACAAACCTTCCCTTAAAATATGTACAAGAAGTTAGCCATGTCTTTATAAGTAGTACTGTGCGACTTCTGTGCTCTTCGGACACAAACAGAAACATTTTCGTGCTTAGAAGTATGTAATTACATGCAAGACAGAGATGTACTGGTTCCGCCATAGGTTAATGTTTCATACACAACCATAATACTCTGGAAGCAACACGGTGCACATAATTCAATTCTGCGCCAAATACACAGAAATTACAAATGTCGAATAGGACATGTGTTTACCCCATACAATGTAACAACAATATTATTAATGTATATGTTACTATCACTGCATTCTCTTGGATATAATATTCTGCAGTAAGCTCCTTTCCTGTAATTAATGCATTGTAATAATTCTACAACTTCTCAAAACAGTAATAGATTATAGCTTTGCATGAATTTCTATGACCCTGCATATTTGTCTTACTAATTGCTACATGCATAAGGGTCCCGTAACATTTAGCGATGCAGCAGCGATACCGACAATGATACGACAGAATCGCTGGTGCATCGCTAAATGGTCGCTAGTGAGCTGCCAAACAGGCAGATCTCACCAGCGATGCAGCAACGATAAGCGATCCAGTGGCTCTTACCTGTCACACGGGAGTGATGATGACGACTTCCACCTGCGTCCATGCGTCGCTAGTCGGCGCCAGTGGGACGCCAACGAGGAGGAAATGGCCCAGGACGTTTGAACGCGATCAGTGATATCCAGCAGGAGGGGCCGGTCACAGGTACGTGTCACATGTAGAGAGATTGCTAGCGGTATCGCTGTTGCGTCACAAAATCAGTGACGCTTTAGCGATATCACTAGCGATCTTGCTATGTGAGAAGGGGGTTTAAGGCTGGAAAAGGTGATTGCTCACAGAGTAAATCCTGATACATAGTTTAATAGGTCACTATGTTTCATTATTTGCTGGGTTTGGAAAGCAGAAAAGTTATTACAGTTCCTATAGGAATTTTCAGTCAGTGATAGTGGAGTCAGAATGGAATATATAGCTATACTTCTCTACAGAATTAGTTATTCCACCACTGTCCTGCTTGATTTTTGCTTCTTTTCTGAACAAGGAAGCCCAGGATGAACAATGCTGTTTGTATCTACCAGATAGAGGAGTTGTGGACATTTTCAGGAAATTAGCATAATCATATACTCACCTGCTCCATCTATCAGGTGCCGCCACTTCTTTCTCAGATGTAATACTGAAAGAGATGCAGGTGGCCGAGGCACCAGAATGAACAGCGTTGCCCATTCCAAGTAGGTAGTCAGACTGATCAGCCAATTCCGAGAGCAAGAGACGGGTTTCGCCCTCAGTTGCTTCTTCAGGTGCTTCTATGTACAGTAACTTGTACCAACCTTGATATACCTTTCCTGGATGCTCTCTATAAATTAATATTTTATATTCTAACCCAGCTGTCAGTTATCCTTATCAACCCATGGATGCCCTTACTGCGTTGCTTAGATTTGCCTCCTGGACAATGACCCAGCTTCTCCTGACCTCACTTTGCAATTCCATCTGATTTTATCCTTTTCCATGTCTCCAATTTGTTAGTTTTTGGCAGAAGACTCTTCTCAGACAGCAACAACTCTGCATAGGAAACCTAACGAGCCCTACAGCAAATTCCAGATCACTGTGTAGGGGTTAAAGGGTTAAAACCCAGGAGCCCTTAAACTCTGCTAGCATTAAATCTGACAGTGGAAACTCACGTTGAGTTAATGGATTGTGACAAATATTGAATGCAGCAAAAAAAGAATGCATGAGTATTGTAAGCAAAATGAAATTATCGTAAGCCAGCAATGCTGCAATCCGTGTGAGTGCAATCATATAGCTTTTAAGGCTCACTTTGCTTTTTTTATATTATATTGTAGAAGTTTTGTAGTGTGAAATAAAATTGACTAATTCTACGATATATGCCCATATCTGTCTCGAAAATTACCTTGTTAAATAGCTGCTTTCTATCCTGACACCCCCAGTCACAAAATTTATACCTTTCACAAACTGAGCCGTGGAGAGTTACATGAATTGGATGCTGTAATCTAATTTTTGCTGCTTGAGATAACAAATGTATTCGTTGTAGACGATAAATGCAACTAGTCTGGGGTCATGTTGAGAGTCTAATAAAAGGTTGTGTATCGTCAGATGTTCAGCAATTACGGTGATTTAAAACCTGACTTCAGCACTATGGAGATAAGATCTGTGTGTTCTGTCTGAGCCGGTCCTGCACTGATTTGTTCAATATAATATGTCGCAGTGTCTAGTAGATCTGCCATGGCCTGGTGAATTGTGACAATAAATTTAAAACATCCCGAGGAAATTGTAAAATTTTGTTTGTGTCCATTTGTAAAGAATTCCAGGGAACTTGGCATCAGATTTTATGTCCTTAACGAAGGAGGGAATGGTACTGTAACACTTGGAAGCAGCATTCTAGCTGGCCTTGGTTATAATCTTCCTTTTAACATTCCTGCATAGAATAAAAAAGGTTAATGGGGTTCTGCAAGAATAGAAAAATATAATTAAAGTGAATCTGTCACCCCATTTTGGGCCTATAAGCTGCGACCACCACCATCAGGGACTTATCTACAGCATTCTGTAAAGTACTGCAGTGTGCAAGCACCGGGAGAGGTCAGAGAGGTCCGGCGCCTGCGTACTGCAGTACTTTACTCTGCCCTCAACAGGGCAGAGAAAGAACGCCTGTGCAGGAGCTGCGGCAGAAGTAAGAAGAAGGACACCATTCTGTAATGCTGTAGATAAGCCCACAAAGTAACCTGAAAGATAAGAAAAACAAGGGTGCGGTGGATGTCGCGGTCCGGTCCGGCGCCTCCCATCTTCTGACTTCCTACTTCTTACTTCTACCGCGGCTCCTGCACAGGCGTACTTTATCTGCTCTTTTGAGGGCAGCGTAAAATACTGCAGTGCGCAGGCACTGGGAAAGGTCAGAGAGGTCCGGCGCCTGCATACTGCAGTCATCTCTAGAAGATGAGCGGCTCTGGACCGGACCACGACACCCATCAGACCGGAGCGGACGCCGGGTAAGTATAATCTAACTTATTTTTCTTCTCTTTCAGGTTATATCGGAGGGCATATCTATAGCATTACAGAATGCTGTAGATAAGCCCCTGATGGCGGTGGCCACAGCTTATAGGCCAAAAATGGGGTGACAGATTCCCTTTAAATACAAAAACAAAATGTCATTAAAAATCCCTAGATGTCTTTAATTAGAAAATCATTCTTATTTTGTATATGAAAGTAATCATTATAGGCTCACCATATTGTGTGGACAGAAACCTGTTCTAAAATGCCAAAGCACCACTCCAGCTTTATTCAAAATGTTACCTCTGGAGTGGTGCTTCAAATCTAGGTCCCCTGCCCCCCTTTCTTATACATACCTTCCATCATCTTTATCTGTTATCACCACCGCTCCCGTCGGTCTCCAGCAGTTTGTGATCTGCCCTCAGCTCCAGTGTTTCCTAGAGCGAGCCGACAGCCACAACTCAAAATAAATCTATGAGAACCTGCATTGAGAGCTTGTGATGTATCTTCGAACATCTGGCCAGTTAGAAGTTGTGTTCACAAGATGGCACCGCAGGGTGAAGGTGAAGACGCCGGAGGGTGAGTATAAGATAGGGGGCAATGAGTTTGCACCACTCCAGTACTGAAAAACCCACCACTAGAGTGGTGCTTTAATATGAGAAGTTTTTGTGAGCATGTAAGGTAGGAAGTTCTGCTGATGTGACCTTGAGATAACCTTTACCACAAACTGTCAAGCTGCAGTATCGGCAAACATTTTTTACAAGTTCAAAGAAACCACAAAATTTTAGGCTATGGGCCCACGCTAGCGTTTTTAAACGCTCAGGAAAAGGATCCCCTTCCCAGAAATCGCGCGTCTTTTTCTGCGCGTTTTTTGCGCGTTTTTGACACGCGATTTCTGGGATCATTGGGGATGGCTAAAAACGCTCAGCAATGCGGAAATTAATGAGCATGCTGCGTTTTTAGCCGCTAAGCGATTCCTGAGCGGTTAAAAACGCATGCATTGGCACAGAAAGCCAAAAACGCATGCTAATTAATTTGATGCATCTTTTAAGCGTTTCTGCAGCGTCTGAGCCGGCGCAAACGCTGCGGAAACGCTTAACAAAACGCATCATGTGCTCACAGCCTTATATTCAAGTGTTTTGTTGTGTATATATTTTGTTGCAATTAGTATTTTGTCATGTCACCCTTACATTTTATCACCATCTGCATTCGAAAGCCAGTTTTGCTATTACAGTTTTTAATGATCTCCCTCATTGTGTGCACTTTTAAGAAGTGAAATCATGGCGGAGATTTTACATGCAAAGTTTTTTTTTTGCCGCACAAGTGTAAATATTTTTTTTGCTGCCACTGTACAGTCAGGTCACTGCAGCAAAACTTTTTGGGGTTTTATAATTTTTTTCTCTTCTAATAATTGTGTGTATAATTATATGTATTTAATAAAGTTTGGATTTATTGAGGCTATAGATTTTTTGGTATTTTCTTTAGGGAGTTTTTGTAGGTTGTTTTTTCCTCATTCTTTCGGGTACTCCGAAAATGTTTTTCTAAAATTGGTTATTTCTGGTACAGGTCTGGTTGTCCAGTATTGGTTACTCACAGCAGCAGAACGTCCTACTGTAGAAATTTACAGACACCTATCCTACTTAATTATCTTTTTTTTTTCATTTCTGGAGAACCCATTTAATATCAGTGTGTGGTGTGTATCACATATTTAGATTCATTGGTGCTGAGGCCATGCAAAGTCCTAGCTCTTTCTTCCATTCCTGGCAATATCCAACGGCATGTCTTCCCTAAACTAAAAGATTTTTTGGGGGTGGGACATCATTTTCAAATAAAGTTATTTTCAGATTGAATATTTAGCACATTAGCTAACAAATAGTCTAAGGCTGCCTGCACACGTAGCGTTTTTCCGTTTTCACAGCGTTTTTCAATGCCCGATTTTGCCGCGAAAACGAAAAAGAAAAGCATCCCATGCAATCCTATGGCATTCCGCACATGCTGTGCTAATGCTGCGTATTTTTCCGTGGCGGAATCGCATCGCGGAAAAATACGCAGCATGCTCAATCTTTGTGTGGAATCACGGCGATTCCGCACACATAGGATTGCATTGTTCCGCTTACTTTCTGCATGTGGCTATGCCCACCATGCGCAAAGTAAGCGGATCATGTGCAGATGGTACCCAGGGTCTGGAGGAGAGGAGATTCTCCTCCAGGCTCTGGGTACCATATACCTGTAAAAAATGGAATTAAAATAAAAAATAGTGATATACTCACCCACTGGCAGCCCCCGGAGTCCTTCCCGCTTCTCACCACGCTCCTGGCATCTTCCGGTCCCAGTAATGCTTTGCGGGAATGACCGCAATGACATTGCGATCTCGCGACCGTGACATCATCTCAGGTCATCTTTGCGCAAAGCATTACTGGGACCGGAAGATGCTGGGAGCATGACGGACAGGCGGGAAGGCTCCGGTGGCCTTCAGAAGGTGAGTATATCACTATTTTTTATTTTTTGTTTTATTTTTAACATTCTATCTTTTACTATTGATGCCACATAGGCAGCATCAATAGTAAAAAGTTGGTCACACTTGTCAAGCGCTATGCTTGACAAGTGTGACCAACCTGTCAATCACCTTTCCAAGCGATGCTTGAAATCGCTTGGAATGTGCAAGCATTCTGCAAGCGAATAACGCTTGCAAAACGCTTGTTTTTCTCGGGAAAAACGCATGCAAATTCACATTCGTTTTACCCGCGGCGGGAGTTGTGGAAATGTTACGAAAATTTCCCCGCCATTTCTGTAACGTATGTACATAGCCAAACAATGCAGTAACCATTTAACTGGGCTTCCTGTAACTAAAAATTAGAGACATTATGTCTTGGCGTCTTACGGCCAAGTTGCTGTTTTGAAGTAACACAATATATACAATATATACAGTATGTTGCCCAGTCTAGAAACACAGTCTGTATCATTTTCAATCTGAAGATGAATAATAGGCCTGGTTTCAGTGTAGTAATACATACTCGAGACCCTCAAGAGATCAACCATCTTTTTAGACTGATTGGACCGAAGGCCACTGACTAATTGTCCAACCTCTTAGCCCACCCTACTACCGATCTTTAGAAATGGCAAAATAATTAGCTTAAAAACTCTGTGTCCCCTCTGTAATTGTCCACATCTGCTATACAACAGAATTCTCCTTTGGAATTTTTTCCTTTAGCATCAGTGGAATATTCACCAGGATTAGTAAGTAATATTAAAGCTTTGTGGATCTATAAATTCATCGGGGTCTTGCAAGATCAGGAATCTATTGAGCTGTAAGTCTATAATATTCTTATGATATGATGACTTGGTTATTAGCTATGGTTAGAATTATCATCAGTCCTCTCTGTGCACATACTGTAGAAGAAGCTCATTTCTTATAATGTGAGACACACTTATCTGGCAAAGTCATCACCATTAGTGGAAAAATATGCTGAAACAGGGAACGAAGAACAGATGAATAATAGGAAAATGCTAAGTAAGCTGCAGTTCTGTATGAAATGAGCATCATTTCAATGTAATTTAAAAAATAATAATATAATGCTAGGAACAAAATAGATATAAAGAGATTAATGGAGATATATCAATGCATGATACTGAAGCATCCGGTGTGTAAAAGTCTTGTATTTTTCAACTTTTTGTCAAAAACTTTGTAGGTTAGCTTCCACAGCCCTGTAACACTATGCAAGCCATAGATTACTATGATCAATGCAGTTTGTTCAGTTTGTTGATTGATGTTTTATAAAGGAATGCTTCCAGAACTGAGAAGCCACCTGACTGTTGGTGTGGGAGTCGTGATAATCTGAGGAATCCCTGATTGAGTAGTATAATTTTTTATTAAATTATAACATTAAACAGAATTTGGGGCACAAATGAAAGGCAATTTGAGCACATTTTTTAATTTTGCCTTGAACTTTCTCCACACTTGGTGAGATCTAGCTGTCTCCATGATCTGTCTGGTGAGGCCCTGCTAGAAAACGTTTGAGAAACTATGGGAGTAAAGCACAATGCCATGACTGAAACAATGAAGACACGTTCTCTGGAGAGAGGAATCACATTTTCCCATCTGATAGTCAAGTAAATCAGAATTTGTCAAATCTTCTTTGTGCATTTTGTTTTCTAGTATAAATAGCCTTGGGTCCTGATTCATAGTTTTGAGCTTGCTCCCATAATTCTACTGAAAGAAATTCCTGAAGGTCCCAACTGGGCAACTCGTTCTTGTAGACGTTCCAACATGTCGCCTCCCATTTCTCTCAAATTCACCATGAAAGAGGTAATATAGTGTTACAGAGCAGCCCTTTGACAGAATGGGGAACTGAGTATAATACATAATGATGTCAAGTCAGACTAAGCAGAACATCAATATACCCAAACAGGGCATATGAAACAGGGTTTGCCTTTAATTACATGGTAAAAATACATTAAAAAACATTAGATAGATAAATTAGATTAGATATTAGAAAAAATGTTGACACTGAGGGTGATCAATGAGTGGAACAGGCTGCCACGAGAGGTGGTGAGTTTTCCTTCAATGGAAGTCTTCAAACAGAGGTTGGACAGACATCTGTCTGAGATGGTTTAGTGAATCCTGCATTGAGCAGGGAGTTGGGAAGCCCAACAGGAGGAGATGACCACAGGTACTCTATTGTCTATTTCTACTGTTTGTATATGCATTTGCACTTAGACTTCTCTTGTAGACTCTCGTACATATCAGCCTTTAAGTATCACATGGGACCGTTTCCTCGGAACCCAATACATTTATAGTCACCTGCTATGCAGCCCTGTGTGTATATATTTGTACATCTCCTGCTGCATTTTTACCCTAGCTAGCTTACTGTGCCTATGTTCAGATTTTCCCTAATTTATTCTTACTAATAAAGATTTACATATTTACCACATCTTGGCTATAGAATTTTGTTTATAGGTTTTCTAGAATTCATGTCAAGCTCTTTTCATAATTTGCTAGATATTGGTTTCTATTACATACTAGATGGAGGCCTGATTGAGGGCAGTAGTGTCATGATGGGGGCAGGCTTTGCAGCGTTGAGAATCTCTCCCCCATGTGCTCACCCACCTATCCACTCTCTCTTTCCCCATGTGCTGACTTCTCCCGTCTGTGCTCTCTTCTTTGACCTGTCTACTCTGCTGTCTCTCTCCTTCCTTTGCTGTGTTCTCCCCTCATGTGCTGTCCTGTTTGAGCTGTCTCCTCCCTGTGCTCTGTCTCTCACTCCTGTGCGCTTTCTCTCTAACCCATCTGCTGTCTTCTCCTCTCATTGTCTGTGTCTGACCGATTACGGAACATACCACAGCTCCTGGGCAAGGGAGGAAGCAAAAGTCAATACTGACATTATAGCAGGAGATCGCAGAGGATACATTTTGTAAGGTAAAATATTGTTTAACCCCTTCACCCCCAAGGGTGGTTTGCACGTTCATGACCAGGCCAATTTTTACAATTCTGACCACTGTACCTTTATGAGGTCATAACTCTGGAACGCTTCCATGGATCCCGGTGATTCTGACCTTGTTTTCTCGTGACATATTGTACTTCATGTTAGTGGTAAAATTTCATTCAAATAACTTGCGTTTATTTGTGAGGAAAACGGAAATTTGGCAAAAATTTTGAAAATTTCGCAATTTTCCAACTTTGAATTTTTATGCCCTTAAATCACAGAGATACGGCACACAAAAAACTTGATAACTAACATTTCCCACATGTTTACTTTACATCAGCACAATTTTGGAACCAAAATTTTTTTTTGTTAGGAAGTTATAAGGGTTAAAAGTTGACCAGCGATTTCTCATTTTTACAACACCATTTTATTTTTAGGACCACATAACATTTGAAGCCACTTTGAGGGGTCTATATGATAGAAAATACCCAAAAGTGACACCATTCTAAAAACTGCACCCCTTATGGTGCTCAAAACCACATTCAAGAAGTTTATTAACCCTTTAGGTGCGTCACAGGAATTTTTTTGAATATTTAAAAAAAAATGAACATCTAACTTTTTTTCACAAAGGTTCAATTTTTTTTTATTTTACCAAGGGTAACAGGAGAAATTGGACTGCAAAAGTTATTGTGCAATTTGTCCTGAGTATGCTGATACCTGATTTGTGGGGGGGAACGACTGTTTCGGCGCATGGCAGAGCTCAGAATGGAAGGAGCGCCGTTTAACTTTTTCAATGCAAAATTGGCTGGAATTCAGATCGGACGCCATGTCACGTTTGGAGAGTCCCTGATGTACCTAAACAGTGGAAACCCCCTACAAGTGACCCCATTTTGGAAACTAGACCCCCCAAGGAACTTATCTAGATATGTGGTGAGAACTTTGAACCCACAAGGGCTTTACAGAAGTTTATAACGTACAGCGGTACAATTAAAAAATCATATTTTTTCCACAAAAATGATCTTTTCACCCCAATTTTTATTTTCCCAAGGGTAACAGCACCCTAAAAGTTATTGTGCAATTTGTCCTGAGTACGCTGATACCCCACATGTGGGGGTAAACCACTATTTGGGCGCATGGCAGAGCTCGGAAGGGAAGCAGCGCCATTTGACGTTTTTGGCTGGAATTGAGATCGGACACCATGTCGCGATTGGAAAACCCCTGATGTACCTAAACAGTGGAAACCCCCCACAAATGGCACCATTTTGTAAACTAGACCCCCTAAGGAACTTATCTAGATGTGAGGTGAGCACTTTGAACCCCCAAGGGCTTCACAGAAGTTTATAATGCCAGGGCATGAAAATAAAAAAATCGTATTTTTTCCACAAACATGATCAATTAGTCCCCAATTTTTTTATTTTCCCAAGGGTAACAGGAGAAACTGAACGCCAAAAGTTGTTGTCCAATTTGTCCTGAGTACGCTGACACCCCATATGTGGGAGAAAACTACTGTATGGACACACGTCAGGGCTCGGAAGGGAAGTAGTGACGTTTTGGAATGCAGACATTGATGGAATGTTCTGCGGGTGTCATGTTGCCTTTGGAGAGCCCCTAATGTACCTAAACAGTGGAAACCCCCCACAAATGACCCCATTTTGGAAACGAGACCCCCTAAGGAACATATTGAGATGTGTGGTGAGCACTTTGAACCCCCAAGGGCTTCACAGAAGTTTATAATGCCTGGGAATGAAAATAAAAAAATTGTATTTTTTTCCACAAACATGATCAATTAGTCCCCAATTTTTTCACTTTCCCAAGGGTAACAGGAGAAATTGGACCCCAAAAGTTGTTGTCCAATTTGTCATGAGTACGCTGACACCCCATATGTGGGAGAAAACTACTGTATGGACACACGTCGGGGCTCGGAAGGGAAGCAGTGACGTTTTGGAATGCAGACTTTGATGGAATGGTCTGCGGGTGTCATGTGCGTTTGGAGAGCCCCTGATGTACCTAAACTATTGAAACTCCCCATAAGTGACCCCATTTTGGACACTAGACCCCCCTACGGAACTTATCTAGATGTGTGGTGAGCATTTTGAACCCCCAAGTGCTTCACAGAAGTTTATAACGCTCGGACATGAAAATAAAAAAATCATTTTTTTCCACAAAAATGATATTTTTGCCCCCAATTTTTTATTTTCCTAAGGGTAACAGGAGAAATTGGACCCCAAAAATTGTTTTGCAATTTGTCCTGAGTAGGCTGATACCCTACATGTGAGGGTAAAACACTGTTTGGGCGCATGGCAGAGCTTGGAAGGGAAGGAGCACCATTTGACTTTTTCAACTCAGAATTGGCTGGAATTGAGATCAGACGCAATGTTGCATTTGGAGAGCCCCTGATGTGCCCAAACAGTGGAAACCCCCAATTTTAACTACAACCCGAACCCCAACACACCCCTAACCCTAATCTCAGCCCTAACCCTAACCCTAGCCCAAAAAACCCTAACCCTAGCCCTAACCCTAACCCTAGCCCTAATGGAAAAATGGAAATAAATACATTTTTTTTATTTTATTGTTTTTCCCTAACTAAGGGGGTGATAACGGGGGGTTTGATTTACTATTTATGGCGGTTTTTATGTTTGGCAGCTGTCGCACACTAAAACACGCTTTTTATTGTAAAAATAGTTTTTGCATCACCACATATTGAGAGCTATAATTTTTCCGTATTTTGACCCACCGAGTCATGTGAGGTCTTATTTTTTGCGGGACGAGTTGACGTTTTTATTGGTACCATTTTCGGGCACGTGACAATTTTTGATCACCTTTTATTCCGATTTTGGGGACGCAGAATGAAAAAAAACCAGCGTTTCATGAATTTCTTTTGGGGGAGTGCGTTTACACCGTTCCGCGTGCGGTAAAATTGATAAAGCGGTTTTATTCTTCGGGTCAGTACGGTTACAGCGATACCTCATTTAGGTCGTTTTTTTATGTTTTGTCGGTTTTATGCAATGAAAACTATTTTATATAAAAAATAATTATTTTTGCATCGCTTTATTCTGCGAGCTATAACTTTTTAATTTTTTCGCTGATGATGATGTGTGGCAGCTCGTTTTTTGCGGGACAAGATGACGTTTTCAGCGTTACCATGGATATTTATATGCGTCTTTTTGATCGCGCGTTATTACACTTTTTGTTTGGCGGTATGATAATAAATCATTATTTTTTGCTTCGTTTTTTATTTTTATTTTTTAAGGGGTTCGCTAAAGGGGTTAACTAATGGGACAGTTTTATAGGGCGGGTCGTTACGGACGCGGCGATACCTAATATGTGTACTTTTATTGTTTTTTTTTATTATTTCCAAAAAAATTGATTTATTTGGGGGAATATTTTTTTTTTTCTAATTTATTTGGCGATTTTTTTAAAATTATTTTAACACTTTTTTTTTTTTAACTTTATTAAATAGTCCCAGGTGGGACATCACTGTCCTGTGACAGATCGCTGATCTGTCACATCACAGATCACTGTGACAGATCAGCAATCTGTCACAGGTATTGAAGAAGACTTCCTCTTGCCTGCTCTTTGCAGGCACTGAGGAAGCCAGCTTCCTCCAGGCCCCCGAAGGCCCCCGTCACCATCTTGGATTCGGGGGCCTGCAGGAAAGGAGCCCCCCGCAGCAGCGCTGCGCATTGCGCTGCCGTGGGGCGCTCAGGGAAGCACGGAGGGAGCCCCCTCCCTGCCGATGCTTCCCTTTAACCCCCGGTACACCGCGATCATGTTTGATCGCGGTGTGCAAGGGGTTAACGTGTCGGGGCGGTGCTTGACCGCCCCTGACACATTGTGCCGGGTGTCATCTGTGATAATCAGCTGACACCCGGCCGCGATCAGCGGCGCTCACCACGTGGGCGCCACTGATCGCGGTAGACGTACTATCCCGTCCATGGGCATAGGGGCCCGGGTCCCATGGACGGGATAGTACGTCTGATGTCAGAAAGGGGTTTAAAACAGTCAGTGAAATATTTTAGCTCACAAAATGAATCCTCTGTAATCCCCTGCTGTAATGTCAGTATTGTCGGCAGTTTCCATATTGAGACACCCATCACTTGGGTGTCCCAATATGGCGGTCAGTGAACTTCCGCCGCTTGGATTTCTGGGATACGGACACATCTGGATGGAACAGGAGGTGAAGACATTACAAGGTAATTATTTATTAGACTACTATATACTATCCCCTTTACCACTTTTTCTTGGCTTATATAGGTCCCTAAAATTCTTAGTTTATTTCAAATCCATTAAAATTCCATCCATCACACAGATAAGCGCAGACGCATTTCAGACTTGTTCTATACTCATTGCAAACCATATATTAAACTTTAATGCAAAAGATGCCAAGAAAAGCGAATGTAAAGAGCAGAATAGTAGAATCAACATTTATATCCATGACTTTGAAAAAAAGATAAAGTTTTTGTAAAACAATGTAAGTGATCTACTTCATTGCGTTCCTACATTTTGTATCTTAGACAATATATACATGTGTGTTTGTGACCTATAGCATTGCTTAATTTGTCATTAAGTAAAACTCATTCCGAAATATATCAACCAGTTAAAAAGCAAATTCAGCACTGTTGCGTCTGTATTCATGGCTTTCCTATAAAACACATGTGCTTTATATTAGACTTGCTTTACCTAATGATCAGAGCTTACTTCATGTCAGGAATTAAGAAAACCCCAAATGAGTTTTCCCAATGCTACCATCTGGTAAATTTGTTCAAAACAAAAAGAAGTTACACAACTGTTATGCTGAGCAGGACACATCCTTACGAACGCTACTTATGGTTGTCTAGAGAGCGTTATAAAACAGGAAGTTAATTTTTAGTGTCAAACTGACAGTAGAAAGAGCTCAGCCCTCGTCTGCGCTCCATCTGTTTGGTTTAATGATGGAAGTCTGACTTCCCAGCATGACAATATGGATGACCTTGCTGGAATTTCAAATAAGCTGAAGATACAACTGGTGAAACTAATTGAAAAAAAAAGGGTTAATGGTGGATTTTTTAACATTTTGGTTCACAGTAAGGTGTCAGAATCTCCATCTGTTTTCCATTTTCCTGAAAGCTTTCTCGTCTAACCTTCACTTTCCATCCACAGCAAGCAGTCTGAGACATGACTGAGAACTGAAGGCATGAGCTGGCGGTGTTTGTCAACCTTCCGGCCAGCTACAGAGCAGCGCTTACAAGCTCTTTTCTATAGACTTGGTAAGTGTTGTTTTGAAGCTGAGCATGCAGAAACTAGAAGTGCTATTATAGAAAAGAGCTTGTAAGTGCTGTGCTCCTTGCCTGACAGACTGCCGCTGCTGCACTTTATCAGCCTGGGAAACACACTATTAATAAAATTAAAAATCCCTCCATTCTGGAGAACGTAGATGATTTTTGATATGTAGATTGCATTGTTAATAGTTTTTACAAGCACTTTGCAAATTTACCCAATTAAAATGATGAGAATAAACCTTTTATATTTATGAATATAAATTCCTACAAAAAGCAAAGATTAAATGTTAAGAGAGATACTATGTACTGTACCATGTACTTGTCAATGTCTTGTACTTTATTTGACATTTTAAACCATTCAGAAACAGTAGCGACTTGTTTCATGATTTTATTTTTATTAAAAACTATAATAAAAAATACAGTGGACAAGATGCAGATCTCCAATAAAAAATTAGTCAGAGGATAAGATAGGAAAAAAAAGTTAAAAAGAATAAAACACATTGACTGGTACATGGCAGGATAATGCGCGCTGCAGAGAATGTTTTGGAATTTCAGCTGTTTGCTGCATATGAATTACTAGATGGTGGCCCGATTCTAATGCATCGGGTATTCTAGAATATGGCCAGCGGGAAACCGACATTCAAAAGCTGGTCCAGGACGATCCACCACGATCGGCTTTCTCACAGCGGGGGCCTGGTCGCTGCTGCTTGTCACACTGAGGCTAAGTACCCACGTTGCAGAAATTTCTGCAGCATTTCCGCAACTCCCGCTGTGGGAAAAAAGCATGTGAATTCGCATGCGTTTTCCCGCGGAAAACATGCGTTTTTCACGCGATTTTCGCATGTGGAAATCAAGCGCATTCCAAACGATTTGAAGCATCGCTTGGAATGTGATTGACAGGTAGGTCACACTAGTGTTTGACAATTGTGATCAACTATTTACTATTGATGCTGCCTATGCGGCATGAATAGTAAAAGACAGAATGTAAAAAATAATAAAAAAATTTTAAAAAAGGTTATTATCATCTCCCGATGGACCCCGATCTCCTCTCCACGCTCCTGGCATCTTCCGGTCCCAGTAATGCTTAGCGCGAAGGACCGGAGATGACGTCACTCTCGCGAGAGTGTGACGTCATCAGCGGTATTCGCGCAAAGCATTACTGGGATCGGAAGATGCCGGGCGCATGGTGAGAGGAGAGAAAGAGTCCGGGGGCCGTCGGATGGTGAGTATGTCACTGTTTTTTATTTTAATTCTATTTCTTACAGGTTTATGGTACCCAGGACCTGGAGGAGAGTCTCCTCTCCTCCGGACCCTGGGTACCATCCGCACAATGAGCGCTGCGCTGGTCATCTCCCTGCTGCATCGCCGCTGACCTCTGTGCGGCAGGAGATGACCCGCGGCAACCGTTGGGAGATCAGCGGCTAGTGCCGCAGATCTCCCAATGGTAGCGGTGGCGTGCATCATTTGAATTCTGCGCCAATTCGCGGCCGGCCGCGACAAATCAGCGACGCGGGATTTCAATTACAGACAGACAGACAGAATTAGACGATTATATAGTAGATGTGCAGACATACAGTATAATGTGTGTAAAATAATGACCTACAGAAACAAATAATACTGAATATTTTAAAATTAAGATTTCATTAACCCCTTCCTGACATCCGACGTACTATCCCGTCCATGGGACCCGGGCCCCTATGCCCATGGACGGGATAGTACGTCTACCGCGATCAGCGGCGCCCACGTGGTGAGCGCCGCTGATCGCGGCCGGGTGTCAGCTGATTATCACAGATGACACCCGGCACAATGTGTCAGGGGCAGTCACGGACCGCCCCCGACACGTTAACCCCTTGCACACCGCGATCAAACATGATTGCGGTGTACCGGGAGTTAAAGGGAAGCATCGGCAGGGTGGGGGCTCCCTCCGTGCTTCCCTGAGCCCCCCACGGCAGCACAATGTGCAGCGCTGCTGCAGGGGGCTCCTTTCCTCCAGGCCCCCGAATCCAAGATGGCGACGGGGGCCTTCGGGGGCCTGGAGGAAGCTGGCTTCCTCAGTGCCTGCAAAGCGCAGGCAAGAGGAAGTCTTCTTCAATGCCTGTGACAGATTGCTGATCTGTCACAGTGATCTGTGATGTGACAGATCAGCGATCTGTCACAGGACAGTGATGTCCCACCTGGGACTATGTAATAAAGTAAAAAAAAAATTAAAAAAAAGTGTAAAAATAATTTTAAAAAAATCGCCAAATGGTGTCATTTCTGGGGGGTTTCCACTGTTTAGGTACATCAGGGGTTTTCCAATCGCGACATGGTGTCCGATCTCAATTCCAGCCAAAAACGTCAAATGGCGCTGCTTCCCTTCCGAGCTCTGCCATGCGCCCAAATAGTGGTTTACCCCCACATGTGGGGTATCAGCGTACTCAGGACAAATTGCACAATAACTTTTAGGGTGCTGTTACCCTTGGAAAAATAAGAATTGAGGGTGAAAAGATCATTTTTGTGGAAAAAATATGATTTTTTAATTGTACGGCTTTATGTTATAAACTTCTGTGAAGCCCTTCGGGGTTCAAAGTTCTCACCACACATCTAGATAAGTTCCTTAGGGGGTCTAGTTTCCAAAATGGTGTCATTTGTGGGGGGTTTCCACTGTTTAGGTACATCAGGGGTTTTCCAATCGCGACATGGTATCCGATCTCAATTCCAGCCAAAAACGTCAAATGGCGCTGCTTCCCTTCCGAGCTCTGCCATGCGCCCAAATAGTGGTTTACCCCCACATGTGGGGTATCAGCGTACTCAGGACAAATTGCACAATAACTTTTAGGGTGCTGTTACCCTTGGAAAAATAAGAACTGAGGGTGAAAAGATCATTTTTGTGGAAAAAATATGATTTTTTAATTGTACGGCTTTATGTTATAAACTTCTGTGAAGCCCTTGGGGGTTCAAAGTTCTCACCACACATCTAGATAAGTTCCTTAGGGGGTCTAGTTTCCAAAATGGTGTCATTTGTGGGGGGTTTCCACTGTTTAGGTACATCAGGGGTTTTCCAATCGCGACATGGTGTCCGATCTCAATTCCAGCCAAAAACGTTAAATGGCGCTGCTTCCCTTCCGAGCTCTGCCATGCGCCCAAATAGTGGTTTACCCCCACATGTGGGGTATCAGCGTACTCAGGACAAATTGCACAATAACTTTTAGGGTGCTGTTACCCTTGGAAAAATAAGAATTGAGGGTGAAAAGATCATTTTTGTGGAAAAAATATGATTTTTTAGTTGTACGGCTTTATGTTATAAACTTCTGTGAAGCCCTTGGGGGTTCAAAGTTCTCACCACACATCTAGATAAGTTCCTTAGGGGGTCTAGTTTCCAAAATGGTGTCATTTGTGGGGGGTTTCCACTGTTTTGGTACATCAGGGGTTTTCCAATCGCGACATGGTGTCCGATCTCAATTCCAGCCAAAAACGTCAAATGGCGCTGCTTCCCTTCCGAGCTCTGCCATGCGCCCAAATAGTGGTTTACCCCCACATGTGGGGTATCAGCGTACTCAGGACAAATTGCACAATAACTTTTAGGGTGCTGTTACCCTTGGAAAAATAAGAATTGAGGGTGAAAAGATCATTTTTGTGGAAAAAATATGATTTTTTAATTGTACGGCTTTATGTTATAAACTTCTGTGAAGCCCTTCGGGGTTCAAAGTTCTCACCACACATCTAGATAAGTTCCTTAGGGGGTCTAGTTTCCAAAATGGTGTCATTTGTGGGGGGTTTCCACTGTTTAGGTACATCAGGGGTTTTCCAATCGCGACATGGTATCCGATCTCAATTCCAGCCAAAAACGTCAAATGGCGCTGCTTCCCTTCCGAGCTCTGCCATGCGCCCAAATAGTGGTTTACCCCCACATGTGGGGTATCAGCGTACTCAGGACAAATTGCACAATAACTTTTAGGGTGCTGTTACCCTTGGAAAAATAAGAACTGAGGGTGAAAAGATCATTTTTGTGGAAAAAATATGATTTTTTAATTGTACGGCTTTATGTTATAAACTTCTGTGAAGCCCTTGGGGGTTCAAAGTTCTCACCACACATCTAGATAAGTTCCTTAGGGGGTCTAGTTTCCAAAATGGTGTCATTTGTGGGGGGTTTCCACTGTTTAGGTACATCAGGGGTTTTCCAATCGCGACATGGTGTCCGATCTCAATTCCAGCCAAAAACGTTAAATGGCGCTGCTTCCCTTCCGAGCTCTGCCATGCGCCCAAATAGTGGTTTACCCCCACATGTGGGGTATCAGCGTACTCAGGACAAATTGCACAATAACTTTTAGGGTGCTGTTACCCTTGGAAAAATAAGAATTGAGGGTGAAAAGATCATTTTTGTGGAAAAAATATGATTTTTTAGTTGTACGGCTTTATGTTATAAACTTCTGTGAAGCCCTTGGGGGTTCAAAGTTCTCACCACACATCTAGATAAGTTCCTTAGGGGGTCTAGTTTCCAAAATGGTGTCATTTGTGGGGGGTTTCCACTGTTTTGGTACATCAGGGGTTTTCCAATCGCGACATGATGTCCGATCTCAATTCCAGCCAAAAACGTCAAATGGCGCTGCTTCCCTTCCGAGCTCTGCCATGCGCCCAAATAGTGGTTTACCCCCACATGTGGGGTATCAGCATACTCAGGACAAATTGCACAATAACTTTTAGGGTCCTGTTACCCTTGGGAAAATAAAAATTGGGGTGAAAAGATCATTTTTGTGGAAAAAATATGATTTTTTAATTGTACCGCTGTACGTTATAAACTTCTGTAAAGCCCTTGTGGGTTCAAAGTTCTCACCTCATATCTAGATAAGTTCCTTGGGGGGTCTAGTTTCCAAAATGGGGTCACTTGTAGGGGGTTTCCACTGTTTAGGTCCATCAGGGACTCTCCAAACGTGATATGGCGTCTGATCTGAATTCCAGCCAATTTTGCATTGAAAAAGTCAAATGGCGCTCCTTCCATTCTGAGCTCTGCTATGCGCCGAACCAGTCATTCCCCCCCACAAATCAGGTATCAGCGTACTCAGGACAAATTGCACAATAACTTTTGCAGTCCAATTTCTCCTGTTACCCTTGGTAAAATAAAAAAAATTGAACCTGAAGTATTTTTTTTGTGAAAAAAAGTTAGATGTTCATTTTTTTTTAAATATTCAAAAAAATTCCTGTGATGCACCTAAAGGGTTAATAAACTTCTTGAATGTGGTTTTGAGCACCTTAAGGGGTGCAGTTTTTAGAATGGTGTCACTTTTGGGTATTTTCTATCATATAGACCCCTCAAAGTGGCTTCAAATGTGATGTGGTCCTAAAAATAAAATGGTGTTGTAAAAATGAGAAATCGCTGGTCAACTTTTAACCCTTATAACTTCCTAACAAAAAAAAATTTTGGTTCCAAAATTGAGCTGATGTAAAGTAAACATGTGGGAAATGTTAGTTATCAAGTTTTTTGTGTGCCGTATCTCTGTGATTTAAGGGCATAAAAATTCAAATTTGGAAAATTGCGAAATTTTCAAAATTTTTGCCAAATTTCCGTTTTTTTCACAAATAAACGCAAGTTATTTGAATGAAATTTTACCACTAACATGAAGTACAATATGTCACGAGAAAACAATGTCAGAATCACAGGGATCCATAGAAGCGTTCCAGAGTTATGACCTCATAAAGGTACAGTGGTCAGAATTGTAAAAATTGGCCCGGTCATGAACGTGCAAACCACCCTTGGGGGTGAAGGGGTTAATATAAGCAGCTTTTAAATGGAATAGACATTATATTTTTCTTCATTCCTGTACGGCTAGTTCCTGACTCAAATGTCCTGTGTGACCTTCATAGTGTAGTTTGTTATCTTTAGTCAGAAGTAATAATCTAGCTGGAGCAGTTCTACCTTCACTAATAGCAGTGCCTTTGGCTTCCATACAGTAGTGCCATACAGTATCTCAGGGTTTGCTGGCAAGCACCCAAATTGAATCTGTAAATTATCTTGGTGACTTGCTGTCCCATTTTAAAAAAATAATGCAAGTCACTGTCCTTTGTAGGTGCTGATCAATGCACAGTAGTACACAATGTATTTATTGCAGTGTATCACACAGAACCTTGTTCATACACAGCATTTTTGATCGTTTTTTTTCCCCACGCATTTTTTCAGCAGAAAAGAACAGCGTTTTACAGTGCCAATAAAGTTAATAAGATTTCTGAAATTTCATGCACATTTAAATGTCTTGGCATTTTGTTTTCTTCAGGGCATAAGCCACCCCAGAGGTGTCTGACGGTGGTTTATTCCCCTCTTCTTGCAGAGTACACATGACCGCTCAGCCGAGCCAAGTGTGCATGAGTACAGGGTTGGGAACAAACAGTTGTCGACTATGTAGCCATACAAAGCAAAAGTTATTATCTAGGACTGACTTTTAATATGGAAAGCCTATTGTGAGAGATATAAAGGGAACCTGTCATGTGAAATAATGCTATTAACCTGCAAATATGGGGATAATCTGCCAGTTAACAGCATTCTGACACCGTATGGTGCCTGCACTGAGAGCCCTGCTGCCGTAATGAAATTAACTTTATCCCCCCCAACAGGCTCGCTCTGTCAATTATAGGGGAGACGCCATCACAGGTTCTATCGCCACTCAATGTGGCACTGACTGACAGCCGACCCTAATGCTGAGCCTGCTGTCAGTCAGTGCCAGTAGCTTGGTTACAGTGGCTGCACTCTATACACAGAGCAGTCACTGAAACCGTTCCGCTTCCACCCCTATGACTGAAGCCGTGAACCTGACGGGGGGGGGGTAAAGTTAATTTCCTCCTGGCAGCGGGGCTCTCAGTGTGGCAGCTGAGCAGCTTCAGAATGCTATTAACCTGCAGATTAACCCCATATTTGCAGGTTATTAGTGTGATTTCACATGACAGGTTCCCTTTCACAGAAAGTTTTGTCTTGATTGAAACATTGCCTCTTTGTTAGGCTATTTATGTACAGAAATTACCTTACACATACCTTATATTAAATCACTGTTTTTACAATGGGGAAAGCATAAAACTAGAGATTAACCGCTACTTGTTTTAACCTTATTTTTAGGATAGGCTTTCAATATTTGATCAATGAGGCTGTGAGATTCGGCATCCCCACAGGTCAGCTGTTACCTGCAGCATCGTATGGGATTATGTTGCCAGAACAAGAAACCCCATCATAATTGTATTGTCTGAGTATTCGTTTGCAGGTGAAGGAAGATCCAACCTCAGGAAGTTAAAATCAAAATGCTTTATTTGGATCCATTAAAATTTGACAGAGCTGGTAAGACATATTCTGCCGGGTATACTGGAGCAAGAGTGCCAGGTAGAGAACTGAACGCGTTTCAATCACGCTGTGTGTTCCTAGACTCAATTTAACCTGTTAAACTGAGTCTAAGAACACACAGCATGTTCGAAATGCGTTCAATTCTCTACCTGGCACTCTTCCTCCGGTATACCCGGCACAGTATGTCTTACCAGCTCTGTCACGTTTTATTGGATACAAATGAAGCATTTTAATTTTAATTTACTGAAGCTGGATCTTCCTTCATCTGCAAACGGCTACCCCAGCGTCTGGCAGAGGCTTGATCCTGTGCCTCATCTCCCGAGTTTACTGGAAACCAACCAAGGGTGAGCTGAATGAACTTTTTTGCTATTTCAGTGTCTGAGTATTACAGATCCACTAGTGATGAGCGAGTGTGCTTGAATAAGGTGTCCTAATCGTATTTTGACGTGCTCGTAAAAAATGCTCGAGTCTCCGCGACTCCATATTTCGCAGCTGTTCGACAGCTGCAACACATGCTAGGATTGCCTGTTTGTTAGGTAATCCCTGCATGTGTTGCGGTACTCGAACAGCCGCAAAACATTCAGCCATGGTGATTTAAGCATTTTTTTTTTGAGCACGCCGAAAACACTTGATTAAGACATGAGCGTGCTTGGATAGCACCTTATTCAAGCACGCTTACTCATCACTAAGACCCACCCATTATTCATTTAAATATTGGGTGAATCTGGAGAAGCCGGCCATAGCCACTATAGAAATGAGGGAACTATGGTGTTCCCGCCGCATCTGAGATCTTATGGCCGCGACCAGTGTCGGCCTGATCGGTGAGGATGCGGGATGATGCACCCCCACCAATCAGATATTGATGGCCTATCCTTAGTTGTGGCCAAGCTCATTAAATTAGTGCTGACCATGTAAATTGACCACCATTATAGAAGCATCTTTGGTGATTGGCTTCTAGCATTTTATTACCCCCTGCCTGCTGACCTTTACTAAAATCGTCTCCAAATATAAGGTACATATTATATGTTTATATTAGAAAAATATTATAAATGTATTTCTAATATCTTAGACAACTGAAGACACAGACCCAAATTATCATGGGTGAGGTGCGGTATTTGCACACGTGCAGTGTGATGTATAAGGTATTCTGTAAGTCTTATGCTGAAACCACAAGGGATTCAATTCTTATTGTCTAACAACTCCAGAACTAGATGAGTGATTTATGGGCAGCACTTACAGTCACTTCATGTCTTCAGATACACTATGAGATAAGTGTACAATGACAGCTGGAATGACAAAATATCGTTTAGCAGCTCTGGAGCAAATGCATAGATAATCTATTCCGGTGGTGATGGAAGAGACGTACACTTGGGGAATCCTGTGGTTTTTGTCACCACGCAGCGGGAAGATAATGGTTACTATGATTTAGCAATAAAAGTGTTAATGTTTTTTAAGTGAAATTAAGACATTTTAACTCACAATGTGTTTTTTTTCCTATTTTCAAGAACTGTATCTTCTATTCAAATTGTTGTGACAGACGTCCTGGCGTCAGTATACTGTCTTCAATAAATGCCTGCATTCTGTAGCATTCACAGACCAATGTTAACAATGTGTCGGCAACAATGTGCTGATATTTGTTATAACTGGATGGATGTCCACTGTCAGCTTAGTCTGAGAAGCAACTTTTCTCACCCAGCCTCAGGATAGATTATATATGTGTAAACATAGGAGGTCTGGCTTTTAAAGGGGTTATCCAGTCTAAAAGGAATGTGCTTGTATTAAGCAAGGTCACATCCACTAGGCGGGTTCTGCCCGGGAGTATGCATATCTAAAACTTGACCGCCTTTGCCGGTTCAGAAACCGGCGAATCTTCACGGCACACAGTGGGTGCGCTGGGGGGATTCAAAAGTTTGCAGTCATTTTTATTTTAGACAAGACAACCCCTTTTAAAACTTCCCACTACTCCCAAAAACAGGGTTGAATATCCCTTGTGTGAACAAAGTGGTAGCAAGACTTTAGGAACTCCGCATTGTGAGTTCTGGAGATCCCAGTGGTCATGCCCACAGTGATCATAGATTTGTCATCTAACCTGTGAATAAGACAACCCCTTTAAAGGGGTATACCAATCAAATATAATACTTTAAACTGGGAAAGAATGGCAAGTAAATTTGGTAAATGTTTTTCTATAGATCTTAAATCTACAGCTACATGAAACTAACCCTATTCTGCGGGCACTTGTGGCAACAGCTATGTATGTGCCTCAATGACTTTGGCACTGTCTCAACTATTTCAACAAGCAGCAGGATGTCCATAAACAAGATTCTAGCTAAAAAGATTTTGAGTTAAAAAGCAAGCAAAAAGAGAGACAGGGGGAAATCTTCTTGTTCCTTAGAGTTAGGCCACGTTCACACGTTCAGTATTTGGTCAGTATTTCACATCATATTAGTAAGCCAAAACCAGGAGTGGACATAAAATGCAGAATGGGTGATGTGTTTCTATTATACTCTTCCTCCAACTTTTGGGTTACAAATACTGACGTAAAATACTGACCAAATACTGAACATGTGACCGTGTCCTTATATGAATTTAACTCTTACTGTTTCTCTTATTCATTCTCGTCTCGACTATTGTAACTCTCTTCTAATCGGTCTCCCTCTTACCAAACTCTCCCCTTTCCAATCTGTCTTGAATGCTGCAGCCAGGATCATATTTCTCGCCAATCGTTACACCGATGCCTCTACCTTGTGCCAGTCATTACACTGGCTACCCATCCACTCCAGGATCCAGTACAAACTTATTACCCTCACTCACAAAGCTCTCCATGGCTCAGCACCACCCTACATCTCCTCCCTTGTTTCAGTATACCACCCTACCCACGCCCTCCATTCTGCTGATGAACTGAGGTTAGCATCCTCAACAATCAGAACCTCCCACTCCCGTCTCCAAGGCTTTACACGTGCTGCGCCAATTCTTTGGAATGCACTTCCCTGGTCAATATGATTAGTCCCCAATTCCCACAACTTTTAAGCGTGCCCTGAAAACGCATTTATTCAGACTGGCCTACCGCCTCAACACATTAACCTAATCTATCCCTGGGTGGCACAGTCAAAAGTTTTACCATAACCAGGTTCCCCACATCATGTTCCCACATGCTTTATGCATCCATTAGCCCTCTGTGTCTGTACTGTTACAAACTTAACATTATGGCTGGTCCAAACAATCAGGGCAATTGATACCACCCACCTTTCGTGTTTACCTCTTTCCTCATAGACTGTAAGCTTGCGAGCAGGGCCCTCATTCCTCTTGGTATTTGTTATAATCTATGTGATTATTGTTATGCTGTAATGTCTATTGTCTGTACAAATCCCCTCTGAAATGTAAAGTGCTGCGGAATATGTCGGCGGTATAGAAATAAAATGTATTATTATTATTAGGTGTGCATGCTTCATATGTGAGGGACTATCCTGATTCACCATGCTGAGGTCCGCCTGCTCCGCCGATGACATTCTTATGTATGTTCTTCTCACGTAATGATGACATTACATGCAGGACATATGTGTTTATTTCCTTTTGGACTTTTTATTCTTATGCTCCTAGTTGGCTGTCTAGAAAATAATAAAATATCTGAGAGCACATATTGTACTCCAGGCAAATCCTTTCACCAATAACTCTTCATCTTAATGCTCATGTAGAACATTTTAATATTTTATATGCTAATATTTTATTAACTACACTTAAAATTAGTAACACAATGTGCAGATTGTGGTAGAGTATATAGAAATGATTGCATTCAGAAGATGAGCTGTCATCTATGGAGCACAATCTACCATGTCCTTGTGGACTGTTCGTCAAGGGGCAGAGAGATTCATCTGGGGTGAAAAAAGGAAACCCATTGTCGTATGAAGCTCCTCTCCAGTTCCTGTCAGTATAAATATAATATATTAATGTATTACAGGATGTAGGGATGAATGATAGCCGACTGGGATATACATCCTTGCTTGTTCAAATCCCAGTATAGAAATAAAAGACAGTGAAGTAAATAAATAATTACAATTCTCCACCAAGCTGATACTTTGTCCTTGTGGTGCTTCACGCACACCCAGCTCCTTCTAGAAGCAAATGGTAAGGACATTCATGAATGATCTTTATGACCTACATCTTGGTTCATTTCGGATTTTTTGGATTTGTTCTCGTAAAGAAAAGCTTTTGCTTTAAAATATGATGATCTTGAAATAAAGAAAAAATGTTTTGTTTGAGAGCGGCTGTTCCAAAAATGTTCCATTTTCACATCGTGTCAATTTGATCCATGAGAGAGCAGTTATATAGCAAAGCCTATATTGTGTAAGAAAAAGAAGAGGAATAACAAGAATGTCCCCCAAATGTATGAACTTTTTGGGACACACTGTAAAAACAGTTTTTATAGAAAGTTCTTTTCTTTTCTTTTTTTTTTAGATTTTGTTTTTCACCTTTTTCAATATCTTTGCCTGCTGTCAGTTAATGAAAATTTTCTTGTTCACCTACGGGGACTGATATAATTCAGTATTTTCATGTAGTAAGCCATTTCTTTTTCTCAACGAATCGTAGAGAAAGTCCTTATTCACCCTCAGATTCGCCCCTCAAACTCCTACTCATAGCTGTAAATAAATCACTGTGCGTGCGCGGAGGACTCCCAAAATGTTCACACGAAAATATTAAAATGTTAGAAAACAGTTAATCCCTGAGCTCAGCAGCTTGCCTCCTTTATATTTACCTATGTCCTTGACATTCTATTTTAGAATGATGTCTTTCTTTATTATTAATTTAAAGGGAATCCGTCAGTAGGATTTCACCACCCAAGCTATGTATATGCACATGTAGGTCTTTCAAAGACAAGTCCTGCAATACCTTTTCCATGGCCAGTATGTTCCTTCATTACTGAGAAATCAATATTTGAATTGATATTCAAATCTGGCTGAAGATCTGAAGCCTCCGACACTCCAGCTCTATAACCAACCTCAGCTACACCTCCTCTAGCTTGACTGATGGTTCCTTTGCTTGAAGGCACACAGCATAGAGAATAGATCTGGAGTGACATAGGCTTCAGATCTACAGCCTCATTTCCATATCAATTCACACAGTGATGTCTCAATAATGGAGAAACAGATTGGCTTTGTAAAATGCAAATTGCCTCTTCAGAGAGAAAGAGGAGTTGAACTCTATAGCGCCACCTGTTGGTAGTAGCGATCTTACAGGTCATAATCAACCCTTTAATGAGTCTTGGAATATGACTTAGGATAAAAGTCAAATCAGAATCTCAATTTGCAGACGCGGTGTTTCGGGTTATTGGCCCTCGTCAGTGCAAAGTATGAGAACTGATTTGGCTATGTACAGGCATTTCTGGACTTGAAAAGAGCTAAATGCACATATACTGTAAATTGTTTGTAGAGTGAAACCTGCTGACAGAATCCCTTTAAATGAGTATTAGATCACACTTATAGGATTGTATAGGGGCACATTAAGCTAGATTACAGGCTTGGTCAGGGCTGGTTTTAGACAAAGTGTGAGCCTTGACAAAATTAAAACTGGGGCCCCAAATGCAAACATATAACACTGGTTTACAGAAATATTTAGGGAGCATTTATACTGGTTGATCTTAGACTTTTAGATGATTTGAGCAAGTTATTCAGCACTTGTTTACTGACCCCTTTACACCGGCTGGCGAAAAATAATGAGGACAGCATGATGGCTAATACGATTGCTCTGTTTTCATACAGTATCATGTTTTTGGCAGCACGTGTATTGTTCTCACCAAGGCATTGTTCTGCAATTATGAAGGTTTGTGTTCTGGCATAAGTGATCATCTCATGAATCATTTACTGGGTGATGATGTGATTACACATACGAACGCTCATCTTCGCTGCCGTCACACACAAATTGCATGTTGTACGCACACTGTATGTAACACACTCAATATACGTTACACACACACTGCATGTTACACCGTGTAACTTATACACATTCAATATGTTACACACAGACACACACCGTTATAAAACACACTTAATGCTAGATATAATACTTATACTCCATGCTTTACACACCACTTGTTAGGCCGGGGTCAGACATGAGAGAAACTCGCACAAGTCTCGCATGTCAATACCTGGCACTGCTGCTGGCACTCGGACCGGAGTGTGCAGCTGCATGTATTTCTGTGCAGTCGCACGCTCCAGTCTGAGTGCCGGCGACAGTGCCGGGTATTGACATGCGAGACTTGTGCGAGTTTCTCGCATGTCTGACCCCGGCCTTAGAAACACACTCTGTGCTATACACACACACAGAACATACAAAGCTCTCTACTCCTGTTTCAGGAAAGATGTATATCTTTGTACCGTGTTAGCCAGTAGATAGAAAAATATTCAGAATTGAGAGTCCTCATAAATTTATGACGACCTTTGACACTCTCAGTGCTGGAATGAAGGTGTCGCATGGATTTATGCCTTTTTACATCAATTAAGGAATTTGCTTTCAAGACCTGGTGGGGGGCATCACAGCACATTAGGAGACCCCAATCAGAGGATTAAAAAACATCCGGACTCCTTATCTATGTACTGGTCCACCGTCAAAAGGACGCATGCGCTGCCAAACGCATACGGCGCACGGCCTGCGCCCCCAGTGATAAAGATAGGGGACGCAGGGCGCATGCAGCATCATGCGCCGGTGGGCGGAGCTACCGGCGGAGGCGCGGCAGGGGGCGGGGCTTAGCGGCGGCCGTGCGCAGGCCATCGCTGCGCTCATAAACGCTAGTGTGAAACTAGCCTTAGTGATGAGCGAGTATACTCGCTACTCGAGACCTCCCGAGCATGTTCGGGTGATCGAGTATTTGGATGTGCTCCAATATTTAGTTTGTCGCCGTAGCTGCATGATTTGCAACTGCTAGACAGCCTGAATATATGTGGGTATTGCCTGTTTGTTAGGAAATCCCCACATGTACTCAGGCTGTCTTGCAGCTGCAAATCATGCATCTACGGCGACAGAAACTAAATCCCCAAGCACATCCAAATACTCGGAGATCACCCGAGCATGCTTGGGAAAACCGAGCAACGAGCATACTCGCTCATCACTATTTCCGCTGACTAATTAACTTGCGCGGCAGTTACGATCCGAATGTTGTATCATGCAGAGATATTTTCCTTGGACCGTAGTGGTCCATGGCAAAAATCTAGTATATACATGGTCCCATAGAATATCGGATGGAAAATAAGACCATGTGCACAAGCTCTATCAACTGTTATTTGCAACAATGATCTATTTGTATTTTCAGGTGAACAACCATTCAGGCAAGCAGTCTTTGCCCCTCACATGTAGTTCTCATTATTGTTGGCAGCACATTCCTTTTTTACATATCAGAATGTGCTTCTGATAATTTTTTTTTTTTGTAAATCTTTTTTTCTTCTTGTGATGGCAATGTATTTTTATAGTAGGAAACAGAGGAGAAAGAAGTTTTGTATGAGCATTCATGTGGCCACTCATAGACCATGTAAAAGGGTCATTAAGGGTTGATGCACTCTTGGTCAGTCCAAACATGTGCATGATGTTTTAATAAACCCTTTTTGAGGTGTGTGAGCGTGAAATGCAACTGGCTGCTCTGGGGATAAGTTCCCAACATGTCAGTTGACAACTAGAGATGAGCCAATATTTCAATACATGCAAAGGTGACATCAAACCCCCCCACTATCACCCCACTTTCCACTGCTACAGGGCAAGTGGGAAGAGCGAGGCTAGGTGCCAGAATTGGCACATCTTAAATATGTGCTTTTCTGGGGCGACTGAGAGCTGATGTTTTTAGCCTGAGGGGGAAATATTCATGGCCCCCTCCTAGGTTATTAATATCAGCCCACAGCTGTCAGCATAGCCTTTGCTGGTTGTTAATTATAGGGGCACCCTACATCATTTTTTTTAGGGTCCCCAATTTTAATAGCCAGTAAAGGCTATGTCTACAGTTGTGAGCTGATATTAATAGCCTGGGAAGCTCCACGCATATTACCCCCTTCCCAGGCTATAAACATTGGCCCCCAGGTGTCGGGTTTCCCTCTGCTAGTTTTTTTCAGAAAAACAATCTTTTATTATTGAAATACTTGTACAGTAATTTGCACACACACTGTACTAATTGTATTTGTCACTGACATCTGTATAGCTACCTATTCAATGTGTATTTACTGTGTGCAATCCATGTCTTCTATCCTGTCGGCTCCTGCAGTGATTTACACTACTGCGGCTGCTGAATTACCGGCTTTTCTTCTATCTATCTATGTAATATATACATATATATATATATGTGTGTTGTGTGTGTCACTGACATCTCTATATCTATGTATTCTATGTGTATATATCTATTCTATTCTAACCTGCCACGCTGAGATTTTACTGTATGCGACACATGAATTACCGGCGTTTATTCTATCTTTTACCGAATGTTACCAACTTTTTCCGATTATTATGAAAAATGCTCGTGTTACCAATCACAAATCAGAATGTACCGTATTTGTGCCGAATTTATTTGGCGATCGTTTTCCGAACATATTCGCTCATCTCTATTGAAAATATTTTTTGGTTAAAGAAAAATATATATTAAATATAAAGATAAGACCATAGCCTTGAGTGTGCCATTGACTTTATCTGTTCTGTAAGGCATTGTTATAAACTCAAAAGACGTATGAAAATGGATATCACTAAGTATGCGTCGGAGTACTCTTTTTTTTTTTCCCTGACATAATGATCATATATAGTGCAAAGTCGCTGTAGGTGCTGGTTAAAATAAATGACATTAGTGAGGTTAAAAATAGGGCATTCTAGTAATTCTAAAAACTCATAATAATACATAATATACAACACATAATACATATAAAAAATAATACACTAGTTAAGTTTGCAAATGGCAAAGCATCTCCTGTGTCTTCATAAATATGTCCTGGCACAGTATGACTTCAGCAAGGCTTTTAAAGTCATATTCAATAAAGCTCCTTTGATCTCATATGAAGATATCGAGATATTGCCTTTTTTCTCGGATACTTGCTTTGATAACCTGCGAAGGCTGATTCATGGACCACTAGATGACTCACAGATATACTTTGAGATCTACATGGCTTGTCCAGCTGAGAGTCTGTATGAACTTTAATGTTTTTTTCATTTTCTAAACTTGGCAACTTTTTATATGAGCAGCAAGCAATGCACCATTTCTATGAAGTTATGAATCCCTGTTGTCTATTACTGCTAATTATTCTGCTTTAACTAACAGCACAATTACTAATATAAAGGAAAGACATGGCTGTAATGGTGCCAATAATTATTAAATTGATACCTTTGTAGAAGAAATTCACTTTGCTGTTCTTCTTTATTCACCATTCAAAGTTTTCTGCTAATTACCATATATTTCGGTGCACAGGGACCGGACTGTACATGGGGTCTTCTCCTCCATGTCTTTGATTCCCAGACCCCTCTACCTTCACGAGTACCTATCACCAATCTGGGGCTATATTTTATATTTAACCCCTTAGCAACATCGCGCGTAATAGTATGCCGATGTCGGTATCCCTTCCTTTAGTATGGGCTCCATTGGTGAGACCATATCTTTTCCTGGACATGTCAGCTGTTTTGAATAATCGCGGGTGGAATCGTGATCCACCCAAGGCTATAAACTAGTTAAATGCCTCTGTCAAACGCTGACAGAGGCATTCAAATGGTACTTCCGGCCGTCGGTGACCTGCGTCACGTGATCGTGGGTCAATGGTGCGTCGGCATGACAACCCGAGGTCTCCTGGAGATCACTATGGTTGTCAGTGCTGAATTGCTATGAGCTCCACCCAGTGGTCGGCGCTCATAGCAAGTCAGTAATTCTGCTACGTAGAGGCGATCTCCTCATCGCCTCTATGTAGCAGAGCCGATCGGGCTATTGCAGCTTCTAGCCTCCTATGGAGACTCTTGAAGCATGTCAAAAATAAAAAAAGTGTTTAAAAATATAAATAAAATAAAAAAATATAAAAGTTTAAATCACCTCCCATTCCCCCAATTCAAAATAAAACAACAGCAAAAAAAAATCACACATACACATATTAGGCATCGCCACATTTAGAATCAGCCAATCTATCAATAAAAAAAAGGAATAACCTGATCGTTAAACAGTGTAGTGAGAAAAAATTTAAAAACGTCAGAATTACGTTTTTTTGGTCGCCGCGATGTTGCATTAAAATGCAACAATGGGCGATCAAAAGTTTGTATCTGCACCAAAGTGATATCATTAAAAATGACAGCTCGGCGCGCAAAAAATATGCCCTCACCCGACCAGAGATCACGAGAAATGGAGACGCTACGGGTCTCGGAAAGTGGCACAATTTTTTTTTAGCAAAGATTGGATTTTTTTTTTCACCACTTAGATAAAAAATAAACTAGACATGTTTGGTGTCTATGAACTCATAATGACCTGGAGAATCATAATGGCAGGACAGTTTTAGCATTTAGTGAACCTAACAAAAAATCCAAACAAAAAACAAGTGTGGGATTGCACTTTTTTTGCAATTTCACCACATTTGGAATTTTGTTTCCCGTTTTCTAGTACACGATATGGTAAAACCAATGGTGTTGTTCAAAACTACAACTCGTCCCGCAAAAAACAAGCCCTCAGGCTGAGTTCACACGTGGCGTTTTTTTCGCGTTTCCGCGGCTGTTTTAACCGTGCGATTTTGCCGCGAAAACGCGAAAAATAAGCATCCCATGCATTCCTATGGGATTCCGCAATGCTGTGCTAATGCTGCGGTTTTTACCGCGGCGGAACCGCTTCGCGGTAAAAACCGCAGCATGCTCATTAATTTGCGGAATCGCGGCGATCCCGCACCCATAGGAATGCATTGTTCCGCTTACTTCCCGCATGTGGCTGTGCACACCATGCGGAAAGTAAGCAGAACAATTGCGGATGGTACCCACGGTCCGGAGGAGAGGAGACTGTCCACCGGGCTTTGGGTACCATACCCCTGTAAAAAATAGAATTTAAAAATAAAAAATATTGTTATTCTCACCCTCCGACGTCCCGCGCAGTCTTTCCGCTTCTCTTCACGCTCCCGTTCCCAGTAGTCCTTTGCGAAAATGCCCGCGATGGCGTCCGTTCTCGCGGGATGGCGAAGTCTCGCGGTCATTCGCGCGACGTCATCGCGAATGACCGCGAGACATCGCGATCCCGCGAGAACGGACGTCATCGTGGGCATTTTCACAAAGGATTACTGGGAACGGATGCGCGGGACGTCGGAGGGTGAGAATAACACCATTTTTTATTTTTTTTTACATTTTATCTTTTACTACTGATGCCGCATAGGCAGCCTCAGTAGTAAAAAGTTGGTCACACTCGTCAAACACTATGTTTGACGAGTGTGACCAATCTGTCAATCAGTTCTCCCAGAGATGCTACAGATCGCTTGGAGAACGCTGGCATTTTGCAAGCTAAATACGCTTGCAAAATGCTAGTTTTTCCGCGGGAAAATCGCGGGAATTTAAAATGCGATTTTCCCGCGGACTGGAATTCTGGAATTCTCGCGGTAATTTCCGCGAGAGTTCCGGTACGTGTGCACTTAGCCTCACATGGCCATATTGACGGAAAAATAAAAAGTATATGGATGGATATACAGTATAGGGAGTCAATTAACCTAACACAACATATTGACTATTCCACCCTATAAATCCAGCAGTCAAACTATCGAACTATCCATCGAGTTCCTCTGGAAGTACATACAGATAGAGATGAGTGGATCAGGAAAAATTTTAATTTGCCTTTTCGCGCTGATTTTCCCAGGAATTTCGATTCGTCGATAAGTTACTCTCTGCAAATGTAATGTTCCTTTATCATGCTCTAGGATCTTTACAGACCCCAGAGTATATTACACATAATATGCAAAAATAAAACAGTCACCTTACCACTCATCTCTTTGGCCATTCCACTTCTCATCGCCACCTGCCCTGTTCTCTTTACATCATCTGATTTTCTCCACAAGCGCTGAATCCCTGGACCTCATCACACTATACTTGGAGGATTTTGCGCAAATGAGCAAAAGGTCATAGCATCATGAAGTCACGGCATGCACTGTGACCTTGCATGTGCACAACTGTCCCGGGCCTCATCATAGCCAGAAGTGTCTGCCTAGCATAACAAGGCCCGGGAATTCAGCATTTGTAGTAGTGACCAGAAGAAGCAGCAAGGATGGGACCAGTGATGGTGATGAGTGGAGGGGCCAGAGAGGTGAGCACTTAGGGGAGTATAAATATTTTTTACAATTTGTAACCTTTTCATAGCCCTCTATGGTTCAGAAAAATGGTGGCTAGTGCATGTCATTTTGGTGATTCCGCGCGGGGATTATACTCAAATATCTTCATTCACCTCTACATACATCCAAATTTTTAAAAAGTTGGAGCACTGTGTAAAATATAAAAAAACCAGGAATGCAATGATTTGGAAATGTCTTATTTTTAGATTCATTTGTTCTCAGATTGGTAAACGTCTTCTCATCTTTGTCTTTGCTTCCGTTGCTTCTGAGAGACTGTCTCTGTCACATGCACTTTTTATACAGTCATTTGACTGAAAATTGATCCTTTAGATGTTTATCATTAGTGCCGGAAGACTAAAAGGAGGTGGACCATTGTGATTGACCACGCTGCTGCAGGAAAAGTAGTCTTTTCACACTGTGGTAGTATTCAATAGAATCTTTATTAGGCTTTTCAAGTTCGTACCGAACTTTTTCAAAAATAGATTACATTTTACAGAGTAGTAAAGTTACTAATAGATGTTACTATAGTGTAGTCAACCAAAAACGCCCATCTCCTTTTACTCCTCAATATATGCAGATGAAAATTTCCTTCTCTCCTATTCTCTACCCTATACTGTAGAACTCAATGGGCGCTTGTCTCTCTTTTTCCTTTTAGCACACCTTACTTTTCGAGCCTTTTTAACCTTGTCCTACCTTATTTGAGATGTAATACAAAATCTTTAGGACAGAACACATTCTATGATAGGTGACCCAAGGCCCATGTAACCAGACCACCAAAAGCAATAGCCATGAAAATTACTACCACCAATCTGTATACATGCAAGAATGGAGTAAAGTAGTTCACCAAAAAGAGTAAAAGATAAATAAAATTTATTAAACTAAATATATAAAAGGCACTAAAAAAGACAACATGTGGAGAATCGTATCAATGACAGAGCTCTAGAAGACAAGGAATCAGGTGAAGCAAAAATCACTTGTGGACATACAGGTACAGCATAGTAGAGTCTAATAGTAAGACATATATATTTAACTAAAGTGACAGTGCTTCAAGTCTAATCCAGAAAGTAAATAGTGAAACGTATGTAGTTGTGACAGCATAATTGCAACCAGAAAAAGATCCAATACCAATATGTAACAATGCTAATGCTGATCACAGGAACACAAGGATCACATATAGTGAATGCTCTTACCCATGGCTGTCCTACAAGTCACACGTGTAATTCCAACGCGCGTCAGGGGGCTGTGACATCAATTTCTAAATTACTTCATTTTTACATATGAAATGAAAAATGTCTGACATTCAGCTTCTGATCTGTGTTCTATGATCTGTTGTGAATAAAATTTGCTAAAAGAGATTTCCAAATCATTGCATTATTGTGTTCTTTAACCCCTTCCTGACATCCGACGTACTATCCCGTCCACGGTACCCGGGCCCGTATGACCGTGGACGGGATAGTATGTCTCAGCGATCAGCGGCGCCCACGTGGTGAGCGCCGCTGATCGCGGCCGGGTGTCAGCTGATTATCACAGCTGACACCCGGCACAATGTGTAAGGGGCGGTCACGGACCGCCCCCGACACGTTAACCCCTTGCACACCACGATCAAACATGATCGCGGTGTACCGGGAGTTAAAGGGAAGCATCGGCAGGGAGGGGGCTCCCTCCGTGCTTCCCTGAGCCCCCCACGGCAGCGCAATGTGCAGCGCTGCTGCGGGGGGCTCTTTCCCTACAGGTCCCCGGATCCAAGATGGCGACGGGGGCCTTCGGGGGCCTGCAGGAAGCTGGCTTCCTCAGTGCCTGCAAAGCGCAGGCATGAGGAAGCCTTCGGCACTGCCTGTGACAGATCGCTGATCTGTCACATTGATCTGTGATGTGACAAATCAGCGATCTGTCACAGGACAGTGATGTCCCACCTGTGACTATGTAATAAAGTAAAAAAAAAATAAAAAAAGTGTAAAAATAATTTTTAAAAAATTGCCAAATAAATTAGTAAAAAAAAAAAATATATTCCCCAATAAATTCATTTTTTGAAAATAAAAAAAAACAAAAACAATAAAAGTACACATATTAGGTATCGCCGCGTCCGTAACGACCCGCCCTATAAAACTGTCCCATTAGTTAACCCCTTTAGCGAACCCCTTAAAAAATAAAAATAAAAAACGAAGCAAAAAATAATGATTTATTATCATACTGCCAAACAAAAAGTGTAATAACGCGCGATCAAAAAGACGCATATAAATATCCGTGGTACCGCTGAAAACGTCATCTTGTCCCGCAAAAAACGAGCCGCCACACAGCATCATCAGCGAAAAAATAAAAAGTTATAGCTCGCAAAATAAAGCGATGCAAAAATAATTATTTTTTATATAAAATAGTTTTCATTGCATAAAACCAACAAAACATAAAAAAACGACTTAAATGAGGTATCCCTGTAACCGTACTGACCCGAAGAATAAAACCGCTTTATCAATTTTACCGCACGCGGAACGGTGTAAACGCATTCCCCCAAAAGAAATTCATGAAATGCTGGTTTTTGTTCATTCTGCGTCCCAAAAATCGGAATAAAAAGCGATCAAAAAATGTCACGTGCCCGAAAATGGTACCGATAAAAACGTCAACTCGTCCCGCAAAAAATAAGACCTCACATGACTCGGTGGGTCAAAATACGGAAAAATTATAGCTCTCAATATGTGGTGATGCAAAAACTATTTTTACAATAAAAAGCGTCTTTTAGCGTGCGACAGCTGCCAAACATAAAAACCGCCATAAATAGTAAATCAAACCCCCCGTTATCACCCCCTTAGTTAGGGAAAAATAATAAAATAAAAAAATGTATTTATTTCCATTTTTCCATTAGGGTTAGGGTTAGGGCTAGGGTTAGGGTTAGGGCTAGGGTTAGGGTTAGGGCTGAGATTAGGGTTAGGGGTGTGTTGGGGTTCGGGTTGGAGTTAGAATTGGGGGTTTCCACTGTTTGGGCACATCAGGGGCTCTCCATATGCAACATTGCGTCTGATCTCAATTCCAGCCAATTCTGAGTTGAAAAAGTCATATGGTGCTCCTTCCCTTCCAAGCTCTGCCATGCGCCCAAACAGTGTTTTACCCTCACATGTAGGGTATCAGCCTACTCAGGACAAATTGCAAAACAATTTTTGGGGTCCAATTTCTCCTGTTACCCTTAGGAAAATAAAAAATTGGGGGCAAAAATATCATTTTTGTGGAAAAAAATGATTTTTTTATTTTCACGTCCGAGCGTTATAAACTTCTGTGAAGCACTTGGGGGTTCAAAGTGCTCACCACACATCTAGATAAGTTCCGTGGGGGTGTCTAGTGTCCAAAATGGGGTCACTTGTGGGGAGTTTCAATAGTTTAGGTACATCAGGGGCTCTCCAAACGCACATGACACCCGCAGACCATTCCATCAAAGTCTGCATTCCAAAACGTCACGGCTTCCCTTCCGAGCCCCGACGTGTGTCCATACAGTAGTTTTCTCCCACATATGGGGTGTCAGCGTACTCATGACAAATTGGACAACAACTTTTAGGGTCCAATTTCTCCTGTTACCCTTGGGAAAATGAAAAAATTGGGGACTAATTGATCATGTTTGTGGAAAAAATACGATTTTTTTATTTTCATGCCCTGGCATTATAAACTTCTGTGAAGCCCTTGGGAGTTCAAAGTGCTCACCTCACATCTAGATAAGTTCCTTAGGGGGTCTAGTTTTCAAAATGGGGTCATTTGTGGGGGGTTTCCACTGTTTAGGTACATTAGGGGCTCTCCAAAGGCAACATGACACCCGCAGACCATTCCATCAATGTCTGCATTCCAAAACGTCACTACTTCCCTTCCGAGCCCTGACGTGTGTCCATACAGTAGTTTTCTCCCACATATGGGGTGTCAGCGTACTCAGGACAAATTGGACAACAACTTTTGGGGTTCAATTTCTCCTGTTACCCTTGGGAAAATAAAAAAATTGGGGACTAATTGATCATGTTTGTGGAATAAATACGATTTTTTTATTTTCATGCCCTGGCATTATAAACTTCTGTGAAGCCCTTGGGGGTTCAAAGTGCTCACCTCACATCTAGATAAGTTCCTTAGGGGGTCTAGTTTTCAAAATGGGGTCATTTGTGGGGGGTTTCCACTGTTTAGGTACATCAGGGGTTTTCCAATCGCGACATGGTGTCCGATCTCAATTCCAGCCAAAAACGTCAAAAGGCGCTGCTTCCCTTCCGAGCTCTGCCATGCACCAAAATAGTGGTTTACCCCCACATGTGGGGTATCAGCGTACTCAGGACAAATTGCACAATAACTTTTAGGGTGCTGTTACCCTTGGAAAAATAAGAATTGAGGGTGAAAAGATCATTTTTGTGGAAAAAATATGATTTTTTAATTGTACGGCTTTATGTTATAAACTTCTGTGAAGCCCTTGGGGGTTCAAAGTTCTCACCACACATCTAGATAAGTTCCTTAGGGGGTCTAGTTTCCAAAATGGTGTCATTTGTGGGGGGTTTCCACTGTTTTGGTACATCAGGGGTTTTCCAATCGCGACATGATGTCCAATCTCAATTCCAGCCAAAAACGTCAAATGGCGCTGCTTCCCTTCCGAGCTCTGCCATGTGCCCAAATAGTGGTTTACCCCCTCATGTGGGGTATCAGCATACTCAGGACAAATTGCACAATAACTTTTAGGGTCCTGTTACCCTTGGGAAAATAAAAATTGGGGTGAAAAGATCATTTTTGTGGAAAAAATATGATTTTTTAATTGTACCGCTGTACGTTATAAACTTCTGTAAAGCCCTTGTGGGTTCAAAGTTCTCACCTCATATCTAGATAAGTTCCTTGGGGGGTCTAGTTTCCAAAATGGGGTCACTTGTAGGGGGTTTCCACTGTTTAGAAACATCAGGGACTCTCCAAACGTGACATGGCGTCCGATCTGAATTCCAGCCAATTTTGCATTGAAAAAGTCAAACGGCGCTCCTTCCAATCTGAGCTCTGCCATGCGTCGAAACAGTCGTTCTCCCCAACAAATCAGGTATCAGCGTACTCAGGACAAATTGCACAATAACTTTTGCAGTCCAATTTCTCCTGTTACCCTTGGTAAAATAAAAAAAATTGAACCTGAAGTATTTTTTTTGTGAAAAAAAGTTAGATGTTCATTTCTTTTTAAATATTCAAAAAAATTCCTATGACGCACCTAAAGGGTTAATAAACTTCTTGAATGTGGTTTTGAGCACCTTAAGGGGTGCAGTTTTTAGAATGGTGTCACTTTTGGGTATTTTCTATCATATAGACCCCTCAAAGTGGCTTCAAATGTTATGTGGTCCTAAAAATAAAATGGTGTTGTAAAAATGAGAAATCGCTGGTCAACTTTTACCCTTATAACTTCCTAAGAAAAAAAAATTTTGGTTCCAAAATTGTGCTGATGTAAAGTAAACATGTGGGAAATGCTAGTTATCAAGTTTTTTGTGTGCCGTATCTCTGTGATTTAAGGGCATAAAAATTCAAAGTTGGAAAATTGCGAAATTTTCAAAATTTTTGCCAAATTTCCGTTTTTTTCACAAATAAACACAAGTTATTTGAATGAAATTTTACCACTAACATGAAGTACAATATGTCACGAGAAAACAGTGTCAGAATCACCGGGATCCATGGAAGCGTTCCAGAGTTATGACCTCATAAAGGTACAGTGGTCAGAATTGTAAAAATTGGCCCGGTCATGAACGTGCAAACCACCCTTGGGGGTGAAGGGGTTAAATTATACACAGCATTCCAACTATTTTGGAATTGGGGTTGTACAGATAGCTAGAATAATGAACAGTAGGCTTTATTTAGGCAATCTTTAGCCTTTTCCATGTGTTATGGAAAGCAACTGGGCTAACCATAAGACATGCTTATAGGCTCCCATGCACTCAATAGAGGCCTATTGAGTTTCCTATTTGCTTTTGCTGGACCACATAGATTTGTATACCTTTTTTGTTTTTATGTGAAATAGCGCAGTAGGTAGCATTTTATCATGCAGAGGCATTCAGTTGAACCTAGACCATGCAGTTTGTTCTAGAATGGGAGTCTACAGGTGATAGTAGTCGGAGAAAAGTTGGCCTTAAACATCTGTTTGTAGGATTTATACAGATAGATCAGAAGCATTAACCTGGGTGGGGAATTTGAAAGCTGCAGATGCTCAAGATGGTAGAGGCTCCAGAGTTATGTGCTGTGTGCTCCCTACTGATTATCTTGATATATGATAGCTTCACTTTAATCATTTTTACTTTTTATACCCTTTATTGTAATTGTAATCTGTCTTCTGCAAAAGCTAGTGTCTGCATTACTGTCTTAATTATGCTCAACTTTCTTTGTATATTTAATCATCTAAATCTCTCAAAGTTTTAAGGGGGTTTTCCAGGACTACTTATATTTTTTATCGGGCGAAGAACTGACAGCCAGGAAGTTGCTAACTACCTGCCACTTTTGGCTGAAGGCAAAAAGACATCTAGCAACCATAATGGAAAGGACTAGAGAAACAGTATTTATTAGAGCTATTAAAATATTGAAAGGGAAAAAATAAAAAGAAACACACTAGGCCTACGCATTTCAAGCCATAGGGCACTCAATCATGGCTATTTTAAGAGTTACTAATAAATAATGTTCTTTTAGTCCTTTCCATTGCAGTTGCTGAATGTCTTTTTGACTTCTACCAGATCATTTTCACCCAGCAGCTGTCCGGGTACCACACACTTATAAGATTGATCAATACCTGGACAGGGTGAGCTGATGTGATTTTTTTGTCTTTATTCTCCTGCCTGTTCTGCCTTGCGCCGGCAGTCACTGACGGCTCTTGCTGGCGATTCTGCTACTTCACATCAACAAAGCAGCTCTTCCTCATCTGAGCAGCTTTGTCAATGGGGCGCGAATGCAGTTATGCAGCAGGAAGTCCGCTGTCAATCAACATGACATCAGCAGTCACACCCCATCAACAGAGCAGAGCGGGAGTAGCAGCTGCTCTGTTGACGGGACGTTACTGCAATCCACAGAATCGCCGGTAGGCATGATCTGTAACCACTCTGAGGTGACCATAAAAGCCAGCACCATAGTGGTATGGGAGCCATTACTTAGACAACCCCTTCTCAATTGATATGTTCCATATAAAATAAAAACAGTCTATATTCAACTCCCGTGATGGCACTTTCCAGCAATGTCAGTGCTGGTCTCCAAGTGGATGTCCCTTGAGTAATACAGCTGCTTTACTCTTACTTTCATTGGACAACACAAACGCCTGGAAAAAGTGTGAGATGTGAGTTTCGTCCAAAGGAATTAATAATAATAATAATCTTTATTTATATAGCGCCAACATATTCCGCAGCGCTTTACAGTGCTTGAGAATGAAGCGGCCACTGATTGGCTGCAGGGCTCACAAGCCATAACAATGTTATGGGAGACACGGCTCCAGCATCGCTGGAACATCTTGAGCACCAGAGGTGAGTATAGGTTGTTTCTATTTTATACGGGGGGATATAGCAATTGAAAAGTGGTTGTCCGAGTAGTGGACAATCCCTTTAATTAATCTGATAAGGTTACAAGCTTTGTAATGTTTGAAGAATCTGTAGCATCATGCCTCTTAGCCTGATTGCTATCCTGCACACAGTACTTATTATGGTAGCACTAGTATGTAGGCTGTCAAGTCGCGCTTAGGCTACTTTCACACATCAGGTTTTCGGCGTCAGGCGCGATCCGGCGTCGTGCCGGAACGCCGGATCCGGCAAATGTTTCGTAAAACCGGATGTGACGGATCCGGTTTTCTGCCGGATCCGTCTTTTTCTTGACAGACAAAACCGGATCCGTCTCATAGTAACATAGTAACATAGTTATTAAGGTTGAAGGGAGACTTTAAGTCCATCTAGTTCAACCCATATCCTATCCTAACTTGCCCTAACATGTTGATCCAGAGGAAGGCAAAAAAACCCCATGTGGCAACAGTAAGCTTCACATTGGGGAAAAAAATTCCTTCCCGACTCCACATACGGCAATCAGACTAGCTCCCTGGATCAACGCAATATTAAGGAGACTAGTGTATATACCCTGTAATATTATACTTTTCAAGAAAGGCATCCATTCCCTTCTTAAGTTTTAGTAGTGAATCACTCATTACAACATCATATGGCAGAGAGTTCCATAGTCTCACTGCTCTTACAGTAAAGAATCCGCATCTGTCTCATCCGGTTCATCTGTTTTTCTATCCGTATTTCGACGGATTACGCCGGATCCGGTTTTTAAAATTGACCCTTGTGGCCTTCCGAACGGGGTTGGCTACTGGAAAACTATATATAGCATGTTCCTACAGCCCTTCTTTGACAGGTTGTAGAGGAGAAAGTGCAGGTTGGAGAGAAGAGCAAGTTACTGGCGAAGATGGATGTTGTCATTGGAAATATTTTGAAGAATTTGGCGGATTTTATAGCGGAGGCGAATCGTTTGAGGGTGATTGTTCTGGAGAAGGAGAGAGCGAGACAGCAGCGCATCAGGCATCGTAGACGACGTTTGTGGATCCACCCCATCACAGCCAAGAGAATGACGCGTGGGGTCTATTCTACACTCTGCATGGACCTTCGACGAAACCCGGATAAATTTTTTGGATATGTTAGGATGAAAATGGAGAATTTTGATTACTTGGTGGAGCGCATTGCACACCTCATAAGAAAAGCGGACACCTATTGCCGCTTCTCTGTTTCACCCGCAGAGCGTCTGATGGTGACTTTAAGGTAAGCCACATTTATTGGATATGCTCGCATCAGAGCACACTTTCACTGCAATCTTGTTGGTGGTAGTTTGTATCTCCAAGTGTTATAGGTCAGTTTTGGTATGTAATGCTGTGATTTAAAACTAATTTATTGTTTTTTAATTCCCCACAGATTTCTTGCAACTGGAGAATCCCTTTCGTCACTGCATTTCCAGTACAGACTCGGGATTTCCACCATATCTGGAATTGTGAAGTACACATGCCGTGCACTGTGGGACTCCTTAGCTGAAGAGTTTTTACCAGAGCCCACAACAGAGAGGTGGATTGAAATTGCTGACAAGTTTCAACAGATATGTCAGTTTCCAAACTGCTTGGGCGCTGTGGACGGGAAACATATCCGCATTGTAAAGCCAGCTGGATCGGGATCGGAATATTTCAATTACAAGAAATATTTTTCAATTGTCCTCATGGCCATCGCTGACGCGGAATACAAATTTATTGCGGTTGATATTGGGGCCTATGGCCGCTCCAATGACTCTCAAGTTTTCAAACTGTCTGCCATGGGGCGTAAACTGTATGGAAACACCTTCCAGTTCCCACCACCTAGACCGCTGCCGCAAACATCTGGTCCACCTATGCCATTTGTCTGTGTAGGGGATGAAGCCTTCCAGCTGTCAGAACACCTTTTGAAACCGTACTCTAGCAGAGGATTGACAAGACCAAAACGCATTTTTAATTACCGCCTCACAAGAGCAAGAAGAATGGTTGAATGTACCTTTGGTATTCTGACAGCCAAATGGCGGGTCCTATTGACTGCGATCAACCTCAAGACAGAAACTGTGGACGAGGTGATCAAAGCGTGCGTGGTACTCCACAATTTTGTTATCTGCAAGGAACCCATTTCCATTGAGGACACCTCTGAAGAAACCACCTTGCAAGATTACCATGACATTACCACTAGAAGTTCTGTGACGGTTTCAGTAATGAGGGACAATTTTGCAATATACTTTATGTCACCTCAAGGCAGAGTACACTGGCAGGATGACAGAGTGTGAAAGATTTGTGCCCTAACCAAACTTGTGTACCTTCTGGACCAACAGTATATACCTTTGCCAACCAAAGTTGGCTATCTTGTCATGGTCTTACTATTTTTAGCTTTAGGCCACAGGTGTGTACCTGGTTGTGTTTTATGCAAAGTATTTCACCTTTTAACAAAAGTTGTGTACATTGTTAGGAAATCACCAACAATAAACACAACTTTTTAGGTGAAATACTTTGCTTCAAACACAACCAGGAACACAACTGTGGCAAAAAGCTAAAATGTACCCACAGTTATATACCTAGTTTTGAATACCATTTCACCTTTTAAATACCCTGTATTTAACCTTTTTCGCCGCAGAAAGAAATGACAGACAACCAGTGTAAAATAATTTAACTTTTATTGAAAAATGTTTTTTTTAGTAAACTTTTTTAAAATTGTAATAAACTTGTTTAATAAAGCTTTGAAACCATAAAACTGGTCATTTTTATTTAAATACACACATTATAAATCTGTGTAGTGTGTGGTGGAAATACTGCTGGAGGGGCTGCGGGACACTTCGACACTGGGAGTGTGGAGAGAGGACTGGGATCGTGGTGGGGAAGGAACAGTTAGAGGTGAAGGTGTGGAAAAAACTACAGAATGGGTGGACATGTGGGAAGCAGAAGAGGTGGTGGGTGGTGGAGTGGAGGGTTGGGCAGGGACTGTAGGAGCAGATGATGTTGATGGCAAGTTGTATGGGGAAGGAGTTTGGTACGGGGCAGGTTGCTGGAAGTGGGGAGATGTCTGGTACGGGGCAGGTTGCTGGAAGTGGGGAGATGTCTGGTACGGGGCAGGTTGCTGGAAGTGGGGAGATGTCTGGTACGGGGCAGGTTGCTGGAAGTGGGGAGATGTCTGGTACTGGGGAGGTTGCTGGTACTGGGGAGTTTGCAGGTACTGGGGAGGTTGCTGGTACTGGGGAGGTTGCTGGTACTGGGGAGGTTGCTGGTACTGGGGAGGTTGCTGGTACTGGGGAGGTTGCTGGTGCTGGGGAGGTTGCTGGTGCTGGGGAGGTTGCTGGTGCTGGGGAGGTTGCTGGTGCTGGGGAGGTGGATGGTGCTGGGGAGGTGGATGGTATGTAATAGGAGGGGGAGGATGGAAAGTGGCTGGAGGGGGTGTAGATGTAATAAGAGGGGGAGGATGGAAAGTGGCTGGAGGGGGTGTAGATGTAATAGGAGGGGGAGGATGGAAAGTGGCTGGAGGGGGTGCAGGTGGAGGAACTACTGTGGTGGGAGGAGGAGGTTGGGAGGTAACTTGCTGGAGAGCAGCGTGGCATGAATGCATTACATGCATCTGCTGGGCAGGAGAGAGCGTTTCCATGCGCTCCACAACAGACCTGAAAAAGGTGTGGTTTGGCGAAGATCTTGCTTCTGAATGCATGGTTTGCAGAAGTGTCTTCACCTCCAGAATGCTGGAGTTGATCTGCTGATAGCCTGTGGAGATTTGCTCTGACAAGACTTTTAGACAGTTCTGGAAAGATGCATTCAGATGCAAGAACTCTGGCGCATAAGTCTTTTCCTGACCCCTCTGCCGCTGCCGCCCAGTACCCGCAGGTGTACTAGAGGTGGCAGGGGCAGAAGGGTGGGGTAAAGGGAAAGCGATCTCCTCACCAGCAGCTTCATGTAATGTAGGCGGCCACGATGCTCCTGTGCTGGTGGATGGGACAGATGGGTCGAATGTGTGGGAAGGCTGGGAAGGTGCAGATGTACCGGGGCGGTCGAAGTGTCCCTCGGTGCCGGTCTCCTCAGGGATCGCCTCAGAAGGGTCCAATCGTGCAGGCTCCCGAGTGCTGCTCACCGTGCTGTGGAATAAAGAGAAAAAAAAACAATTAAAATACTGACATGGTATGGCCCTGGCTGAAAAAAAAAATTTACATCTAACATTTTTTTTCACATGTGGTGTGTAATATTTACCTTCTAGTGACCATTGTTTCCCGGAGGAACGACAGGGCTTCTGCGTACTTGTACTTGCTCCTGCGTCCTCCAGATCCACTCGGGGCCCGCATCTCTTTATTGAACTCTTTCTTGAAACGATCCCTCACAGACCGCCACCGATTCACAATTCTGTTCCCTGAAACGAGAAAGGACAAAGTGGTTAGTATACAACATCAGTGTTTCCCAAACTCCAGTCCTCATGGTCCCCAGGGGTCATGTTTTCAGGATTTCCATAGTAAATAGAAATCCTGAACACATGATCCGTGGGGACCACGAGGACTGGAGTTCGGGAAACACTGGTTTACATCAAGCAACCGGTACTGTATATACTTACGCTCTTTAATCTGGCCCCGAACATCGAGGTCCTCCCAGCGGCCCACAAGGAGCGAACAGATTTCCTCCCAGAGTCGTCGGGTAACGATAAGGTCAGCGTGGCGGCGGTCAGCCATATTCCAGAGCGGCTCCCTTTCTCTGACGAGATCGATGAGGTGGTCCACATCGAGTCCTCCATCCTCACCGTCAGAGTCGGGAGCACGCTGTGAAGGCTGTTAAAGAAAAAGACAAAAATAACATAATTAGCCTCCACAAAAGAAATGAAATAAAAAGTGCAAAAAAACAAAGCAAAAATATTTATACTTACACGCTGGTGACCGCCGCGTTGCTGTCGCCGACGACCCTGGGAGGCACTGCGAGGACCTCTTGGCCGAGCACCAGATTGGGAAGACTAGAGAAGAAAACAAAAAATGTTATGTCTTTGGATGTAGGCATTTGTTTGCTGTGTGTGGTCTGCAGAACATTGTTTTCTATGTGTTGTGTGTAGTGTGATGTTGTGTTTCTGCGTTTGATGCAAAAAACTTACCAATTGTGAGCCCACTCCAAGTGTCTGTCCACCCCTTCATTCTTCTTCTGGGAGCTCCTCTTCATCTTGTGAATCCTGTTTTGAAATAAAAGGCAATGAATAGACATATATTACAGAGATGATGGATTTTGGAAATAAAAACTTACCGTCAAACGCTGACGATGCGAGGGAGGGCTCCCAGAAGATGATGTGCTGTCTTCCTGGTGGCCACACTCCATGCCTGTGGGTGGTGCTCCACCTGCTGCCATTGCTGCTGCTGCTGCATCTATTGGGCGGCTGTTGAATAAAGAGAAACAAAGGGCCAATGAATATCTTGATATTCAATAGCCCTAGTTTGGAGGAATGGGGGATTTGATAATTACCGTCTCTCATCTGCTGCTGGCCTCCCCTTCTCAGCATGTTCCATTTGCTGCTCCATTTGGGGTGGTGGTGGTGCTGATGGTGCTGCAGTGGTCTCCTGCCTTCTCCTGCTGCGCTTGGTTGCTTTCTTGGGTGGCATGTTGGGTATGGCTGTGGGTCCCACTGTCTTGCTTTTATATATGTCTTGTGGGCAGAGCTACTGAGCATGCTCAGACCCAAAAAACCGGATCCGGCCACCGGATCCGGCGCATTGCGGCGCTCATAGGCTTTCATTGTGGAAAAAAGCCGGACGCGCCGGATCCGGCGTGTCCGGCTTTTACGCAGGAGACAAAAAACGTTACAGTCTCCGTTTTTTCCAGACGCCGGATCGCGTCACATTGCCGGATCCGGCGAAAATCGGATGAAACGCATGGCCATCCGGCGCGATCCGGCGCAAATGCAAGTCAATGGGGGGGAAACCGGATCCGGCATTGCATTTCGCCGGATCCGGTTTCTGTCAAAAGCGCCGGATCGCGCCTGACGGCGAAAACCTGATGTGTGAAAGAGGCCTTAGGGTGATGTGAGAAGATCCAAGGCAGGACTAGTACAGGGGAACAGACACAACACCAGCTACATCTGCTTCTTCAGCATATGCAGTTGTGCAGATTAAAAGTTCATCTTTAAACATTTCTGAGCCAGTAAGGGTTCTACACAAGAGCAGATAATCATTTATATGATGAATAATGTGATTGTAACTCACAACTAGAAACAATGACAAATATTTACATAGGACTGAAATCGTGAACAAAATGGTTGACTAATGATCATTACATTGTGCTGTGCTCACACAGATAATTTGAAGTGTATTTGTGCTCATCGTCACATCCTATAAGTGATACTAATTATTTGGAATGCATAAATTCATAAACTATTGTAACAAACATTTCTGCTGATATTGTACAAAGAAAATGTAATCAACTTATCAATAAAATGTTCAATAATCAATTTCCCCGGTTTTATATGAAAAGTAGCATTTGCAATGATAACCGTGAACAATATGACACAAAGCTGTTCTCTTTCCAATGCTCCATCTACTACTGAACAACCGCTTAGGCACACAATCAACCGATCGCGGGGAGCTAGACTTACTAAGTACTTGAATTTCCATTCTTTTTGCCCGTCTAATCAGTGAACCAGCGAACATTCTCCATTTACATTACACAATATTTGAAACATGAACGGGATTTTTTTCTCTCACAATTATCAAGCTTTTTCGCACACATCGTTCAGTCGCTCAACCTATTCACATTACACAATGATTGTAAATGATGCAGCATTAACATTAGAATCAGAAGAATTATTGGCCAGTGTGTGCGCTTTAAGGGTGTGTGCACATGTTGCGGATTCTGCTGCGGATCCGCAGCGGAATTGGCCCTGCGGATCCGCAGCAGTTTCTGCTGCGTTGTACAGTACCCTTTTAGTCTATGGGAAATGAAATCCGCAGTGCACACGGTGTCGAATTTTACGCGCGGATTTGCTGCATTTAAATCCGCAGCATGTCAATTCTTTGTGTGGATTCCGCAGCGGTTTGGCACCTGCCCAATGTCAGGTGTCAAACCACAGGGGAAACCCGCAGACTAATCCGCAGATAAACCGCAGGCCTTTTGACCTGCGGATTTACCTGCAGATTTAGACAAATCTGCGCAGAAAATTCCACAGTAGAATCCGCAATGTGTGCACACACCCTTAAGGGGTTTTCCCATGGAGAAAGTACCGTATATACTCGTGTATGAGATTTTCAGCCAATTTTTTTGGGCTGAAAGTCCCCCTCTCAGCTTATACGTGGGTCATATACCGGGGGATCGGCGGGGGAGGGGGAGCGGGGGTTTCAGAGATCATACTCACCCCTTCCTGGCTCGTCTCTGGAGCCCCCCTACTTGTTCCATGTTCTCGGCGCCCATGCTCTTCCTGCTTCAGCGGTCATGTCTCATTAAAGTCATGAATATGTGCATATACATGACTTTAATGAGCGGTACCACGTGACCGCTGAAGCAGGAAGAGCAGTGGTGCCGAGAACATGGAACAAGCAGGGGAGCTGCAGAGGCGAGCGCCAGGAGGGGGTGAGTATGAACGGGGGAGCCATATTCACCTGTCCCCATTCCACTGCTGCGCATCACTCTGCTGTCTTGCGTCCTTTGCAGTGACATTCGGGTCAGAGGGTGCGATGACGTAGTTAGTACGCACCCTCTGCCTGAACAGTCACTGCGGAGCCGGCAACGCTGATGAGCAGCGGGCAGCGACAGTTTTTTTTGTAATGGAGGCAGCGGCAGCAGCAGCAACATGATGGGACCACTCACTGTCCTCATTATCTGGGGCCACTCACTGTGCAGCAAAACTGTGGCCACTCACTGTGCAGCATTATCTGTGGCCACACACTGTGCAGCATTATCTGGGGCCACACACTGTGCAGCATTATCTGGGGCCACTCACTGTGCAGCATTATCTGGGACCACTCACTGTCCTCATTATCTGGAGCCACTCACTGTGCAGCATTGTCTGGGGCCACTCACTGTGCAACATCTGGGGCCACTCACTGTCCTCATTATCTGGGGCCACTCACGGTGTAGCAAAACTGGGGCCACTCACTGTGCAGCATTATCTGGGGCCACTCACTGTGCAGCATTATCTGGGGCCACTCACTGTGCAACATTATCTGGGGCCACTCACTGTGCAGCATTATCTGGGGCCACACACTGTGCAGCATTATCTGGGGCCACTCACTGTGCAGCAAAACTGGGGCCACTCACTGTGCAGTATTATCAGGGGCCACTCACTGTGCAGCAAAACTGGGGCCACGCACTGTGCAGCATTATCTGGGGCCACTCACTGTGCAGCATTATCTGGGGCCACTCACTGTGCAGCAAAACTGGGGCCACTCACTGTGCAGCATTATCTGGGGCCACTCACTGTGCAGCATTATCTGGGGCCACTCACTGTGCAGCAAAACTGGGGCCACTCACTGTGCAGCATTATCTGGGGCCACTCACTGTGCAGCAAAACTGGGGCCACATAATACTGGTGCAGCATTATATAATAGGGTCTCATTTAGCCAAGACAACTACAGCTCTTAAAAGTAACTCTAATCGGTTTCATGCAGGCCAATAGTGGTCATTTGATGGCCTGTTTAGACAGGCTGTCCGCTCTTTCATACACACAGAACTATCGTTTATAGAATTGTTCTGTGCACATTTACAACACCATATTCTTGGAAGGACATATCTTGTTTTCACAGGATGATACACTGCCAAGAACCATGATTTTTTTTTAATCTTACTTGAAAATCCTCTCCCACAACAAATGAGCATTTTGCATGTTTGTCAGGTGACTATTGTTCTGTTTACAAGGGCCAGTACTCAGAAAATATGCGTTCGTAGGAACTCAAATTCATGATTACCGACCTGTTGGGACCTATGACTGAAACTGAGTAGGGCGTAACCAGGCATCGTGAAATGTGATAACTACACCTACACATCTGCTGGCTGCTGAGCTCCTGGCCCTCCATTGTTTACCCACTGCAAAACATTTGGGGCTGGGTCAAATAAAGAAGGGGACACAATGAAATGCAACCCCTTTAGTCAGCAGATGGGTAAAGAGTCAAGCCCCCTCTAGTCTGAAATTGATAGCCTATACCAGGGGTCTCAAACTCGGCAGAGTAAATGGGCCACACATAAAAAAAATTTGAGCTGGCGGGCCGCGTTCCTTTCAAACTTAATACACCTCGTACACACATGGCTCTGCTCCGTACACCTCGTACACACTCGGCTCCACTCCGTACACCTCGTACACACACGGCTCCTCTCCGTACACCTCGTACACACACGGCTCCGCTCCGTACACCTCGTACACACACGGCTCTTCTCCGTACACCTCGTACACACACGACTCCGCTCCGTACACCTCGTACACACACAGCTCCTCTCCGTACACCTCATACACACGCGGCTTCTCTCCATACACCTCATACAGACACGGCTCCTCTCCGTACACTTTGTACACACACGGCTACTCTCCGTATACTTTGTACACACGCGGTTCCACTCTATACATTTCATACACACGTGGCTCCTCTCCGCACACCTCGTACACACACGGCTGCGCTCCATACACTTTGTACACACACGGCTCTGCTACATCCACCCTGTAAACCCCTCTTGACCCCACACATAAACTTACCTTCATCCAGCACCATGACAACCAGCACAGACAGCAGCATCCTGCATACACTGAGGCCCCAGATCATGTGACCACTGACTCCTCCCCCTTCTGTAACCTCATCCCAGGTCCTGTGCACACAGATGTCACGGGGCAGTAGCAAGTAAACAGGGAGCAAGGTACCAGGGCCCCTGAACTGCCCCTCAGGCTAAGGGGGTGCCCTTACTTTCCTTAACATGGGGGTACACTTTATGGTAGTGAGGCCCAAGTCCCCATCCTGTCCCTATCTCCTGTTTAGCCCTGAGCTAAACCCCAACCCCCTCCCCAGGAGGTGAGACATGGAAAACAGTGAACTGCACCACAAACCAAAGGAAAGATAAAACAGACACCACGGGGTTATATCAACTGAAAAACAAAACTTAGCTTTATCTGCTGCTAAGCACCGAACAGCAGAGTAGGCACCAGAACAAGGAACTAGCTGGAGCTCCACTGCAAAACAGCCTGCTCCTGACTCCAGCTTGGTTGGTCTCCAAAGAGGAATAATATCACCAACAGTTAGCTGGTGCACCTGGTGAGCTTATATGGGAAGGTGGGAGTGGTTTCCACCTGCCTCAACAGATAGACCAGCCATGCAATTACACCAGCGGATACCGGGGGGAAAACCCAACAGCAGACTCACTAAACTTGTAGTAACACCAGCGGCCACCGGGGGCAAAAACTAATATTAACCCCCGATGGCCTGAAAGGAAAAAAGTTTAAATATGAGAAGCCCACACTGACACAGATCCAGAAATAGATTGTGACAACAGAACATTAATGGTGCGCTCCTGAATGCGCGCCTTCCACCTGCCTCAGGGAATGAGACATGTGGTGCGCCACAAGCCACAGATGCCTGCCTCAGGGGCTGCATGCGGCCCGCGGGCAGCGTGTTTGAGACCTCTGGCCTATACTAAGAAGAGGCCTTCAATATCAAAATCCTGAACATCCATTAATTGTGGTCCTTGGACTCTCCTACCACCAATACCTAGAATATGAAAGCTGTGGTAGGTGAGCTGTGCACACATTAGATGTCAAATGGATGACAGAGATGCCCATTTTGATCTACTGTAATTTATGTCTCCCACATCTTCCCCCAACACAGGTGATGGAGGAAAGAAGAATCACGCATGTTAGATTTCCTTTTTCTAATTAAGCTGAAAGCTGAGATAATTTACAGCATAAGATAAGACTTCTTTGGCCAATTCTGAGTCTCCACTCCCGAGCATGATTTAAATGGGGGATTTATGGTGGAATAACGGTCAGCTAATACTTATCTAAAGTGTAAGGGCAGCTTAAAACTCACAAACCTTTTCATCACCATCCAGAAATATTAATATTGAAAATCTTTAAAACAATATTCTATGGAAATTGCCATCAAAATCCATGGTAATTATTGAGTAAAATATCTGAATAGTATTAAAAGGGATTTGGGTGCTCTAAGGTAAAGGGGTTATGGACTTCTATGTTAATAGAAGCGAGTCTTCCATCCTAGACTTATATATCGGTCAATAAGAGGAATTGATACAATAAACATCTCTCACTTTGCATCTCATTGATTTTGAGGAGACTTTTTTATGGCCTCTGGAGTGATGCTGCAGCAAGAGTGAAAACTGTGCAATTTTCCTAGTTCTTTGTGATCAGCTCATTGTAAGGAAAAACTTCTACAAATAAAAACACATTTCCAATCCTGACTATCCCTTTAAGTGCGATTATTCTGATCACCTTAGTATTTTTCATTAGACACCAACGTCATACTAATTATTACACATTAAGGGGCTTTTAGTCATTATACATCAGACATAATTTAATTTCCACCTTATTACAGCAGCATGTTACAAGCCTTGATTTAGGATGTAGGGAAAGTCAGTACTTGGTGTACTTTGGAGTCTCGATGACAATCTGTGTGTGGCTGGAGGCATAAACAAAGTTCTCTGCGCAACAGATGTGGACAAAGGAGAGCAAGTAATTAAAAGATTACAACTGACAGATCAGACACATAAATGACATGCAGCTCCTACCTCTCCTGGCTGTCCACAATTGTTTAATCAATATATGTGTCTAGCAAGCAGTTTTAAGGCATTTATTTGGAAGAGTAACAAAAGAATTTCCTGCTTTTCTTAGGCATGTGAGCACATAGTCACCTATTTTGTATACATTAAAGGGGCTGTCCAATGCAAGGACAACCTCATCTTCATCAAAATGTTTGGCCCCCATAAAATAATAAATCTTATACTCCTCTCTTGTGCTGTGCCGTTCCAATGGTGTTGACACTCGCAGTCCGGGGGATCTCGTTTGGTTGTTGCGACACATGATGCCATCACTCGCAGTCCGGGGATCTCGTTTGGTTGTTGTGACACATGATGCCAATCAGCGCTGGCGTCACCGTCCTCGCATCCTGTCGATAGCGCTGGCGTCACCGTCCTCGCATCCTGTCAAACTGAGCATGAAGAGGAAGTCCGAGATCAGCTGCAGCTCTCACTTCCTCTTCGTGTTGGACTTTTCCTAAGGCAGGGACAGTGGTGTCAGCACTGATTGGGCGCTGGCATCACGTGTCACAACACCCACATTAGAGCTCCGGGACCACAAGTACTGCCCGCATTACCGGCGCCAGCACAGGAGGTGCTTATAGTCTTTATTATTGTATCGGGGCCAAGCGAGGGGAATAACAAGAAGTTGTCCAAGTAGTGGACAACTTCTTTAATGTAAAGGCTAATCTGCCCTCAATGTCTTCATTTATGCCGATTTTAGTCTTATAAAGAAAACCTCTGGGCACAATATAAAAAAAAACCATTGCATTCTTTGCCATATCGAGAATCTTTTATTATTTACCAGGCACAACTCCATACGTTTTGGTACTTAGGCGCCTTCTCAATAGGTCAGTCTTATTCAAGTGACAGAGGCTGAGTCGCACTATGTGGCATACTCACTACAAAATGTATAATGCTGTGCCTAGCATCATAATGGCAGGTCAGTTTTAGCATTTAGTTAACCTAGTAAAAAAGCCAAGCAAAAAAAAAGTGTGGGATTGCACTTTTTTTGCAATTCCACCTCACTTGGATTTTTTTTCCCATTTTCTAGTGCAAGACATGGTAAAACCAATGGTGTCGTTCAAAAGTACAACTCATCTCACAAAAAATAAGCCCTCACACGGCCATATTGATGGAAAAATAAAAAGTTATGGCTCTGGGAAGAAGGGAAGTGAAAAACAAAAACGTAAAACCGAAAAAAAATGCTCTGGTCATGAAGGGGTTAAAGCCTTACATCACCAAGCACAATGGTAAGCTTGCAAATGTAGTGTCACTTAGCACTCTATTGCTAGACTCTTGAGCAATGGATACAGTCATGGCCAAAAGTATTGACACCCCTGCAATTCTGTCAGATACTCAGTTTCTTCCTGAAAATGATTGCAAACACAAATTCTTTGGTATTATTATCTTCATTTAATTTGTCTTTAAATGAAAAAACACAAAAAGAATTGTCCTAAAGCCAAATTGGATATAATTCCACACTAAACATAAAAAGAGGGTGGACAAAAGTATTGGCACTGTTCGAAAAATCATGTGATGCTTCTCTAATTTGTGTAATTAACAGCACCTATAACTTACCTGTGGCACCTAACAGGTGTTGGCAATAACTAAATCACACTTGCAGCCAGTTGGCATGGATTAAAGTTGACTCAACCTCTGTCCTGTGTCCTTGTGTGTACCACATTGAGCATGGAGAAAAGAAAGAAGACCAAAGAACTGTCTGAGGACTTGAGAAACCAAATTGCATGAGCAATCTCAAGGCTACAAGTCCATCTCCAAAGACCTGAATGTTCCTGTGTCTACCGTGCGCAGTGTCATCAAGAAGTTTAAAGCCCATGGCACTGTGGCTAACCTCCCTAGATGTGGCCGGAAAAGAAAAATTGACAAGAGATTTCAACGCAAGATTGTGCGGATGTTGGATAAAGAACCTCGACTAACATCCAAACAAGTTCAAGCTGCCCTGCAGTCCGAGGGTACAACGGTGTCAACCCGTACTATCCGTCGGCATCTGAATGAAAAGGGACTGTATGGTAGGAGACCCAGGAAGACTCCACTTCTTACCCCGAGACATAAAAAAGCCAGGCTGGAGTTTGTCAAAACTTACCTGAAAAAGCCTAAAACATTTTGGAAGAATGTTCTCTGGTCAGATGAGACAAAAGTAGAGCTTTTAGGGCAAAAGCATCAACATAGAGTTTACAGGAGAAAAAAGAGGCATTCAATGAAAAGTACACGGTCCCTGATGTTTTGGGGTTGCTTTGCTGCCTCTGGCACTGGACTGCTTGACCGTGTGCATGGCATTATGAAGTCAGAAGACTACCAACAAATTTTGCAGCATAATTTAGGGCCCAGTGTGTGAAAGCTGGGTCTACCTCAGAGGTCATGGGTCTTCCAGCAGGACAATAACCCAAAACACACTTCAAAAAGCACTAGAAAATGGTTTGAGAGAAAGCACTGGAGACTTCTAAGGTGGTCACCAATGAGTCCAGACCTGAATCCCATAGAACACCTGTGGAGAGATCTAAAAATGGCAGTTTGGAGAAGGCACCCTTCAAATATCAGGGACCTGGAGTAGTTTGCCAAAGAAGAATGGTCTAAAATTCCAGCAGAGCATTGTAAGAAACTCATTGATGGTTACCGGAAGCGGTTGGTCGCAGTTATTTTGGCTAAAGGTTGTGCAACCAAGTATTAGGCTGAGGATGCCAATACTTTTGTCCGGCCCATTTTTGGAGTTTTGTGTGAAATGATCAATGTTTTGCTTTTTGCTTCATTCTCTTTTGTGTTTTTTCATTTAAGACAAATTAAATGAAGATAATAATACCAAAGAATTTGTGTTTGCAATCATTTTCAGGAAGAAACTGAATATTATCTGACAGAATTGCAGGGGTGTGAATACTTTTGGCCATGACAGTATATGTTCAGTAGATTAATAAATCACACTTCTTTATCTGTCAGTCTGGGTTTTGGCAAATGAAGGGAGAACTTTACCTGCCTAACTGCATTGTGCCAACTGTAAAGTTTGGTGGAGGCTATTGGGAGTTTGATAAGACTATTTCGATGTTTTACAGGGATTGTCCTAAGTCGCTGTATTTCAGCATATTAAGACTATTAGGTCAAGTGCTTCCAACTTTGTGGGAACAATTTGGGGGAGGCTCTTCCCTGTTCCAGCATAAATGTGCCTCAGTGCACAAACTTAGGTTCTCAAAGACATAACTGGGTGAGATTGGTGGAAGACCTTAACTGGCTAAACAAATCCCTGACCTCAACCTTATCCAGCCGATTTATGGTGAATCAGAACAGAGATGGTCTGATATTATTGTCTGACCTTATAAATGGTCTTCTTGAAGATTGTCAAAAATTCTCACATACATATTCCAAATTTTGGTAAAAAATTTCCCCTGGAGAATAGAATGTTTTAGCTCCAAAGGGAGAATCAACTCCTTATTAATACCTATGGATTTACAATGGGATTGTCATAAAAGTTCCTGTAGGTGTAATGTGCAGCTGCCCCCAAAACATTTGTCCATATGCTCTTTATTGTTTTCCTGAAAAATTCCGTGAAAGTGGTGTGTACCAATATAGATATATAGTAATTTATAAGGTGACCCCATCTATGTCCACAAATCATAGAGGTCCAACATGTTCACCTTTCTTGGTTGCACCTGTGGTCAGGCCACCTTCCAAACATGAAGTGGAAATAATGCATCTTTTTGTACTATTTTACATATTCGTAGCAATATACTGCTAAAATCTGAGGATTGTTATTAATGGTAGCACTGGACAGCATCATCTTTATGACTCTAGGTGCAACTTGTTTGTTCCTTAGTGTCTTTCCTCTAAGAGCAGAAACATGGGAAGTGACAGGTACAAGCTTAAGGAAAAAGTGATGTTACTGTCAGCAGCCATCAACAAAGAAACACAAATTAAAAGGCAGTAGAAAAAAGGAATATATGAATGAACATGCTTTTTTTTCAGGTCACATTGGGATTTCCTACAAATGGCTGAGGTCTTGCAGTATTAAGAGAGTAAAATAGAGAAACAGACCATAGACATTTGGATGGCCATAAAGCACTCCGAACACTTGGCATACACCTGCTTACATATGGCTCCTAAGCATCAAAGTATGTTTATGGGGCCCGGAGGAGATGGGGCTGGAGGAGAACTTCTTTTCATTTGGAGCGCTTTTGTATATACAGCACTCTATAGTATTTACACTTCTCGATTAATGGAGCACAATATAAATCATTGTTGGAGCAATTTTAATACTTATGCTTGATCAACAACATTTAAAATTGTTGAACAGAATAGGGTGAGTAAATGGATCTGTCACCAAATTTCACAATACAAATATTAACAAATAGATCTTAGATTTGATGAGACTGTTGCACTTACTATGAAAATCCACATCAGAATGGCTCCATAAATTTTTTCCCTGATAAGCACTACAGGTAGAGCTAAACTCAATAGTTGCTCATTTTAATTCATTGTAATGTGTCTTTTGTTCAGCCATTCGTACATGGATCTTCAGTAACAGTACAACAGCTTCATCAGGTATAAGAGCTATACAATAACCAATAATGTATTCAGATTGTATTGTGGAATTTGGTGACAGATCCACTTTAGTCCTGTTAAATTTATTGTAGACGTGTACATTAACCCCTTAATTCCAACATGTTGGATATACCTATCATGGAGCGTTTCAGCAAGTGTAAAACAGACCGTTCAACACACATGGAAGTGTTAAGCAGAAATTAACTATCAAATTAGTACAGTTAACATCGTAAAAAGATAAAAAATGAAATGCCAGAACTGCAGTTTTTGGGTCACAAAAAGTATGGTAACAATAAAACCGGTAGCTGGCCATGCAAAAAAAACAAGCCCTATAATAGCTCCACAGATGGAAAAATTTAAATGGTTATGGTTCACAGAAAATGGCAACAAAAACCAAGATTTTATAAATAAACTTTTTTACCATTTTTGTGAATATATATACACTGCTCAAAAAAGTAAAGGGAACACTTAAACAACAGAATCTAGCTCCAAGTAAATCAAACTTCTGTGAAATCAAACTGTCCACTTAGGAAGCAACACTGATTGACAATCAATTTCACATGCTGTTGTGCAAATGGAATGGACAACAGATGGAATTTATTGGCACTTATCAAGACACCCTCAATAAAGGAGTGGTTTTGCACGTGGGGACCACAGACCACATCTCAGTACCAATGCTTTCTGGCTGCTGTTTTGGTCACTTTTGAATGTTGGTTGTGCTTTCACACTCGTGGTAGCATGAGACGGACTCTACAATCCACACAAGTGGCTCAGGTAGTGCAGCTCATCCAGGATGACACATCAATGCGAGCTGTGGCAAGAAGGTTTGCTGTGTCTGTCAGCGTAGTGTCCAGAGGCTGGAGGCCCTACTAGGAGACAGGCCAGTACACCAGGTGACGTGGACGGGGCTGTAGGAGAGCAACAACCCAGCAGCAGGACCACTACCTCCGCCTTTGTGCAAGGAGGAACACTGCCAGAGCCCTGCAAAATGACCTCCAGCAGGCAAAAAATGTGCATGTGTCTGCACAAATGGTTAGAATCGAACTCCATGAGGATGGTCTGAGGGCCCGACATCCACAGATGGGGGTTGTGCTCACAGCCCAACACCATGCAGGACGCTTGGCATTTGCCACAGAACACCAGGATTGGCAAATTCACTACTGGCACCCTATGCTCTTCACAGATGAAAGCAGGTTCACACTGAGCACTTGTGACAGATGTGACAGAGTCTGGAGGTGCCCATGGAGAGCGATCTGCTGCCTGCAACATCCTTCAGCATGACCGGTTTGGCAGTGGGTCATTAATGGTGTGGGGTGGCATTTCTTTGGAGGACCGCACAGCCCTCCATGTGCTCGCCAGAGGTAGCCTGACTGCCATTAGGTACCGAGATGAGATCCTCAGACCCCTGGTGAGACCATATGCTGGTGCGGTTGGCCCTGGGTTCCTCCTAATGCAGGACAATGCCAGACCTCATGTGGCTGGAGTGTGTCAACAGTTCCTGCAAGATGAAGGCATTGAAGCTATGAACTGGCCTGCCCGTTCCCCAGACCTGAATCCGATTGAGCACATCTGGGACATCATGTCTCGCTCCATCAACCAACGTCACGTTGCACCACAGACTATCCAGGAGTTGACGGATGTTTTAGTCCTTGTCTGGGAGGAGATATCTCAGGAGACCATCTCCCACCTCATCAGGATCATGCCCAGGCGTTGTACAGTAGGGAAGTCAAACAGGCACGTAGAGGCCACACACAATACTGAGCATCTTTTCCTTGTCATGAGGTATTTCCACTGAAGTTGGATCAGCCTGTAATTTGATTTTCTACTTTGATTTTGGTATCATTCCAAATCCACACCTCCATGAGATATATATACAGCTCTGGCAAAAATTAAGAGACCACCACATCAAAACCCTGTCATGGACAGCCCATTCTTCAGACCTGAACCCCACTGAAAACCTCTGGCATGTATTCAAGGGGATAATGGATAGTCACAAGCTATCAAACAAAGAACTGCTTAAATTTTTGCACCAGAAGCAGTGCAAAAGACTGGTGGCAAGCATGCCAAGATGCATGAAAGCTGTGATTAAAAATCATGGTTATTCCACAAAATATTGATTTCTGAACTCTTCCTGAGTTAAAACATTAGTATTGTTTTTAAATGATTATGAACTTGTTTTCTTTGCATTATTTGAGGCCTGAAAGTACTGTTTTTTTTTAATTTTGACTATGTCTCCTTTTCAGAAAAAACCCCAAAGTATATTGCTTGGAAATTGGAGACATGTTGTCAGAAGTTTGTAGACTAAAAGAACAATTTACATTTTATTCAAAAATATATAAAGAGAAAAATCAGACAAACTGAACATTTGGAAGTGGTCTCTTAATTTTTGCCAGAGCTGTATATCTATCTAAACAAGTTTGGCATCTCCATAATTGTATTCGCATGGAAAAACAAGTTTCCAGGTTAATTTTACCATACAATGAAAACAAAATCCAAACGAGTATGGCAGAATTGCATTTTCTTAAATGGAAAGCATGAGCTCATGATGAAGCCACATTTCTAGTGGCGATACGTGTAGGACATCGCTTTCTCTATCAGTGAATTCTTTACGACCAGGTTACCTTAGCAGGTCTTGTTTCTTAAATTAGCATACACATGCATTGTAATTAATCAGTTGTACTGGTAGTATGTACATTTATGACCTATGGTTTATATATTATGTTGTTTTCTCATATTCACTATTAGGATATTAATGGTTTGGTTATTATGACCATTAGGGCTATATGATTTTAACCATATATTCAACTCATGTGTTCTATATTTATTTGCATACTGTACATTATGTCTATCAGGTGATTTTTATACACACTCACCTTATGTGATATATCGTCTATCTTCACATTGCATTAATCTGACGTATATTCTTGCTTTTTGACTAATCTTTGTTGTTAGTGTCACATTATAATTGAACACTATTCGTCTTTATTGCCGTTGCTTTGCATATCCACCACTAAGCACTCTATTCACGTGTTTTTACCAATTTTAGGTTATTGGTAAACCATGTGATTGTTTGATAGGACAGAATTAAACTCTGTTATGTATTTATGCGATCAACAGCCATTTGACTTTTTAAGTGTTTTTAATGTTTTTGGTTTCATGTGCAATAAACATTATTATTTTAGGTGATCCCTTTTGAATATTTCTTTTCATGTTTTTCAATACTGAAACTCATTACGCAAAAAAACAAGCATTCAAAAGATTATATCAATGGAAAAATAAAAAAAAGTTATGTCTCCTGGAAGAAAGGAAGGAAAAAAACAAAAGCAAAAAAAAAAAAAAATCATCCGGTGTTTAAGGTGTTGATCTGATTAATTCTCATCTCCCGTATAGCAGATGCAGGGCAACGATATGTTGATCAGGACTGTATACTGTATATACAAACAAGCTGCTTACTGCACCAAGTATGCATTAACATTTTGTAGCACACTAAGGTACGCTAAGGTACACTAGAATACCAGGCCGAGTCAGTCTGACGATCCTCCGCTGACCCAAGCTCCAGCACAAGACTCACCTAGAGTACCTCTCATGAAGTTCAGCAGAGGAGAGCTCTCCTTGCAGATCATTAGCCGCTGAGGTTTGTAACATTTGGGGAGAGTTAACAAAACACTTATCAGTCCTTATTCATGGGGTGATCTTAAAGAACAACTGTAATTTCAAGTACCTCTTCAGAATAAGGAGTCCTATGTGTGCACATGAGGAGTAACACTGTTTCTGGCCATTATGTGACTCATATTCCACATCCGCATCAGTTTTCCACTCTCTAATCTCTATCTGTAATTTACAATACATCGTTTACTGGGGGTGGACATGAGTAGTTGTAATTTCTTCCATAGTAAGAACAACACAGACCTGCTCTCCATTCGCTTTTTATCTCCCAGAGAAAAGCTGCAGTACTATGGAGGACATTATGCAGCAGAGCTGAGCTGTGTTGATCTGAATCAATCTCCGAGTGAGATAACACTTGTTACAGAGCTCTGCACGATGGTTTTCTGTCTGCCTGTGTACATTTGTTTCCTTGCTGAACCTCCCTTTAAACACTATAGAGGATAATGGGCGTGTTACGTGATACCTGCAGTCCTTCTCCTCTGAGCAAAACAGACTTGAGCAGCTTTTTCACTGTGGATGGTGAGTTCAGAAGACAGAAAGGAGTGGGAGAAGTGTCCGATAAGTGGGGAAGGAAGCTGATTTCTCTGATAAGAAACATTATAAAGTTTATGATCACCTATACTATTGATTTATGCAAATTTTGTGGCTAGCACAGTTCCATTTTAATGTGTGCAGAGCTGGAGTCCTGGGTTCAAATTCCACCAAGGAGAACATTTGCAAGGAGTTTGTATATTCTCCCCGTGTTTGCGTGGGTTTCCTCTGGGTACTTCGGTTTCCTCCCACATACAAAGACATAAGGGTAAGAAAGTTAGATTGTGAGCCCCACAGGGGACAGTAATTATGATGTCTGTAAAGCACTGCGGAATATGATGACTTTATATACGCAAGTAAAATAACTAATAGTTTATTATTACCGATAGCACCCATCTCTTGCCTTGCTGAAGCATGGGTGGAAGAATTGTTGTTTTTGTGATTATTGATTTTTTTTTATTCTTCCCTAATAGGATCCTAATAGGAAATAATATTTCATATGTCTTATTTTCTTGAAACAGCACTCCAGCAAGATAGCAGCTGGGAAATAACCACATATTTTTGATCATGGCAATTCAGTAATGCGGTAGAACTGACAAAGGTCAGTGAAGATGGCCTCAATTAGCGGTGGACAGGAGACAACTTTGTTATCCGGGCTCTGCTCTGTAAATGACATACAGTAGCGCTCTAAAATCATCACTTTTAACCTTGCACATTTTGTGTCAGTCTGTCTTCCATGACAGCCTGCTTTCACTAATAAAATAAGACCGAGATGAGATACATCAGAAGTGCTGCGAGGGACAGCTAGGTCTATTCTCTCTTTGTTTTATAGGACGGAGTTCGGAGATGGCAATACTTTTGGAGGTGACTTTGAGAAACTGTCATTCATGAGTTCAGACGGGGTCACCAGGGAGAGACGTGTGTGATGTTGTGTGATGTACTGTTACTTACTGATTTTGCTTGGTAGCACAGCGAGACTCTTCTGTGACTTCGATATTTTTCCAGCTATTCTTGGCTCCTTCAATGTAAACTGGCGTGATGCCAGTCTGAATGATGTGAGTCTGGGTTAAGCCAGGGGTAACTATAAAAACAAAAAGGGAGGATTTGTAAGCCAGCGTAATGCAAGCACAATTCAGAATTGGGTACAGTTGTCTTGATTTTTAGACTTAACTGATGCAATGGAGTGTGCATGACTCTGAACAAGACTTTTGTGTATAGTCTTTAGAAGCAAATGGTCTTTGGTCTGATCTTTTTCTTTACTAAAGTTTATTTTATCTAGATCAAACATATGCCTGGGTAGACCAGATGGCTGCAAATGGGCCAAAATATTGGTGTATTCTTATACAATGTCATACAAAATACAATGCATATATAATATTGAATTTGACTTTTTAAAACTCTCTAGAATGAATATACCATGGTGGTATATTTGACCCCAAAATATTGGCAATAATGACAAGATAGAATAAACCTTAAGAGGTTTATCGTCTTGTTTACTTGAGTTTTCCTTCTTTTAAGTTTAGTGTTCTTTCAGTAGTGAATGTAACGTCCGTCTGCAAGTCTGGGCTGCAGTAAGACAGCACCCCGAGCAACTCCGATACCCTTTACCCTTATACAGGGATCTGGATTTACAGCAGAGCCCAGGAGGCGCTGTCTGAATATGAGCAGCGGCCAGAGCAGGACGGTCTCCAGAGAGGGGTTAAAAAACGGGACCAAAAGCGTAGTTGGGAATCCGAGTCTTAACCAGGCGGACAGCAGAGGTACAAAAAATGGCAGGCAATAGCAGGGTCAGAAATTCAGGCTGAGGTCAGAGTCAAACAATAGTCAATCACACAGTAGCACATAGGGGAACCAAGAATATATCCGGCGGCTTGCAAGACCAGTCCCAAAGTATTTGAGGGATCAGGTCATCCCTCACAGGCTCCCGGACTGCTGATGTCACCAGGACCGCCCCCAGGAGCAGGCCAGATGGCAAAGCACAAACCGCTCCACGACCGACTGAGGAGCGGAGCCTGCATCCGTCAGATGCCTGCACAGGAGCCCCTTTTCTGTCGCCGCCATCACTCGGGGCCGAACCATGGCGCCTCCCAATGGCTGAGGTAGGAACAGCAGCCCCCGAGTATGATGGCGAAGTGATAGTCCAGCGCCTCTTAGTGGCTGAGGCCGGGACAGCAGGCCCCGAGTCCGAGGGTAACGTGACAGTACCCCCCTCTAAGAGGGGCCTCAGGATCCTCAAAACCCGGTTTGTCAGGATGAAGGAGATGAAATCTCCTAATTAATGCCTTGGCATGGATGTTCCTTGCGGGGACCCAGGACCTCTCCTCCTGGCCGTAGCCCTTCCAGTGTACAAGATACTGTATGGAGCCTCTCACAAGGTGGGAGTCAAGGATACCCTGGACTTCATAATCCAAGCACCCTCCGACCGAAACAGGAGGAGTAGGGGACTGGACAGGGTGAATCGGGGAGCGATACAGCTTGAGGAGAGACTTGTGGAACACATTGGGCAACTTAAAAGACTGTGGAAGTTTTAAACGGAAAGCTACTGGGTTAACTACCTCTATAATTTCATACGGACCAATAAATCTGGGACCCAGTTTGGCAGACGGCACTTTAAGTTTGATGTTTTTGGTAGAGAGCCAAACCTTGTCTCCAACTCCCCTTAGATCGTCGCCTGTTCGCAGCCGAAGCCTGTCTAATCTGGGCCCCTTTCAAGTTCGAGTTTACTTCAGACCAAATCATTTTTAAGCGATGTATATTTTCCTCTACCCCGGGGAGCTCCGACATCCTGGCCGAGAACGAACCAAACCGCGGATGCAGTCCATGGTTGCAGAAAAATGGGGTAGTCTAAGTGGAATCCTGGTAACGATTATTTAGGGCAAACTCAGCTAGTGGCAGATGTTCCACCCAATCAGACTGATGTTCTGACACATAACAGCGGAGGTATTGCTCCAGTGTCTGGTTGGTACATTCAGTTTGACCATTGGTTTTGGGGTGGTAGGCAGAGGAGAAGGACAGCTCAATCCCAATGCGTTTGCAGAACGCTCTCCAGAATTTTGAGATGAACTGGGTACCTCTGTGGGACACAATATTCACTGGAGCACCGTGCAGACGTACAACATGCACAATGAAGAGTTTACTCAGGGTTTCTGAGTTAGGTAGCCCAGACAGGGGGACAAAATGACACTGTTTGCTGAACCTGTCCACCACCACCCAGATACACGTTTTCCCATCTGTGGGCGGCAGGTCCGTAATGAAGTCCATGGAGTTGTGGGTCCATGGACTCTCAGGGGTGGGCAAGGACTGGAGCCAGCCGGCAGGGCGATTATGGGAGGACTTGGCGCAGGCACAGACTTCACACGCTAACATATAATCTTTACAGTCCTTAACCACCGTCGGCCACCAAAAGTTCCTAGTTACCAGTCGGGTGGTATTATTGAGACCAAGATGGCCTGCCAGAACAGAGTCATGCGACTCTTTAAGAACTTGCATGTGAAACGTGGCCGGGACGAACAATTTTTTGGGGGGCGTAGTGTCAGGAGCCTGTTCTGGGGAGCTATGGATCTCCTCCAGAAGGTCCAGAGATACTGCTGACACAACGATTCCATTGGCCAATATCGGGACTGGCTCACAGTCCTCGGCTTGTGAGGGGCAAAAACTGCGAGAGAGGGCATCGGCCCTCACATTTTTAGTACCAGGGCGAAAGGTGATTAAAAAATCAAACCTAGAGAAGAACAAGGCCCACCTTGCTTGTCTAGGATTTAATCTTTTAGCTGACTCCAGGTAGGTCAGATTCTTGTGGTCGGTAATTACCATGATCTTATGTTTTGCGCCTTCGAGGAAGTGGCTCCATTCCTCGAAGGCCCATTTGATTGCCAATAATTCCCGATTACCTATGTCATAGTTTTTCTCAGTGACAGAGAATTTTCGGGAAAAAAAAGCACATGGGCGAAGCCGAGTGAGGGATGCAGTGCCTTGCGACAGCACTGCTCCCACTCCGACCTCAGAAGCATCCACTTCTACAATAAATGGGCGGTACAGATCAGGCTGAACCAAACTGGGTTGGCCACAAAGCACTCTTTTAGCGTAGCAAAAGCCTGAATTGCCTCAGGGTTCCAATTGGCCACGTCTGCCCCTTTTAGGGTCAAATCCGTGAGTGGTTTGGCAATTTCGGAGAAACCCCTGATAAATTTACGGTAGTAGTTTGCAAACCCTAAAAATCGCTGCAGCGCTTTTAGCGATTTGGGTTTCACCCAAGCTTTGATAGGTTGGATCTTGGCAGGATCCATACGAAAGCCTTTGCCTGAAACCATGTACCTTAAAAACTGTTCCTCCTCAGCAAAAAAACCCCCACATTTCTCCAGTTTAGCAAACAAGGAGTGTTCTCGCAGTCTCTGCAGTACAGAACAGACGTGTTGAGTGTGTGCCACAGGGTCAGCAGAGTAAATCAAAATGTCATCTAAATACACGACGACATACACCCCACAAATGTCTCTGAAAATATCATTTACAAAGTGCTGGAACACAGCAGGTGCGTTACTGAGTCCAAACGGCATTACAAGGTACTCAAAATGGCCTAGAGGGGTATTAAAGGCTGTTTTCCACTCATCCCCATCTCTTATGCGGACTAGATTGTATGCCCCCCGGAGGTCAAGTTTAGTAAACCAACGGGCTCCCATTAGCTGATTAAAAAGATCAGGGATGAGTTGAAGCGGATACTGGTTCTTTATAGTGATTGCGTTCAACTCCCGATAATCAAAGCAGGGTCTGAGGCCACCATTTTTCTTTTCTACAAAGAAGAACCCGGCTCCAACTGGTGAAATGGATGGTCTAATAAACCCTTTTTTTAAGCTGCTATATACTCATTCATGGCCTGACGTTTTGGACCAGAGAGATTAAATATTCTCCCTTTTGGGAGAAGGGCATCTGGAATCAGGTCTATAGGGCAATCATATTCTCTGTGAGGGGGTAGCTTCTCAGAATCTACAATAGAAAAAACATCTTCATAGTCTCTGAAAGCAAACGGTATGAGGGGGTTTTTAACTTTAACTTGGTTTACTGCTAGTGATATGCAGTTATCCTGACAGTGCAAACTCCAGCGTACAACATCGTCTAGGTGCCAGTCGATGACTGGATTGTGCTGGCGTAGCCATGGCATTCCCAAAATGACTGCAGCAGATAAATTATCCATCACAAAAAATGACAAACTCGGTTTGCAACGCTCCCACAGACATAGTGATTTTGTCAGTAACAAATTTAACCCCCTCCTGGACAATGGATGTGCCATTAATAGCCGTAGTTTTTATAGGGGCATTAAGTCTTAATAGGGGTACACCGAGACGTTTAGCAGCCAAAGAATCCATAAAATTTCCTTCAGATCCACAATCCACATACGCCTTCAAACACTGAGATTTCTGACCAAAAGAAAGAGAAATAGGTAATAAAACTTTAGCCGCATCTGCGGGCAATACCTGAGCCCCTGGGCAACCATGGCCAGAGCTGCCCAGAGGCCAACGTCCCAGGAGCATGGATCTCTGACGTTCAACTTTCTCCCTGAAGACTCCAGACTGCAGCATGCTTGTGCAGGAGAATGAGAGTGATCTTCCAGGCTGTGCAATGCAACAGGTGTTCAGGCCAACAATTAGCTCAGTCAGAAGAAGGGAAAATATATTGTGTATATGTTGGATATATACACAAGAAGCAGTTAATTTTAGGGCCGGATATAATGTAACGTCCGTCTGCAAGTCTGGGCTGCAGTAAGACAGCACCCCGAGCAACTCCGATACCCTTTACAGGGATCTGGATTTACAGCAGAGCACAGGAGGCGCTGTCTGAATATGAGCAGCGGCCAGAGCAGGACGGTCGCCAGAGAGGGGTTAAAAAACGGGACCAAAAGCGTAGTCGGGAATCCGAGTCTTAACCAGGCGGACAGCAGAGGTACAAAAAGCGGCAGGCAATAGCAGAGTCAAATTCAGGCCAAGGTCAGAGTCATAAACCAGGAGGCCGGCAGAGGTACAGAATCGTTAGGCAGTAGCAGAGTCAGAATATCCAGGCCAAGGTCAAACTGGGAGAATAACAGAAGTACAAAATCGTCAGGCAATAGAGGGGTCAGAAATCCAGGCTGAGGTCAGAGTCAAACAATAGTCAATCACACAGTAGCACATAGGGGAACCAAGAATATATCCGGCGGCTTGCAAGACCAGTCCCAAAGTATTTGAGGGATCAGGTCATCCCTCACAGGCTCCCGGACTGCTGATGTCACCAGGACCGCCCCCAGGAGCAGGCCAGATGGCAAAGCACCAACCGCTCCACGACCAACTGAGGAGCGGAGCCTGCGTCCGTCAGATGCCTGCACAGGAGCCCCTTCTCTGTCGCTGCCATCACTCGGGGCTGAACCATGGCACCTCCCAATGGCCGAGGTAGGAACAGCAGGCCCCGAGTATGACGGCGAAGTGACAGTCCGGCGCCTCTTAGTGGCCGAGGCCGGGACAGCAGGCCCCGAGTCCGAGGGTAACGTGACAGTGAAATAATGTGACCAAAATGGTTTCCCAATCTTCCTAAATTAAGCAGAAGTCATGTGATGACCAATAATTGTAGAGGGACACCATGCATTGACAGCTAGCTCTCTCTCTGTTTCTCTTTGCACATGAAGCCTCAGCTCGGCAGGACATTCAATATATATATATATATATATATATATATATATTGGCCCTAGTTAGTGTAGGGTTCTAAATTAAAGCAGAAAAACCACAAAAGTTACCCATTGTAGAAATTGCACCTTTACAATGAATTCATCTATGAATTTTGTAACTTCCAGGCCAGGCTTTTTTTCTGGAGAATTGCAAATCTGCCAGTCTAGTACCTATACATTGTGTCCCCTTACAGTGTAGAGCCCCCATCTATTGTAGCTCTCCCATACATTGTGCCCAGCTGTGCTTCTGGCTATAAGCACCCGCAAATGAATTCCCGTCTCTCCATTACAATAATGCCAAACATGTGCTGCTTACAATGGTTTAGGCACAGTGGGGCTTAAGAGGAGGGGGCATTTGGATTTAAGAGCTCATAATTCACTGGATACATAATATTTTTCGATTGCTTCCAGTATAAGGCTGGATCACATTCTTGTATTCTATGCTGATCACTTACGTTGGGGTTTCCGTGTAAATTCCGCAAAAATGCAATTCAGGTAAAATCCCCAACAGAAACACCCACGATAATGAGGCAAATGGAGACACTTTGTACTCAGTTTGGCCTCTGCTCCTGTGGTAGCCATCTTTCTAGGCATGGACAGATCTGTAGCAATAGTAGGAGTCACTGTTGAGAGTTCTATTCAACTGTCAACAGTGGAAGTAGGCGGTGGCTGATGGGAGTATTCATCGGTTGCCACCTGCACTATAAATAATACATTTTTTTAAAAATGACGTGATTTCCCCTGTATTTTTGATAACCAGCCAGGCAAAACTGACAACTGCTAGCTGCAACACTCATCTGTCAGCTTCAGCAAAGCTGGTTATCAAGAATACAGGGGTCCCCGTACCTATTTTTTTAAATTTAAATAAATAACTTAAAAGAAATGCATGGGGTGCCACCCAATTTTTGACAAGCAGCCAAGCTAAAGCTGAAAACTGGGGGCAATAACCATGGCCCCATACCAGCCTGAGAATACCAGCCCCCAACTGTCAGCTTTAGCTTGGCTGATTGTCAGAAATGGGGGTGACCCCACAACATTTTTTATTTATTTAAATATAAAAAAACAAATTAAGGACCCCTTTATTCTTGCTAACCAGCCTTGCTATATCTGACAGCCGAGGTTCGCAGCCCGCATCTGTCAGTTTTGCCTGGCTGGTTATCAAAAATACAGGGGAACCCACGTCAATTTTTTTAAAATTAATTATAGCGCAATTGATGGGTCAACTGATGCTATTTTTCCTGGTGTCTGCCTTTAATTTTAATAGTTTTGGCAGCTTTTTGGTTCAGTTGAAGACGTTGTCTATGTGTTTGGTTTTGCCTCCCATTGAAGTCAATGGAGTTCAAGTATGTTAGTCTAACTGTTCGGCAAACATGTTGAGCGAACATCGGGACATTTGCTGAGCCGAACCTTGAAAGGTTTGCTCATCTCTAAATATGACAACCAATTCATGCATAAAGAAGCAGGTCCTCATACACTTTACAACCAAAAAAAAGTTAGACCCCTAAAAAATAAATTTTATTAATGCGTTATAAATTACTAGGACTCATAGGTATAAAATATATACTTAACAAACACTCTCAGAGTTTTTTAGAATCCAGTAGGGTTGATCTCCTATGCCATAAAGGGATGATAGACCTATCAAATCCCTAGTTGTCCATTTTTCCTCACACTACCTGGCACCCTAATATTTTGGGAATTGGTGCCCCTGCTCAACGTCAATGTCCCTAATCACCCTAGTAGATACCCTATAAGAGTCTAAACATACACAGACAGTGAAGAAATGAAAGTATATTAAAATATCTCTGCCAAAGAATATTATATGACAGGCCCAATTACACACCATGTATGGAACAGTCACCGTATCAATACTTCAAATTCAGATTGTGTTGTGAGGAGTATTATCTAAAACCCTTTGGTTCAATCCCCAGGGAATAAAGATAAATAACAGGTAAACTTGGTAAAAGGCAGACTGTGTACCCTACGTGGACCTGTGAGCTAGATTAAACACCACACATGGAGTTGTAACAATATCAATAGTTCAGGTTCAGACCCTACCAAGAGATACATCTTCTCTCCATCCCTCTTGTTCAGTCTTCAAGGGATAAAAGACAGATCCAAGGGGACTAGTCAAAAAATTTACCATATATCATATGCAGAGCTAGAAATTTAACAATCTTTTAGATTCAGAAAGAATAGAAGTTGTTGCTCCAGGTGTCCTCAGAAACAACTTTTCTAATTCCTAGGGAGGAGTACACAAGCAGCCTTAAGTGACTAGTTTAGGCAGATTATTCACCATATATAGCTATATCATATTCTTAGTGTCTCTGATTCAAAACAAAAGACAAAATTGTGGCTCCAAGGTATCTCATTCTTCCTAGTCCAGTCCCCAGGGCACACAGAGACAATAAAGCTTTGGCAGCTATCTTCATTTTTTTCAATGTTAGCATTAATAAGACCAACTCTGTATAGCAAAATCAAAGTTATAGTCTGCTTGTCCCAAATCAGACAAATGCACCTGGCTCTGTAACAATATAGAGTCATACAAAAGAACAATCGACACTTATTGTTAGTAGTCCCGACGCATTTACCCTGTGTATTTCAGGGTTCATCAGGGGGGCTGGTGGGACACCCTAATCTCTCTACACCCGGCCAGAAAAAGTACTGTGTGTAAAGTCTGGTACAGATGCCGCAAACTTAAGGTGGTTAGGGCAATGCAATCTGGGTAAGAGAGGTAGAAAAAAATATCCACCTACCCAACGCTATTCTCATTTTTCAAAATAGCCCGCAGACAAGAGGTGAAGCATTGCTCCACATTACCACATCGTCGTAAATGTCTCTGTCATACTGCTGCGCGAGTGACTTAATTGGAATGCACAATGCGCTCCACGAAGTGCTCAATAATGTCGAATGGGCGGAGATGACATCAGTGGAGCCCATCATGCGAATAGTGTACCCTTTATCCTCAAATACATCATATATACAGTAGAATAGGGAGAAAAACACCAAATCAAACACTGTACCAGACCAAAAGAAAAACTAAGTTAGTATCTATATATACACATGACTGTGTCTTCGTATATCATAACCTAATTTCAGGGGATACCTTCTAATTACCCCAGAACAAAAAAAAAAGAGTAGTCCAAAAAAAATTAAAAATCACCATAATAGGTTCAATCAGTACAGATAACGTGGCTATATAAAGCCTATACACATAAAGAAGGCTGGTCCTATATGGCCCTAGTATCATACGTCAGATTCAGATAAAGCTCAAGAAGCTTAACTGTTCATTCACTCCTTTCAGATTCATTGATTTCATCCAATATATCCAACAGGAATTTTCTTATTCCAATCCCCCTTCCTGTTTGATGGTTGTATGACCTCATTCACAAGGAACGAGATACATCTGACATCTCCCACATGTTTTAGATTCACATGCCTGGCGAGTGGTGTATCCCTGCCATTCCTCACGTCCCAAGGTGTTCGCTAATGCATACTTGTAATTCGCGTTTGGTTTTACCGACGTAATCCTTTGGGCACGTGCATGTGCAGAGAGATACAGCACTCCTGAGGTCCAGTAATTGGCAAAGCTTTTCATATTATATGTTCTATTCTTTGCAGCACTCGTAAAAGTTTTTAACGGTTAAATACGCTGACAAAAGGTACAATGGGCACATTTAAAAGAACCCAAAGATCTATTCTGTTACCAGTTACTTACTTTCTTGGGTTAAATGAAGTGGATATGGACAACATAGTCTTTGTTTGACATACCTCTCCTATATGTGATAGAGGGATTATGGGGGATTAAGTCAGATGTCTGGGTCAGCCCTTAGGATGCCCCAAAATTTCATTAGGACATCCAATCACTCTATACCACTGGTTATCAAAATTCCCTATTAATCTTCTTAGGGACTCACAGTCATATTTTACCCTGGGAAAGAGTAAGGATGATTTATCAACTCCCCTGGCATGTTGTTATGCTGCCTCAGTAATTCCCCCATTGAATATATTGGCTGGAATCAATGAATCCGAAAGGGCTGAATGAACAGTTAAGCTTCTCGAGCTTTATCTGAATCTGACATATGATTCTAGGGCCACATAGGACCAGCCTTCTTTGTGTGTATAGGCTTTGTATAGACACTCTATTTGTATTGATTGAACCTATTATGGTGATTTTTAATATTGTTTTTTTTAACTATTTTTTTTTCTTTGTTCCAGGGTAATTGGAAGGTATCCCCTGAAATCAAGGTTTATGATATAATAAGACATTAATTTATATATTGATACTTGCAATAGTTTATCTTTTGGTTTGATACAGTGTTTGAGTGTGCGTTTTTCTCCCTCATCTACTGTACATATGATGTATTTGAAGTTAATGGGTACACTATTTTGAATGATTTGTGATATTACATTTGTATAGGTTGCTTACGAGGAATGCACGATGCGCTCCACTGATGTCATCTCCGCCCATTCGACATTAAGTACTTTGTGGAGCACATTGTGCATTCCACTTTCTTAATTTCCGCTTGCGTGGCACTGTGGAACCTCCTATGGAGTGCATCATGCATTTCAATGACGTCCCTTCCACTGGTGTGGCGAAGTCAGACACGTCTCACTGACATAATTTCCGCCGGTGCGGTAATGTGGAGTGGCGCTTTACCTTTTGTCTGTGGGCTATTTTGAAAAATGAGCATACCATTGGATACATGGCTATTTTTTGATCTCTCTGACCTGGAAGGCATTGCCCTAACCACCTTAAGTTGGCCAGGTAGTATGGCAAGCACTCTTGCCTAGAGAGTTCCGAGGTGCTGGTGAAGTGGGATGCCAATCCCCGTAGTAGAGAAATGTTCAGTCATCGCACACTCTTGATAGATGCTTGTGAAAATTTTATTGTATAGATGCAGCAAAAAACACAATTCAGGTGCAGGGATAGAGGAAATGGTGAGGCTACAAGAACATAACGTTACGACCCTCACAGGGTCTTATTCCTATCATCACTGTTGGCAAGGTTCACTGAACGGTATATAGGATATTCTGATTGCATAGGACACCTGGGTCCAGGGGAGGTCCAGCGCACCTGCGCCTTGGATTATAGGCTGCAAAGTCGCTTCACCATTTCCTCTATCCCTGCACCTGAATTGTGTTTTTTACTGCATCTATACAATAAAATTTTCACATGCATCTATCAAGAGTGTGCGGTGATTGAACATTTCTCACCTTAAGCTGGCGGCATCTGTACCAAACTTTGCACACAGCACTTTTTATGGTCATGTGGAAAGAGATTGGGGTCTCCCACCTGTCCCTTGATGAACTCTGAACAATGCAGAGGGAAATGTGTCGGAACAACTAACGATAAGTGTCGATTGTTCATTTGTATGACTCTATATTGTTAGAGAGCCAGCTACATTTGTCTGATTTGCTATATAGAGTTAGTCTTATTAATGCTAACATTGAAAAAAAATGTAGATAACTGCCAAAGCTTTATTGTCTCTGTGTCCCCTGGGGATTGGACTAGGAAGAATGAGATACCTTGGAGCCACAATTTTGTCTTTTGTCTTGAATCAGAGATTTTAAGAATAGGTAGGGTGAGGAAAAAAGACAATTAGGGATTTGATAGATCTGTCATTCCTGTCTGGCATTGGGAGATCAACCCTACTGGGTTTTAAAATACTCTGAGAGTTTCTGTCATGGATATATTTTATACCAATGAATCCTATTTTTTAATAGCACATTAATAAAAGTTGTTTTTTAGGGGTCTAATGTTTTTTCTGGTTGTCATGTCAGTGATAATAGTTTGAACTGTATTCGTTGGTGCATTGGGAGCTAATGAAGGGATTTATAGAAGGGAAAAGTGGAGAACTAGCAAGGAGAGTACCGGATTAGTTGGGCCACAGAGATAAAGGTGCAATCCCACCAAAATTTTTATCCTCTTAATATATTGCAATCATCATTTTATATGACACTATGAATTTGCAATTGCTCATTTGCCTTTCTACCCAGTTAATTCATCTTTCTCTGCTCTATGTAGAAACAGAAAGTCTCTTGTCCCTGCATGACTGGACTGGTCAACTCTCGAACCAGCTGCTTTGTTCCTCCCCCTGCAAGGCACTTTGTCAGTGACAGCTTGTGCAGAGAAAATTGACCTCCTGTCTCTACATAGTGCTTAGAAGGATTCATCTGGTCAGTTTTTAAAAACATCATAGACTTAATGTCATAGACCTAATGGAAAGCAGAGTAATTAACTGGGTAGAAGGGTAAAATGAGCAATTGTAAGTACACAGTGCTATATAATATCAAACCAAAAAAGGAGGATAAAAATGGCTTGGGGGGAATATATTAAGTAATAACAAAATGTGGAGAACCCCATGAAAATCCCTCTCTATCAAATCATAACATTTAGCTTTTATTAGTGATTATTATATTAAAATACTTATGGGTATAAAAACTTGTCCTTAAGAGAATCACTAATAAAAGCTACATTTTGTTTGATAGAGAGGGATTTTCATGGGGTTCTCCGCGTTTTGATAGTGTGCTATATAATATGATGATTTCAATATGTTAAGAGGATAAACATTTTGAGGGGAGGAGTGCTTCTTTACGGACGAACTGGAGAGGTAAGAAAGTTTTAGCAAGGAGGCTACAGAGGAGGATATTGGAGTAGTTGAGGAGGAAGATAATGAGGTTCTGTATACACTGTGTATATCTGGGCACTATAAGAGCTGTAAAGAGCTAAATCTGATATTGACTAAATTTCCTATGGATAGGCCAGCAATATGTGGAAAACCCCATTAAAGTAGAACAATGCAAGGTCCAATGTTTACAGCTGTAATGTGACCCATTAAATGGAATCTGTCACCCCTGGGATGTATATGACCTATTAATATGGGCATACAGGTGATAGAAATGTTAAAATAGTCCTACCTGTATGCCTCATATTAATGGTCTTGTGGAGAAATGTTATATTCTTTCTTTATGGTAATTATTTCTTCCAGGCTCCAGGGCGTGCAGTGCCTGGAAGAAATCCCTGCCTCCTGTCTTCATTGTAATACTATCCCCCCAATCAGTGTCAGTTGTGGACCCAAAATCCCGCACCTGAGCCCAGCACTCCCTCAAAAATCCATACCTCTTCCTCCCTTCTGTGTGCACTGCATTCAGGGATCTTCTGCGCAGGCACCAATAAGGTGCTCTCCCCACTTCCTACCTGCAAGGTCATCGCCATGTACACATGGTTCCTAGCAACGAATATGCAGGGAGGAAGTGGGGAGAGCACCTTATCATTCCGCAAACACAGTAACTCGCCGGTGCCTGTGCAGAAAATCTGTGAATGCAGTGCCCATAGAATGAAGGATGAGGTATGGATAGTTAAGGGAGTGCAGATTGCAGGATTTCAGGGCCGAAACTAACGCTGATGGGAGGGGGATAGTATTACAATGAAGAGAGGAGGCAGGCATTTCTTCCAGGCACCGTATGCCCCGGAGCCTGCAAGAAATCATTAGCATGCAGAAAAAATAGAACATTTTTCAACAACAAGATTGTTAAACTAGTCCTGTACACCTCTTTAACATTTTTATTACCTGTCTGCTCATACTTAATAAGTCATATACATCCCGGGGGGGTGACAGATTCCCTTTAAATTCATTTTTATTATGATGATCTGTAATAAACCTTGCTAAGCTATTAAAATAAGATATACTATGCCAGTGTATAGATACAACAGGTTGTTAGAAAATGGAGTATCATTATAGGAAAAGCAGACATTTCTACTTATAGAGCCTAGACTGATTATTAAAGTAAAGCCTTAGCACAGTTGTGCCGCTCCCACCAATCTCCACAAATATGAAATGGTTCAGCATTATTAAATGTAATGAAGTGTGTAGAGTAAATCTATAATGTATGCAGAATGTTAGCACTGGTTACTTTATTAAACTATCAAAGACCATTGGTAAGTGTTATTAGTTAGCATAATGAGGGCAGCATTATACTCTTTGGCTGCATATAGCTTTACCTATTAAATGCTTCATTGCTTAACAACTGTATTGTATGGAGGATGTGGGTCCTTTTAGTGCTGTGAGCTCTGTATTATGGACTGGAAATTCAGAGGAAGAATAAGACTGATTTTGATTGTGCAGGAGGTTATTCACTTTTTATGTTCTAAACTATCATTTATATCTACAAAGAATTGAACAATCCGGTGATTACAGACATGATCATTTATGCTCGTCTATGCTCAACATGCTCGTCTCGTTTTCGAGTGAAAATCTTAAAGATTAGAGAATATATATTAATTTCTTAAAAATACTAGAGCCCAACAAATAAGCTTTACCATGAGGCCACCATGATAATAGTATTAGCACTTTAAAGTGAATATCTGGGATTAAACTATTGATTATTGTTATGCTTCCCTTCTATAACGCCATCACATTCCGCAGCACTTTACAGACATTATCATGACAGTCCCTATTGGTGCTCAGAATCTAAATCCCCTATCAGTATGTCTATAGAGTGTGGGAGGAAACCGGAGTACCCAGAAGAAACCCAGGCAAACACGGGGAGAACATACAAACTCCTTTCAGATGTTGTCCTTGGTGAGATTTGAACCCAGGACCCCAGCGCTGCAAGACTACAGTGCTAACCACTGAGTCACCATGCGATGATTTATCTGTAGCTTAGGTGATCAATATGAGATCAACACCCGACACCCCCATCAATCAGCAAGAACCATTTTTATTGCATTTTTCTCACAATGGACACAAAGCTCGATCAACTACTACGGAGGTAACTGGATGTAGGCAATGTACAGAATACCCTAGCTCTGTGGATTTAGTGATTGTGGCAGAGTATTCCACCTTATCTCCTATTCAAGCGAATGGGAGATAAACTGCAGTACTCAAGAGGGACCGTCTAAAAAATGTATTGAGCTGGGATTTTCTGCTCATTCTTTCACTACTTGATGCCACTACTGGCGCAGAATTCGGTCATTGGGTGTTTCCTAGGGATAGATCATCACTAGTTTAGTCTTAGACAACCGCTTTGCAATCTCTTGGACTAGATATAACTTCATGCCATTCATTTGCCCCAACCGGAAACTGTTCCAAGACTCAATCCTATTTAGTGAATTGGTGAATTTAGTGTTTTCTCAGTAAAAGTGTTCACCAAATTTTTTTTAGTGTCTTCTTGGCATTTACAAGTTATTATGCACTAATCTAATAAAATAAGAGATTACAAGGAGAGAACCGTAACAGTTACCAAAATTGAAAGTCATATTTATTTCCCAATGTGCCTAATATTTCAACACTGGAAGCCCTCATAATCCCAATATAGAGTATAGTAAAACATATACAAAAGATGTGGACATAGCCAGGATAGCATGTGTGATTATTTCCACATGTCACCCTCACGTTGAAAAACAATAAGTGGTCATAGATGACAACATCTCTGCCACGATCAAAAAATGGCTTCCCCAATCTCGACCATAGGGAGCTTTGTGGTTGATTCTAGCTTGACTGTTTTTCATATCCCTAGCATATTATAATGAACAAAGCTAGATTTATGCATGGCAAGTTAATTCCTTTCCTGCCTCTCAATTGTCACCATTGCTGCCTAGCTTAATGCATTTTCTTCTAAAAGGTGGTTCAAATGGCATGAATATCTAGTGCTAATTCAGTTTAGATCAGTACACTTTTATGAATTCCTATCAATGCTTTACCACTTGTTGCCCACCATCATTGGAGACTCTTAAAGCTTTATTACCAGAATAGCATTATTTTTCACAAAACACAGTAAATGAATACTTATTGTTAATACATAGACTATGCCAGACCTAAAGTTTCTTTCTAGTACATTTTATATCTTTCTTCATCTCTATTTGTCCCTCTGCGCATCCATCTTCGGTGCATCCAGCTGTATACAATGTTAAAACTATATTTCTCAGCAGCTTCTCCTCAGTGCTGCAGGCCCCTCTCCCTTTTATGTTTCTAAGAAGCCACACCTCTCTACATAATAACCAAACTAATCCAAGTGTAGAATTAAGCTTCAGCTTCTGTGCACTGTCTGCTCCAGTACAGTACCCTCCCTGACTGATTTTATCTTCTGCTATCTACATCAGTGTAGCGGCCTGTGTATTACGTCATTAGCTGGTTATAGCAGAGCTCAACTTTCCTGCCTTCCTCCTCAACAAAGCTTGTGCAACTAGGCAGTCCAAAGGTGTGTTTGTTGCCTTCTGCTAAGAAATCAGTGACATGACGCGGTAAACATTGCTCTATTGATGCAAATAGCAGAAGATCATCAACAGATATGCATCAACAGAGCGGCATATGCAGTTTTACATGACTGGTCTCTCACTGCATGCAACAAACACAGCTTCTCTACACTGAGCCCAATGCTGCAGTATATATCTCCTCTCAGCCCCTCTATACAGAGCCCCATCCTGTAGTATATGTTTTCTTTTAGTTCCCTCCTGCAGTATACCTCCTATATCAGCCCCTGAATATAGCCCCATCCTGCAGCACATTGGCATCGCTGCTTCCTGGTATAAAGTGCAGTTGTATTGAAGGAGACTCAGATTTAAAATGGATTATATTGCCACAAGTGAATAAATATACAGTACATGTACAGTTGTGGCCAAAAGTATTGACACCCCTGCAATTCTGTCAGATAATACTCAGTTTCTTCCTGAAAATGATTGCAAACACAAATTCTTTGGTATTATTATCTTCATTTAATTTGTCTTGAATGAAAAAACACAAAAGAGAATGAAGCAAAAAGCAAAACATTGATCATTTCACACAAAACTCCAAAAATGGGCCAGACAAAAGTATTGGCACCCTCAGCCTAATACTTGGTTGCACAACCTTTAGCCAAAATAACTGCGACCAACCGCTTCCGGTAACCATCAATGAGTGTCTTACAATGCTCTGCTGGAATTTTAGACCATTCTTCTTTGGCAAACTGCTCCAGGTCCCTGATATTTGAAGGGTGCCTTCTCCAAACTGCCATTTTTAGATCTCTCCACAGGTGTTCTATGGGATTCAGGTCTGGACTCATTGCTGGCCACCTTAGAAGTCTCCAGTGCTTTCTCTCAAACCATTTTCTAGTGCTTTTTGAAGTGTGTTTTGGGTCATTGTCCTGCTGGAAGACCCATGACCTCTGAGGGAGACCCAGCTTTCTCACACTGGGCCCTACATTATGCTGCAAAATTTGTTGTTAGTCTTCTGACTTCATAATGCCATGCACACGGTCAAGCAGTCCAGTGCCAGAGGCAGTAAAGCAACCCCAAAACATCAGGGAACCTCTGCTATGTTTGACTGTAGGGACCGTGTTCTTTTCTTTGAATGCCTCTTTTTTTCTCCTGTAAATTCTATGTTGATGCCTTTGCCCAAAAAGCTCTACTTTTGTCTCATCTGACCAGAGAACATTCTTCCAAAACGTTTTAGGCTTTTTCAGGTAAGTTTTGGCAAACTCCAGCCTGGCTTTTTTATGTCTCGGGGTAAGAAGTGGGGTCTTCCTTGGTCTTCTACCATACAGTCCCTTTTCATTCAGATGCCGACGGATAGTACGGGTTGACACTGTTGTACCCTCGGACTGCAGGGCAGCTTGAACTTGTTTGGATGTTAGTCGAGGTTCTTTATCCAACATCCGCACAATCTTGCGTTGAAATCTCTAGTCAATTTTTCTTTTCCATCCACATCTAGGGAGGTTAGCCACAGTGCCATGGGCTTTAAACTTCTTGATGACACTGCGCATGGTAGGCACAGGAGCATTCTGGTCTTTGGAGATGGACTTGTAGCCTTGAGATTGCTCATGCTTCCACACAATTTGGTTTCTCAAGTCCTCAGACAGTTCTTTGGTCTTCTTTCATTTCTCCATGCTCAATGTGGTACACACAAGGACACAGGACAGAGGTTGAGTAAACTTTAATCCATGTCAACTGGCTGCAAGTGTGATTTAGTTATTGCCAACACCTGTTAGGTGCCACAGGTAAGTTACAGGTGCTGTTAATTACAAAAATTAGAGAAGCATCACATGATTTTTCGAACAGTGCCAATACTTTTGTCCACCCTCTTTTTTATGTTTGGTGTGGAATTATATCCAATTTGGCTTTAGGACAATTCTTTTTGTGTTTTTTCATTTAAGACAAAATAAATTAAGATAATAATACCAAAGAATTTGTGTTTGCAATCATTTTCAGGAAGAAACTGAGTATTATCTGACAGAATTGCAGGGGTGTCAATACTTTTGGCCACAAGTGTACATTATTATAAGACCACATTGTGATTTTGGGAATAAACCTTTGTGAGTCCATCTTCTCTAACTTTTTAGAAGCAAGAAAAACCCTATCAGCTATTCAACAGAGCTGAGAACATTTTTTTTTACATATTTCACTGCAGCACCAACTCCATCAGTGAATGCATTCAAGCCACTATTACAGTCAGTAGGTACCACAGAGACAGCTGTAAAGGCAAACTGTCCAGATGATCAATGATTTCCAACAATTTCCATCCAAATTATGAAGAATTTATAAAATAAACACAGATGAGTCTTCTAGGAAAGCAAAGTTTGTTTTTCCTCCTGTAAACGAGGACATTGTATTAGGTAATACAGTAGATTCGTAATTTGGCTTCTTGGATAAGCAGTAGTTGGACTGGAGTCTGCAGCCGCCCAGTTCTGTTTCTTTTCTTTTCTCATCCCCATGAAATGCAGCCAATACATGTGGATCTGAGCATGACCCTGTGTGAAATACAACAGGAATGCCATTAGTAAATTGCTCTTGACAAATTCAAGCAGAATTTCCAGATAATTATTTGACTTTTCTAGCTGGCATCCATTTTGCTCTGTTGACTAATGGCTTCCTTTGTCTGCTGTACTTTTCATTTCCCAGAAATGCATTGACAAGCTGCGCTCTTCCTTTCTTTTGTACATAGTAAAATGGACACTGGCTGCTCCGCAGTTTGAGTTAATGCCCTATAATGTAACATGAAGTGTAATACACCTTGGTGTTTCTCAATCAGTCATATAACATAATAACCATGGCAAATTTCACAAATTGTTTATTAAACTAAGTTGCTATAAGCCAGTTTGCAGTAATAAATGTGTACAGTAAATTGTCGAGAATTTCCTTTGGCAACAATTCTTGTGTTTTAACTTCCTCCCATAATAAACAGTCACAGCTGCACTCAGTTATACAGGAGGAGATCTTGTGGAGCACATAGAGCCAAAAGTGATCACAAGTGAGTACATTTAATTACAGCCTGCTGAAGATTTTGTTTCTAATGTTTAATTAAATGTGCCATCTCTTTGTGAGTGAGCGCATATGGAAAATGCTGCTCCATCCATCAATTGATTATTCTGCACATATTAACCTTCTCATTGCAATATACTGAGGACGGGAGGCACTAAACGGCTTCCATTCCTTTTATTGTTTTCACTTACATCTTAATTAGAGGTGGGAAATCCTTGGTAAATGTGGAGTCTAGCTCTATTTTTTTTTCCTATTTCTTTTTTCTATATATAGTATGGAGCAGTTTTGGGCTCTGATTTATCAAGACCGGCATTGTTTCCGATTATTTACTCTGGTCTTGATGAAGGGGCGTGTGGGAGTCAGATACCCCTGATTTGTAGAGTCATGCACCTCAATAAAGAGTTGTCAACTACTTGGACAACCCCTTCTCATTCCCTTGGACTAAAAACACCTATGCGCCCCTCCTGTGACAGCGCCTTTCTAGTGGTGTCGGCACTCGCATTCCCGGGGCTCACGTGAAGTTGTGACATCACGCGAGCTCTGTGCCCAGTCAGTGCCGGCTTCACTGTCCCTGCCTTTGGATGTATTGAACATCAACAGAAAGCTAGGACTTTATCTGCCTTTTAACTTCCTCTTGGTGTTCAATTTGTCTAAAGTGAGCCCCGGGAAGGCGATTGCTGACACCACTGGAGTGACACCGGAACAGAAGGTGAGTATAAGTGTTTTTTTTATGGGGCCAAACATGAGAAATAAGAAGGGGTTGACCTAGTAGTGGACAACCCTTTTAATATATCACGCGTGTCTGTTAACGCACGTGTGACTCACCAAATATCTTTCTCCATTCCTGGACTGGAGTAAAATTTGTCACATAAGGTCCACCACAGCTCTTTATGGTTAGATGAGCTGTTTCATCATGCACCTATTCTGCCCCAGTTCTACCCATTTTGTCAGAACTGGACGAAACTTGCATGAAAACACCAATAATCACTCATTGTTTTGCGCAGCTCTGTGTTGCACAAAAAGTGTTGTGACTTTTCAAAGCGATTTATGCCAGAATTGTGGCTGAATCACTTTGATGAATTGGGGCCCTAGTGCAATGGAGTTCTGGGAACAAACAAGAATTGACTGCTGTTGCCCTCCTGATCCAGAGACCGGGGAGAGATACAGTAGGTCCTTTTTACTGGCAGGGATAAGCCTAGACATTCTACATGTGTTCCTGTTTCCTAAACTGATTGGTGGCCATTTACTAGCTTGCTTAGGTAGGCCCGCAAACATTCTATAGTACGTGTACAGAACGATTGTTAATTCAATCATTTTCTTTGGAGAAATAATCTTGTTATCGGCAGTACAAGTCCTGCTTACATAGAACCATGTGATGGCGATAACGATAATTTTTATTTCAGCTTAAAAATCATCTCACTCTATGAAAGAGCATTTTGATTGCCAGCTGGATTAGGCAAGCCAAAAGTTGACATTGCTTGTTCCATTGAACTCTCATTCACTAATTATTGGCTCATGAGCCTTAAGCTCATGGGAAAAAAATTATATTCAGCACTTGTATGGAGTCGTAATGTGGCACTCAAAGAAATTCTTGGGAGTTTAAAGAGAACCTGTCAGAAAGATTTTGGACTCTTAAGTAAAGACATGGCTGTAATAGCGCGTTGAAGTTGATTAAAATGATACAATTTTTTTGAGAAAATCCGTTTTGCTGTTCTTCTGTAGTCAGCAATGGAAGTTTTATGCTAATGAGGTGCAAGAGTAGCAGGGCTGGACACTGCTCTTGGTCTTCTCCTGTCTAAGATCTATAACTGACAGGTCACTGCTTTTTCATGACCTACCTCCTTTGGATGAAATCTCACCACAGCTACATTAAAATGGGCAAAGCTAGGGGTTGAATGAGGTGTGACGTCACAGTTCATCTAATTCATGATGAGCTGTAGCATTCCTTATGCAAGAAATCTTGCTTTAGTCACTGGCTGGACTAAGATTTGTCACGAGACTCATGCCACTTGTCACACACTCCTGATTTATTAAGTGGCATGCAACTCTTATTGAATCAGGAGCATGTGACTTCAAAATGCCCCCTCATCAAGACTAGACTCGAATTGTTTGCTCCCTTCTTGATGAATCAGGGACCATGTCTAGCGCCACTGTACTTGCATCTAATTAGCATAAAACTTCCACAACTAATTAAAGAATGAAAAACGGATTCTTCAAAAAAAGGTATCATTTTCATCAGCTTCAAAGCACCATTACAGCCATTTCTTCTGTTAAAAGTTCCAGATCCTGCAGACAGGTCCTCTTTATTGTTCCTATGTATGTGCGCGTTTTCATATGGAAGATTGAAGTAGTTGTTTCTGTGGGATATTTTATTTACTTAGGAGAAAGACAGTAGCATGTTATATTATGGTTTTCTCCTATACCTTCAAAATCCTATTCTGTAAGGAGCACTACACAACAGCACATAAAAAACACATGACTACATAGTATGAAGTGTAGGCAGTCAGCGTATCTCTTTGCATAGAAAGCAAGCCCTTACTTCTGTCTTGAATAAGCAAGCTATGGTTACCGAAAATTAAAAGAGCAGGGGAAAACGATGGATACCAAACATGTGTGAAGTCAGAAATTCTTTTATATTTTGCCCAAACTAGGACAGCTTCATTTACCTAGCCTGGGGAGATCAAAAAAACTATTTTGAGAAGTAAAAATTGATAACTGTAAAGAGTGCCATATACAGTACTCAGAAAGAGTCTCTCTATTTTGTTGCCCCAGGCCAATAACTTCCACATAATAAAAACAAGTTATAATGCAGATTGTGAATGGTTAAAATGGCATTTATATGGGTCTAGAGACCCATGCCAGATGTGAAATCCTTTTCTTCTACCTATTCCCCTAACTTTAACTTTCAGTAATTATTTTCAAATAATGAATTCATATTATGAATACCTGTAAGTATAGTGCCAGGTAAGTGCCAATACCAGCTTGTAAGCCTCCAGAGCAAAGTAACATATCAGGCTCATGATTGTTATTGCCCGTAGGGGACTTCTAATATTTTTGAAGGCACCTCAAAGTGGCTAATGGCAATTGAATCACTTCTTAGCATCCTGATAGGTACTATAAAGCAGTTCTACTTTGAATGTACTCCATATGAAGTGCTGGAGCCTTTATGGTCGTGAAATTGCAGACATCATTTCCCTATTCTTGATAAAGATAGGTCCAGGTTTTATATTTTACATTAAATTCAAGAGACGATAGACAGTTGACCATGTTCAACGGGCAATTTCTAAATCTGTACTGTCTTTTACCCAAGGTTTCAAAGCAATATTTTAATATCTGATTCAACAGCTATTACTTTCTGCCATGTAGGTAGCAGACTTTAGTCAGACATCGCAATATTTCCTCTGATTTGCAGCTTAGGTGAAACATCTTTGTTATTATATAATGTCTAAATGTATTAGATTCGGAGAAAAACATTAATCACGGTATGATTATTTCATTCTTACTGCTGGATAAAATGGTAGATCATTTTTAGGTCGTAGTGTTTGGGGAAATCATCCGGCTCTCTGGAAGCTTCTTTTAGTTCTATGATTATATCAGCTAGAAAAGCTAATATACAAGAGGGATCCATAGTCTGCCGGCTCATTTCTTGGGAGTGCAAAAAATGATCATACTGGATGATCAAGCTGAAGAATTGTTGTGGCTTTTGGGAAGTTTTCATTAAATGGCAATGTGAAATGTGAGGGATAAAACAACTTTATATGTTAAGTAGCACTTCAAGCTCTTATTGAAAATAAGCTAGAGGAAGAGAAGTAGCACTAAAGAAGACTGATAGTCAAGGCTTTACATCCACAGACTCTGGTGAGAGAATATTATTTTAGCTCTCCGTATTGTAGACTGTTTCCAGATCTAAAAGGTGAAAAATTTGAAAGTGCAGTAGAAAATATCATAGAAATTAGTGTTAGAGATAAACAAACTTTTTAAAATTCAAATTCGCCGGATCCACCAAAGTTTTGCCAGAAGTTCGGTTTGCTGATAATAAATTAACTTGAATCATGATACTAGAAAGCTAGTTATAACCCAGAAAATACACACTGGGGAAAAACAGAGAGAGAGAGAACCCAGCTGACCATAAGAGCTTACACTTTACAGACAAGAGAAAGAGAAGGTCCTGCTGACCATAACGGATAACACACTACAAAAAAGAGAGAGGACTCACTGAGCATAAGAGCTTACACTCCATAGGAAAGAGAGAGGACTCCACTGACCATAAGAGCTTACACTTTACAGATGAGAGAGAGAATCCTGTAGACCACAAGAGTTAACACTTTACAGGTGAGAGAGAGAACCCTACTTGCCATAACAGCTTTCACTCTGAACAAGAGCAGGATCGCTACTGACCATAAGAACTTACACTGCACGAGAGAAAAAAACTCTACTTACCATAAGAAAAAGAGAGACCTCATAAGGCCCAGATACTGACCATAATTTTGCAGGGCATTATAGAGAAACTCACTTGGCATTCACGATCGTCCACTCTCTAATGGGAAATGGTGGCACTCAGGTTTTTTACGAATTGTGAATCAAATCACAAAGTGCTCGAATTCGCATTAAACCAGAAAATTTCATGAAATTATACTCAAATTCAACCCTCCATGGATTGAATAAAATGTTCAATCCAGCCTTATAGCCAGTCTTGAGTTCTGCTTGTTCTCAAACTATATTTTCGTGAATTGTGATATTCTTGAGTTTCCTATTGTCTTCCTCCTGGTTATTTCTGAGGCTCATGCTGGCCATGGCAACATGACAGCCATACACCTCATAATGAGGCAACTAAGTGGACAGCAGTTTTAGCATATCCTGTATAATCTCCCAGCTAGCTCCTTACAATAGAGGCAAGCCCGGACGCCTGCCCCAAAGGGGCTACAGGGAGGGCGCACATGACTAAGGAGGGATGCTAGGCCTGAGGGTTAGTGAAGGGTAAGGTGTAGTGCTTTTGTGTTTGTGGGGAAGGTGTGGGTTGGAGCTATGGGGCTTATGGTGCAATGTGAGTTGGCAGGGAGTGGTCAGTAGTGCTTTGTGCTTGTGGGGAAGGTGTGGGTTGGAGCTATGGGGCTTATTGTGCAATGTGAGTTGGCAGGGAGTGGTCAGTAGTGGGATGGCTATATAGGGCAGAACTGTGGGGGGATGGTCATTCCTTACCTTGCAGACGTCCGGAATCGTCAGCTTCTCACATCTGGGACTTCAGCTTGAATCTTTGGATCCAGAAGATGGAATACCTCGTGGCACAGATGAAGAGGATGATGGAGCAGCGCGGCCAGCAGTGGATGAAGGAACAGCTGCAGCGATGGTCTGGTGATGGCGACGGCGGAGAAGATGGGACCCCTCTGCCTCCGAAGCGGCAGCGATGATCACGGCCTCCTGAGCACCTCAGCCCGGAGTTAAGTTTGCAGCGGAGGATGAGCCCCATTAGCAGACCTGTTGCAGAAGACATCGCGGGGCCGGAGCCAGAAGTCGAGAAGCAGGCAGCAAGGTAACGGGGCGGTGAGTGACGTGGCCGGCCTCCCCTCCATTTCGGATCGCGTCATACAGTGGTGACGCGCACGTCGCGGCCACGTTACCCGGCGTGGTCACCTGACCCGGCGCGGTCATCGGCATCAGTGGACGGCGGTGACGTGACGCGGCAAGGAGCCCGGTGGCGAGGTGGTGTGTGACTTCACCGGCCTCATTTCCTTTCTCGCGGCGCTGGGGGGAAGCGGGCGGTGGCTCGGTCATGTGGCCACCCTTCAGCTGCCAGGGGCCACAGGTCATGTGGTCCGGCGTCACGTTCCCCCGGCGTTGGGTGCATGATTCAGGAGGTGTTGCCTGCGGCTGGAGCGCCAACCTCCCCCCCCGTTTGAGGCTCCGAGCCAGTGACTTTTTGCCATGCGTTCCCGGACAGACAATCGGTCTGGGCGCTGGCGCTGTGGCCCAGGAGGGCTGCAGTCGGCGTAGATCCATGGAGAAGATCGCAGTTGCGGTGCTCGACGCGGAGGACACGTGACGGCTGTTCCATGGGGTTCCGCGGAGTCAGCCTAGTAAGTAAGGCTCACTTAAACCTTTATTAATGTGTAGATTATATTGGTTGGGAAGGGTGTTGCTACGTATGGTTTCGGGTGTTTGTCTGGGGGTTCGGAAAGATGCGCGGCTGGTCCATGTGGACAGCGTTCGAATCTGTGAGGGAATGGTTGCTTTGTGGTCCAGGAGGCTGTTTTGTGCACTTCATGAGTGTTGGGAGGTATTTTTTAATTTCATGCTAGTTTGCTTTTATGATAGTGGGTATATCTATAGGTGACGACATCATTTTATTTTGGTTAGTATAATTGTGCTTGCATTCTCTGGGTGTTTGTGTATGACTGGTGGTGATTCCATGGCAGTTTGTGAGTAATTCAGGTGGTGATACGGATATTGGCAGAGAGGTGGTGGATAGCCATATCCATGCCAGTTTTATGGTTTATTGTTATAGGCATGGGGTCTTTGGGCTGGAGGATTATCGCCGCGCCAAGTATTTGATAAGGGTTTGATGGTAGTTCACTGATGTGGTGAGCTGTTTTATCGCCGCGCCTAGTATTTGATAAGGGTTGATGTTAGTTCACTGATGTGGTGAGCAGTTTTATCGCCGCGCCTAGTATTTGATAAGGGTTGATGTTAGTTCATTGATGTGGGGAGCAGTTTTATCGCCGCGCCTAGTATTTGATAAGTGTTTGATGGTAGTTCACTGATGTGGTGAGCAGTTTTATCGCCGCGCCTAGTATTTGATAAGGGCTTGATGGTAGTTCACTGATGTGGTGAGCAGTTTTATCGCCGCGCCTAGTATTTGATAAGGGTTGGATGGCAGGTCACTGACGTGGTGATCTGTTTGGGTAGTGCATCGGGCGGCTTAATCTTTCACGTTACAGTGAGGTGTGTTCTATTGCTGGTCAGAGGTGAGGGGGTAGGTGGTCGAGTTTTCATTAGGGTGTGTTTTATTTATATGCCGGGTTCGGTTCTCCAATAGGGGCTTTGAGTGTACTAAGGGTTTTCATGTTCACTAGGGGCATTTTGGTTTGTTGCGGCAGACGTTCTGGTGAGGTCGAGATGCTTGGGATGGCAGATCTTTCGGGAACCTGCCTTTCTGGCAGCAATGGATGACATTTCCCCCGGGGGGCTTGGAGTTGAGCTTTTACCGGATTTGTTTTCCTGGTTAATTTCTGGGGGTACGTAGATATGGCGTGGGGCTGGGGTTATGGTTGGTCAATGTCCGGTTGTTGAGGCCCGTGGTTTGGTTTCTGTGTGGTAGTCGGGGATTATCTGGTATTAGGGATGGTGCAGTGCTTATTTTCTGTTCATGGTCCAACCTGGGACTACTATCTGGTATTAGGGAAGGTGGTGTGCTTATTTCTGTTCATGGTCCAACCCTTGACTACTTTGGGTTTCTTCATGCTCAGGGCGTTGTTGCGGTTATCATGTGTTTGGATAAGTCAAAGTGTTTGATTCACCTGGGGCCCTATGTCTAAGTCAGGTTAGGTTAACGAGTACATCGTGTCAGGTCGGGGGTCGTTATTAGGTTCCCGTGTATATCGCGCTGCTGTTTTGGGGGGTTGATTTTGGTTACTGAATACGTGGGGCTATGATCCACTGGGTGTTTTTGCATGATCTGCAGTCATATGGCGTTCTTACAGTAATTTGCTGGTCGTGGCTGCCCTGGGGCAGTTTTAACAACTTTTGTACATAAGGACTGGTGGGTTCTCACTGCGGTTCTTTAGGGTTGCCGATTGAGCTTTTGGCAGGCTGTATCGGGTGGTATTTGTTGCAGCCGTTGATTGCAGCTACGTAGGAGTTTATTATACAGAGTGGATAGTTTTTCGTTACAATGGGCTAGGAGGTTTATTGTGGGTGCAGCTGGTCCTGCTTTGCCTTCTGGGTATACAGCTCTCCTTAGAGTCTTTTCTTTTTGGGTGCCCCCGGACGGGGGGGCCAGGGTGAAGTGTTGTGCAAGGATGATGCAACATTTGAGTTGGGTAACCCAGCGTGTGCTTTACTGGTCTCGGGGGTCCTGGTTGGTGAACGGTTTGTTTATCCAGCGGGTGTTGTTCCATTTGTCAGGAATTCTGTATAGAGCATGAGGCAGGACATGTTGTTTCGATGGCCATGTGAATGGTCTCCCGCGTGGGTGTAGCCCGTCCGGCAATACATGGCTATGTCATTTATTCCGTTATGCGCACTTGTCAGGACCGGCTGGTATTATGGGGACACGGTTGTGGTGCAGCGCTGCTGCGGGGGAGGTGTACTTTAGGTAGTGGGTGAGCAGGTTGCAGCTATAACATTACTTTCATTAATGTCGGGCTGGTGGTACGCTGTGGCAGGGGAAGCTAGTGCGATGTGCATTGACTTTTAATGATTCTAAGGACCTGGTAATCGTCTGGGGCTGTGCTCCGTTTGGGGGTGCTTATTGCGGTGCTTTAAGGCTGAGTGGTGGACAAGCATCGGGCACCGGTGAGTGCAATGTTTTGACGGATGGCCCGGGTTTATGGTGTCTGGGGTTTTCGGGAGACGTGATGTGTGTCTGAGTTTTCCTGGACTTCAGGTGGTGTGGAGTCGCTTTTCTTTCTTTTGTGAGTAGTGTCGAATCCGCAGTTCAGCGGGGAATGGGTGCGGAGTACATCTCACTTTTGGTAAGAGGGTGGCAACAATAGTGTTGTGATTCTGGGTTCGAAGTGCACGGGTGATGCACACAATTAATTTGTTCCGGGTCATGGTGATTACGGGGTGGATTGGTTTATGTTTTCTAGTTGGGTGGATATTTTAAGATAGATGCTATCACGCAGGGTTGACGGGACCAACAGCGTTTTGGTACTGCACGTGTGTGGTGGAGACTTGGTCGCTGGGGCGTCAAGGAGTTTGATCTGAGACATCGGGCCTGAATGCTCCTGCCTGGGAGCCATGCTCGTGTTGTTGTTCATGACTATATAGTGGGGCGCGTTTTTCAAGAATCTGTCGGAGGTTGGGGAACCAGTGTAGGTTCTGTTGTTACGTCTATAATGGTTGGCTTTGATTATTATCAGGTGGAGTGCAATTTTCTGCCTGGGAGCCGTGCTCATGTTGGTGTCCATAGGGGCTCCTGTTTGGAATGACTACATAGTGGGTTTTACTGGGCACATTTTCAAGAATCTATCGGAGGTTTGGGGAACCAATGTAGGTTCTTTTGTTCACGGCAATAATGGTTGGCTTTGATTAATTATTAGGTGAAGTATAATTTTCGGAGGCGCCTGCAATGTTGCTGTCTCAACGAGGCAGAGGCGGCGGCTCAGGTTGCATAGGATTGGACAATGCGGTTGGCTAGTGGCAGGTCTTGGGTGTGGCTGACCTTGTTGTACTGGTATTTTGGTGTAGGTTGGCATTGTGAGGTCTAATGGGGATCAGTTTTGATTGATTGGTCTTGGTACAGAAACATTGGTTACTCGAGCCGCAGAGTCGGCTCGGGTTGAGTTTTTGGTGGTGGTACTCGCACGTACAAGGTGTCATACGTGCTCGCGGTGGCGGAAAGGAGGGGGGTATTGGAAGTTGGTGGATTGCACAAAGAGCGGGGGGGTGAACCCAGTGCAGGAGCGGGTTACCCCTGGTGGTGCAATGGTATACTTGGTTAAGGTGGGTCCCAGCTGTGCTGGGTCACAGCGGGACATGTTAACGTGGGACCCTGCTGTGCTCGGTCACAGCGGGGCATATTAACGTGGGTCCCTGCTGGGCTGGGTCCCAGCAGGACATTGGTTGGTGCGGTGTGGTGCGGCTGAGGGCACGTGGTGGAGCTGGTGTTGCAATCATGTACAATGGGTTTTGCAACACTCGGCTGGGTGTCCTCGAGCCGGTGTGGTGCGGCTGAGGGCACGTGGTGGAGCTGGTGTTGCAATCATGTACAATGGACTCTTCATTTACCCCCCCTCCTTTTGCTGGTGGTTATGTTTATGGAATATTTCTACGTTTATGGATAAAATGTTATTGCTTGTTTGGTGTTAATAAACAGGGCTGCTGTGGCCTTTTACATCCAATGTCACGCAGTCGTGTCTTATTTAAGTTAAGAAGGGGTAAGTGTGGGTTTTGGGAGGGGTCATTACAGTGAAGCCGTCAGTCAGACTTTCCTAAGTCAAGGCAAGCCCGGATGCCTGCCCCAAAGGGGCTACAGGGAGGGCGCACATGACTAAGGAGGGATGCTAGGCCTGAGGGTTAGTGAAGTGTAAGGTGTAGTGCTTTTGTGTTTGTGGCGAAGGTGTGGGTTGGAGCTATGGGGCTTATGGTGCAATGTGAGTTGGCAGGGAGTGGTCAGTAGTGCTTTGTGCTTGTGGGGAAGGTGTGGGTTGGAGCTATGGGGCTTATTGTGCAATGTGAGTTGGCAGGGAGTGGTCAGTAGTGGGATGGCTATATAGGGCAGAACTGTGGGGGGATGGTCATTCCTTACCTTGCAGACCTTCGGAATCGTCCCGCCCTCCCGCCCTAATTTTAGGATCTTCTGGAGATCGACATGGTGAAGAGAAGAAGAGGTTTGACGTTGTCGCAGCAGTCAGCGGAAAGGAGGGGGGTATTTGAAGTCGGTGGATTGCACAAAGAGCGGGGGGGTGAACCCAGTGCAGGAGCGGGTTACCCCTGGTGGTGCAATGGTATACTTGGTTAAGGTGGGTCCCAGCTGTGCTGGGTCACAGCGGGACATGTTAACGTGGGACCCTGCTGTGCTCGGTCACAGCGGGGCATGTTAACTTGGGTCCCTGCTGGGCTGGGTCCCAGCAGGACATTGGTTGGGCAACACTCGGCTGGGTGTCCTCGAGCCGGTGTGGTGCGGCTGAGGGCACGTGGTGGAGCTGGTGTTGCAATCATGTACAATGGGTTTTGCAAAACTCGGCTGGGTGTCCTCGAGCCGGTGTGGTGCGGCTGAGGGCACGTGGTGGAGCTGGTGTTGCAATCATGTACAATGGACTCTTCATTTACCCCCCCTCCTTTTGCTGGTGGTTATGTTTATGGAATATTTCTACGTTTATGGATAAAATGTTATTGCTTGTTTGGTGTTAATAAACAGGGCTGCTGTGGCCTTTTACATCCAATGTCACGCAGTCGTGTCTTATTTAAGTTAAGAAGGGGTAAGTGTGGGTTTTGGGAGGGGTCATTACAGTGAAGCCGTCAGTCAGACTTTCCTAAGTCATGCTTGCTTGTCAAGTTACCATAGTTAGTGTAGGCATCAAATGTGCCTTCATTCAGGCTAGATTCACAAATTCATGTGACTCCTACCATCCAAAACAAACCTACCGAGTTTTTCCTCAGGTGTCCTCTTACATTTTATTTTCACTGAAGTGGTGTGCTTCAGTAACTAAACCTTGAAAGGTCAGCGCATTTTTATTCTAGCTTTTCCCAAGCAACAAATGCAGGAGACCCAGAAGCAAAGGTAATGTGTTGTAATTTGCATGTCTCATGGGTTCCCATAGTCTTCAATGGCTGAATCTTATCCACAAATTGGATCAGAACAGGACTTTCTCCAACTCTCAGTTCTGTGATTTTAACCTCATATGGTCTTGCTCAGACATACAGTCTTTTTGAAAAAAAAAATCCATGGTTTTGCATGTAATCACCTTACCAATTTCATCCCCTTTAGTCCTATATGGGCCATTTTTGGATATCTAGATGCTGAAACATAACAATTCAATTCTAGGGTGAGGAAACGTTTACATATGGTAGCAGCAGCATGATTCAAAACAATTTTTCATTCATGTTTTAGTCCGCAACCCCCTTCATACAGATTGTTTTTGGAAAAACTTGACTTTTTGATGAAGATTGACTGGGTGAAGGCGTTTCTTCAAAAGGAACAAAGAGTTCAAAATGTCTTTGACATTTGGGAGAGTTTTACAGAACTTTTACCTCACCACATTCGTAAATCCTTGCAAGATAGTTTTGGATCTACCACATGGTTTTAACAATGGCTGTTGATGGGTGAACCTCCCATAATGTTACCTTAGTTTTCCACTAAAGGTTATGTCTGCTGCAAGAGGCACAAAGCCACACACCACAAGGATGAGATCCTCTATTACTATATTCTCTTCTACTATTTGCTCTAAAATCACTAGAATTTTCCTTGATATTTTCCTTGATGGGAGGAAGGCGGCAACATGGGTAATTGTTGTTATTGGTGCTCATTTGACGCCACTCTTAGTTTACTTTGTTGTTCGTTAACCTATTGCATGGTAATTTATATTCTTTCATTGACTCATAAAGAACATAAAGAACAGTTTCTCTTTAGTCAAATCAACCATTTATTACTATTCCTTTATCTACGTTATGTATTTTTGTAATCTGAAAATTGGTAAAAATTCCTTAAAAAAAACACTTGAGTTTTTAGAGCGGAAACTCTCCAACCCTGCAATCAAAAGTTGTTTTTGAGGAGTTTCTGCTCCAACAACTCAGCAAAAAAAAAAACAGCAACAAATATGTATTACTGAAAAAAACTTTACCAAATCAGACATCTATTTCTGAACTCATAAAGAACATGACTACTTCGGTAGCTGAACTGATGGTGAACACACCCTTTTGATGGTGAGGGCAGTAGCATGGAAGGCATGTACATTTTACTGGCCACTGTTCTCAGTTCACAGGGATTCACAATGTTTGAGTATTGCAAAATGTACTTCTCTGATAGATTTAGTTACTTCTACTTTTCTAGGTATTTAAATACCATGAATAATTTCCCATTTATTGCCAACATTACTTATTCTTTCACTAGTAAAGTAATACAATTATGTTTTCCTTCTAATTTTTTTATTTAATCCATATAGAATGTAAGTAAAAATAAATTCAAATTTAGTCTTTTCAATGTCTGCATTAAGCACGTCTAAATATAATTTGATATTTTATGGCAAAGCAGAGCATATGGATCGTTGTAAAATATGGAGCTGATGCAGAGAGAACAATTCCTAGCATCTGTTTTACATAAAAACTGAAGTGATATGAAGGACAGAAGCATTAAAACATCATTTATTTCAAGATAAGAGGCAACTCTTTTATAATTAAGGATTGCAGCAAGATCTTAGGTTTGCAGTGCAAATTTCTAGTAAACAGTAACAAGAATGTAAAATGTCATTATTAGAGTTGAGCGAAACGGGTCGAAAAAATTCAAAAGTCGCCGACTTTTGGCAAAGTCGGGTTTCATGAAACGAAACCCGACCCTAGGATGAGGTCGGCCACGAGGTCGGCGACTTACGCGCCAAAGTCGCGTTTCAAAAGTTTGTTTTGCGCTCTTTTTCAGCCAATCAGGATTCACGGACACTGTGGGCAACGTGATGACATAGGCACGGGTCACCACCATCTTTCAGAAGGGCATGCAAGTGATTGGCTTGCTTTGGTGGGCGTAACAGGGGGTATAAAAGGGCGTGCACGCCGACCGCCATCTTACTTCTGCCGATCTCAGTATAGGGAGAGGTTGCTGCTGATTCTGTAGGGAGAGCGTTAGGCAGGGAAGAAGACCAAAAAACTGCTTCTGCTGCTAGCAATTTGGCCTGCACAACACACCAGTCACTGTGTGTGCAGTGCAAGGGGAGGCTATATAGTGGTGTATCAGTGGTGTTGGTTGTTGGGCTGCCTTCTAAGGCTTCCTGACAGGCTGGCATTGCTGTTTACCCACTGCTCCGCAAACTGCTTTTTTAAAAGCAATCCAATCTCCCTTATCCTCTAGTCACTTTGGTCACAGCTGTGCCATCGAGCCTGTCACATAGCGCTCAGATATTCATTGGGCCTCAAACTGCTTTTTTAAAAGCAATCCCAATTTTTTTTTTTTGTCCTGCTGAGAAGAAAAAAAAACTGCTTCTGCTGCTAGCAATTTGGCCTGCACAACACACCAGTCACTGTGTGTGCAGTGCAAGGGGAGGCTATATTGTGGTGTATCAGTGGTGTTGGTTGTTGGGCTGCCTTTTAAGGCTTCCTGACAGGCTGGCATTGCTGTTTACCCACTGCTCCGCAAACTGCTTTTTTAAAAGCAATCCAATCTCCCTTATCCTCTAGTCACTTAGGTCACAGCTGTGCCATTGAGCCTGTCACATAGCGCTCAGATATCAGTGGGCCTCACACAATCCAAAAGTGTCCAGTGTCCAAAAGTGTGTGCAGAGATTCAAAATCTCACTTATCCTCTAGTCACTTAGGTCACAGCTGTGCCATCGAGCCTGTCACATAGCGCTCAGATATTCATTGGGCCTCACACAATCCAAAAGTGTCCAGTGTCCAAAAGTGTGTGCAGAGATTCAAAATCTCACTTATCCTCTAGTCACTTAGGTCACAGCTGTGCCATCAAGCCTGTCACATAGCGCTCAGATATTCATTGGGCCTCACACAATCCAAAAGTGTCCAGTGTCCAAAAGTGTGTGCAGAGATTCAAAATCTCACTTATCCTCTAGTCACTTAGGTCACAGCTGTGCCATCGAGCCTGTCACATAGCGCTCAGATATTCATTGGGTCTCACACAATCCAAAAGTGTCCAGTGTCCAAAAGTGTGTGCAGAGATTCAAAATCTCACTTATCCTCTAGTCACTTAGGTCACAGCTGTGCCATCGAGCCTGTCACATAGCGCTCAGATATCAGTGGGCCTCACACAATCCAAAAGTGTCCAGTGTCCAAAAGTGTGTGCAGAGATTCAAAATCTCACTTATCCTCTAGTCACTTAGGCCACAGCTGTGCCATCGAGCCTGTCACATAGCGCTCAGATATCAGTGGGCCTCACACAATCCAAAAGTGTCCAGTGTCCAAAAGTGTGTGCAGAGATTCAAAATCTCACTTATCCTCTAGTCACTTAGGTCAAAGCTGTGCCATCGAACCTGTCACATAGCGCTCAGATATTCATTGGGCCTCACACAATCCAAAAGTGTCCAGTGTCCAAAAGTGTGTGCAGAGATTCAAAATCTCACTTATCCTCTAGTCACTTTGGTCACAGCTGTGCCATCGAGCCTGTCACATAGCGCTCAGATATTCATTGGGCCTCACACAATCCAAAAGTGTCCAGTGTCCAAAAGTGCGTGCAGAGATTCAAAATCTCACTTATCCTCTAGTCACTTAGGTCACAGCTGTGCCATCGAGCCTGTCACATAGCGCTCAGATATTTATTGGGCCTCACACAATCCAAAAGTGTCCAGTGTCCAAAAGTGTGTGCAGATATTCAAAATCTCACTTATTCTCTAGTCACTTAGGTCACAGCTGTGCCATCGAGCCTGTCACATAGCGCTCAGATATTCATTGGGCCTCACACAATCCAAAAGTGTCCAGTGTCCAAAAGTGTGTGCAGAGATTCAAAATCTCACTTATCCTCTAGTCACTTAGGTCACAGCTGTGCCATCGAGCCTGTCACATAGCGCTCAGATATTCATTGGGCCTCACACAATCCAAAAGTGTCCAGTGTCCAAAAGTGTGTGCAGAGATTCAAAATCTCACTTATCCTCTAGTCACTTAGGTCACAGCTGTGCCATCGAGCCTGTCACATAGCGCTCAGATATCAGTGGGCCTCACACAATCCAAAAGTGTCCAGTGTCCAAAAGTGTGTGCAGAGATTCAAAATCTCACTTATCCTCTAGTCACTTAGGCCACAGCTGTGCCATCGAGCCTGTCACATAGCGCTCAGATATTCATTGGGCCTCACACAATCCAAAAGTGTCCAGTGTCCAAAAGTGTGTGCAGAGATTCAAAATCTCACTTATCCTCTAGTCACTTAGGTCACAGCTGTGCCATCGAGCCTGTCACATAGCGCTCAGATATTCATTGGGCCTCACACAATCCAAAAGTGTCCAATGTCCAAAAGTGTGTGCAGAGATTCAAAATCTCACTTATTGTCTAGTCACTTAGGTCACAGCTGTGCCATCGAGCCTGTCACATAGCGCTCAGATATTCATTGGGCCTCACACAATCCAAAAGTGTCCAGTGTCCAAAAGTGTGTGCAGAGATTCAAAATCTCACTTATCCTCTAGTCACTTAGGTCACAGCTGTGCCATCGAGCCTGTCACATAGCGCTCAGATATTCATTGGGCCTCACACAATCCAAAAGTGTCCAGTGTCCAAAAGTGTGTGCAGAGATTCAAAATCTCACTTATCCTCTAGTCACTTAGGTCACAGCTGTGCCATCGAGCCTGTCACATAGCGCTCAGATATCAGTGGGCCTCACACAATCCAAAAGTGTCCAGTGTCCAAAAGTGTGTGCAGAGATTCAAAATCTCACTTATCCTCTAGTCACTTAGGCCACAGCTGTGCCATCGAGCCTGTCACATAGCGCTCAGATATTCATTGGGCCTCACACAATCCAAAAGTGTCCAGTGTCCAAAAGTGTGTGCAGAGATTCAAAATCTCACTTATCCTCTAGTCACTTAGGTCACAGCTGTGCCATCGAGCCTGTCACATAGCGCTCAGATATTCATTGGGCCTCACACAATCCAAAAGTGTCCAATGTCCAAAAGTGTGTGCAGAGATTCAAAATCTCACTTATTGTCTAGTCACTTAGGTCACAGCTGTGCCATCGAGCCTGTCACATAGCGCTCAGATATTCATTGGGCCTCACACAATCCAAAAGTGTCCAGTGTCCAAAAGTGTGTGCAGAGATTCAAAATCTCACTTATCCTCTAGTCACTTAGGTCACAGCTGTGCCATCGAGCCTGTCACATAGCGCTCAGATATTCATTGGGCCTCACACAATCCAAAAGTGTCCAGTGTCCAAAAGTGTGTGCAGAGATTCAAAATCTCACTTATCCTCTAGTCACTTAGGTCACAGCTGTGCCATCGAGCCTGTCACATAGCGCTCAGATATCAGTGGGCCTCACACAATCCAAAAGTGTCCAGTGTCCAAAAGTGTGTGCAGAGATTCAAAATCTCACTTATCCTCTAGTCACTTAGGCCACAGCTGTGCCATCGAGCCTGTCACATAGCGCTCAGATATTCATTGGGCCTCACACAATCCAAAAGTGTCCAGTGTCCAAAAGTGTGTGCAGAGATTCAAAATCTCACTTATCCTCTAGTCACTTAGGTCACAGCTGTGCCATCGAGCCTGTCACATAGCGCTCAGATATTCATTGGGCCTCACACAATCCAAAAGTGTCCAATGTCCAAAAGTGTGTGCAGAGATTCAAAATCTCACTTATTCTCTAGTCACTTAGGTCACAGCTGTGCCATCGAGCCTGTCACATAGCGCTAAGATATTCATTGGGCCTCACACAATCCAAAAGTGTCCAGTGTCCAAAAGTGTGTGCAGAGATTCAAAATCTCACTTATCCTCTAGTCACTTAGGTCACAGCTGTGCCATCGAGCCTGTCACATAGCGCTCAGATATTCATTGGGCCTCACACAATCCAAAAGTGTCCAGTGTCCAAAAGTGTGTGCAGAGATTCAAAATCTCACTTATCCTCTAGTCACTTAGGTCACAGCTGTGCCATCGAGCCTGTCACATAGCGCTCAGATATCAGTGGGCCTCACACAATCCAAAAGTGTCCAGTGTCCAAAAGTGTGTGCAGAGATTCAAAATCTCACTTATCTTCTAGTCACTTAGGCCACAGCTGTGCCATCGAGCCTGTCACATAGCGCTCAGATATTCATTGGGCCTCACACAGTCCAAAAGTGTCCAGTGTCCAAAAGTGTGTGCAGAGATTCAAAATCTCACTTATCCTCTAGTCACTTAGGTCACAGCTGTGCCATCGAACCTGTCACATAGCGCTCAGATATTCATTGGGCCTCACACAATCCAAAAGTGTCCAGTGTCCAAAAGTGTGTGCAGAGATTCAAAATCTCACTTATCCTCTAGTCACTTAGGTCACAGCTGTGCCATCGAGCCTGTCACATAGCGCTCAGATATTCATTGGGCCTCACACAATCCAAAAGTGTCCAGTGTCCAAAAGTGTGTGCAGAGATTCAAAATCTCACTTATCCTCTAGTCACTTAGGTCACAGCTGTGCCATCGAACCTGTCACATAGCGCTCAGATATTCATTGGGCCTCACACAATCCAAAAGTGTCCAGTGTCCAAAAGTGTGTGCAGAGATTCAAAATCTCACTTATCCTCTAGTCACTTAGGTCACAGCTGTGCCATCGAGCCTGTCACATAGCGCTCAGATATCAGTGGGCCTCACACAATCCAAAAGTGTCCAGTGTCCAAAAGTGTGTGCAGAAATTCAAAATCTCACTTATCCTCTAGTCACTTAGGTCACAGCTGTGCCATCGAGCCTGTCACATAGCGCTCAGATATCAGTGGGCCTCACACAATCCAAAAGTGTCCAGTGTCCAAAAGTGTGTGCAGAGATTCAAAATCTCACTTATCCTCTAGTCACTTAGGTCACAGCTGTGCCATCGAACCTGTCACATAGCGCTCAGATATTCATTGGGCCTCACACAATCCAAAAGTGTCCAGTGTCCAAAAGTGTGTGCAGAGATTCAAAATCTCACTTATCCTCTAGTCACTTAGGTCACAGCTGTGCCATCGAGCCTGTCACATAGCGCTGAGATATCAGTGGGCCTCACACAATCCAAAAGTGTCCAGTGTCCAAAAGTGTGTGCAGAGATTCAAAATCTCACTTATCCTCTAGTCACTTAGGTCACAGCTGTGCCATCGAGCCTGTCACATAGCGCTCAGATATCAGTGGGCCTCACACAATCCAAAAGTGTCCAGTGTCCAAAAGTGTGTGCAGAGATTCAAAATCTCACTTATCCTCTAGTCACTTAGGTCACAGCTGTGCCATCGAACCTGTCACATAGCGCTCAGATATTCATTGGGCCTCACACAATCCAAAAGTGTCCAGTGTCCAAAAGTGTGTGCAGAGATTCAAAATCTCACTTATCCTCTAGTCACTTAGGTCACAGCTGTGCCATCGAGCCTGTCACATAGCGCTCAGATATTCATTGGGCCACACACAATCCAAAAGTGTCCAGTGTCCAAAAGTGTGTGCAGAGATTCAAAATCTCACTTATTCTCTAGTCACTTAGGTCACAGCTGTGCCATCGAACCTGTCACATAGCGCTCAGATATTCATTAGGCCTCACACAATCCAAAAGTGTCCAGTGTCCAAAAGTGTGTGCAGAGATTCAAAATCTCACTTATCCTCTAGTCACTTAGGTCACAGCTGTGCCATCGAGCCTGTCACATAGCGCTCAGATATTCATTGGGCCTCACACAATCCAAAAGTGTCCAGTGTCCAAAAGTGTGTGCAGAAATTCAAAATCTCCCCTGTCCTATAGACACCTTGTACCTTGTTTTACATACTATATATTTTGTTGGATTTTGTCTACATTTCTACCAAAAATGAGGAAGGCTGGTGGAAGAGGCCGTGGAATTGGGCGGGGGTTGGCAGCTGGTAATGATGGTGTTGGTGGTGGATCTGATGCTAGTGGCAAGAGCAAAATAGGACCGAATGCAGGAGGTGTTGAGCCTGCTTCATCGTCTGGCTACATAAGGCCTCGAATGCTTAGTTTTCTAGGAGTTGGCAAACCGCTTTTAAAGCCAGAGCATCAGGAAAAAGTTTTGTCTTACATTGCTGACTCAGCCTCCAGCTCTATCGCCTCCTCTTCTTCAGTTGTAAAAAGTAAAAGCACTGAGTCGTCATTGGAGGCTCATGTTCATGAACCACACCTTTCCTTGTGTCCTTCACCCCAACCAAGATTGAAGGATGACGCAGGCCATACTACTGATTACTCCATGGAGCTGTTTTCACATACCATGCCTGGATTATCAAGTCAAATGGTGAATTACCCAGGCCAAGATGAATCTGACATGGAGTGCACTGATGCACAGCCGCTGATGGATGATTCTGCTGGTACATTCACTCAGAGCACTACATTGTCCTCGCAGTGTACAGAGCCAGATTCTGACCCTGATGAGACTCAGGTGCCCCTTCCCGCACACTATACCACCATACACGGTGACACAGAGGAAGGTGCACATGACATAGAAGATGAGGTGATGGATGACCCAGTTGTTGACCCAGATTGGCATCCATTGGGGGAAGAGGGTGCTGCTTCCAATAGCTCAGATGAGGAGCATCCACAGCAGACATCGACATCGCAACAGCTGTTATCTGGCAGGCCCGTAGCACTCCAAAGACAGGTTCCAAACATCAAAAGAGTTGCTGGACAGCTTGTCCAGAGGGTCAAAAGATCACAGCGTGCTAGGCCGCAAAATGTCTGCCAAAGTAGGAAGAGTGCAGTGTGGCACTTTTTTGAACAAAATCCTCATGATCAGGCCAAGGTTATCTGTAAGAAGTGCGCAAAGACCTTTAGCCGAGGGAAAAATCTGAAAAATTTGAATACCAGTTGCATGCTTAGACATTTAACCAGCATGCACTTGCAAGCGTGGACACAACACCAAACCTCAAGTGCCACATGTGCAACTGATCACAACGAAGGTAGTCATCAACGCTACATTGTTTCCCCCACTGTAAGCCCACCGGTTAGCACAGCAGCAAATGTTGAGGTGTCGTTGCAAGGCCACAGCAGTCAGGGAATCCCACTGTTACATCAACGAAAGACTGATTCTAGGCCATCAGAAAGAACACCAACTCCATCACCATCATCAACCCTCTCTCAGTCCGCCCTGTCCACCGCTACTTCCACCATATGCAGCTCTCAAGTCCAGCTCACCCTCCCAGACACTATGAGTAGGTCAAGAAAGTACTCAGTCTCTCATCCGCGTACACTGGGTTTGAACGCCCACATTGCCAAACTAATCTCGTTTGAGATGATGCCCTTTCGGTTGGTGGAAAGCACAGCTTTCCGCGAACTCATGGCCTATGCAGTACCACGCTATGACCTACCCAGTCGCCACTTCTTCTCTCGCAAAGCCATCCCAGCCCTCCACCATCATGTGAAAGACCGCATTGTCCATGCACTCAAGCAGTCAGTGAGCGGAAAGGTGCACCTCACAACTGATGCATGGTCCAGTCGGCATGGCCAGGGCCGTTACGTGTCCATCACTGCGCACTGGGTTAATGTGGTGGATGCAGGGTCCACAGGGGACAGCGGTGGTGGGACAGTGCTGCCTAGCCCACGGTATAGGAAACAGTTGGCTGTAGGCGTTCCACCCTCCTCCTCCTCCTCCTCCAGAAGCGAAAGCTCGTCCACAGAGCGCAGTCGTACGAGCACTCCATCTGCAGCTGCCACTGTTGCACACGATGTGTCCCCCTATCGAGCAGCTAGTGGAAAGCGTCAGCAGGCTGTGTTGCAGATGATGTGTTTGGGCGACAGACATACCGCCGAGGTGCTGGCCGAGTACTTAAAGCGACAAACTGAGTCATGGCTGGGCAGTGTACATCTTGAGGCAGGCAAGGTAGTTAGTGATAACGGCCGTAATTTTGTGGCAGCCATAGCCCTTTCAAAACTCAGCCACATACCTTGCTTGGCTCACACCTTGAACCTGGTGGTGCAGTGCTTCCTCAAAAATTATCCGGAGTAAACAGCCCTGCTCCAGAAGGTGCGAAGACTGTGCGCGCACATCCGCCGGTCGCCTGTACACTCCGTTCGTATGCAGAAGCTGCAGCGATTGCTCCACCTTCCCAACCACCGCCTCATTATCGACATTGCAACAAGGTGGAACTCCACCCTGCACATGGTGGAGCGGCTGTGCGAGCAGAGGCAGGCCATAATGCATTTGTGGGAGAACACACGGCCAGGCACTTTGAGAGCAGACATGGAGTTGACAGGTGTGCAGTGGTCGAAGCTGAAAGACCTCTGTAAAGTCCTTCAGTGTTTTGAGGAATGCACACGGCTGGTAAGCGCAGACGACGCCATCCTAAGCATGAGCATCCCACTTATGCGTCTGCTCATGCATACTTTGACGCACCTTAAGGAGCAGGCGTCTGCAGCCAATGTTGATGAGGAGGAAGAGGAGGAGGGAATCCTTGATGACATTCAGCCATTGTCTGCTCAGGGACCTCTTCTGGACGAGGTGGAGGAAGAAGAGGAGGAGGAGGATGATGATGGGGATGATTACTTAGGGGAGGAGGATGCATCTCGTGGGGCAAGTGAAAATGTTGGCGTGGCAAGGTCTGGTACAGGGTTTGTGCGTGACTGGAGGGATGTGGATTTGCCAGAAAGTGCTCCTCCAACCAGCACTCGCAGTGCGTCATTGACACCGGGAACATTGGCCCACATGTCAGATTATGCCTTGCGGATCCTAAAAAGGGACCCCCGCATTGCCAAAATGATGAACGATGACGACTACTGGTTGGCCAGCATCCTGGATCTACGCTATAAAGGCAAATTACAAAACATCATGCCACAGGAGAACCTTGACCTAATATTGGCTAATAAACAAGCAACTCTGGTAAATCGGTTGCTTGAGGCATTCCCAGCACACAGCAGCGGTGATGGTTCTCACAAGAGCCGTACGGGCTGGCTAGGGGCAGCTTGGCAGAGGTGTTCGTGGTGCACACAGCAGAAGTGGCGTTGGGGACAGGGGTTTCATGACAATGTTGTGGACTGATTTTTCAAATACCGCTCACACAACTGGTAATACTGCATCTATGGAAAGTGACAGGAGACAGCAGTTGTCAACCATGGTTACAAACTACTTTTCCTCCCATATCGATGTTCTCCCACACAGGTCATTCCCCTTTGACTATTGGGCCGCTAAACTGGACACCTGGCCTGAATTGGCACAATATGCCTTACAGGAGCTCGCTTGCCCAGCTGCAAGTGTGCTATCGGAAAGAGTCTTCAGTGCAGCTGGATCAATCCTGACAGAAAAAAGGACCCGTCTGTCAACCCAAAATGTGGATGATCTAACCTTCATTAAAATGAACCATGCATGGGTTTCCAAGGATTTTGTCCCACCTTCCCCTGATGACACATAGGGTGACAGAAAAATGGCTTGCTTTGGTCCACCTCTTCCTGGGACTTGACCTATTTCGCCTTTTGCATCAGCTGAATGTCCAACATCAACATATGCCACTTTCTAAAAATCCCTAACTGTGCTGCCTCCCCCCCCATGGCCGGGGTCACCACCTAGCGCACGACACCGTGTGAGTGCCGTTGCCCTGGACAGGTGGGTAGGCCGACTCTTGGGCGCGGGCACTGGCACAGGGTCCCTCATAGTGCAATCAAGTGTCTCTGACGGTGGTGGTGCACACCCGCCGTCAGACACACCGCTGTAATATGAGGGGCCCAGTGCCAGTACCGACGCCCACGAGTGGGCCCCCCTTGCTTGGGCAGGGCCCCAGCATTTGCAATCTTTACCTCTCCCTGCTCCTCCGCTGTGTAATCTGGGCCGTCAAATCCATACTGTGCCTGACACCGTCTGAGCCTGCCTCCTGAGACATATATTTTGAATGTGTACGCTATCCATACATGTTATCCGGGGATACGCTACCCTTTCTAAACTTTGTGCAATCACGTGCAATCCATACTGGGCCTAACACCGTTTGAGCCTGCCTCCTGAGACATATATTTTGAATGTGTACGCTATCCATACATGTTATCCTCTAGTCACTTAGGTCACAGCTGTGCCATCGAGCCTGTCACATAGCGCTCAGGTATTCATTGGGCCTCACACAATCCAAAAGTGTCCAATGTCCAAAAGTGTGTGCAGAGATTCAAAATCTCACTTATTCTCTAGTCACTTAGGTCACAGCTGTGCCATCGAGCCTGTCACATAGCGCTCAGATATTCATTGGGCCTCACACAATCCAAAAGTGTCCAGTGTCCAAAAGTGTGTGCAGTGATTCAAAATCTCACTTATCCTCTAGTCACTTAGGTCACAGCTGTGCCATCGAGCCTGTCACATAGCGCTCAGATATTCATTGGGCCTCACACAATCCAAAAGTGTCCAGTGTCCAAAAGTGTGTGCAGAGATTCAAAATCTCACTTATCCTCTAGTCACTTAGGTCACAGCTGTGCCATCGAGCCTGTCACATAGCGCTCAGATATTCATTGGGCCTCACACAATCCAAAAGTGTCCAGTGTCCAAAAGTGTGTGCAGAGATTCAAAATCTCACTTATCCTCTAGTCACTTAGGTCACAGCTGTGCCATCGAGCCTGTCACATAGCGCTCAGATATCAGTGGGCCTCACACAATCCAAAAGTGTCCAGTGTCCAAAAGTGTGTGCAGAGATTCAAAATCTCACTTATCCTCTAGTCACTTAGTTCACAGCTGTGCCAACGAGCCTGTCACATAGCGCTCAGATATCAGTGGGCCTCACACAATCCAAAAGTGTCCAGTGTCCAAAAGTGTGTGCAGAGATTCAAAATCTCACTTATCCTCTAGTCACTTAGGTCACAGCTGTGCCATCGAACCTGTCACATAGCGCTCAGATATTCATTGGGCCTCACACAATCCAAAAGTGTCCAGTGTCCAAAAGTGTGTGCAGAGATTCAAAATCTCACTTATCCTCTAGTCACTTAGGTCACAGCTGTGCCATCGAACCTGTCACATAGCGCTCAGATATCAGTGGGCCTCACACAATCCAAAAGTGTCCAGTGTCCAAAAGTGTGTGCAGAGATTCAAAATCTCACTTATCCTCTAGTCACTTAGGTCACAGCTGTGCCATCGAACCTGTCACATAGGGCTCAGATATTCATTGGGCCTCACACAATCCAGAAGTGTCCAGTGTCCAAAAGTGTGTGCAGAGATTCAAAATCTCACTTATCCTCTAGTCACTTAGGTCACAGCTGTGCCATCGAGCCTGTCACATAGCGCTCAGATATTCATTGGGCCTCACACAATCTAAAAGTTTCCAGTGTCCAAAAGTGTGTGCAGAGATTCAAAATCTCACTTATCCTCTAGTCACTTAGGTCACAGCTGTGCCATCGAGCCTGTCACATAGCGCTCAGATATTCATTGGGCCTCACACAATCCAAAAGTGTCCAGTGTCCAAAAGTGTGTGCAGAGATTCAAAATCTCACTTATCCTCCAGTCACTTAGGTCACAGCTGTGCCATCGAGCCTGTCACATAGCGCTCAGATATCAGTGGGCCTCACACAATCCAAAAGTGTCCAGTGTCCAAAAGTGTGTGCAGAGATTCAAAATCTCACTTATCCTCTAGTCACTTAGGTCACAGCTGTGCCATCGAGCCTGTCACATAGCGCTCAGATATCAGTGGGCCTCACACAATCCAAAAGTGTCCAGTGTCCAAAAGTGTGTGCAGAGATTCAAAATCTCACTTATCCTCTAGTCACTTAGGTCACAGCTGTGCCATCGAACCTGTCACATAGCGCTCAGATATTCATTGGGCCTCACACAATCCAAAAGTGTCCAGTGTCCAAAAGTGTGTGCAGAGATTCAAAATCTCACTTATCCTCTAGTCACTTAGGTCACAGCTGTGCCATCGAGCCTGTCACATAGCGCTCAGATATCAGTGGGCCTCACACAATCCAAAAGTGTCCAGTGTCCAAAAGTGTGTGCAGAGATTCAAAATCTCACTTATCCTCTAGTCACTTAGGTCACAGCTGTGCCATCGAGCCTGTCACATAGCGCTCAGATATTCATTGGGCCACACACAATCCAAAAGTGTCCAGTGTCCAAAAGTGTGTGCAGAGATTCAAAATCTCACTTATTCTCTAGTCACTTAGGTCACAGCTGTGCCATCGAGCCTGTCACATAGCGCTCAGATATTCATTGGGCCTCACACAATCCAAAAGTGTCCAGTGTCCAAAAGTGTGTGCAGAGATTCAAAATCTCACTTATCCTCTAGTCACTTAGGTCACAGCTGTGCCATCGAGCCTGTCACATAGCGCTCAGATATTCATTGGGCCTCACACAATCCAAAAGTGTCCAGTGTCCAAAAGTGTGTGCAGAAATTCAAAATCTCCCCTGTCCTATAGACACCTTGTACCTTGTTTTACATATTATATATTTTGTTGGATTTTGTCTACATTTCTACCAAAAATGAGGAAGGCTGGTGGAAGAGGCCGTGGAATTGGGCGGGGGTTGGCAGCTGGTAATGATGGTGTTGGTGGTGGATCTGATGGTAGTGGCAAGAGCAAAATAGGACCGAATGCAGGAGGTGTTGAGCCTGCGTCATCGTCTGGCTGCATAAGGCCTCGAATGCTTAGTTTTCTAGGAGTTGGCAAACCGCTTTTAAAGCCAGAGCATCAGGAAAAAGTTTTGTCTTACATTGCTGACTCAGCCTCCAGCTCTATCGCCTCCTCTTCTTCAGTTGTAAAAAGTAAAAGCACTGAGTCGTCATTGGAGGCTCATGTTCATGAACCACACCTTTCCTTGTGTCCTTCACCCCAACCAAGATTGAAGGATGACGCAGGCCATACTACTGATTACTCCATGGAGCTGTTTTCACATACCATGCCTGGATTATCAAGTCAAATGGTGAATTACCCAGGCCAAGATGAATCTGACATGGAGTGCACTGATGCACAGCCGCTGATGGATGATTCTGCTGGTACATTCACTCAGAGCACTACATTGTCCTCGCAGTGTACAGAGCCAGATTCTGACCCTGATGAGACTCAGGTGCCCCTTCCCGCACACTATACCACCATACACGGTGACACAGAGGAAGGTGCACATGACATAGAAGAGGAGGTGATGGATGACCCAGTTGTTGACCCAGATTGGCATCCATTGGGGGAAGAGGGTGCTGCTTCCAATAGCTCAGATGAGGAGCATCCACAGCAGACATCGACATCGCAACAGCTGTTATCTGGCAGGCCCGTAGCACTCCAAAGACAGGTTCCAAACATCAAAAGAGTTGCTGGACAGCTTGTCCAGAGGGTCAAAAGATCACAGCGTGCTAGGCCGCAAAATGTCTGCCAAAGTAGGAAGAGTGCAGTGTGGCACTTTTTTGAACAAAATCCTCATGATCAGGCCAAGGTTATCTGTAAGAAGTGCGCAAAGACCTTTAGCCGAGGGAAAAATCTGAAAAATTTGAATACCAGTTGCATGCTTAGACATTTAACCAGCATGCACTTGCAAGCGTGGACACAACACCAAACCTCAAGTGCCACATGTGCAACTGATCACAACGAAGGTAGTCATCAACGCTACATTGTTTCCCCCACTGTAAGCCCACCGGTTAGCACAGCAGCAAATGTTGAGGTGTCGTTGCAAGGCCACAGCAGTCAGGGAATCCCACTGTTACATCAACGAAAGACTGATTCTAGGCCATCAGAAAGAACACCAACTCCATCACCATCATCAACCCTCTCTCAGTCCGCCCTGTCCACCGCTACTTCCACCATATGCAGCTCTCAAGTCCAGCTCACCCTCCCAGACACTATGAGTAGGTCAAGAAAGTACTCAGTCTCTCATCCGCGTACACTGGGTTTGAACGCCCACATTGCCAAACTAATCTCGTTTGAGATGATGCCCTTTCGGTTGGTGGAAAGCACAGCTTTCCGCGAACTCATGGCCTATGCAGTACCACGCTATGACCTACCCAGTCGCCACTTCTTCTCTCGCAAAGCCATCCCAGCCCTCCACCATCATGTGAAAGACCGCATTGTCCATGCACTCATGCAGTCAGTGAGAGGAAAGGTGCACCTCACAACTGATGCATGGTCCAGTCGGCATGGCCAGGGCCGTTACGTGTCCATCACTGCGCACTGGGTTAATGTGGTGGATGCAGGGTCCACAGGGGACAGCGGTGGTGGGACAGTGCTGCCTAGCCCACGGTATAGGAAACAGTTGGCTGTAGGCATTCCACCCTCCTCCTCCTCCTCCTCCAGAAGCGAAAGCTCGTCCACAGAGCGCAGTCGTACGAGCACTCCATCTGCAGCTGCCACTGTTGCACACGATGTGTCCCCCTATCGAGCAGCTAGTGGAAAGCGTCAGCAGGCTGTGTTGCAGATGATGTGTTTGGGCGACAGACATACCGCCGAGGTGCTGGCCGAGTACTTGAAGCGACAAACTGAGTCATGGCTGGGCAGTGTACATCTTGAGGCAGGCAAGGTAGTTAGTGATAACGGCCGTAATTTTGTGGCAGCCATAGCCCTTTCAAAACTCAGCCACATACCTTGCTTGGCTCACACCTTGAACCTGGTGGTGCAGTGCTTCCTCAAAAATTATCCGGAGTAAACAGCCCTGCTCCAGAAGGTGCGAAGACTGTGCGCGCACATCCGCCGGTCGCCTGTACACTCCGTTCGTATGCAGAAGCTGCAGCGATTGCTCCACCTTCCCAACCACCGCCTCATTATCGACATTGCAACAAGGTGGAACTCCACCCTGCACATGGTGGAGCGGCTGTGCGAGCAGAGGCAGGCCATAATGCATTTGTGGGAGGACACACGGCCAGGCACTTTGAGAGCAGACATGGAGTTGACAGGTGTGCAGTGGTCGAAGCTGAAAGACCTCTGTAAAGTCCTTCAGTGTTTTGAGGAATGCACACGGCTGGTAAGCGCAGACGACGCCATCCTAAGCATGAGCATCCCACTTATGCGTCTGCTCATGCATACTTTGACGCACCTTAAGGAGCAGGCGTCTGCAGCCAATGTTGATGAGGAGGAAGAGGAGGAGGGAATCCTTGATGACATTCAGCCATTGTCTGCTCAGGGACCTCTCCTGGACGAGGTGGAGGAAGAAGAGGAGGAGGAGGATGATGATGGGGATGATTACTTAGGGGAGGAGGATGCATCTCGTGGGGCAAGTGAAAATGTTGGCGTGGCAAGGTCTGGTACAGGGTTTGTGCGTGACTGGAGGGATGTGGATTTGCCAGAAAGTGCTCCTCCAACCAGCACTCGCAGTGCGTCATTGACACCGGGAACATTGGCCCACATGTCAGATTATGCCTTGCGGATCCTAAAAAGGGACCCCCGCATTGCCAAAATGATGAACGATGATGACTACTGGTTGGCCAGCATCCTGGATCTACGCTATAAAGGCAAATTACAAAACATCATGCCACAGGAGAACCTTGACCTAATATTGGCTAATAAACAAGCAACTCTGGTAAATCGGTTGCTTGAGGCATTCCCAGCACACAGCAGCGGTGATGGTTCTCACACGAGCCGTACGGGCCGGGGGCAGCTTGGCAGAGGTGTTCGTGGTGCACACAGCAGAAGTGGCGTTTCATGACAATGTTGTGGACTGATTTTTCAAATACCGCTCACACAACTGGTAATACTGCATCTATGGAAAGTGACAGGAGACAGCAGTTGTCAACCATGGTTACAAACTACTTTTCCTCCCATATCGATGTTCTCCCACACAGGTCATTCCCCTTTGACTATTGGGCCGCTAAACTGGACACCTGGCCTGAATTGGCACAATATGCCTTACAGGAGCTCGCTTGCCCAGCTGCAAGTGTGCTATCGGAAAGAGTCTTCAGTGCAGCTGGATCAATCCTGACAGAAAAAAGAACCCGTCTGTCAACCCAAAATGTGGATGATCTAACCTTCATTAAAATGAACCATGCATGGGTTTCCAAGGATTTTGTCCCACCTTCCCCTGATGACACATAGGGTGACAGAAAAATGGCTTGCTTTGGTCCACCTCTTCCTGGGACTTGACCTATTTCGCCTTTTGCATCAGCTGAATGTCCAACATCAACATATGCCACTTTCAAAAAATCCCTAACTGTGCTGCCTCCCCCCCCATGGCCGGGGTCACCACCTAGCGCATGACACCGTGCGAGTGCCGTTGCCCTGGACAGGTGGGTAGGCCGACTCTTGGGCGCGGGCACTGGCACAGGGTCCCTCATAGTGCAATCAAGTGTCTCTGACGGTGGTGGTGCACACCCGCCGTCAGACACACCGCTGTACTATGAGGGGCCCAGTGCCAGTACCGACGCCCACGAGTGGGCCCCCCTTGCTTGGGCAGGGCCCCAGCATTTGCAATCTTTACCTCTCCCTGCTCCTCCGCTGTGTAATCTTGGCCGTCAAATCCATACTGTGCCTGACACCGTCTGAGCCTGCCTCCTGAGACATATATTTTGAATGTGTACGCTATCCATACATGTTATCCGGGGATACGGTACCCTTTCTAACCTTTGTGCAATCACGTGCAATCCATACTGGGCCTAACACCGTCTGAGCCTGCCTCCTGAGACATATATTTTGAATGTGTACGCTATCCATACATGTTATCCGGGGATACGGTACCCTTTCTAACCTTTGTGCAATCACGTACAATCCATACTGGGCCTAACACCGTCTGAGCCTGCCTCCTGAGACATATATTTTGAATGTGTACGCTATCCATACATGTTATCCGGGGATACGGTACCCTTTCTAACCTTTGTGCAATCACGTGCAATCCATACTGGGCCTAACACCGTCAGAGCCTGCCTCCTGAGACATATATTTTGAATGTGTACGCTATCCATACATGTTATCCGGGGAAACGGTACCCTTTCTAACCTTTGTGCAATCACGTGCAATCCATACTGGGCCTAACACCGTCTGAGCCTGCCTCCTGAGACATATATTTTGAATGTGTACGCTATCCATACATGTTATCCGGGGATACGGTACCCTTTCTAACCTTTGTGCAATCACGTGCAATCCATACTGGGCCTAACACCATCTGAGCCTGCCTCCTGAGACATATATTTTGAATGTGTACGCTACCCATACATGTTATCCGGGGAAACGGTACCCTTTCTAACCTTTGTGCAATCACGTGCAATCCATACTGGGCCTAACACCGTCTGAGCCTGCCTCCTGAGACATATATTTTGAATGTGTACGCTATCCATACATGTTATCCGGGGATACGGTACCCTTTCTAACCTTTGTGCAATCACGTGCAATCCATACTGGGCCTAACACCGTCTGAGCCTGCCTCCTGAGACATATATTTTGAATGTGTACGCTATCCATACATGTTATCTGGGGATACGGTACCCTTTCTAACCTTTGTGCAATCACGTGTAATCCATACTGGGCGTGAGAACGGCTGGCGAGCTGTTAAGCAAGCTACAGCACCTGTGGTTTGCACACGTAAGTTTTTCATTTTTTCAGGAATGACGGTTAGGCATAATTCCGGAACTGCAGTTGACCTGCACTTACTGGGAAATCATTGTTCGCGGGTAATAATTGCAATCAGTGATCCCCATCACTAACGTTGTTCAGCGGGTTATCTGCACCTGTAAGCGACAAACGCTGGCCTTTTCAGTGTAGCGCACATGCAGCCACGGACATGTAAGGGCATGACACACCAGTTATTGGCCAATCTCATGTTCCAGAGCCTCACGTGTCCCTCTAGTAAGCCGGACTCGGACCGCGGGGCATGACGGAGTCTCGTTCGTTAACGGAATTAAGCTTGCAATGTGTGCATCTGTTCTGTAGCTGGCATTGTTGAGGTTTCCCAGGTGGAGTCGAATTTAACCGTAGGCTCCACTCCTGGTGGTGCCCTTCTGGACATTCCTTTAAGGTTCAGCTTTGCAACCATACTGCCCACGTAAAACAAACACTTTGCCTTCATGAACGCTGTTTGGAGGGTCATGACTCGTGGGAATAACGCCGCCCAATCAGTTAACCTGCTAGAGAGATCCTTCGTTGCTCCCAAGCATGACATCACACTCCCTAGGAGGAAGGTAATGCCACTGTGGCGACCGTACTCCTGGGGGCGACACAAGTGCACTGATGCCCAGCCACTGCTCGATGAATCTGCCGGTCCACTACATTCCCCTCGCACGCTACACAGCCTGAATCTGACCCTGATGAAACTCAGGTTACCCTTCCCATATACAGTTCCATCTTACACGGTGACAAAGAGGAAGCTGCAGATGAAAGTGCAGGTTCGGCCCACCCGCCATCAGACACACCACCGTACTATCAGGGGCCCTATGCCAGTGCCTTCGCCAACGAGTGGGCCCCCCCTGCTTGCTCAGGATCACAGCACTTGCAAGGTTGAAATACTGTGCAGTGAGATGGAAGATGGGGACGACGAGGAGTCCATACTAGTACAGGGATTCCCTAGCGAGGAGACTTATTTGATTGTTTTCAATGTTGGGACAGCAATTTTTGGGGAGCACGTTACTCTGGAGAATGATAGATGGGGCCCACCATACACTGGAACATTCCAAAGGTGGACATCAGACACTGGAGCAGCATTTACAAGGCCCATTATACACTAGAGCATTAGAAATGGGGCCCATTATGTTTGGAGCATTATTTGGGCCCATAAGACAGTGGAGCTTCATCCATGGGGACCAACATATACTGTAGCATTATGTGGAGCTCATCATATACTGTTTCAAACATTATATGGGACCAATGATTCTGTATGGAGAAATAGATGGGCCTCGTCATGAGATGTAAAAAGTGAAGTATTTTTCATTGTACTATACCGCTATTTCTCTGCCGTATCGGAGCATGATCATTGATGAGTTGTGGTATGTGTTAAAGGGGCGCTCTTTCGCCCAGGGCACATGAAAACCTGCAGCCAGCCCTCCCCCCCCACAACTTTAGCCAAATAACCCCCATTTTTCAGTGCGTAACTTGTATTATGAAGTTAATTAAGGTTGACAAGCTTAAGTAAGAAGAATTGATGCTTTTGGCATTCAAATGGGCACTGTAGGTGTGTTTCCTGTCCTCCTCTCACTGCCGACTTTTATTCCCCATTGACTTACATTGGGTTTCGTGTTTCGGGACGACCCCGACTTTTCCCTATAATCGGACGATCTTGCTCGACCCGACTTTTGGAAAAGTCGGGTTTCACGAAACGAAACGCGACCCTAAAAAACCAAAAGTCGCTCAACTCTAGTCATTATTAGTAAAAGTAGGATTATAAATAAGTCATGAAAATACTTTTTGTCTACCTAACGTAATCTATTGCAATACAGTCATTGACATCATATTTAATAAGTTGACGCATTTGACTTTTTGCTAACATGCTGTTTGCATGAGATATCATTTTAGTCAGATAACGATTTAAAGGGAAATAATGAGTTTACAGGTCAAACAAAACAGTTTTTTTCACATACTCCATTTGTTGGCATTCTGATGGTGGATAAAATAAGGACATTACGCATATTATTAGTCAAGCAGTGTATCTACAGGTGCTTCTCACAAAATTAGAACATCATCAAAAAGTTAATTTATTTCAGTTCTTCAATACAAAAAGTGAAACTCATATATAGTCGTGACAAACAGAGTGATCTATTTCAAGTGTTTATTTCTGGTTAATGTTGATAAATATGACTTACAGCCAATGAAAACCCAAAAGTCATTATCTCAGTAAATTAGAATAATTAACAAAAATCACCTGCAAAGGCTTCCTAAGCATTTAAAAAAGTCCCTTAGTCTGTTTCAGTAGGCTCCACAATCATGGGGAAGACTGCTGACTTCACAGATGTCCAGAAGGCAGTCAGTGACACACTCCACAAGGAGGGTAGGCCACAAAAAGTCATTGATAAAGAAGCTGGCTGTTCACAGAGTGCTGTATCCAAGCATTTTAGTGAAAAGTTGAGTGGAAGGAAAAAGTGTGGTAGAAAAAGGTGCACAAGCAACCGGGATAACCGCAGTCTTGAAAGGATTGTTAAGAAAAGGCCATTCAAAAATTTGCGGGAGATTCACAAGGAGTTGACTGCTGCTGGAGTCATTGCTTCTAGAGCCACCACACACAGATATATTCAGGACATGGGCTGCAAGTGTCGCATTCCTTGTGTCAAGCCACTCATGACCAATAGACAACGCCAGAAGCCTCTTACCTGGGCCAAGGAGAAAAAAAAACTGGACTGTTGCTCACTGGTCCAAGGTGTTGTTTTCAGATGAAAGTAAATTTTGCATTATATTTGGAAATCAAGGTCCCAGAGTCTGGAGGAAGAGTGGAAAGGCACACAATCCAAGCTGCTTGAGGTCTAGTGTGAAGTTTCCACAATCAGTGATGGTTTGGGGAGCCATGTCATCTGCTGGTGTAGGTCCACTGTGTTTTATCAAGACCAAAGTCAGCGCTTCCATCTACAAGGACATTTTAGAGCACTTCATGCTTCCCTCTGCTGACAAGCTTTTTGGATATGGAAATGTAATTCTGCACCAGGACTTGGCACCTGTCCACACTGCCAAAAGTACCAATATGCCTGGTTTAAAAACAACAGTATTACTGCTTGATTGGCCAGCAAACTCACCTGACCTTAACTCCATAAAGAATCTATGGGGTATTGTCAAGAGGAAGATGAGAGACACCAGACCCAACAATGTAGATGAGCTGAAGGCTGCTATCAAAGCAACCTGGGCTTCCATAACAACTCATCAGTGCCACAGGTTAATCGCCTCCATGCTACACTGCATTGATGCAGTAATTGATGCAAAAGGAGTCCCAACCAAGTATTGAGTGCATTTACTGAACATACATTTCAGTAGGCCAACATTTCAGATTTTAAAATCATTTTTCAAGCTGGTGTTGTAAAGTATTCTAATTTACTGAGATAATGACTTTCAGGTTTTAATTGGCTGTAAGCCATAATCATTAACAGAAATAAACACTTGAAACAGATCACTCTGTTTGTAATGGATGCTATCTAATATATGAGTTTCACTTTTTGCATTGAAGAACTGAAATAAATTAACTTTTTGATGATACTCTAATTTAGTGAGAAGCACCTGTATCTTCATCAAAATGATTGGGAGTTTTAGCAAATTTTAGAACTTCTCATCTGCTACTTTTGTGCCTCTCAACTGAGACTAGGATCTAGTTCTCAACAACTTGCAATTCAATTTTTATGACAAGTTTTGTTGTCATGTCATAAAAGTCAGTTCTCAGAAGATCCCTTTAGTTTTGCGTAAGACGAGGAGAACCTGCCATGTATAAGCAACATGTTGAACAATGCAGTACCTCTGTCCAGGTGTCACACTTTGTAAAGTAGAGGTAATATTGTCCTTCAAAGTATGTGGATCTACTGAATCACTAATGGATTCTATGAATGTTTAAGCTGCATTTATACTGCAAAATTATCGTAAACAAGTATTGTTAAAAATGCTTGTTTCACGATTATCTTTCCATGTGAACAGGCTGCTAATCACCTGATGAACAAGCAAATCATGTACTGTGTTTAAAGGACTTGTACTGCTGAGAACATGGCAGCTTATGTGCACTGAGCAATCTAGTATAGATCTTAGGGTACAGTTACACTAAGGGACACATCAGCAAGCCCGACAACGATGCGACCTGGTTATGATCGCTGGTGTGTCGCTAAATGGTCGCTAGTAAGCTGTCAAACAGGCAGATCTACACAATGACGCAGCAACGATCCGGCGATTCGTATAACGACCTCAGCGGTACCTTGTCAAACAGCAGCTATTCTGATGATTCCCGCCTGCGTCCATTAGTTCTGCGTCACCAGCGAGGTCGCTCGTCGGCATCAAACACAGCGATGCATGCTGGCCAGCTGGACACTAGCAATCAAAAAATGGCTCAGGACATTCGAGCACGATCAGCGATATCCAGCGCGGGGCCGGTCGCCGCTATGTGTCACACGTAGCGAGATCGCTGTTGCGTCACAAAATCGGTGGCGCAACAGCAATCTCGCTAACGATCTCGCTATATGAGACGGGGCCTTTAGTGTGCATGAATTACCCCCTGACAAAGGTACGCCAAAACGCACGATGGGGTGGGCGCAAATTGGGGACACTACTGTCTAAATCCATTCAGGTATATATAGTTCTGATATTGCATCTAATATTCATTTGTCTGTCACTCTTAATCAGGGCTCCAAGTATGGTACATTACCTCACATGGACCCCTGATTACTTGATCACAATGAATGTACATGTAGTTGCACCTTAATACTTTGTATAGCATTAGCCAAAATGATCTATACAGTTACATCATATTATGATAGATGTGGCTTTTTGGATCTATGCTATTATAATATGCAGGTATCTTTTATTATATATGTCAAACTTACTTGCACTTTAGCAGTTTTTTCTATAATATACCCAGTAATATGATGTATGCCAGTGACTTTTTATAGGTGCGTCATATTGAGATTATTCATAATTTTCCCATGTAACTATATATTTTATGATATCATATATCTGCATTATGTATCAATATCAAGACAATAAATACAAATAGATGTGTATTTTATTTGTTCTCACGTTTTAACTTTGTTTTCCTTCCTGAAATGTTGCAGATTCATTGTAGATATCTTGATTGACTTGTCCTTCAATAGAAAGCACAATTTTGTATCTTGTGATCGTTATCTTGGATTTCTTCTTTTCTTTTTGCTTATCATTTTCTTTGGCCTACCTGTTTAAACAGGCATTCAAATGGCCACCAATCTGTAAAAGTTTACCGATCAGTGGCCTTAGCATGCTGCCCATCTGTCCATGTAAACTGACCATTGTTCCTGAGTACAGAAAGTAAAGGGTAACGACTTTCTCACAAAGGAGTAGTCTCTGTAGTCTGGCCCCTTGACTTTCGCTGGATAACAGGAGGAGAAAACTATTGTGACTACAAAAGTGCACATAGATAGTTAAGACCATATACATATTAGACTAACGTTGGCTGAACCTGTCAATCTAACCTACAGTCTAACCTTCCTATCCCATTTCGATGATGTCAGGGGAGATAAGGATCCGACATGTCTGAATTTTAATTTCCAATCCTTTTATTTCCCGAAGATTTGCCTCTGTGATAGGTGTCTAGTAGGTGCTCTCTCAGAAAGAACATAGGAGTGCTCAGAAAAGCGAGTGCTACTGTGTATGGAATAGTCGGGAGAGACAGATGTCAGCTGAACAATCGTCCAAAGCATTGATCAATCGACAGCTGTGTATTGTGTATGGGGCCCTTTAAACAAAATTTCAGATTGTTGAAATCCTCTAACAATAGGAGCAATGTGAATTTCTTCAAGGATATCTTCTTTGGCAGCTCAGTGTTACCAAAAAAGAGAAAGGAACTAGTATCTACAGTATCTTCAAATATTTTCCTTACTTCCTACAAGAAAAATTTAAAATGTATCATTTCCATGTATCCTCTATGTAATGTTTATTTGTACAGCACCAACATATTGTGAAGTGCCTTACAATTTGGGAGAAATTACGTAAGATCCAAACAAATTAACAAACATTGTAAAAAGGAGAGTGGTCCCTACCCTTACGAGCTTACAGTCTACACTATACCAACCAAAGTGTAGACAGTGAGTGGGAGGAAGAGTTTCCATCTACACAAAAATGTCCTCTTGGCAAGTCTAAATGCAACCCACCCTTTGGCAGGTAGTGCTGGAAGTCTGAACAAGCCTAATAAAGTCAGATAAAGGCTACTTGAATTTTTTTAGATGCTACGGATGTGCATATTATCTGCTTTTTCTTTTCAAAGTCTAAGAATACTTTAACATTCTTACATCTCAATGCCTGACATTTACAGAAAAGTAATACAAGTGGGAGTGACTCGTCATTGTGTACAATGCTGGCGATGTATGAGGAAGCATATATGATTTCTGCCTTGATAACAAGTATCTTGTAAAAAGTGAGAAATACATAGAAGAGAAAAAAGAAGCCTCTTCACTGTAAGATGTTAACAAATGTACTTAACATCAATAGCATGAGTGAACAAAGAATGGAAAAATAGATTAGGCAGTCTGTATGTTCTTTCGCCAAAGGAACGTTTTCCTTAGAGTGGTGTAAATGACCTCAGAGGGAGATAGTCTTTTCGGTTACTTAGATTTTAATATAGCAAAATGACAAATCTGCCGTATTATGATAGGGAGACACCTGCATTTTGGAAGAAAAGCATGAGACACATAATATACTGTAAGTGAAGGAGTAAGTAAACTTTAGAAAACTTTTAATCTATAAAGAGTAGAGAGGAGGGAATCCATTTCTAATTACAAATAAAATTCATAACAAATTTACGCCAGATTTTGGACTTTGACAACACTGAAATTCTTGAGGTTTGATTCACCAAAAATGAGCAAAGTTGCAGCAAGCCATTTTATTGGATTCTTTTGAGAGCCGAGGAAAGGGTTAACTAAAATGGAATGATAAGGTTATTTCTGCACTGTGTTTTCTTTGTCAACGCATTTTAAAGTTCAAAACTTCTTCATCAGGACAAGCCACAGTGGTTTGTACACTGTGGTTTGTCCTGATGAAGATGTTTGGAACTTTGAAACACATTGACAAATAAACCACAATCATAGATACCATTCTCCTCTTATCCTTCCACACCGGCAGCACAGAATTAACCCTATCATTCCATTTCAGTTGTTTTCCAAGCCATGGGTCTGCAGAAGCCTTGAATCATATAATGATTGTGGGTATACAACCATACCTGGTGAGTACCATTGGCCTTGGTCTACCCATTGTTACGCTGATAAAACCCTGTAGTGCTTATTGTTCCAGTTTTTCCACTTTACTTCACATTCCAGAAAATAGTTAAGGAATTTTAAAGAATTATATGCAACTGTCCTAGATTCGCAAGTTATCTGTCCTGCTGTCACAGCTCCTCACACAGTTTTCCGCTTGCTCCCTCTGGTCTTCAGATTTTCTGTTGCTGCCTAGATCTTTAGCTGTCAAGTAGGGTAGAACACATGTCATCTGCTTCAATTCAGTGCATTGTACCCCATGTGACTGTGTGAGACCCAGTGAGCACTGGAATATCCAAAGCCTGGAGGGAGGGAGTAGTGGACTAGGTGAGGATGTACAATGGCAGAATAGGTGATAGGTAGGGCTAGGACTGGTACATATTTTTACCCTGCCCCCCATTTGTCATCCTTTGTGGCCTAAATTGACCTCAGAACATAAATGTATTTTTGGGACAATTGTGCCAAATTGAATCTGTCAGCTGATTTAAATGAATCTGCACAAAATGTATTTCAGGATATTTGCTAATCTCTAAAAGTTTTGATTGGTAGAGGTCCGAGTTCTAAGATTAAAGATGAGATTTTTTTAAATTCGAATTCGCTGATTTAGACAAATTTTTCCCAAAAATTCTATTTGCGGCAAATAAATTTTCATGAATTTGAGTGCTGGAAAGCATAGAATTGTTATGGAGAAGAGGAGAGAGAGAACCCTGCTATCAATAAGATCTTGCACTCTACAGGAGAAAGGGAGAGAAAGAGATAGCGAGAACGGGCTCTACAGGAGAGAGAGGACACCCTGACTATAAGAGCTTACTGGCCCTGCTGGCCATAAGAACTTACACTCTGCAGAAGAATGAGCTGGAGAGTAAATAGCATGAATAGGGTCTTGCCAAACACACTTGATTAATATTAAAACAGGATATGCTAACCCGATAGAGTAAAAATTACTAATTTAAATGGGTGATCAGCTGCTGCAGATTCATGGGTCACCAGACCAATTACAGATTTAGGAAGAAAAATTTGTAGTTTTTTTCGCGCTTCTGAAGATTGAAGAAAATCTGGTGCCAAGAGATGCAGTTGTGCTCAAAAGTTTATATACCCTGGCAGAATTTTTGATTTCTTGCCCTATTTCCAGAGAATATGAATGACTACACCAAAACCTTTTCTCCACTCATGGTTAGTGGTTGATTGAAGCCATTTATTGTCAAACTACTGTGTTTTCTCTTTTTAAATCATAATGACAACCCAAAACATCCAAATGATGACCCTGATCAAAAGTTCACATACCGCATTTCTTAACACTGTGTACTGCCCCCTAACATCAATGACAGCTTTATGTCTTTTGTGGTAGTTGTGGATGTGGTTCTTTATTTTATCAGATGGTAAAGCTGCCCACTCTTCTTGGCAAAAAGCCACCCATTCCTGTAAATTCCTGGGCTGTCTAGCATGAACTGCGTCCTTGAGATCTCCCAAGAGTGGAACAATGAAATTGAAATCAGGAGACTGAGATGGCCACTCCAGAACCTTCACTTTGTTCTGTAGCCAATGACAGGTCGACTTGACCTTGTGTTTTGGATCATTGTTCTGTTGGAACGTCCAAGTACTGTTTCCAGGATGATGTTTGCAAATTTGCCTCCAGTATTTGCTTATATCATGCTGCATTCATCTTTCCTTCAACTTTGACCAAGTTTACTGTGCCTTTGTAGCTCAAATATCCACAAAACATCAGCGATCCACCTTCGTGCTTTACAGTAGGTATGGAGTTCCTTTCATCATAGGCCTTGTTGACCTTTTTTCAAATGTATTGTGTATGGTTTGTGCCAAAAAGTTAAATTTTGGTCTCATCACTCCAAATTATCTTGTTCCAGAAGTTTTGAGGCTTGTCTCTGTGCTATTTTGCATATTGTAGGTGAGATACTTTATGGCATTTGTGCAGTAATGGCTTTCTTCTGGTGACTCGACCATGCAGCTCATTTTTCTTCCTTATTGTGCGTAGCCACACTGCAAGTTTTCAGAGAGTCCAGTATTTCAACTGATGTTGTTTGTGGGTTTTTCTTTTCATCCAAAACAATTTTCCTGGCAGTTGTGGACAAAAATTTTGTTGGTCTACCTTACCGTGGATTTGTTTTTACAGAGTACTTGATTTTCCATTTGTTAATCAGAGTTTAAATGCTGCTAACTGGCATTATCAATTCCTTGGCTATCTTTTTGTATCCTTTTCCTGTTTTATACAATTCAACTACCTTTTCCCGTAGATCTGTTGACAATTCATTTGCTTTCCCCATGATTCACAATCCAGAAACGTCAGTGGCTGTATGAAAGATGCAAGAATCTGGATCCCAGAAACTCACTCAGCTTTGCACAAGCTCTTCAGAGAGGAAGAGGACTAGAACTCTAGTGCCACCTATTGGAAGTAGCAATCATAAAAGTCAATGTCGACCCTTTAACGAGCCTTGTTACATGACTTAGGATAAAAGCCAAGCCAGAATCTCAATTTGCAGACACTGTGCTTTGGGGTACTGCCCCTCGTCAGTGCAAAGTGTGAGATCTGGTTTGGCTGTGAGAGAGAGGCGTCTGACTGATATCCAAGAAGTATCATTTCTCCTTGCGGAGAATGACATGCTAAGCATGTCGAGATGAGGAGACTTAAAGCCGCAATGCTCCTCTGGGAAATATGCTAATTGTGCAAATTGTCTCTTCAGAGAGGAAGAGGACTAGAACTCTAGGGACACCTATTGGAAGTAGCAATCCTAAAAGTCAATGTCAAGCATTTAATGAGCCTTGTTACATGACTTAGGATAAAAGCCAGCTTTTATGCACACACACACTGATTACAAGCAAACACATCACATGTAAGGATGTTGTTACGGCGGCAGAACACGCTAAAAAAAAATAAATAAACGTGTTCGCCGCCCGGGGTCCACCGTGCGGCATGTGTAATAACCGCTGCTAAAATAGGCAGAGCACACGGACGGGAATGTGCACAGGGAAGAAGTGTACCTGGTGCACACAAGCAGACTCTGTTAGAACTCACAGAGCTGTACCCAAAAAACACAAATACAAAAACGCTGAGTCTGTATTAACTTCACAGACACTCAGCGGCACACGTACGGTAGCCAAAGCCGGAGTAGTTAAGAACGGCACTACAACCGAATGGACTTACCGTAGATAGGCGTGTGCACGGCGTCGCAACTGTGAACGCCAAGAGCAGGCTGCAGCGCAATATAGCAGGCGCAAAGCAGGACGCTGGCTGCTGCAATAGAGGATGCTTGAGCGTGCTGGCGCTAGCGCAATACTGGCTGACCCAATCACTCACACAAACGTAATATCAGAGGGAAGGGGTTTCATAATAAGTCATCCACCAGACCAAGCATCCATCACCAAACACACAGCAGCAAGTATAGAAAATACTAGCGCATGGCATAGCGGCCATGCGCACTTTTTATAGCGTACGGGACCTGCCGGAAATCTTCAGAGCCCCGAGCATAACCAATCAAATCAGGAGCAGGACCTGAGCACCTGACTCCTGAACTCCAGTGAGAGCTCGTCCCGTGCTCGTGCTCAGAAGCAGGGAAAAAGGTCTTAGCCTCTGGAGACAAATGTGAGAATCTGGGTTGCTGCATATGCATAGAATGACCCAGATTCCTAACAGATGTTACCTTTAGTAGCCAGTCAAATCCATTTGTGTCAACTTCTGTGCATGTTATCAGGCCAAAATCACCAGGGTATGTAAATTTTTGATCAGGGTGTTATCATTCATATTCTCTGAAAAAAGACCAAGAAAATAAAAATTCTGCTGGGGTATGTAAACTTTTGACAACTGTATTATTAATGCGTTTTTTTATTCTACGCATTTCGAAGTACAGTGGGCAAAAAAAAGTATTTAGTCAGCCACCAATTGTTCAAGTTCTCCTACTTAAAAAGATGAGAGAGGCCTGTAATTGACATCATAGGTAGACCACAACTACAAGAGTTAAAATGAGAAAGCAAATCCAGAAAATGACCTTGTGATTTTCTGAACTTGTTATCAGTATAAAAGACACCTGTCCACAACATCAAACAGTCACACTCCAAACTCCACTACGGTGAAGACCAAAGAGGTGTCGAAGGATACCAGAAACAAAATTGTAGCCCTGCACCAGGCTGGGAAGCCTGAATCTGCAATAGGCAAGCAGCTTAGTGTGATGAAATCAACTGGGGAGCAATAATAAGAAAATGGCAGACATACAAGACCACTGATAATCTCCCTCGATCTGGGGCTCCAAGCAAGATCTCACCCCGTGGGGTCAAAATGATCACAAGAACAGTGAGCAAAAATCCCAGAACCACACGGGGGACCTAGTGAATGATCTGCATAGAGCTGGGACTACCGTAACAAAGGCTACCATCAGTAATACACTACGCCGCCAGGGACTCAGATCCTGCAGTGCCAGACGTGCCCCCCTTCTTAAGCCAGTACATGTCTGGGCCCGTCAGAAGAGTATTGGGAGAATGTCTGATGAAACCAAAATAGCACTGTTTGGTAGAAACAAAACTCGTCGTGTTTGGAGGAGACAGAATGCTGAGTTGCATCCAAAGAACACCATACCTACTGTGAAGCATGGGGGTGGCAACATCATGCTTTGGGGCTGTTTCTCTGCAAAGGGACCAGGACAACTGATCTGTGTACATGAAAGAATGAATGGGACCATTTATCATGAGATTTTGAGTGCAAACCTCCTTCCATCAGCAGGGCCATTGAAGATGAAACGTGGCTGGTTCTTTCAGCATGATAATGATCCCAAGCACACCACCAGGGCAACAAAGGAGTGGCTTTGTAAGAAGCATATGAAGGCCTGGAGTGGCCTATCCCGTCTCCAGATCTCCTGATCTCAACCCCATAAAAAACCTTTGGAGGGATTTGAAAGTCTGTGTTGCCCAGAGACAGGCCCAAAACATCACTGCTCTAGAGGATATCTGCATGGAGGAATGGCCCAAAATACCACCAACAGTGTGTGCCAACCTTGTGAAGGTTTACAAAAACATTTGACCTCTGCCAACAAAGGATATATAGCAAAATATTTAGATGAACTTTTGTTAATGACCAAATACTTTTTTTCCACCATAATTTGAAAAATAAATCTTACCAAATCAGACAAGGTGATTTTCTGGATTTGTTTTCTCATTTTGACTCTCATAGCTGTGGTCTACCTATGATGTAAATTACAGGCCTCTCTCATCTTTTTAAGTGGGAGAACTTGCACAATTGGTGGCTGACTTTTTTTCCCCGCTGTATATCACACTTCTTCAGGAAGTAACCACAATTTTTTATTCCTAATTCTGCAGAAGATTAAAAGCTTACATTATACAAAACCCATAAAGAGGACCTTGCTGACCATAGGAGCTTACACACTGCAGGAAAGGGAGAACTTTGCTGACAAAAAGAATTTGCACTATACTCTGCAGAAGAGAGAATGGACTTGACTGGTCCTAAGAGCTTACACTCTTCATTAGCGAGAGGACCCCCCTTACCATAAGAGCCTACACTCTATAGGAGAGAGAGACTTCCCCAGTAACTCTGGAGATGAAAAACAACGCTATCATACAAACTGTGCTCCCTTGTGAACTGCTGATAATCTGTATAATATCATAGCTGCGGAGCATTATGAGGAAGACCATGTGACAACGCAAAATGATATTAGCCCACACTTTGATGCTTCTAAGCTTCTACATTGTGAGAAATGGTGTCAGGCAAATCGAATCTCAAAATGTTCGAATTTACGAGAAACCCCAATTTTCATAAAATTTTACTCAAATATTGCATTCCAGAAACACTCATTTTTCGAAAAATCGTGATTTATTTTGCTTTAATCTAAATAGACCAATATACCAAGCAGATTAATAGTTGAATATATGTTTATATCAGGTTAAGTATTCATCCTGATACAAAGTTACAAATTGCCTTTATAGTCATAGAGATAAATGATAAAATTCTACCTTCCTTCAACCTAGGGAGCTTAGGAGCTGACAGCATATAAATTTGTGCAGTAAAATAAAAAGAAAACAGCATGTGATAAGCACTGAATCTCCCCATAGTGGCAGCTTCAAGTTGACAAATGTTATCATTTTGCTATGAAATAATAATATAGGCAAATTAAAATGAAGTGCAAATAAAAGGTACAATATTACACAAAAGGACATCATACTTGTTTCATAGGGTTGCATGAGGTTTCCATTAATTTTTAAACATGTTCACTTAGAATGATTATCAAATTTGTCGTACTATGTCATGAGCGGCAATTAAAAAAGAGCCATAACTGAAAGGATAGTAGAGAGGTGTCTTCGATCATTATCTAATAAGTACATTATTAGTGCCTGTAATGTGCAGCAACAGTTATTGTATCCCCAGTGACATTGCACATAGACTTTTACACTGCAAGAAAGAAAGCAATGAAAGCAAAAATCTCGGAGATTAGTTTTGGTGCTTAGACACGAGATTAATATATATTTCTTCCAGAACTGGAAAGGTAATCTTGTTTTCCTTCATGTAAATAAATAACCTAAAGGTTTTAGGAGAAGCAGTGTGAATACACAGCATTATGAAATGTTCAGCCAAGGCATATGCTCCATTTGTAAATGTCAGTGATACATCTTGTAGTGTAACACCTTGCACCGATGATCGCAGTCTATATTTTATTCAATATTGTAATACTTTAATTTAAGGAGCACAAAGCAGAGCTCAGATTTCAACTTTTACAGCTCAGTTTGAGCAGATGTATGCACTAAAAATAAAAATGTCACTTCAATGCAATCTTTTTGCAAAAATCTAGTAGTGCCGATCTGTCTGTATACATGAGCGCCGGTAGGAGTTCGCCTTAGCATATTAGTGCCCCATTGCGAAATGCATGCTGTATGTCTGGATCTAACGAGAAATAATTATTGCTAAAAAGTGACAAAAAGCTCACAACAGGCTTTGTCCTTGGCAATAAATGTTGTAGATAGTATGGATTGCGGTTGTGGCACAACTCCTGTGCAGTAATGCAATGACCAAGCGAATTGTGCTGCTGCCAAGAATCATTTCTTGCAATAGTAGAAATGAACTTACTGATAAATTTGCTACACTGATAGTCAAGAAGATATCCCATATTGATGGTGTGAAATGGCTCTGCTGGTTAAGAAGATTTTCCATGGCGATGATGGTGTGGAATGATGCTGCTGGTCAAGAAGATATCCAATGGCGATGATGGTGTCGAATAGCGCTGCTGCTCAAGAAGATATCCAATGGTGATGATGTTGTTGAATAGCGCTGCTGGTCAAGAAGATATCCAATAGCGATGATGTCGATTGGCACTGCTGGTCAAGAAGATATCCAATGGCGGTGATGGTGTCGAATAGCGTTGCTGATCAAGATGATATCCAATGGTGATGGTGTCAAATGGCTGCTGGTCAAGAAGATATCCAATGGCGATGATGGTAATAAGAAGGATTTTCTTTCACTTTTTTAAATCTGGCTTTGACCCGGGCAATAAACGTTGTAGATAGTATGGCTTAGGGTTGTGGCACAACTCCTGTGCAGTAATGAAATGACCAAACAACTTGTGCTGCTGCCAAGAATAATTTCTTGCAATAGTAGAAAGGGACATACCGATAAATCTACTGCGATGCTGGTCAAGAAGATATCCCATGGTGATGGTGTGGAATGGCGCTGTTGGTCAAGAAGATAGCCCATGGTGATGATGGTGTTGAATAGTGCTGCTGCTCAAGAAGATATCCAATGGCGATGATGTTGTCGAATAGTGCTGCTGGTCAAGAAGATGTCCAATGGCAAAGGTGTCGAATAGCATTGCCGGTCAAGAAAACATCCAATTGCGATGATGGTGTCGAATAGCGATGTTGGTCAAGAAGATGTCGAATAGCGATGATGGTGTTGAATAGCACTGCTGGTCAAGAAGATATCCAATGGCGATAATGGTGTCGAATAACACTGCTGGTCAAAAAGATATCCAATGGTGATGGTGTCGAATGGCGCTGCTGGTCAAGAAGATATACAATGACAATGATGGTGTTTAATGGCGCTGCTGGTTAACAAGATATCCAATGGCGATGATGGTGTTTAATGGCGCTGTTGTTCAAGAATATATCCAATGGCGATGATGGTGTTTAATAGCGCTGCTGGTCAAGAAGATATTTAATGGTGATAAAAAGGTTTTTCTTTCACTTTTTTAAAATCTCCTTAACACACCCATTTTATGGCCTCAATATCCTAATATCTTTTTACCCCCACTCGTTTTTTCTCAAAATTAATAACAATGCTTTCCCTTCATAATTATTTTTTCTCCTCTTTCTCCTTACTTTTTTGAATCCAACCATTGTACATTGAAAACTGTCTGCACACCTCCTGGGGGAGTGTTTATGCCACTTGGCTCCAATTTTTGGATTATTTAAACCCCAGCATCTTTGTGTCCTCATTGTGGTTTTCCTGATGAAGTAGTTTTTTAAATGCTGAAATACGTAGATGAATTAACTGATCATTGTTCAACACCTTCATCGCTATTGGATATCTTCATCATTGCCTTACTGACTCCTTGCCTCTGCTGCCAATTTTAATTTGTACATTTGCATTTTTTCCTTCCTTTCTTCTAAGGGGCATAACTTTTATTTTTTTCCTTGACTTAGCCATGTGAGGGCTTATTTTTTCTGTGGGAGAAGTTGCATTTTTTTAATGACACTGTGATGTTCGTCCGCGGACCTGGGCTGCAGTAGGGACAGCACCCCGAGAAACCCCGAGACCCTTAACCCCTATACAGGGATTTGGAATTGTAGCAAAGCCCAGGGGTGGCTGTCAAGAAGCAGTGCGCCAGAGCAGGACGGTCGCCAATAGGGAAGATGGCAGGGAGCCAAAAACGTAGTCAGAAACTGGGTGAACAGCGGAGGTACAGAAACGGCAGGCAGTGGCAGAGTCGAGAGTCCAGGCCAAGGTCACAAAACGGGAGGGCGGTAAAGGTACAAAAACGGCAGGCAGTAGCAGAGTCGAATATCCAGGCCAAGGTCACAAACCGGGAGAATAGCAGAGGTACAAAAATTGTCAGGCAGTAGAGGGGTCAGAAATCTAGGCTGAGGTCAGAGTCAAACAATAGCAAATCACACAGTAGCACATAGGGGAACCAAGAATATATCCGGCGGCTTGCAAGACCAGCCCCAAGGTATTTGAGGGATCAGGTCATCCCTCACAGGCTCCCGGACTGATGATGTCATCAGGACCGCCCCCAGGACCAGGCCAGATGGTGATGCACCAACCCCTCCATGACCGACAGAGGAGCGGAGCCTGCGTCCATCAGATGCCTGCGCAGGAGCCTCTTCTCTGTTGCCGCCATCACTCGGGGGCGAACCACGGCGCCTCCCAGTGGCCGAGGCAGGAACAGCAGGCCCCGAGTCTGACGGTGATGTGACAGTCTGGCACCTCCTAGTGGCCGAGGCAGGGACAGCAGGCCCCGAATCTGACGGCGACGTGACAGTCCGGCGCCTCCTAGTGGCCGAGGCCGGGACAGCAGGCCCCAAGTCTGACGGCAACGTGACAGTCCGGCGCCTCCTAGTGGCTGAGGCCAGGACAGCAGGCCCCGAGTCTGACGGCAACGTGACAGACACCATTTATTTTATCAATGTACTTAAAAACTCGAAAAGTTCCCGTGGGCTGAAATTGTAAAAAAAAAAACAATCTTGCTGTTTATTTTCCTTTTTTTTTACGGTGCTCATTGTGCCAATTGGTTCATTTCAGAGAATGAGTGGGATTTAAATGGTTAACAGCAGCAATTGGAGCCAGCATTTACCACCTCTGGAGAGAGCTTGGCTCCTGATTCCCTCCACACTTGTTGACCCCAGCGCTGATATACATGTATGACATTTTACGCGAAGAGCATTGAATGCCAGTGTCTGGCTAAAATATTTACATACAGTATATCTGGAAATATAGGAAACTTTTCATATGTATAAAAGTAGTAGAGGTTCACACGGTGGCTTTAACTGGTTGCTTATATTCTTTAAGGCAGGTTTCCCCAACTCCAGTCTTCAAGGCCCACCAACAGATCATGTTTTCAGGATTTCCTTTGTATTGCACAGGTGATGCAATTATCAGCTAAGCAATACTAAGGAAATCCTGAAAACATGATCTGTTGGTGGGCCTTGAAGACTGGAGTTGGGGAACCCTGCTTTAAGGAATGCACTTCTTCACTGCCTCCTGCTTGCCAAGGGTGATGCACTCCTGAAGACTGACATTTCAGACCAGCAACATGGTTGCACCTTTGGTCTGAACTGTGTTCTACATGAGGCAGCTTCATTATTGGAAAAGCGTAAGAACACAGAAGCGAACTTCAAAGCAATTCTCCCACACTCAATAGCAACGAGCCTATAAGTGCTGCGCTCCTTACCATGGAAACTGGCCACGTCTAATAGGCTGCAGAGGTGGCCGGTAACCTGAACATAAGCCATAAGCTATAGAATTAAAAATCCCTCTGTTCTTGAGAATGGGGAGGATTTTTTTATAAGGGGCAAATTGCAAATTTGCTTGTTTTTACAAGCACTCTACAAATGTGTAATTTAACAGTATGAGAAAATCTCATTAGTGCAGATAAAACTAAAAGTATTACACGCTTGTCAGAAGAGGACATTCCATAAGTGCCGTAAGTGCAGTGGAGCATGTGCCTAGAATATAATGAGCGGGCAGTGTCAGATTAAAAGTTGAATTAATTTTCATCCAGCAACTATTGCATGTGTATACATCATTTCTATCACCTTTACAGCCTCAATAATAGCACAGTAATATTAATAAAAAATAAATAATTGTGTTGATTTATAAAGTATTAGGCTAAGTGCACACGTACCGGAACTCTCGCGGAAATTACCGCGAGAATTCCGGAATTCCAGTCAGTGGGAAAATCGCATTTTAAATTCCCGCGATTTTCCCGCGGAAAAACTAGCATTTTGCAAGCGTAATTAGCTTGCAAAATGCTAGCGTTTTCCAAGCGATCTGTAGCATCGCTTGGAGAACTGATTGACAGGTTGGTCACACTCATCCAACATAGTGTTTGACAAGTGTGACCAACTTTTTACTACTGAGGCTGCCTATGCGGCATCAGTAGTAAAAGATAAAATGTAAAAAAAAAAATAAAAAACGGTGTTATTCTCACCCTCCGACGTCCCGCGCATCCGTTCCCAGTAATCCTTTGCGAAAATGCCCGCGATGGCGTCAGTTCTCGCGGGATCGCGACGTCTCGCGGTAATTCGCGATGACGTTGCGCGAATGACCGCGAGACTTCGCGATCCCGCGAGAAGGGACGTCATCGCAAGCATTTTCGCAAAGGACTACTGGGAACGAGAGCGTGAAGAGAAGCGGGAAGGCTGCGCGGGACGTCGGAGGGTGAGAATAACAATATTTTTTATTTTAAATTCTATTTTTTACAGGGATATGGTACCCAAAGCCCGGAGGACAGTCTCCTCTCCTCCGGACCATGGGTACCATCCGCAATTGTTCTGCTTACTTTCCGCATGGTGTGCACAGCCAAATGCGGGAAATAAGCGGAACAATGCATTCCTATGGGTGCGGGATCGCCGCGATTCCGCAAATTAATGAGCATGCTGCGGTTTTTACCGCGAAGCGATTCCGCCGCGGTAAAAAACGCAGCATTAGCACAGCATTGCGGAATCCCATAGGAATGCATGGGATGCTTATTTTTCGCATTTTCGCGGCAAAATCGCGCGGTTAAAACCGCCGCGGAAACGCGAAAAAAACGCCATGTGTGAACTCAGCCTTACGGTATTTTACTACTACGAATAAAGGTAACGGTGAAGGTAATGGTGAATTTCCATCATATCTCTGGATGGACCACACATTTGTCTGACTCCCTGACTGCTTAGTAAGGTGTAGTGATGAGGGCGTATGCTTGGTACTTGAGATTTCCGAGCATGCTCAGGTGATTTTGGGCGTGCTTCAAGATTTAGTTTGTGCAGCTGCATGATTTGCCGCACTAGATAGCCTGAATAAATGTGGGGATTGCCTGCATGTTAGGAACTCCCCACATGTATTCAGTCTGTCTAGCAGCCGCATATCATGCACCTGTGGCAACTCAAACTAAATCTCCGAGCACACCCAAAATACTCCTAGAACACCCGAGCATACTTAGGAATCTTGAGTACTGGGCATACTCGCTCATCACTGGTAAGGTGCATTTTTTAGGACTTTCTCTTCCACTATGTGGTTAAATATCTCTTAACCTGAATATTCGTATTGGTCCCCAAGGGAATGGATGCCCTTAGAGACAGGCGCAATGCTATAAGAATGTTATAGTGCTATACGCTACACAGAACTCACTGGTGAAGGAGGAATTGGCTACAATTCTTCCTTATTTTCCATATTTTCTATTTAGATATTTCAGCGTGCAAGATGCTTATCAGTTATGTAAATGGGAAAATAAAGATTCTAGCTAGCATCAGAGTCTTCTGACTTGTCAAGATTTATGCTGTATATTGAGAAAAGATAATATACTTTAGAGCATACTTTTTTCATTTTGCAATACCTTTCATAAAGGGAACCTGACAGTTGATTCATGCTGCCCGATCCACAGACATTGGCTATGCAACTCAGCCAGGAATGTTGGACTCTGAAACACTGTTACTTTTCAGAGAAAAACATACTTTAACCCAGTGATTTTTTGGTTTTTCGTTTTTTCCTCCTCTTCTTCATAGAATCATAGAATCGTAGTGTTGGAAGGGACCTCCTGAGCCATCTGGTCCAACCCCTTGCTCAGAGCAGGATTCGCTAAATCATCCCAGACAGATGTCTGTCCAGCCTCTGTTTGAAGACTTCCATTGAAGGAGAACTCACCACTTCTCTTGGCAGCCTGTTCCACTCATTGATCACTCTGTCAAAAAGTTTTTTCTAATATCTAATCTGTGTCTCCTCCCATTCAGTTTCATCCAATTGCTTCTAGTCTTTCCTTGTGCAAATGAGAATAAAGATTATCCTTCTACAGTGTGACAGCCCTCTAGATATTTGTAGACAGCTATTAAGTCTCCTCTCAGTCTCCTCTTTTGCAAGCTAAACATTCCCAAATCATGCAACCTTTCCTCATAAGACAGTGTTTGCAGACCAGTCACCATTCTGGTCGCTCTTTTTTGAACTTGCTCCAGTTTGTTGATGTCTTTTTTAAAATGTGGCACCCAAAACTGGACACAGTATTCCAGATGAGGCCTGACCAAAGAGGAGTAGAGGGCAATAATGACTTCACGTGATCTAGACTGTATGCTTCTGTTAATACATCCTAGAATTGCATTTGCCTTTTTTGCTGCTGCATCACACTGTTGACTCATATTCAGTCTGTGATCTATTAGTATACCCAAGTCTTTTTCACATGTGCTGTTGCTTAGCCCTATTCCTCCCATTCTGTATATGCTTTTTTCATTTTTATTGCCCAGATGTAGTACTTTGCATTTTTCCCTGTTAAAAACCATTCTGTTAGTTGCTGCCCACTGCTCCAGTTTATTTATATCTCTTTGAATCCTCTCTCTCTCTTCTCTAGTATTAGCTATCCCTCCTAGCTTTGTGTCATCAGCAAATTTAATCAGTTTACCCTGAATTCCTTCATCTAAATCGTTCATAAAGATGTTGAACAATAAAGGGCCCAGGACAGAGCCCTGTGGTACCCCACCTGAGACATTCTTCCAACTGGATGTGGTGCCATTTACGACCACTCTTTGGGTCCGATCACTAAGCCAGTTATGAATCCACCTAACAGTTGCCTTGTCCATTCCATACCTAGTCATTTTTTCAATAAGGATTGTGTGAGATACTTTGTCAAATGCTTTGCTGATGTCAAGATATACTATATCTACAGCATTTCCCTGATCCACCCAATCAGTGATTCCGTCATAGAAGGAAATTAAGTTAGTCTGACATGACTTATTAGTTACAAACCCATGCTGACTCTGTTTAATCACTTCATTCTTCCAAGAGCCATAACTTTTTTTTATTTTACAGTCAAATAGCTATATGAAGGCTTGTTTTTTGTGGTACGAGTTGTACTTTTGAATGGTACTATTCATTCTGCCACGTCATGTACTGAAAAACTGGCAAAAAAATTCTGAGTACAATGAAATTGCAAACAAAAGTGCAATTCCACAATTTTTATTTACCATGTTCAATATCTGGTAACACTAACATGACTCCCTAGACCAGTGCGAGTACGCAAATACCGAACATGTATAGTGTATTTTTTTATTATTTAAATAATAAATTTAAGAATTTTCCATTTGTCACCATTTTCCGAGAGCTATAATGTTCTAATTTTTCAGGATCTGGCACTGTGTGAGGGCTTATTTTTGTGCCCTGAGCTGACGTTTTTATTGATACTGTTTTGAAGTACCGTATATACTCGTGTATAAGCCAACCCGTGTATAAGCCGACTCCCCTAAATTTGCCACAAAAAATTGGGAAGACTTTTTGACTTGCGTATAAGCCTAGAGTGGAAAATGCAGCAGCTACTGGTAAGTTTCAAAAATAAAAATAGATACCAATAAAAGTAAAATTAATTGAGACATCAGTAGGCTAAATGTTTTTGAATATCCATATTGAATCAGGAGCCCCATATCATGCTCCATACAGTTCATGATGGCCCCATAAGATGCTCCACACAAAATATGCCACATATAATGCTGCACAAAGATTAATAATGCCCCATAAAGGTTATGGCCCATAAGATATTCCATAGATTATGCCCCCATAAAATGCTCCATAGATTATGCCCCATAAGATGCTCCATAGATTATGCCCCCATAGGATGCTCCATAGATTATGCCCCCATAAAATGCTCCATAGATTATGCCCCCATAAAATGCTCCATAGATTACGCCCCCATAAGATGCTCCATAGATTACGCCCCCATAAGATGCTCCATAGATTATGCCCCATAAGATGCTCCATAGATTATGCCCCCATAAGATGCTCCATAGATTACGCCCCATATGCTGCTCCATAATTATGCCCCCATATGCTGCTCCATAGTTTATGCCCCATATGCTGCTCCATAGATTATGCCCCCCTATGCTGCTCCATAGATTATGCCCCATATGCTGCTACATAATTATGCCCCCATATGCTGCTCCATAGATTATGCCCCCATATGCTGCTCCATAGAGTACGCCCCATATGCTGCTCCATAATTATGCCCCCATATGCTGCTCCATAATTAAGCCCCCTTATGCTGCTCCATAGATTACGCCCCATATGCTGCTCCATAATTATGCCCTCATATGCTGCTCCATAGTTTATGCTCCCATATGCTGCTCCATAGAATATGCCCCTATATGCTGCTCCATATATTATGCCCCAATATGCTGTTGCTGCAAATAAAAAAAGAAATGACATACTCACCTTTCTTCGCTGGGGGCCTGGTGCCGGTGTCCTGAGCAGGCGGTAACAGGTTCTGATATCACCGCTGGCTCAGGACCCCAGCACTGGCTTTATTTACCGATCCCCACTACATGGCTGCACATTGCTCTGTCTGCTGGGTCCCTCTGTCAGTGACATTCAGGCAGAGGGCGTGGCGCGCACTAACTACGTCACTGTGCCCTCTGACCTGAACATCACAGACAGAGGACATGGAGGAGAGGACAGAGCAGCGCGCAGCGATGGCCTGGGGACAGGTGAATATATCTTATACTTACCCCCTCCTGGCGCCATCTCTGCAGCCCCCCTGCTTCTCCCGGTCTCAGGCGCCTTCCTTCAGTGGTCACGTGGTACCGCTCATTAAAGTAATAAATATGCACATATTCATGACTTTAATGAGTGGTACCACGTGACCGGTGAAGGAAGGAGCCTGAGACAGAGAGAAGCAGGGGGGCTGCAGAGATGGCACCAAGAGGGGGTAAGTACGACCTGACACCCCCGCTCCTCCTCCCTCGCCGACCCCCTGGTATATGACTCGTGTATAAGAAGAGAGGGGGACTTTCAACCCCAAGATGGGCTGAAAATCTCAGCGTATACGTGAGTATATATGGTAGATTCATTGTTTTGATCGCCTTATTGCAATGTTGCGGTGACCAAAAACAGTAATATGATTTTTTTCATTATGCTGTTTATCGATTAGATTAATTTATTTTATATTTTGATAGATCTTACGTTTCTCAACACATCTATACCCAATGTGTGTGTCTTTTTAATTGTTAATTTTTAGTGAGGCAAAAGGGGGTGATTTGAACTTTTGTGCTATTTTTTATTTTTTTTATTTTTTAACATTCTTTACAACTATTCTTTTTAATCTTTACTGTATTTAATAGTCTCCCTTTGGAGACTTGAAACTGCGATCGTCTGATGGCCTGTGCTACACATAGCAGAGCTTCAGCCTGCTTATTATATAGTAAATATCGGGATCTCCTACGAATGTCGGGCACGGCGGTCTTCAGCACATCACCGGCTGTCATGACGACCCATAGGGATCAATAATGTGCTTCCTGTCTGTGAGTAATAAATGCTGTTGTCTGTGACTGACAGCGGCATTTAATTGATTTACCTGGTTAGCAGCCATCAAGTGCGGGGAAAGTCGCATGCTTACAGGCAGGGACAAGGCTGATGACGTACATGTACCCCGCTGCTCTTTCAATCTAGGGCATCAAGGAGGTGCCACCAGGGACTTCACTATCCAACTAGTCTCCCGAGTGGCTCAGTCCTGGTTGCTTTTGTTTTTCTTTGAACACATCACAGCGTTTCAGAGTCAAACATTCCTGGATGAGTTTTTACTGCCCACTACCTGATATATGATGCACGTGGATTGGGTAGAATGTATCAGATGTCAGGTTCTCTTTAAGGATGGATTGACAGAGTAGATAGTTACAGAAATTTGTGTAAGGCCGGAGTCACACTAGCGAGAAATACGGATGAGTGCTGTGCGAGAAAAAAATCGCATAGCACTCAAACCAATGTTAATCTATGGGGCAGCTCCCATCATCAGTTTTTTTTTGCCCGTATTTTACATGTGAAGAAAATCGCAGCATGCACCATATTACGCCCCAGACTCACCAATGCAAGTCTATGGGTGCGAGAAAAAAACGGATTACACACGGACCATACGTGTGATTTGCGAGAAATACACACCAGTGTCCTTTAGAAAAGCTGGCGATTCAGTGCGCTATACTGTAAAATCACACTGACAGGTTAATAAAGGATAGATAGAATACATGTAAACACATAGTATAGCATAGTATAGCTATATAAATATACCTATTCACATAGTATAGGTGTATATATATATATATATATACTGCTCAAAGAATTAAAGGGAACACAAACAGCCTGTTGCAAATGGAATAGTGTTCCCTTTATGTGTTCCCAAAAAATAAAGGGAACACTTAAACAACAGAATTTAACTCCAAGTAAATCAAACTTCTGTGAAATCAATCTGTCCACTTAGGAAGCAACACTGATTGACAATCAATTTCACATGCTGTTGTGCATATGGAATAGACAACAGATGGAAATTATTGGCAATTATCAAGACACCCTCAATAAAGGAGTGGTTCTGCAGGTGGGGACCCTAGACCACATCTCATTACCAATGCTTTCTGGTTGATGTTTTGGTCACTTTTGAATGTTTGTTGTGCTTTCACACTAGTGGTAGCATGAGACAGACTCTACAACCCACACAAGTGGCTCAGGTAGTGCAGCTCATCCAGGATGGCACATCAATGTGAGCTGTGGCAAGAAGGTTTGCTGTGTCTGTCAGCGTAGTGTCCAGAGGCTAGAGGCGCTACCAGGAGACAGGCCAGTACACCAGAAGATGTGGAGGGGGCTGTAGGAGGGCAACAACCCAGCAACAGGACCGCTACCTCCGCCTTTGTGCAAGGAGGAACAGGAGGAGCACTGCCAGAGCCCTGCAAAATGACTTCCAGCAAGCCACAAATGTGCATGTGTCTGCACAAACGGTTAGAAACTGACTCCATGAGGATGGTATGAGGGACCGACGTCCACAGATGGGGGTTGTGCTCACAGTCCAACACCGTGCAGGATGCTTGGCATTTGCCACAGAACACCAGGATTGTCAAATTTGCCACTGGCGCCCTGTGCAATTCACATATGAAAGCAGGTTCACACTGAGCACAAGTGATAGACGTGACAGAGTCGGGAGATGCCGTGGAGAGCTATCTGATCTGCTGCATGCAATATCCTTCAGCATGACCGGTTTGGCAGTGGGTCAGTAATGGTGTGGAGTGGCATTTCTTTGTAGGGCAGCACAGCCCTCCATGTGCTTGCCAGAGGTAGTCTGATTGCCATTAGGTACCAAGATGAGATCCTCAGACCATATGCTGGTGCGATTGTCCCTGGGTTTCTCCTAATGCAGGACAATGCCAGACCTCATCTGGCTGGAGTGTGTCAGCAGTTCCTGCAAGATGAAGGCATTGAAGCTATGGACTGGCCCACCCATTCCCCAGACCTGAATCCAATTGAGCACATCTGGGACATCATGTCTCGCTCCATCCACCAACGTCACGTTGCACTACAGACTGTCCAGGAGTTGGTGGATGCCACCGCCTCATCAGGAGCATGCCCAGACATTGTACAGTAGGGAGGTCATACAGGCACGTGGAGGCCACACACAATACTGGGCATCTTTTCCTTGTCGTGAGGCATTTCCACTGATGTTGGATCAGCCTGTAATTTGATTTTCCACTTTGATTTTTGAGTATCATTCCAAATCCAGACCTCCATGGGATATTCATTTTGATTTGCATTGATAATTGTTTTATTGTTCTGAACACATTCCACTATGCAATGAATAAAAATTGGCAGCTGGAATATTTCATTCAGAGATGTCTAGGATGTGGTATTTTAGTGTTCCCTTTATTTTTTTGAGCAGTGTATATACATATATATGTCATTATATACCTGTTAATTTAACACCTACATGTCCCAAATTTTACACACATACACTAATCCAATTATTAGTCAAATATATATAAAATTAAATGAAATGAAATGGTTTTCCGTAAATAAACCATGTATCATTTCATGTCGGGTTCAGTGATGATTTTACAGAAGTCGGCAAATGAATTTTAACCGATTCTACTATATATATCTCTCTGAAATATATATATATATATATATATATGTGTGTCAGTGTCCAGCTGCAGCAATGAGACTCATGAGTCTTTCCCACCTGGTAGTCAAGTACCTGCACGGACTGGATTAGGAGTAAATCCTTCAATAGGAGAACAAAGAGGAAATCCAGCAAGAACTCAGCAAACCAGGGTTGGAGTAAAATGATGCTTTTCTTTATTTCTTCAACAAGGTTAAAAAGACGACCCACAAAGATCAGGAACCAGAGTGCATGGCAGAAATAAACGCAAATGGGACTACACGTTTCGGCGACCTAACCTCCTAAGGTTTGGACCGTGAAGAAGGCGGGTTAGGTCGCCGAAACGCGTAGTCCCATTTGCGTTTATTTCTGCCATGCACTCTGGTTCCTGATCCTTGTGGGTCGTCTTTTTAACCTTGTTGAAGAAATAAAGAAAAGCATCATTTTACTCCAACCCTGGTTTGCCGAGTTCTTGCTGGATTTCCTCTTTGTTCTTATATATATATATATATATATATATATATATATATATATTATGTGTGTATTGTATGTGTACATATCTATTCTTTCTTTTCAATTTATCCTATCATTGGGCTCCATTATATGTCCATTTTGCAAGCCGGGGAGAAAATCTCGCCATACGGATGACATACGGATGTCACACGTATGCTTAGATGTGAGAAAATCGCATTGCACACGGATGAAATACGGATCACTGTTCATGAAACATTTGTGCGATTCTCGTCCTTGAAAAATGGACCGATTTTTTATACGTTGTGTGTGACTCCAGCCTAACAGAAAATCTGTTCCTTTCCTCTGATTGTTTTGGTGGAAAGCTCATGGTTTTCTTCAAGTTCCATTCAGATGAATGAGACGGTCACAGAAATATCTGCAACAAAATCTGTTTTGTGGGAATCCACTCCTTCTACATAAATCAGGCCAACAATAGGAGTAGGGGGGATGGAAATCAACGACTACTTTGTGCTCATTTTTTAATCAGAAAAGTTGTCAAATTTACCGCTATTGGTACTCCAAATGAAAGCTAAGTTGTCCTTTGGTTTTAACTTTACGTTGACGCTCGATGATCTCCGCATGTGCAGCAAAGGATCCATTTCAACTGAGAATTTTGGAGCCCCAGTTTTTGGAATCACAATGGTGGATTCCCAAACATTCAGCACTTTATCACCTGCGCTTCGGATAGGCAATAGCTTTCTAAGATGGGATTAACCATTAAACAAAATCAAGCGGAATCTGGACCTAAAAGACTTGTGGAATTTTCAGATCTGAATGCAGTTGTTCTCCTGTTTAACTGAGAGTCCAGGGGAACAAATGTACAGTTGTGGCCAAAAGTATTGACACCCCTGCAATTCTGTCAGATAATGCTCAGTTTCTTCCTGAAAATTATTGCAAACACAAATTCTTTGGTATTATTATCTTTATTTAATTTCTCTTTAATGATAAAACACAAAAGAGAATGAAGCAAAAAGCAAAACATTGATCATTTCACACAAAACTCCAAAAATGGGCCAGACAAAAGTATTGGCACACTCAGCCTAATACTTGGTTGCACAACCTTTAGCCAAAATAACTGCGACCAACCACTTCCGGTAACCATCAATGAGTTTCTTACAATGCTCTGCTGGAATTTTAGACCATTCTTCTTTGGCAAACTGCTCCAGGTCCCTGATATTTGAAGGGTGCCTTCTCCAAACTGCCATTTTTAGATCTCTCCACAGGTGTTCTATGGGATTCAGGTCTGGACTCATTGCTGGCCACCTTAAAAGTCTTCAGTGCTTTCTCTCAAACCATTTTCTAGTGCTTTTTGAAGTGTGTTTTGGGTCATTGTCCTGCTGGAAGACCCATGACCTCTGAGGGAGACCCAGCTTTCTCACACTGGGCCCTACATTATGCTGCAAAATTTGTTGTTAGTCTTCAGACTTCATAATGCCATGCACACAGTAAAGCAGTCCAGTGCCAGAGGCAGCAAAGCAACTCCAAAACATCAGGGAACCTGCGCCATGTTTGACTGTAGGGACCGTGTTCTTTTCTTTGAATGACTCTTTTTTTCTCCTGTAAACTCTATGTTGATGCCTTTGCCCAAAAAGCTCTACTTTTGTCTCATCTGACCAGAGAACATTCTTCCAAAACGTTTTAGGCTTTTTCAGGTAAGTTTTGGCAAACTCCAGCCTGGCTTTTTTATGTCTCGGGGTAAGAAGTGGGGTCTTCCTGGGTCTCCTGCCATACAGTCCCTTTTCATTCAGATGCCGATGGATAGTACGGGTTGACACTGTTGTACCCTCGATCTGCAGGGCAGCTTGAACTTGTTTGGATGTTAGTCGAGGTTCTTTATCCAACATCTGCACAATCTTGCGTTGAAATCTCTTGTCAATTTTTCTTTTCCGTCCACATCTAGGGAGGTTAGCCACAGTGCCATGGGCTTTAAACTTCTTGATGTCACTGCGCACAGTAGACACAGGAACATTCAGGTCTTTGGAGATGGACTTGTAGCCTTGAGATTGCTCATGCTTCCTCACAATTTGGTTTCTCAAGTCCTCAGACAGTTCTTTGGTCTTCTTTCTTGTCTCCATGCTCAATGTGCTACACACAAGGACACAGGACAGAGGTTGAGTCAACTTTAATCCATGTCAACTGGCTGCAAGTGTGATTTAGTTATTGCCAACACCTGTTAGGTGCCACAGGTAAGTTACAGGTGCTGTTAATTACACAAATTAGAGAAGCATCACATGATTTTTCGAACCGTGCCAATACTTTTGTCCACCCTCTTTTTTATGTTTGGTGTGGAATTATATCCAATTTGGCTTTAGGACAATTCTTTTTTTTTTATTTCATTTAAGACAAATTAAGTGAAGATAATAATACCAAAGAATTTGTGTTTGCAATCATTTTCAGGAAGAAACTGAGTATTATCTGACAAAATTGCAAGGGTGTCAATACTTTTGGCCACAACTGTACATCAAAATACAAGTAGTTTACAATGAAGTCATGACTTCCCTTTGCCATCCACCTATCAATATATTCACTCATTTATCGCTCTATAAACCAGGTTTTATTTCATGTGATCACATGAGTGTTACAAAGAAAAATGCTTCTTTTGTCTTTCCATTGATTTGTTCCTACCATAAAATGCTCAGTTTCATGTACTTCTTCTTCGTACAGGAGGGGAGAAAAGGTAATTGACTGGCTGAGTCATTTTAGGGTACAGAAAATTGTTTGAAATTGTTTTTGTCTCAACCTGCTGAGAACTGAAGTGCATTTGAAGCATAGCTGCTGGAAACAAAACATTTCAACATAAACTTAACCCTCCTGTTTCCAAGAATGAGAAAGGAAGTTTGAATGAATTGTTCTACTTTGTGCCCTCAGTCAGCGTGGCATGGCAGTGTGAAGGGTTAATTGCTGATACGCTGATTTTATTTCGCAGTTTCGCAGCACGGCACTCAGTTATTCAGTGTCTGCGGGTTTGTATAGCTTCACTTACATTTTATATTTGGTTCTAAAACAATGCCCATGTGAATTGATGTAAAAATGTCATCACTAGAGTTGAGCGATACCGTCCGATACTTCAAAGTATCGGATCGGAATGGATCGGCCGATCTTAAAAAAAAGTATCGGTATCGCCGATTCCGATACCGGAAGTCCCATTCAAGTCTATGGGACTTCCGGTATCGGAATAAGAAAAACCCTGTTTTTGCCTTGTACAGCCTCTCTGGGGTCTGTACGGGCCTTTCGGGGGGCTGTGCCAGCCTGCCAGGAGGTCTGTGCAGGCTCCGGTGGTCTGTGCCGGCCTGCCGGGGGGCTGTGCCGGCCTGCCGGTGGTCTGTGCAGGCTCCGGTGGGCTGTGCCGGCCTGCCGGGGGGCTGTGCCGGCCTGCCGGTGGTCTGTGCAGGCTCCGGTGGGCTGTGCCGGCCTGCCGGGGGGCTGTGCCGGCCTGCCGGTGGTCTGTGCAGGCTTCGGGGGTCTGTGCAGGCATCGTCCGATGGGACTACAAGTCCCATCGGGCGATGCCTGCTACCATGACAGTGATTGACACATTAGCCAATGATGGGACAGTAGTAGTCCCATCATCCGGCTAATGTGTTGAATGTAAAAAAAAAAAATTACATGCTACATACATGCTACATACATACAACATGCATACTACATACATGCTACATTCATACTACATACTACATACATGCTACATTCATACTACATATATACTACATGCAACATACATACTACATATATACTACATGCATGCAACATGCATACTACATATATACTACATGCAACATACATACTACATATATACTACATGCATGCAACATGCATACTACATATATACTACATGCTACATACATACTACATATATACTACATGCATGCTACATACATACTGCATGCTACATACATACTACATACATACTACATACATACCACAATGTATGAATTTCCCACGCAGCAATGGCATAAAGTGAGACTAGGGACTTTTTTTTTTTTAAGTGGCGGAGGAATACAGTGCGGAAGGATACCTACCTTCCGTCATTGGATTCCTGCAGCCCGTAGAGAACGGCAGCATCAGCTGATGCTGCAGTTCTCTACCCAAGATCGTCGTGGGACACACTCGTGGACTGCTTCGGATCGTGGGTGAGTATTTTTGTGGTTTGTTATGTTAATATTTATTCCGTAAAAGACAATGGCTTCGGGGAACAATGTGACAAGTATTGGTAAGTATGTTACTCTATGTTATATGTACTGTATGTCTATGTATGTATTGTATGAATGTATTGTATGTAGTATGTATGTAGTATATATGTGTTATGTATGTAGCATGTAGTATGTATGTAGTATGTATGTAGCATGCATGTAGCATGCAGTATGTATGTAGCATGCATGTAGTATATATGTAGTATGTATGTAGCATGTAGCATGTAGTATGTATGTAGTATGTATGTGGTATGTATGTAGCATGTAGTATGTATGTAGCATGCATGTAGTATGTATGTAGTATGTATGTAGTATATATGTAGTATGTATGTAGCATGTAGTATGTATGTAGCATGCATGTAGTATATATGTAGTATGTATGTAGCATGTAGTATGTATGTAGCATGCATGTAGTATGTATGTAGTATGTATGTAGTATGTATGTGGTATGTATGTAGCATGTAGTATGTATGTAGCATGCATGTTGTATATATGTGTTATGTATGTAGCATGCATGTAGTATGTATGTAGTATGTATGTAGTATGTATGTGGTATGTATGTAGCATGCATGTAGTATGTATGTAGTATATATGTGGTATGTATGTAGTATGTATGTAGTATGTATGTAGTATGTATGTAGCATGCAGTATGTATGTAGCATGTATGTAGTATGTATGTAGTATGTATGTAGTATATATGTAGTATGTATGTAGCATGTAGTATGTATGTAGCATGCATGTAGTATATATGTAGTATGTATGTAGCATGTAGTATGTATGTAGCATGCATGTAGTATGTATGTAGTATGTATGTAGTATATATGTAGTATGTATGTAGCATGTATGTATGTAGCATGCATGTAGTATATATGTAGTATGTATGTAGCATGTAGTATGTATGTAGCATGCATGTAGTATGTATGTAGTATGTATGTAGTATATATGTAGTATGTATGTAGCATGTAGTATGTATGTAGCATGCATGTAGTATATATGTGTTATGTATGTAGCATGCATGTAGTATGTATGTAGTATGTATGTAGTATGTATGTAGCATGCATGTAGTATGTATGCAGTATATATGTGGTATGTATGTAGTATGTATGTAGTATGTATGTAGTATGTATGTAGTATGTATGTAGCATGCATGTAGTATGTATGTAGTATATATGTGGTATGTATGTAGTATGTATGTAGTATGTATGTAGCATGCAGTATGTATGTAGCATGCATGTAGTATATATGTAGTATGTATGTAGCATGTAGTATGTATGTAGCATGCATGTAGTATATATGTAGTATGTATGTAGCATGTAGTATGTATGTAGCATGCATGTAGTATGTATGTAGTATGTATGTAGTATTTTTTTTTTTTTTTTTTAACATTTAACACACTAGCCGGATGATGGGACTACTACTGTCCCATCATTGGCTAATGTGTCAATCACTGTCATGGTAGCAGGCATCGCCAGATGGGACTTATAGTCCCATCGGACGATGCTTGCACAGACCCCCGGACATCAGCACAGCCCCCCGGCAGGCCGGCACAGCCCCCCGGCAGTCCGGTACAGACCCCCACAGGGTGCACAGACCACCGGCAGGCCAGCACAGCCCCCCGGCAGGCCGGTACAGACCCCCACAGGGTGCACAGACCACCGGCAGGCCGGCACAGCCCCCGGCAGGCCGGTACAGACCCCGGGCAGTCCACACAGCCCCCCGGCAGGCCGGCAGAGACCCCCGGAAGGCCCGAAATGACGGCGCATCATGATGCGCACACACCGCGCATCATGATGACGTCATTTCGGCTGTCAATCAACTTTGAACTTCCGATTCCGATGCCGACTTCCGATATTGAAAAAATATCGGAAGTCGGTATCGGAATTCCGATACAGCAAGTATCGGCCGATACCCGATACTTGCGGTATCGGAATGCTCAACACTAGTCATCACCTAAGTATAGAACATTAGAAGCTTTAGACTACTTGAATCAGGCAATGTTCTGTGCCTTCAAAAACGATCTCTGCCATGGCCCGAATGTCTGTAGTTAGACATCAACCCCTCCAAACATGGAATTTTCCTAACCATTATTTTCTTTGTCACTACATGCTGCATACGTTGTTAAAATGTCCTAAACCAATTTTGTATATCTAATACAAAACCTAAAAATAACGTTTAAAAAAAAATTCTGATTGGTTGATTTTGTACAAGAAGCAGATTTCAGGCTTATCATACTCCATCCCCTCCTGTGATAAGCAGCTCACTGTCTATAGACAAGGTATATACAGAGCCTGTTGTGGGCGGGTTTAGCTTTCTGAGCTCTGCTTCATGCTAAATCAAGCATCATCAAACTGTGTCTGTGCACCTAGCCTACAGTTTTTCACCAGATGGAGGCCAAATATGTGTTTTTTCAGCCTCCATCTGGCCGGTCTGAGCCGACATATCATTTGTTTGACTGTAAAGGAAAGCACAGCTTACTACGCTTTCCTATACTATGCGGTATTAATTTCCTTACAGTGGGTCTTTATGGTGGACGAATGCCTCGGCTACCAACCGTTCATGTATACACTATAAAAAGTACAGTAAGTGAAAATAAGTTGAATTAAATTAAAAATTCATTGTTTATGCACAAATTATTCTGTGTTTAGCATTCATTAAAAGGACTGTCCTGTATCACGACTTGGGAATCATATAGTATTGTATTTTCATTGTATTGCTGTTATACTGCTATGCAGTCAGGTTTGCCTTTTAGAAATTTGTCCAATCTCTCTCTCTGTTGTCCAGCAGTGATGTCAGTAACCCCTCTCTTCTTGCTTCTTCCTCCTGTGTTCAGTGTTATCAGCCATCTTCATCTGAGAATCATCTCTATACTGTACATCTTGAGGGTCAGAATAGTCTTTTTACCTACTGCAACTACCACAGCTGTGTCTGTTATTGTGCATAATACAAGAATTCAGCTGTAAAATAAATCTTCTTCTGGAGTCTTCAAATGTGTCTCCTGCAGTTGAGTTAAAGGGAATCTGTCAGCAGGTTTTTACTATGAAATCTGAGGACAGCATGAGTCAGGGGTTAATCACTGAACCCAAGGATGTGTCACATGGCCGGCTGTGTGCCGTTGTTTACTTACACTAAAGGATTAATCACCTGGTGATTATCATTGCTGTGACTAGCACGCACAGGCGCAATCATCCGACTCCATCCCCTCCTGTCATAAGCAACTCACTGTCTATAGACAATGTATATACAGAGCCTAGTGTGGGCGGGTTTAGTTTTCTGAGTTCTACTTCAGGCTACATCTAAAAGCTCTGATTGTGTCAGAACGGATGCACCCAGTAATCTAAGTGATAGATCGTGGGATTCAGGGTCTATTTGCCAACTTCATACTGCTCTCAGATGGAGTAGCCAAAATCTGCAGACAGATTCGCTTTAAAGCTATCTGATTAAATCAGTTTGTGTGCATACTAGTCAATACAGATATCCATAGAAACAGTGTCTCAAAAGCCTACTTATGGAGTCAGAATAGGGTCCCTGTCTCTGCTCACATCAGAGCGTTTCAGTAAAAAACATAACGGTCTGCAAATGAGCAGCCAGGCTCTAATTCAGGCTGTCCGTGGTTTGGACAGTATGAATCAACTCGGTATAAAATGCTTTTGTAATTTTAAACTTTTTTTGGTAGTCAAATGTACTTTGTACTCACACCTGTGCAATACTTGAGACAGACATTGAAGCCGATCCGGTGTAATTTTTAGACTTACTGTAAATTAGATGTTCTGAAAGTGTGCAAAAATCATCAAAATGGCTCATGCAGTTTGATAAATTTGGTGCATCTTTAGACTGGATAGTGTAAACTTATAGCGCTCGGCTTACCTGGATTCCAAAATGTTGGTGCAATTTGGTGCATGATGTGAATTTCAATCCACACCCCTTTCCAGTAAGCCAGACCCCTTTCCATTAAGCCACACCCCTTTCCAGTAAGCCAGACCCCTTTCAATTAAGCCACACCCCTTTCCAGTAAGCCAGACTCCTTTCCATTAAGCCACACCCCTTTCCAGTAGGCCAGCCCTCTTTTCCATCTAGGCCATATTTCATTACCAGGCAAGTTGTCACCGTGTCTAAAACATTTAATAAATGTAATTTCTATGTGCCCAGTTTTTAGCATAATTTGTAACAGCATTGTGGTAGATATAGCTTCTTAAAACTCCCTCGCTGTTTTCTATTTTTTCTCCCTCTTTCTCTCTTTTTTTCTTTCATTCTGGCTAGTTGAGAAATGGAAAACAAATAACCATCCTACATTTTGATGACCATTTTAGGCAGATCCCCCCCTGACCAGTGATATCTCATCTGTAAAAAGCCATTTGCAGTCGAGTTATTACCCAGTAACATATGATGTACAGTTACTGGATACAGGATACGATGAGCGATTTCTTCCTATATACAGGACAAGAATGAAATATAACAACTGTTTTCACAGCTGATAAATATATTTTGTGTTGTGATCCATGGCTGTCGATGTCTACTACAATGTCATGTCTACTGTCAGTGTCTGTTGCTGCTGCAGTTATTGTTTGTTTCTCGCTCACTTCAGGCTTACGGTTTCAACTTCATATTTTTTCCATTTAAAAAGATATATTGAGTTTATCTCGCTGTCAGAACTTAGTAGAACATTGCTTCTTGTTATTGACAGCTGCAGGGCCTACCAAGGAACACAGGCGTGATGCAGTTTCCGTTTTTTTTTTGTTTGATACTTTTTTTAACTTTTAGATAAGGGGCACGTTGTAAGGATGATGCTTGGGGTGCTGATTGCTGCTCCTGCTACCACATAGTGAGGTGGAGAACTCACAATTTTGCATTTACATGTCACAGCTGTACCTGCTCATTAATGCTGATAGCTTCCGTAGAATTGAATGGAGAGAGCCGCACATGTGAGGTCATAACTCCTCTGAAAGGGGATGTGACTGCCCATTCTTGAGATAGATGCAGGCCCCAATAGTGGGACTCACATCTGTAATATACCTATGGCAGATTTTGTCGATATGCTATAAAATAGAAGATGGGAATAAACGTTTAATGCATGCTATGTTACCAGTAATATCAGATTGTAATAAGGGTTCTTCATAATACCTGGTTAAAGAGGCACTCCTACTCCCATCAAAATTTTTATCCTCAGAACTGTGTACTTACATTTGCTCATTTTGCCTTTCTACCCAGTTATTATCTTTTCCAGTAGATTTATGACATCACGTGATTAAAAACAGGCTAGCTGAATCCTTCTAAACTCTATGTAGAAACAAGAGGTCAGTTTTCACTGCATGAGTCATCACTGCAAAAGTCACTGGCAGGGGGTAGAGTGGAGCAGCTGGGTTAGGAGTTGGAGAGGGATGACTCATGCTTGCAAGTCAAAGAAGAATTAACTCGGTAGAAAGGCAAAATTATCAATTATGAGTACTCTGTGCCATATAATATGAGGGCTGCAATATGTTAAGAGGATAAAAAATGTGATGGGAGGAGTAGTGGTTATATGGAACCATGAAAAGAAAGTAGACCTATTTTATCTATGAAAAAGTACATAGAGTAGCCATCTACCAAATGCCATTTATATTGGAAATCTATCATGTGCCATTTATATAACCCATCTAACATTTGCCATTAATATTACCCATCTATCATGTGCCATTTATATAACCCATCTAACATTTGCCATTAATATTACCCATCTACCATGTGCCATTTACCTTACTCATCTACCACGTGCAATTTATATTACCCATTTATCATGTACAATTTATATTACTGATGTCTTATGTTGAGAGAGACCTTTGACCTTTTCGGGCTATATGGCCCTGTTGCAACGATTGCCTCTGAACCCCTTATTGCGACCACCCCTCCTAGCCATGTAAAGCAGTCAAGCAACCATCAGCTTCATAGTGTTTGTAACAGGAGCATTTTCCAAATACCCAACACACAAGCAAAAGGACTTATTGATATATGTGGCTGTTAGGTGTTATTATACAAGTCTATCACTTCCAATCAGTATCTGGCCATTTTTTTAAGTTTCTCTGATTGTGGAGAAGATCAAACAGATTAACCATACAGCATTTCTTTAGAGCTATGTCTCACAATGCTATAAGAAAGAGAAATAATACAAGATGCTACGGAGAACGCCAGTGTACTTAACTCAAGGACTTTGACTAAAATTAGCTTTTGAGTTCAAGATGACTGGCTGGCTGAAGAAACCTTTACGGGCAGTAATCAATTTCATCTGCAAACCAGTCTAAAAAAACACATATACTGCAGTGTTAATATGCAGTTTCACTACATTGTGGTTTTTCTTTTGAAGATGTGCCGAAAACCCTTTGTGCCAATACATAATGTAAAGTTTACAATTTTCTTTGTTCAATGAAATCTCTATAAAAAAAATCTCCTAGCTGTGAGGAAGACGATCACCTTTTTTAGGTCAGATTTCATGTAACATAATTTCAGTTTTGAGCACATACTTTGCTTATTCGACCTTTTCTTCGGGAGGACTACTCCTGCTGCAAACTCGTTTTCACTGTAATCTACTATATAATCATCTAATTCTGTCTGTTTGTAACGGAAATCCCACGTCAATGATTGGTCGTGACCAATCAGCGACAGGCGCAGTCCGGCCGCAAATTGGTGTGGAATTCGAGTGACGCACGCTACCATCGGGAGATGTGCGACGCTAGCCACTGACCTCCCGACGGTTGCTGCGGGTCATCTCCTGCTGCACTGAGGTCAGCGGCGACGCAGCCCGGAGATGACCGGTGCAGCGCTCAATGTGCGGATGGTACCCAGGGTCCAGAGGAGAGGAGACTCTCCTTCAGGCCCTGGGTACCATAAACCTGTAAAAAATAGAATTAAATAAAAAAATAATGATATACTCACCTTCCGACCGCTCCTGGACTCTTCCCCTCCTCTCACCATGCGCCTGGCATCGTCCGGTCCCAGTAATGCTTTGCGCGAAAGACCGCTGATGACGTCACATTCTCACGAGAGTGACATCATCTCCGGTCCTTCGCGCTAAGTATTACTAGGACCGGAAGATGCCGGGAGCATGGAGAGGAGATCAGGGGCTGTCGGAAGGTGAGAATAACTTTTTTAAATTTTTTTTTTATTTTTTACATTCTATCTTTTACTATTGATGCTGCAAAGGCAGCATCAATAGTAAAAAGTTGATCACAATTGTCAAACACTATGCTTGACAAGTGTAGCCAACTTGTCAATCACATTCCAAGCGAAGCTTCAAATCGCTTGGAATGTGCTTGAATTCCACACGTGAAAAATGCATGTTTTCCACGGGAAAACACATGCGAATTTGCATGCATTTTCCCCCTGGCGGGAGTTGCAGAAATACTGCAGAAATATCTGCAGCATTTGTGCAATGTGGGTACTTAGCCTCAGTGTGACACGCAGCAGCGACCAGGCCCCCTCTGTGAGATCGCCGATTATGGTGAATCATCCTGGACCATCTTTTGACCAGATGGCCCAGGAGGTCCCTTCCAACTCTACCATTCTATGATTCTATGATCGTCGGTCTCCCACTGGCCATATGCGTTAGAATCGGGCCACCATCTAGTCTAATATATAATTACCTTGTAATGTCTTCACATCCTGTTCCATCCAGATGTATCTGGATCCCAGAAATCCAAGCGGCGGAAGTTCACTGACCGCCATATTGGGACACCCAAGTGATGGGTGTCTCTATATGGAAACAGCTGGTGGTACCAGCTGACAATACTGACATTACAGCAGGGGATCACATAGGATTAATTTTGTGAGGTAAAATATTTCACTGACTGCTTTTAAACAATATATTACCTCACAAAATGTATCCTCTGTGATCTCCTGCTGTAATGTCAGTATTGTCTTTTGCTTCCTCCCCTGCCCAGGAGCTGTGGTATGTTCTGTACAGGGTCAGACAAAAACAATGAGAGGAGAAGACAGCAGATGGGGGAGAGAGAAAGTGCACAGGGGTGAGAGAGACAGAGCACAGGGGGGGAGACAGCTCAAACGGGACAGCACATGAGGGGAGAACAGCACAGGAAGGAGAGAGACAGCAACAAGGGGGATAGCACATGGGGTAGACAGGTCAAAGATGAGAGCACAGACGGGAGAAGTCAGCACATGAGGAAAGAGAGAGTGGATAGGTGGGTGAGCACATGGGGGAGAGATTCTCAATGCTGCAAAGCCTGCCCCCATCGTGACATTACCGTCCGGTTTTAGATATTTGTCTCAGAGGTGTCACTGTCCACATAGCTAAGGTGAGTTCTTAATGTCATTTTTGAGATATTTTCTATTGTAATTGTGTTCTGAGATAAAATAATGTAGGTTTGCTTCAAAAAATGCATTATAGTATCACGATAAAACATATCATCTTTTCTAGGGAAACAACCCCTTACTGTATGTGGCCCATATTATGTATCCAAAGGGAGTTTGTAGCTATATTACGCGCTGCCGCTTTAGACAAATTCCAGGAGAATGCTGTATGATTGCAGTGGTTTTATTCTACGCGTTTCAGGGGTCTCATGCCCCCTTCATCTGGAAATACAAATACAATTATGTACACAGTCACATCCTGCAGTCATCAACCGCTTAATAATACCTACGGTAACTTATTACATTCTGACATGTGGAAATGGCTAACAACTCTCCCTATATCTGCCATTTATCAGTACCTCAATGGTTAATTCTTAGAGGTGGATAGATGGAGTGTGAGGTGCAGTGTGCGAGGCATGAGGGAGGCTGGAAGGAAAGTGTGGTTTTGGAGACAGGCTTTCCTGTTTCCATTTCATCAAGAAATGGAGAATACTCTATATTTATTGAAAAAGGGAAAACTAAATGCTCTAATTTAGACTGAAGAAAAGAGCGACAGAAAATAAGGATATTGACCGTATATGTCCCAGACTGGATTTTAAGAATGTTTCCAGTATTTTTAGCAGCAATGGTAAAAACGAAATTGGGACCATTAAAGCGAATGAGGTTCATCAGGATTCCTTTAATATTTATATGAAGAATAGAGAATCTGAGAGACGTCATCCGGAACCCACATAAAGTAATAATCCAATACAATATACCTTCTCAGCTGATACTTCTAAAATTGAAAAAAGTGACATTATTATATGATGTCAGCCTGTATACATGGTCACTTGCATGGAAACGATACACAGTGGCATGTTCTAAAATAATGAGGTGGCCAGTCTACTGGCAACAATTTGTCTTACAAACCCCATCAGCAATATATTTTAGCTGATCTCTCTATAGTGCTATGCCAACACTCGATTGATGGGTTCCATATCTTGCATCATTTTTAATAAGAAGAGTCTAACATTGAAAGCCTTTAGGGCTATAATTCTTCTTGGTTCTTTCACCTCGTTTATAAGCCTGCACTGAAGATTCCTTTGTAACAAGCATGTGTTCCCTGATTTTCAGAAGTATATGACCCTAGTTAACCATCTCATCAGCAAACCCTTAGACTGGTAGAATTGAGAAATATAGAAAGTTGTATATTTACAAAAAGGTCTGGGATGATATTACAAACATATGCTTGCTTGCTATCCTTGGTTATCACACAAAGTCTAATACAAAACTATGTAAAGCTATAGGATCACCAAACTGACTATATAACTGGCCAGAATACTAAAAATACTAAGACATATTGAACCACACCTTCATGGCCACAAAAAAGTGAGAAAATCAGCTTCACATTGTTTTGTAAATGAGGAGTTAAGTGCACCTAGGGAAGGCTGATTCTTAGCTAATAAATCACTTCACATTTTTTCCCACCTCCAAACACACTCATGATATTGATATCTCTTAATTCCACAAAAAGATATCGGTCAAGCAAATTTGTGTTGTGCTTGTAGGAAAAATGCACATAATTGAAGCACGAGCTTTAAAACATCCCACCTGCACCTGCAGCCTCTTTTACATAAAGATTTAAAAACTCAAAGCTTTGGAAAATCCATTTTTGGCCAGGAAGGTTTATTTTAGCTTGTCATTTATTACTCCACCCAGCAATGTAGTTAGTTTAGCAACTGTGAGGCTAAGTGCCCACGTTGCAGAAATGCTGCGGAAATGTCCACAGCATTTCCGCAACTCCCTGCCGTGGAAAAAACGTGATGGAAACGCTTAAGAGACGCAACGTGGGCACACAGCCTAAAGCTCCTGATATGTTCCTTTTAAATAATATGACTATATTATTGCCATCTGATTCAAACCTTATATAAACAAGAATTGTCAATGTACTGCAATTACCTGTGAACTTTGGAATTCTTATTTTGTAAAGAGTAATTAAATGGCTTCTCCGGGAATAGAAATGATAAATAACTAAACCAAATGCCATTATTTTTTTTTTCTTTTCCAAGGAAGTAATCATTATATTAAAGTGACCGCGTCTTGTTACTCTGAAAGAGACTTGACCTTGAATGGTAATAGGACAGGCTCTAGTTAGTACATGCAGCATGAAACACCAGAAGTCCTGAGGTAAGAAGAGGCTGCTCACACTTCTGTTCACCCTGTCTTTCTGATTTAACACTGGAGATTACGTGGGTGCTGAGCTAAGAAAGGGTTGCTCACATGTCTGTCCATCCTTTCTGATCTATTACTAGAGTACCAGGGGTGCTAAAGGAAGAAGACACTGCTCACACTGCTGTCCACTCTGTCTTTCTGATCTAATTCTGGAGATATCAGGGATGCTGTGGGAAAATGCGGCTGCTGTCCATCCTGTCTTTCTGATTTAATACTGGCGATACCAGGGATGCCAAGGTTAGAAGAGGCTGCTCATATTGCTGTCTGTTATTTCCATCAAATGTAATACTGGAGATAGAGCAGGCTTGCTGAGTTAAGACAACCATGTACTATCATGCTATGTCCAGGTTAAAGCAGCTATTCAGCATTCAGAAACGCAGGATGGACAGCAGTGTGAGTGGCCTTACCTCAACACTCCTGGTATTTTCAGTATTATTTATTTTACTCACTTATATAGCACCATTAATTCCATAGAACTTTGCAGACTTCAGCATCAATGTCCCCATTGTATTAGATGAAATAGACATGGTGCACAGCAGTGTGAGAGGCCTCTTCTTACCTCAGCACCACTTGTATCTTAAATATTAGATCAGAAAGGAATGGTGGACAGCCAAGTGACAATCCTTTTCCTTCACCAGTATTCCTGGTATCTCCAGGATTACAGCAGTAAGACAGGGTGGACACCAGTGTGAGCAGCCTCTTCTTACCTCAGTACTTCTGATATCTCCAGGATTAGATCAGAAAGAAACGGTTGACAACAGTATCAGTGGCCTGCTCTTGCTGCAGAATTTCTTGGAGCTCTAGTATTACATTAGAAACCCAAGTGGGCATATTAATTAACAATTTGGAACATTTTTTCTGTCAGTATGATTTGCTAATTAAAGGCACTTAGGGATTTGTTACTAGACAATGTAGGTGTTCTGGACTGTTAGCTGAAATGGCACAAAATAGTAGGTTAGAAAAGGTTAATAGAATGCGGTTTATTCATAGGTATTATTATTCTGAGTGTAGTGCTCCTCCTGTCTATTCCCAGCCCCCCTATCTTTGACATTATTCACTGATATACCTGCAGATATACCGTATATGGTCATCTGTAAATTATAGGGTGGTCTGAATGGGATGTATGAAATTAGTGTTTTTTCCTAAACCAGAATATATTTGTGCTGTTAGGCTTCTAGTAATGTGGCTGATCCCTTTAAAGTGAACCTGTCACAAGAAAAACGCTATTAACATGCAGATATGAGGTTAATCTGCAGGATAGCAGTGCTCTGAACCTGCCTGGCGCTGGCACTTAGCCTCCCGCTGCAGGGAGGAAGCGAACTTTATTCCTCCCGATAACATTTATATGTCAGTCACAGGAGTGGCACGGATTCTGTCGTCACTCTGTACAGAGAGTGGCGGCTGTAACTGCACCCTCGGTACTGACTGACAGCAGCTCAGCATTAGCGACAGCTGTCAGTCAATGTCGGGAGCTCGGTTACAGCCACTGTTCTCTATACACCGAACATGACTAAGCCTCGCCGGTGTTACCCATAACTAAAATCTGAACACTACCAGGAGGAATAAAGCTCATTTTCTCCTGGCAGCAGAGGTCTAAATGCAGGTGTGCGGCAGGTTCAGAATGCTACTAACCTGCAAATTGATCCCTTATCAGTAGATTAATGGCGGTTTGTAACATGACACGTTCCCTTTAATATGCTTATCCTTTCCATTTTCATTGCATCCATTTGCATAGTCTGACTGTTAATGTGCTGTGCATTTTCATTTAGAAAATTCCAGTCAAAATTGTTTCTAAATTTATATGTTCTGATTGCATATTCAGAACCATTTTTGTCTGCCTTTATTTTTTTCCTTTCAGGAAACAGGATGACAATACCATTTGGAAACATTTGGACTCCAGTAGAGAACAGCATGCAGGTTCTTTTTTTTGTCTGGGCAGTGAAAACTCTTCTCCTCGTAGCTTTCATGCTGCTTTTTTTATTGTTTCTAATTCCACATCACCCATGAGATATAACATTATTGTAATCGAAAAGAACGACCTGCACTTACTTTTTAAGAGTTTTTAGGATGCCACAAATTAGATGGTGAGATCACTCAACCAAAGCACATATTATTAAGAGAACCTAACTTGAGAAACGTTCTGTGAATATACCTGGGTTCTGCCTGGTTCTTATTTTAGGATGACATTCATATTCTGTATTTTTGGTCCAGTTTTTACATATTTCTATTGTAACTACAATTGAATCCAGATCTAGAAAATAGGAGTAATTTTAAAATCCCGTACTGTGTGGCTCCTTTCACATGTTAGTCTTCAATTGCCCAAAAAAGAGATAATTTGTGCTACACAGTGGTACAGCAGTACAATTATGCAAAAATTTAATTAACATTTCAAAAAGTCTGACATTTTGAATTTACCAAAAACATTCTGATAATGAAAACCACATTCATATTGCCGAGCAAACCTAAAAAATGTCAAAACTAGCGTAAAATGCCATAAAGAGATTGGGGCAAAAATAAAAAAGGGGCAAAAAGAATGATAGATCGGTATCATAGTTTTGCATGCCACCTGTATGAATGGATTTCTAGCCAGTAATGATGAGTGTAAGTGCTCAAAGCTCCAGTTTGCCTAGGGTGCCCGAGTATGCACAGAGTATCGCAGGTGCTCGAGTGACAAGTTCGAGTCCCCGCGGCCGCATGTTTCATGGCTGTTAGACAGCCACAAAAACATGCAGGGGTTACCAGTGTTTGTCAATCCCTGCATGTTTTGTGTCTGTCTAACAGCTGCAAAACATACGGCCGCAGGGAATCAAAAATATCACTTGAGCACCAACGAAATTTGGTGCATACCCGAGCACCCAAGGCTAACTTGAGTAACGACCACTTGTGCTCAACACTACTATCCATGTAATGAACAAGCGACATCAAAATAGATTGATTAGTTTGAGATCATATATTTTCTGCAGTTTTGATTGAATCCCTGCATTTATGAACAATGTAATATCTATCAACTATGAGACATATATAATACCGTATATATAGAGAGATTTTTATAATTTGTTACTTTTACTTTCTCTAAAGTTCTCTTAGTTCTTTAGACGTATATCATATGCTATTTCTATATATTCCATATAGACCTCCACCTGAGCATGGAAATAAGAACTTGTAGCTGTAAAGATATGATATTTTTTCCAATTTTCACAGCGAATACCATATATTACAAAGTACTTGCCACTCTAATAATGATCACATTTATATGCGGATGGTGGAGGGAACCCATTTTGTGAATTTTATTAGAATTTATATGAACTGCCCAAAGCCCTTTTTGACCTCATAAAGTAGCAACTGGTGTTAGGGGCGGTTCGGTGAAATTAAAAATGGTTTGATAATGGAGTGATTACTATTCAAATACTTCTCAGGGCCTTAAGCCATATATAATCTATTGTCTCCTGTAATTTTAATGTGGGCAGTTTGTGTTTTAAGCTATGTTTATATCTTTAATCTATTAAACTATCAGCCATCACTTAGAGCACATAGACAGCCGGATTCAATCAGAATTACAACTGAAAATAAAAAAACAGTCTTAACCCTTTCAAGAGCAGGTGATTTTTCAGTTTTGCTCCTTTTTTCCCTCTGCTTCTTAAATGAGCCATAACTTTTTTCCTTCCAATGTCACCATGTTAGGGTTTATTTTATGCAAGGTGACTTGTAGTTTTGAATGACACACTTAATTTTACCATATAGTATAGTGAAAAATGGGGAAAAAATTCCAAATGGCGTGAAATGGGGAAAAAATTATAATTCTGCAATTCTTTTTTTTTGGGGGGGGGAGTATGGGGGAGGTTTATGGATTTTATTGTACGTTAAAAATCACCTGGCAATATGACTCCAGAGGTGTGTGCAATTATTGCTATAATAAGGATATAAGGAGTTTTTGGGGGTGGAGATGAGCTGTAACATCGCATATTGTGTATGTTGGTTCCAGCGTTTTCTACTGTGTGTAATTCTGTCTGTGATGATATGACTTCTGCATTATCATCTGTACAGAACACGAATTGGGAGTCTATTATAAGGCATGGTGACCAGTGTGAGAATTGCAAGATTACAGTTTTTTTTAAGATATTAATATGGAAAAGTCAGAAAACTTTTTCAAAAATTATAAAAATACATTTAAACTTGAAAACATAATTTAAATGATAGGTCATTTTCTGATGACATATTCCCCTTAAAAGCTGCAAAACTATATAACTTGATGACACTTTTGTAGTTTGCTAATGACAATAAGGACAATTTTGGAAAGTGAGCTTGTATCTAAACAGCATGATCTAACTGTACTTTAGACTATATATGTAAAGTACTTATATGTAAAGTACGTATGTGTTCCAAACATAAAACAGCTTTTAGGTAAGAGTTAAATCCTGATTCTAGCGATGTATCACTTAGTTTACTGGGTGCAGCAATTGTGTTAGTAACACTATTTTCTATACTGCAACCCCGTCCACACCAATGATTGGCAGCTTTATGTGTACACTGTATATTATACAAAAAGCTGCCGATCAGTGGTGGGGGTGTGGATTGACCAGGAGGCATGAGACAACTAGTCCTGTAGTGATAATCTTCTGTTAATAAAACGCTGATTTTATTAAAGCCACAAAACAGCTGAGTAAGTCTGTGCAAAAACCTGCTGACAAATTCCCGTTAATGTTCTTTCCCTTTCTAAAAAGTTTCTAAGTAGTAACCCTCCTTAATCAGAAGTATATTATTCCACAGCTACAGTTTTTAGTTAACAAGAGATATTCATATGTGAGAAAAGTTTTCCTCACCAGTCAGTTGTTAATAAGAATCATTGTTCAGAATCGTTGAGATATCATTACAATGATGTGTAGTCATAGTTATAACCACATTTGTATGTATGTTGCAGCCCTTGATTGGCTTTTGTTCGATAATCAAGAACTAGCGCTGTAGCGATCTGCTGAAGACCTGCCTAATTGAAAACAATCAAAAACAAAATACACTGCTCAAAAAAATAAAGGGAACACTAATTCAACGCAATGTAACTCCAAGTCAATCATGCTTCTGTGAACTCAACCTATCCAGTTATGAAGCAACACTGATTGTGAATCAGTTTGTCCTGCTGTTGTGCAAATGGAACAGACAACAGGTAGAAATGATAGGCAATTAGCAAGACAACTAGTATAAAGGAGTGATTCTGCAGGGGGTGACCACAGCCAATTTCTCTGTTCTCATCCTCTTTGGCTGCTGTTTTGGTCACTTTTGCATTTTGCAATTGCTCCCTAGAGGTACTGTACAGTCGCATGATGCGGTGTCTGCAACCAACAGAAGTTTCTCAAGTAGTGAAGCTCATCCAGGATGGCACATCAATGTGAGCTGTGGCAAGAAGTATAGCTGTGTCTGTCAGTGCAGTGTCTAGTCAAACAAAACCCTGACTGCTATTAGGTACAGGGATGAAATCCTCAGTCCCATTGTGAGACCATGTGCAGGTGTTTTGATCCCTGGGTTCCTTCTGATGCATGACAATGCTAGGCCTCATGTGGCTGAAGTGTGTAAGCATTTCCTGCATGATGAAGGCATTGATGCTATGGACTGACCTACTCGTTACCCAGACCTGAATCCAATCGAGCAGATCTGGTACATCATGTCTCTTTCCATGAAACAATGCCATGTTGCACCATGGACTGTCCAGGTGTTGACTGATTCTTTAATCTAGGTCTGGGAGGAGATCCCTTAGGAGAACATCCACCGCCTCATCAGGAGCATGCCCAGATGTTGTAGGGACGTCATATAGGCACGCAGAGGCCACACACACTACTGAACATCATTTTCTTGTCTTAATGCATTTTCACTGAAGTTGGATCAGCCTGTAATTTGATTTTCCACTTTGATTTTGAGAATCATTCCAAATCCAGACCTCTGTGGGATATTCTTTTTCATGCATTTTTGCATTGATAATTTGTATCTTTAATTGTTCTTAACGCATTCCACTGTGTAATGACAAATGGTTTGCAACTGGAATATTTCCTTCAGTGATACCTAGGATGTGGTATTTTAGTGTTCCCTTTATTTTTTGAGCAGTGTATTTTGACTGTATATTGCTGTTGGGCAAACCTTGCATTATGAGTAATTTTTCCATGGTTTATCATATGAAATACATGAAGACTGTTTTGATTTCATTTTAGTTACCTCCATAAGTAGCATAATGCATAAACAAAAGTGAAGCAAATAATATTTGGATGACAATAATGGCACATGAATTGTGTTTAATGCTGTTAGCTGACTCTGTCTACAAACCATGTTCATTTAACTCAGTATAAAGAATCAACAGTCATTTGGAAAAGAAAAAAGCTATTTGGTATATGAGCTTATTTTTGCAAGGCAAACTAAAATAGATGCAATTTTCTTGCTTCACTGCATTTTATTTCCACGATAAATGACCTTTCTGGAGGAAATAAACAAAGGTCTGTAGAGTAGAATAAAGGTGTAAACCTTGGTGAATAATTCCCATGATGCTACTTATTTTTATATTAAACTAGCTGAAGAGCCCGGCGATGCCGGGGTATAGTAACTAACGGTCAGTTATAATAAATTATAACGATTATATCTATATATAAAGCTGAGTGTAAAGCCCCGCCCTCTCCGCATAGCCACATTCACTATAATATCCCACATTGTCCCGTCAGCCAGAGCTACCGGACTACTACCCCTAATATCCCACATTGTCCCATCAGCCAGAGCCACCGGACTACTACCTCTAATATCACACATCATCCTGTCAGCCAGAGCCACTGGACTACTACCACTAATATCCCACATCATCCCGTCAGAGCCACTGGACTACTACACCCAATTTCCCACATCATCCCGTCAAAGCCACCGGACTACTACCCCTAATATCCCACATCGTCCCATCAGCCAGAGCTACCGGACAGCTACCACTCATATCCCACATCATCCCATCACAGCCGCCGCACTACTACCACTAATATCCCACATCATCCCGTCAGAGCCACCAGAATACTACTCGTAATATCCTACATCATCTTGTCAGCCAGAGCCACTGGACTATTACCCCTAATATCTCACATTATCCTGTCATCCAGAGCCACTGGACTACTACCCCCAGTATCCCAAATTATCCCATCAGCCTGGGGTCAGAACCAGAGCGCTGAGTGGAACGGTCCTAACTTCCATACAGGGGATCCCTTTAAGAGAGGCCTGGCATCAGAACCAGAGCACTGAGTGAATTTGCCCTCACTTCCATACCGTGGATCCCTTTAAGAGGAGCTTGAGGTCAGAATCATAGCACAGAGTGGATTTGCCCTCACTTCCATACTGGGGATCCCTTTAAGAGGGGCCTGGGGTCAAAACAAGAGCACTGAGTGGAATTGCCATAACTTCCATACCAATGATCCCTTTAAGAGAGACTGGGGTCAGAACTAGAGTGCTGAGTGGAGTTGCCCTAACTTACATACCAAAGATCCCCTTAAGAGAGCCTAGGATAAGAACCAGAGCGCTGAGTGGATTTGCCCTGACTTGCATACCAATGATCCCTTTTAATAGCATCCTGGGGTCATAATCAGAGCGCTGAGGGATTTGCCATAACTTCCATACAGGAGATCCCTTTAAGAGATCCTAAGGTCAGTACCAAAGCATTTGAAGGCAATTGCCCTGACTTCCATACCGGGGATCCCTTTAAGAGAGCCTGGGGTCAGAACCAGAACGCTGAGTGGAATTGCCCTATCTTCCATACGGGGAAGAGAGGCCTGGGGTCAGAACTAAAGCACTGGATGGATTTGCCCTGACTTCCATACCAATGATCCCTTTAATAGAAGTCTGGGGTCACAATCAGATCGCTGAGGGATTTGCCCTAACTTCTATACCAGAGATCCCTTTAAGAGAGGCCTGGGGTCACTACGAAAGCGCACAGTGGATTTGCCCTCACTTCTGTACCAGGGATCCCTTAAAGAGGGGCCCGGGGTCAGAACCAGAGCGCTTAGTGGAATTGCCCTAACTTCCAAACCAGTGATCCCTTTAAGAGACCCTGGTGTCATAATCAGAGTGCCGAGGGATTTGCCCTAACTTCCATACTGGAGATCCCTTTAAGAGGGAAGATGTGCCTATGGAATGGAGGATGTGTGATGGGTATATGGGCATGGGAGGGGGTGATTCATTTCTGTCATGTGCTTTCTACTCCTTTCTGGGGGGCAGACAATGGCTGTGAGCTTATGTTTCTGGGGATGCTAGATTTCTCCCACCCGGCCAGTGTCTGCTGAGGTGTTGTCGAGTGGGAAAACTGTTGCAAAAAACAAATGCCTATACAGCGTCATCAGCAAAAAAATTAAAAGTTATAGCTCTCAGAATAAAGTGATGCAAAAACAATTATTTTTTCTGTAGAATAGTTTTTATTTTACAAAAGCGCCAAAACATAAAAAAAAAATATAAATGAGGTATCGCAGTCATCATATTGACTCGCAGAATAAAACTGCTTTATCAAGTACAGACGCTGATCGTTTCGAACTTACATTGTGCTTGTAACCTGTTGAAGCACAATGTAAGCGCGAAACGATCGTCGTCTGTACTTGCTCCATGGTTTTATCTGCCTGCTGTTGGTAACTTGATGCCACAATAAAAGATTATTTTGCACGGGACGGAATGTGCCTATCCACTTTCTTCTCTATGGATATACAGACTATATGCCTTGGAAGTGGCACCCCTGTTCCCTGATGTGTGTGCAGCTTCATTAACCCGAGGTCATACCGCTGTGCCTTTGTCCTGCTTTTTCTCTTCCATGGTATGTGAAAACTGTTTTATCAATTTTGCCACACACAGAACGGTATTAAACCCCCCAAGAAGAAATTCGTGAATTTCAGGTTTTTTCTCATTCTGTCTCCCAAAATTCCAAATAGAAAGCAATCAAAAAATATCATGTGCCTGAAAATGGTACCAATAACAACGTCAGCTCATTCCGCAAAAAACAAAACCTCACATGACTCTGTGGGCCAAAATATGAAAAAATTATAGCTCTCAAAATGTGGTGTTGCAAAAAATATATTTTTTCAATAAAAAGCGTCTTAGCGTGTGACAGCAGACAAATATAAAAACATTAGTTTTCAACCTGGACGGTGCCAAGATGCGACCATCCATGCTGAGAACCACTGGTGATTGAGCAGCATCAGTAACCGGGGGTGACATCATAAAGGTTACCTCCAGTCACTGGGCTCCATTCCCAGTCAGGCTGAGCTGTGTTGAGTTCTGGTGAGATCCCCGCTAGCACCGTGAGCACTCACCGCAGTTACATCCAGTCACTGGGCTCTGTTCCCAGCCAGGCTGAGCTGTGGAGTCACTTATAAAATTCACATACCAGGAAACAGTAGATTAGTTCCAAAAAGGGCACACTTGTTGTGCATTGCCACTGTTAAAGCACATCTAGATAGTTTCCAAAATGGAGTCACTTGTGGGGGGTTTCCACTGGTTAGGCACATCAAGGGCTCTGCAAATGGAACATGACGACCGTGGACCATTCCATCAAAGTCTGCTTTCCAAAACGTCACTACTTCCCTTCCGTGTCCCGATGTGTGCCCAAACAGTAGTTTTCTCCCACATATGGAGTATCAGCATACTCAGGACAAATTGGACAACAACTTTTGTGGTCCATTTTCTCCTGTTACCATTGGGAAAATAAAAAATTGAAGGTGAAAAATCGTTTTTGTGGAAAAAATATGATTTTTTCATTTTACGGCTCTACATTATAAACTTTTGTGAAGCCCTTGGGGGTTCAAAGTGATTACCACACATCTAGATAAGTTCGTTGGGGTGTCTAGTTTCCAAAATGGTGTCATTTGTAGGGGGTTTCCACTGATTAGGCACATCAGGGGCTCTCCAAAAGTGACATGGTGTCTGATCTCAATTCCAACCAATTTTGCATTGAAAAGTCAAATGGCGCTCCTTCCCCTCTGAGCTCTTCCATGCACCCAAAACAGTTGTTGCCTCCCACATATGGGGTATCAGCATACTGAGGACAAATTGCACAATAACTTTGGTGGTTCAATTTCTCCTGCTACCCTTGGGAAAATAAAAAAAAATTGGATCTGAAGTAAATTTTTTGTGAAAACAAGTTAAATGTTCATTTTTTAAAACATTCCAAAAATTCCTGTGAAGCACCAGAGGCGTTAATAAACTTCTTGAATGTGGTTTTGAGCACCTTGAGGGGTGCAGTTTTTAGAATGGTGTCACTTTTGGGTATTTTCTATCATATAGACCCCTCAAAGTTACTTTAATTGTGATGTGGTCTATAAAAAAAAATGGTGTTGTAAAAATGAGAAATCACTGTTTAACTTTTAACCCTTATAACTTCCTAACAAAAAAAAATTTTGGCCCAAAATTGTGGTGATGTAAAATAGACATGTGGGAAATGTTACTTGTTAAGTCGTTTGTGTGAATTATCTGTGTGATTTAAATGCATGAAAATTCAAATTTGGAAAATTGCAAAATTTTGAACATTTTCGACATTTCCGTTTTTTTCACAAATAAATGCAAGTCATATCAAATAAATTTTACCACTATGATGAAGTACAGTATATCACGAGAAAACATTGTCAGAATCACTAGGTTCCATGGAAGTGTTCCAGTTAACTCATAAAGGGACAGTGGTCAGAATTGTAAAAATTGGCCTGATCGTTAACATGCAAACCACCCTTGGGGGTAAAGGGGTTAATGAGAAAAAACTGAACTTTTTTGAATTTACCAAATTGATGCAATGAAACAAAGAGTGAAACATTTAAAGGGGTCTGAATACTTTCCATACCCACTGTAGGTTTGTTTTCTTGCTTAGGAGGCGATCACCTTTCATTTTTGAGGACTTTGTGTTATAATGCTGGCACCCTATTTCAGCAGCAGGCTCGATTTCAGTGAGCTCTTAAGAATGTCCCATTCTTTCACAAATGTTTGTACAGAGAGGAAGCATGGCTGGGGATGGATTTTATACACCTATGGTAATGGGACTGAATGAAAAACTTGAATTCAATGATGAAGAGGTATGTCCTAATACTTTTGTCAATATTGTGTATTTTCTGTTGCTACTTTTTACATTATTATACATTTGTTATTGCCATTGAGAACCAACACTTCCCCTATAAACTTCAGCAATTCTGCCATTCTGCTCGGCAGCAAAATTGTTAATGCCAAATTCAGCTCTATTGTATAACATCGGGCCCTGCCAGGTTTTAAGCGCTTTTTGTCTTTGAATTATCCTTTCTGTTCTGCTGTATAATTAATAGCCACTCAACAAAATCATAATACAGCAAATGAGATTCACGGAAGCCTTTAAGGTCTCGGCAGCAGTCAGTATGAAGGACAGTTAATACGTGGAAAAGATCTGGTTGTATTTTATTTGCTCAGCACAGCGTGTATCAGAGTGACTCTTTCCAGCAGTAGTTCTAGTGGGTGATTAATGTAGCAGGAAAAATGTGGAGGTCACTAGTGCTCAGTGACATAAAACTAGTTTTACCTTCAGTATGCCCCCAAGACTCACTGTTCAAGTTAAAGGGAATCTGTCCGACGCCAAGTTTTTCCACAGGGCAGAGCAATGAGCCTGCGCAGGAGCCACGACGGGAAGGAGGACTTCACCGTTAGAAAGAGGGAGGCGCCGGACCGGACCGTGACACCCATCGGACCAAAACCGGAACGGGACCGCCCCTGGGTCAGTATAATATAACTCATTTTTCTTATCTTTTAGGTTACATCGGGGGCTTATCTACAGCATTACAGAATGCTGTAGATAAGCCCCTGATGTCAGTGCCGGCAGCTGATAGGCGAAAAATAGGGTGACAGATTCCCTTTAATACAGTGGGTTGTTGGTGAGACAACCTGGCTCACAAGTGTGGTCTGGCCTATTGTACTTTAGCGTTTCAACTATTTTAGGTTGGTTTGATTTAAAGGATGGATATAAGTAAACATTTTATAGTGCTTTTCGTACAGCTTTCTGTGGTGGTACCTACACTAGGTACAGCATGACCTAGGGGTCACTGAAGTCTGATCGATAAATGACTTATATTAGGATTGTTCTTTTCGCATTTTTTGTCTCTTTGAATCTCATGCAATTAATTGCAATGAATAAAATTCAATTTTCATTTTGTGTAACCTTCATATTTGTATGATCATTGTTCCCTTCAGATGTAATTACTCCAGCTGACAGACTGTTTTCCCTCTTTGAAATAAGGGCTAATGCAGACGAGCATATAAATCAGACGTGAGTTGTCCGATTTTTTTTTTAATTAGATTTCACACGGACAGGACATTGACCAATATTACCTAATGAGCTGTTGAGATGAACGATTTTTCTCAGTCCAAGTGCCCATGACAAAAAAATTGCAGCATGCACTATTTTCTTTTGAGTCTTGGATTAGTCTCTCCTGTTTATGGCTATGGGTACGTAAAAAAATTGGATCCCAAAAGGAACATCCAAGTAGCTTCCGATTTTTACATTTCTACTAAAAACCTAGGAAATTGTATTTGATCATGTACACTTTTAGTGTATACTAGCTGAAGAGCCCGGCGTTGCCTGGGCATAGTAACCAACTGTGGTTAGTTATAACAAATTATGATGATTATATTGCACATAAAAACATTTCACATCATATATTCAACACTACAGATTTGCAACACAAATTAACTAAATGATTACCCAAGTATTGATAGTATTTTATTTTCTACTCATTCAAGATTTTTGGTTTTTCCTTTCGGTGCAAAGATGAACAGATTTTTGGCAGCTCCAACTCTTGAACAGACCACGTAAAGTTGACCATGAGAAAAGCATGGAGATTGCAAATCGATCCCTACTACTTTCAAGGACTGTCCCTGAGTATTGTTAATGGACATTGCAAATAGCAGTTGAACTGGAAACAGGAGGGGTTTAAAATAAAAAAAACAAATCAGATGGAATGAGTGGAATTCTTGGAATGAAAATGTCCTCTCCTTTGGCACATCCTGTTTCTGAGCTGTGTATCTAACCCTATTGTTGTGAGTTCATTTTTCCCTTCACCATTGAGGTCTGATGAACTCCCTCCTCTAGTGAAGGAAGGTAGTGAGACTGATTACCAAACACCTGGGCAGCTAGATGATAACTGGGTGGCTGGAATTGAGGACTGCATATAAGGCTGCCGACGCCCTTCTTCCTGGCTGGTGATTTTCCTGCTGGATTCTTGGAGACCAGTCTGATTCCTGCATCTCAAAGCTAAGTTTTTCTGCTCTGCTTTGTACTCTTCAGTTTTGTTTTTGTTTTGCCTTGTTTTTTGGGAGTTCTGCCATCCCTGGCCGGGGGTGATCTGAATTCCATTTTTGTCTCTGATCTGTTGATATTTTGCTCTGTCTTCAGAATATGCCTGAGTGCTGATATAGTCTTTTGAAGCCTAGCGACTTCAGGGCCTGTTTTTCCTATCAGTCGGTTGGCTCATTTTGATAGGGTTTTTGCGGATGGAGGACAGCAGCTTTCCTATCCTGTCCTATGTAGTTAGCTTGGGCCCCATCATTTGCTCAACCTATCTTTCTATCTGTGTTAGTGTTTTCATCTTGCTTCACCGTCATTATATGTTGGGGGCTGCCTATTGCTTTGGGGTCTGCTCTGGGGCAGTTTAGTTTTTCCCCTTTCTGTCTTTAGGCTGTATAGTTCTCCGGCTGTGATCGAGGGGTCTAGGGCACCGTAGGAACCCCCCCACAGCTACTGCTAGTTGTTGTTGATAGGTTCAGGGGTCTGCTATCCGATAGCTGCCAACCTCTCTGGTTTTTCTGGACTTAGCTGGTATTTTGTTTTTTCCTCCTTCGGTGACTCATCATAACAGAATCACCAGCCATACCGCAGATCCTAGGGTACTCAATAGCAGGAGAGAATTGTAAAAAAAAAAAAAAAAAGTGTCAGAATTTTTTTTTTTTGTGTGCATATTTTTTCCTCTATATCTCTGAGGCCGTAGGGGGAATTTTTCTCTCAATGGAGATGAAGCAATTGTCTGATCGTGTGGAGCAGCTCGCTGCTGAAGTGCGGGGAATTTCCGCCTATCTTGTTCATTCACATGCTGCTGAACCAAAGATTCCTTCTCCTGATGTATTTTTGGGGGATCAGTCTAAATTCTTGAATTTCAAGAATAATTGTAAATTATTTTTTGCCTTGAAGCCTAACTCGTCGGGGAACTGCGCGCAGCAGGTTAAAATTGTCATCTCTTTGCTGCGCGGCGATCCCCAGGATTGGGCGTTTTCTTTGAAACCTGATGATCCTATTCTGAATAATGTGAACACATTTTTTCAAGCCTTGGGGTTGTTGTATGATGAACCTAATGCTATTGATCAGGCTGAAAAGACCCTGTTGGCATTAAGCCAGGGTTGGGATTCGGCAGAGTTGTACTGTCAAAAATTCCGAAAGTGTGCAGTACTTACTACCTGGAATGATGGTGCCTTGGCTGCCCTCTTTCGGAAGGGTTTGTCAGAAACTGTAAAAGATACTATGGTGGGATTTCCTGTTCCCTCTGGTCTTGACGATTCTATGTCATTAGCCATTCAGGTGGATCGGCGTTTACGTGAACGCAAAACTACACGAGAGATGTTACCACCTGTTGAACAAATGTCTGAACCTATGCAATGTGATAGAGTTTTGTCTAGGGCGCACCGTCAAGAGTTCAGAAGGCGTAATAAGCTGTGTTTTTTTTGTGGAGATGCCTCGCATATTATTTCTGTCTGCCCTAAACGAGAGAAACGTTGTGCACACACGTTTTCTGTGGGTGGTGTTCAACCTAAGTTTCTTCTGGCAATTACTCTGATCTGCTCCCTGTCCACATTTTCCGCCAAGGCTTTTGTGGATTCAGGAGCAGCTCTGAACGTGATGGACTTGGATTTTGCTAAACGTTGTGGATTTACCTCTGCGGACACCTATCCCTTTGAGGGGTATTGATGCTACTCCTTTGGCGAAGAATAAACCTCAGTTTTGGACCCAGGTGGTAATGCGGGTTGCCCCAGACCATCAAGAAAATTGCAGATTTTTGGTGTTGCATAATTTGCATGATACCATTGTTCTGGGGTTTCCCTGGTTGCAAATCCATAATCCAGTTCTGGATTGGAAATCTTTGTCTGTGGTGAGTTGGGGTTGTCGGTGTGCCCTTAGTGATGCTCCTGTTTTCTCCACCTCTCCCCAGTCACTTGATGTTCCTGACTATTTGGCTGACTTTTATGATGTATTTAGTGAGAATGAGTCTGCGTCTTTGCCTCCTCATAGGAGTTATGACTGTGCTATTGAGCTGAACCCGGGGTGTAAATTCCCCAAGGGTCGGCTTTTCAATTTATCTGTACCCGAGCACGAGGCTATGCGATCCTATATTAAGGAGGCATTGGAGAAGGGTCATATTAGACCATCCTCTTCACCCTTAGGTACTGGGTTTTTTTTCGTGGCTAAAAAGGATGGTTCATTAAGGCCTTGTATTGACTATCGTGCCCTCAACAAAATTACTGTTAAACATCAGTATCCGTTACCCCTGATTTCTGATCTATTCTCCAGAGTTAAAGGTGCTTGCTGGTTTACCAAGCTTGACCTCAGGGGGCGTATAATCTTATTCGCATTAAGCATGGGGATGAATGGAAGATGGCGTTTAATACTCCGGAGGGACATTTTGAGTACCTGGTGATCCCTTTTGGGCTCACTAATGCCTCTTCTGTCTTCCAGTGCTTCATGAACGATATATTCCGAGACTTTGTGGATACATTTTTGATTATCTATCTGGATGATATTTTGATCTTCTCCAAGAATTGGGACTCTCATGTGGAACATGTTCGGACTGTGTTCCGGATTTTGAGGGAGAATTCCCTGAATGTCAAGGGATCGAAATGCCTTTTGGGGTACAGAGGATTTCATTTTTGGGTTTTATTTTGTCTCCCTCAACTATTGAAATGGACCCGGCCAAGGTACAGGCCATTTATGATTGGGTTCAGCCCACTTCTTTGAAGGCCCTCCAGAAGTTTTTGGGTTTTGCTAATTTTTATCGGAAATTTATAGCTAATTTTTCTGGTATTGCCAAGCCATTGACGGATTTGACTAGGAAGGGTGCTGATGTGCTGAATTGGTCTCCGGAGGCTGTTTCTTCCTTTCAGGAGCTGAAGCGAAGATTCACTTCTGCTCCGGTTTTGCGGCAACCTGATATCTCACTCCCGTTTCTGGTGGAGGTGGACGCTTCTGAGATTGGTGCAGGAGCGGTGTTGTCCCAAAAAGATCCTGTGACATCTAAAATGAATCCTTGTGCTTTGTTTTCCCGAAAGTTCTCCCCATCCGAACGTAACTATGATGTGGGGAATCGGGAACTGTTGGCCATGAAATGGGCATTTGAGGAGTGGAGACATTGGTTGGAGGGAGCCAAACACCAAGTCGTGGTCGTTACTGACCACAAGAATTTGATTCACCTGGAGTCGGCCAAGCGCTTGAATCCTAGACAGGCTAGGTGGGCCTTGTTTTTCACACGTTTTGATTTTGTGGTTTCTTTTCTTCCGGGCACTAAGAATGTCAAGGCAGACGCCCTCTCTAGGAGTTTCCTTGCTGATTCTCCTGTTGTGACTAAGCCTGCTACCATCTTAGGCCTCTTTCACACATCCGGTTTTCAGCATCAGGCGCGATGCGGCGAAAAGTGTAAAAACCGGATCCGGTTGCCACCGGATCCGATTTTTCCCCCATTCAGTTTCATTATTGCCGCATCGCGCCGGATACCTATGCGGCGTATTCGGTTTTTGCCTGATCTGGCAAAAACAGCCTGTCCGGCGTCTGGAAAAAACGTTCCATGTAACGTTTTTTTGCAGCGCCGGACCGGCTTTTTCCACAGCGCATGCCAGGACTCTGTGAATGTTAACCCCACAAGTGCCCGGCGAGAGAGAGAGAGATCTCTCTCTGTCACCCGGACACTTGTGAGAGATCTCTTTCGCCTGGCACTTGTGGGGTTAACACTCACAGTGTCTGGGTGAGAGAGAGAGATCTCTCTGTGGGGTTAACCCCACAAGTGCCCGGCAAGAGAGAGAGATTCTCTTGCCTGGACACTAAGTGTTAACCCCCCATGTCTCTCTCTCTCCACCCCCCTCCCCTCCCCTCCCCTCCCCTCTCCTCCCCTCACCTCCCTTTCAGCAGCTGTCTCATTGGCTGCCTCTGTCCACCTCGTCCTGCGGCTCCTTTAATAATGTCCGAGCCGTATCGTCTCGCCGCACACACATCCGGTGTCACGGCTGCAGGCCGGATCCGGCGGCCCGGCTTTTCGCCGCACGCCGCCGGACCCCACACACCGGATGTGTGAAAGTAGCCTTAGGCGAGGGGGTAGTTCTTTCTGCCATCTCACCTGATTTGAGACATGCTTTGGAAGAGTTTCAGGAGGACAAACCTGAGCGTTGTCCCAGTGGAAAGTTGTATGTTCCTGACCAGTGGAAGAAGAGAGTGATGTCTGAAGTTCATTGCTCTGCATTGGCTGGTCATCCAGGTATTTTTGGTACTAGAGATCTGGTGAGTCGATCTTTTTGGTGGCCCGCCTTGTCTCATGATGTCAGGAATTTTGTGCAGTCCTGTGGGACTTGCTCCCGGTCTAAACCTTGTTCTCGCTCTAGTGGCTTGTTGATGCCTTTGTCGGTGCCCAGGAGGCCATGGACCCATATTTCAATGGATTTTATCTCTGATATGCCTGTCTCTGAGAGAATGACAGTTATCTGGGTGATTTGTGATAAATTCTCTAAGATGGTCCATCTTGTACCACTCCCTAAGTTGCCATCTTCCTCTGAGTTGGTGCCCTTGTTTTTGCAACAGGTGGTTCGCTTGCATGGGATTCCTGAGAACATTGTATCTGACAGAGGAGTTCAGTTTGTGTCTAGATTTTGGAGGACTTTCTGTTCCAAGCTGGGAATTCAGTTGTCCTTCTCCTCTGCGTTTCACCCTCAGACCAATGGGCAGATGGAGAGAACAAACCAGACTTTGGAGTCGTATTTGAGATGTTTTATTTCTGCCGATCAGGATGATTGGGTTTCATTTTTGCCCTTGGCCGAATTTGCTTTAAATAATAGAGCTAGTTCTGCCACTTTGATGTCACCTTTTTTTTGTAACTTTGGTTTTCACCCTCGATTTTCTTCAGGGCAGGTGGAGCCTTCTGCCTGCCCAGGTGTTGACACTGTGGTGGAGAGAATGCACCATATCTGGGACCAAGTAGTGGATAAGTTGTCTCTCTCCCAGGAAAAGGCCCAGCGGTTTTCCAACCGGCGTATTACCGTTGGTCCCCAGTTTAAGGTGGGTGATATGGTTTGGTTGTCATCAAAAAATATCGCTATGAAGGTGGCTTCTCCTAAGTTTAAGCCTAGATTTATTGGACCTTACAAGATTTTGGAGATTATTAATCCGGTCTCTTTTCGGTTGGCTCTTCCTGTCACATTTAAAATTCATAATGTGTTTCATAAGTCCTTGTTGAAGAGGTTTGTTGAACCAGTAGTTCCTGTGGTGGCACCTCCTGACCCTATATTAGTTGAAGGTAACATGGAATATGAGGTAGAGAAGATACTGGATTCCCGTCTGGCTAGACGGAGACTCCAGTATTTGGTTAAGTGGAAGGGTTATGGTCAGGAGGATACTTCCTGGGTCTCTGCCTCTGATATTCATGCCGAAAGATTGGTGCGTGCCTTTCATCAGGCTCACCCGGATCGCCCTGGTGGCATGGATGAGGGTTCGGTGACCCCTCCTCAAGGGGGAGGTACTGTTGTGAGTTCATTTTTCCCTTTACCATTGAGGTCTGATGAACTCCCTCCTCTAGTGAAGGAAGGTAGTGAGACTGATTACCAAACACCTGGGCAGCTAGATGATGACTGGGTGGCTGGAATTGAGGACTGGATATAAGGCTGCCGACGCCCTTCTTCCTGGCTGGTGATTTTCCTGCTGGATTCTTAGAGACCAGTCTGATTCCTGCATCTCAAAGCTAAGTTTTTCTGCTCTGCTTTGTACACTTCAGTTTTGTTTTTGTTTTGCCTTGTTTTTTGGGAGTTCTGCCATCCCCGGCCGGGGGTGAGCTGAATTCCATTTTTGTCTCTGATCTGTTGATATTTTGCTCTGTCTTCAGAATATGCCTGAGTGCTGATATAGTCTATTGAAGCCTAGCGACTTCAGGGCCTGTTTTTCCTATCAGTCGGTTGGCTCATTTTTATAAGGTTTTTGCAGATGGCAGACAGCAGCTTTCCTATCCTGTCCTATGTAGTTAGCTTGGGCCCCATCATTTGCTCAACCTATCTTTCTATCTGTGTTAGTGTTTTCATCTTGCTTCACCGTCATTATATGTTGGGGGCTGCCTATTGCTTTGGGGTCTGCTCTGGGGCAGTTTAGTTTTTCCCCTTTCTGTCTTTAGGCTATATAGTTCTTCGGCTGTGATCGAGGGGTCAAGGGCACCGTAGGAACCCCCCACGGCTACTGCTAGTTGTTGTTGATAGGTTCAGGGGTCTGCTATCCGATAGCTGCCAACCTCTCTGGTTTTTCTGGACTTAGCTGGTATTTTGTTTTTTCCTCCTTCGGTGACTCATCATAACACCCTATCCTGTGTGATAATGTCTTGATGATTTGTGTACCTAATCCTCTCCTGTGTGATACTTTCTGCTGAGCTGTGTATCGAATCCTATCGTGTGTTACTGATTGCTCAGCCGTGTATCTAATCCTATCATGTGTGTTACTGACTGCTCAGCCATGTATCTAATCCTATCATGTGTGATACTGACTGCTGAGCTGTGTATCTAATCCTATCCTGTGTGATACTGACTGCAGAGCCGTGTATCTAACCCTATTCTGTGTGATACTGTCTGCTGAGCCATGTATCTATTCCTGTCCAGTGTGATACTGACTGCTGGGCTGTGTATCTAATCCTATCCTGTGTGATACTGACTGCTGAGCCGTGTATCTAATCCTATCCTGTGTGATACTGACTGCTGAGCCGTGTATCTAATCCTATCCTGTGTGATACTGACTGCTGAGCAGTGTATCTAATCCTATCCTGTGTGATACCGTCTACTGAGCTGTGTATCTAACCCTATCCTGTGTGATACTGACTGCTGAGCCGTGTACCTAATCCTATCATGTGTTACTGACTGCTGAGCCACGTATCTAATCCTGTCCTGTGTGATACTGACTGCTGAGCCATGTATCTAATCCTATCCTGTGTGATACTGACTGCTGAGCCGTGTATCTAATCATATTCTGTGTGATACTGTCTGCTGAGCCATGTATCTAATACTATTCTGTGTGATACTGTGTGCTGAGCTGTGTATCTAATCCTATCCTATGTGATACTGTCTGCTGAGCCATGTATCTATTCCTATCCTGTGTGTTACTGACTGCTGAGCTGTGTATCTAATCCTATCCTGTGTGATACTGACTGCTGAGCCATGTGTCTAATCCTCTCCTGTGTGATAAAGACTGCTGAGCTGTGTATCTAATCCTATCCTGTGTGATACTGGGCTCCCCCTGCAGTCTGTGTCAGAAGGTGGTCTGTGTTGGCACGGTAATAAATTGTGTTATTTCCAGCTTTACAGAAGGATGATAGCACCATAGAATTGATAAAAATAATAGGCCAAATTGTTTGGTGAATTGGAATGCACGGGGTAAAATTTCACCTCACAACATAGCCTATGACGCTCTCGGGGTTCAGACGTGTGACTGTGAAAGTTTTGTGGCTGTAGCTGCGACGGTGCAGATGCCAATCCTGGACATACACACATACATACAGCTCAGCATACAAGATTTCTCTCGCGCATCACCCCTACTCTGGAACTCTCTACCACAACATATCAGACTCTCACCTACCATCGAAACCTTCAAAAAGAGCCTGAAGACCCACCTCTTCCGACAAGCCTATAACCTGCAGTAACCACCGATCGACCAAACTGCTGCACGACCAGCTCTACCCTCGCCTACTGTATTATCACCCATCCCTTGAAGATTGTGAGCCCTCGCGGGCAGGGTCCTCTCTCCTCCTGTACCAGTTATGACTTGTATTGTTTAAGATTATTGTACTTGTTTTTATGTATACCCCTCCTCACATGTAAAGCGCCATGGAATAAATGGCGCTATAACAATAAATAATAATAATAATAATAATAATAATAATACATACATACACTTTTTCCCCATTATGCACCTAGGGGCAAAATTGTTTGGTGAATTGGAACACGCGGGATTAAAATTTCACCTCACAACATAGCCTATGAAGCTCTCGGGGTCCAGATGTGTGACTGTGCAAAATTTTGTGGCTGTAGCTGCGACGGTGCAGATGCCAATCCCGGACATACACACATACATACATACAAACATGTGCACACACACACTAAGCTTTATATATTAGATGCATGAATACTGATCACATATTTATATGACACAGACATAAAAAAAATTGACACACAAACCGGATGAAAAATTGTCTTTTTTTCTGGATGAAACTTGCACGTTTTCCCATACTTAAGTTTTCAGGCATCATAAAGTATTTCTAATATCTGTTTATAATATATAAATGAGGCGTTTGACTAGTCATTGGGGTGTTAGTGTCCCCAGATTATTCGGCCTACTTAGATGTTATTATGCCTTTGTGGGCTTGATAACATAACTAACAAGTGCCGGCCTCATCGGTAACACTATACTTAACTTGTGCATGTGTGTGGCTTCTTCCATCATTGATCCTCTGAAGCCTGGTGTATGCTTGTCGGCTTCAGAGAGATGCACTGCGCATGATTGCACTTCCGAACGATCAATATGAAGTGGGCACCATCAACCTAAATATTTATTGAAACATGCAAATATTAAGAATGAGATCACCAGATGCATGTAAAGCATAACATAGCTCATAGACAAAAGGAAAGGTACATGCATGAAGAGCCAGGATCACTACAATAATAGGAAAATACAAAAAAGTTTTTATTTCCAAACCAGAAAAAACACAGATTAAAAACATCTAAAAAAAACCCCAAGAGATAAAGAGTACACATTTGATCCAAAATTTAGAATATAATATTCAAAAAACACCCATTGGCTGAGCAAATTGCTGAGCTATGTAGAATAAGTATAACATATGCTGCTAACATACCACGATGCATAATGTTACTTGTACACAACATATAAAATATATATAAAGCTTGTTCAAGCAAAAATATTTCCAGGAGAAAGGGCATGACTGTCACATCTCAATAAACTCAAGTCCTAGTGTGATAACACTGAGCTAGAGGACACTTAGAAACGTCCAGTCCAAGATCATGAACCCGAGAAAACAGGCATCAGTGTATAAAGGCAAGCTAATGCTTCACCCTAAACAGTCCGATAGTCTCCCCAATTTCCAAAAGCAGCAGCACAGCCAAGTGGGTGAAAGGACTATCATGCATTGTCCGCCTCTCTGAAGTCAGCACGCATACTAAAGAGGATAAATCATGCAAGGGGAAGAAACGAGGTAAGTATAACACTAGCGATGAGCCCGGCGCTTGTAAGTTATGTTTTCACACCCACAGGGGCAAAATAACATTTAAATGGGCTGACTAGTCTGGGGAAAGTAACACCCCCTCAACTGGTAAAAGCCCTCATTTACATATCATAAATGGACTTTAGAAATACTTGTTCTAAAGATCTGTTTATGTATGTAATATAGCACAGGGACTGATCTACATACGCAGTCACATCTGCTGGTGGTTCTAGGGGCACAGGAGGAATTGATAGGTTCCTTTTAAGTAGTATGGATCTATACAATCATCCGATACAATAATGGACCCGAGAATGACGTTTGTCAAACTCAGAGCATGTCCTAATCTGACTCGATTTTGATGATGAGAATATACTCTGTAGGTCTGTGTGCGGTCCGATAAACAATTGCACAGCACACCGACACTTCTCACGGATGTGTGAATGCAGTGTAAGGATAATATTTTTGTGTCTCCCTCCGTTTAGTAGCTGATATTTTTAGGTTCAACTAGTGAAAGTTGACACAATGTATGGCTTATGAATGTAAACCAAATTTTAAATAAGTTGACTTTTTTATGATTTTAGTCAGGTAATTACCACAATGTTATACAAAATAATATGGTAAAGTTAAAAACCTTCTAAATTGTAATAAAACTAAAGATTTTCGAATGAATCACATCAGTTATATGTTACAGGACTATCCACAGTTCTTTTCATGCAATGTCAAATGAATGACAGAATAATCAAACCTAGATTACTGCGTTGTTTTGATTTTTCAAACCATATTTATGGGTCAGACATAATAATGTAGTTGAGTAGAGCTACTACTTTTTCAAGCCTATCGAATTCTTCACACTGCTGTTTTTCCCAGTGGGATTTCATTACTCCTCATGGAAAGAATAACTTATTCTACTAAAGAAAATTACTCAGTAAAAACCTTGATTTATGAAAAATTCTAATACTAATAGGATACAGTATGCTTACATTTTATTCTCTGAGAACAAATTTGGTATAGATCTGTGAGAAACTGAACCATTGATAGGCTAGTATGTAAATGGCCCACTGGTACCATTGACTCTGGGTGCCCACTGTGTACATGCAGACATTACATTACCCTCATTCACTAATTAACCTATTCTATATAATAATAATAAACTGGGTAGTTAGTTAATTAAATCATGATTTGAATTAAATATTATCTTTGTTTGTACACAAGTATATTGGGCAACTACTGACCATATTGAGCCCGCTCCTACACAGGGGCCTACCTGGCGATTCACCTGTTCTCCTGTTGGTCAGTCTGAGACTGATTGATTCCCATTATGATTGGAGCCTAAATATTTGATTGGAAACCAACATATTCCACTCATCCCACAGCTCCCCAATTCAGTGGTCCCAGAAGTTGTGATGTGGGGAGTTTTTGGGATCCTATTTATGTAGCGGTTATGTGACCATAGCATTTGGTGTCTGGAGATCAGTATAGTTGCCAGTCATTTTCTTTCCCTTATGAAGCAACTAATGTCTAAATAGACTAAGAAGAATAAAAATCACTCTCACATACCGTACTTTGATTCAGAGAAATCAGAAAGCAGCAACGTTTTTTTTTCTTCTTGGTGTCAGTTTGGTCTGAAGGAAGTGAAAATGAAGAGGCTTCTCATTGGCTGCAGGGCTCATGTGGCATAACAACATTATGCAAACCCCGGTAGTGCAGGTGAAGACTGCTCTTATTTTACACATACGAATTTTGCAATTGAGATGGGGTTGTCCGAGTACTGGAGAACACCATTAAATTCCCAAGATTAAATTTTAAGGGTCAATCATTAGGATGGACCATAAGTATCGAATTGGTATTGGTCTGACTCCCAGCACATCCATCTCTTGGCTGTTGAAGCGAATTGCGCCCCCCTGTGAGTGGATGTGTGGGGAGGTGGACCTGACAGAGAGATCTGCTTTTAGTGAGAGGCAGAGGAATAGCTCAGTGTAAGAATGGAAAACACTGAGATAAAGAGAAAGGGGTGTCGTACTGAGTGTGGCCATTAGAGGGCAGTGAGGAGCTCAGGAGAGAGTGGTTACATAACTGCCAGGTGTCAAGGTCACCTTGATTGGTCAGAGGTCTCTGTCAGGTGATAGTGGGCGGAGCTACCTGGGCTGATAGTATAAAGGCTGAGGGAAGTTTCCAGAAGCTTGAGTCAGCCAGGGGAGCTTACTAGAAAGGAGGGTCTGCTGTTAGGAGAAAGACAGCAGAGAGCCCTCAGAGAGAGCCAGACAGTGAAGACGGTCACCGAGGTGACCCAAAGGACGGTGGCAGCAGACGGTGACACCCTGAGAGTGATGACAACAGTGTACTCTGAATGGTGAAGCGCTGTGGTGGAAGTGCCTAGGGAAGCCACAGTGAGGAGAACCGCAGGGGACACCACGACGGTAACACAGAGAGAAAAAGGAGGTACCCGGGTCTACTTAAAAAGCAGTTGCCAAAAGTCCTGTCAGGGTTTGTGGAAGTTGTCAAGGAAGTGGATGAATAAAACACGGACCTGTTGAATACGTTTTCCTGTCTCAGTCTCCAGTCTGTCTGCGCTAAGAAGTGGGTCACCACGCCCCAGTTCTGTGGGATCAGCACACCTTCCCTGCCTGTCAGCATCAGCATCAGCAGCACCACCTAATTATCCCATCCTCCTCCTCGCCCACCCCTACAGATGTATTAGGCATTTCTGTGTTGTCCTACTCACCATGATAGAACTAGACCCATCTTCTTTGACTTGATGTCTCCAATTTTGATTGATTAAACATTTGGTAGTTGGTATAATAATTGTATTGCAAATACTTGTACTCCTCTAAATACGGTTTTTACAGTACAGAGTTAGCGCTGCTGCATTATAACGTGGGGGCAATGTGTTAAAATCTGAACAAGGGGCAACTTCTAAATGTAGTCTGAACATTGTGAATGGACATTACAACATTTTGATTGCTTAGAATGGGGTCATCTAAGCCTCATTTCTTCACTTTGTTCTCTTTGATGTTGCTGATTCTTGTGAAAAGACGGCACACATCATCTCTGACACGGAAGATTTTTTTCAGGCGTTTGCATTACCTTTGTTGTACAGTATGTCAGTGACATCATGTGTTTAGAATTCCCAGCCGCTGCCTGTCTGCTGCCAAACACCAAAAGTCTCGTCAGCTGGGAAGCAAAAGATATTTCCTAAGTAGCAATTGCTTTCTTTTTACTTTCGTAGACAAAGATTCAAGTTTAGCTGTCGAGTAGACAGAAGACGGATTTAGGCTAATCGAAGACCCAGATCACATCATGTTTTTGCCTCCATTTAACATATACACTAACGAAGCTCCAAATGTTAAATGGAGGGTGTGATGTATGCCAAACTTTGGCATCCAGCTTACACAGATGAATATGGGCTCCAATTGACAGATACATTGTGAGCTTTTTCATTTCGTACCATTTAACTGCTGTATTATATTATATTGCATTATATTATTATAACCTATGGCAGATGATGCCACTGTTAGATGTTATTTAAAGTATCCATCACTCATAGAATGCTATGGCATCTGTATTACTGATTCATAAAAGAAAGTTCTTCAATAGATGGTTGTTATGGATCAGTGGTATCAGTTGCCCATAGGCTTACGTGATGAAAAACCCTACAATATATACTTAACACGCTTTTGTTAATAGACTTTTTAACATAGCCTATTATGCCATCCCATACCTATTTTTTTGCAGTATATTGATGTATACTGGTCAGACAGAGGCCAAAAGGGCAATATTTTGGCCTCAGTCTGGCAATAGAGGCCTTTGAACACACTTAGCTAAATGTAGGTGCAACATGGTGCAAAGAGAGCCTTGCATACAGTGGGGAAAAAAAGTATTTAGTCAGTCAGCAATAGTGCAAGTTCCACCACTTAAAAAGATGAGAGGCTTCTGTAATTTACATCATAGGTAGACCTCAACTATGGGAGACAAACTGAGAAAAAAAATCCAGAAAATCACATTGTCTGTTTTTTTTCATTTTATTTGCATATTATGGTGGAAAATAAGTATTTGGTCAGAAACAAAATTTCATCTCAATACTTTGTGATATATCCTTTGTTGGCAATGACAGAGGTCAAACATTTTCTGTAAGTCTTCACAAGGTTGCCACACACTGTTGTTGGTATGTTGGCCCATTCCTCCATGCAGATCTCCTCTAGAGCAGTGATGTTTTTGGCTTTTCGCTTGGCAACACGGACTTTCAACTCCCTCCAAAGGTTTTCTATAGGGTTGAGATCTGGAGACTGGCTAGGCCACTCCAGGACCTTGAAATGCTTCTTACGAAGCCACTCCTTCGTTGCGCTGGCGGTGTGCTTTGGATCATTGTCATGTTGAAAGACCCAGCCATGTTTCATCTTCAATGCCCTTGCTGATGGAAGGAGGTTTGCACTCAAAATCTCACGATACATGGCCCCATTCATTCTTTCATGTACCCGGATCAGTCGTCCTGGCCCCTTTGCAGAGAAACAGCCCCAAAGCATGATGTTTCCACCACCATGCTTTACAGTAGGTATGGTGTTTGATGGATGCAGCTCAGTATTCTTTTTCCTCCAAACACGACAAGTTGTGTTTCTACCAAACAGTTCCAGTTTGGTTTCATCAGACCATAGGACATTCTCCCAAAACTCCTCTGGATCATCCAAATGCTCTCTAGCAAACTTCAGACGGGCCCGGACATGTACATGCTTAAGCAGTAGGACTTGTCTGGCACTGCAGGATCTGAGTCCATGGTGGCGTAGTGTGTTACTTATGGTAGGCCTTGTTACATTGGTCCCAGCTCTCTGCAGTTCATTCACTAGGTCCCCCCGCGTGGTTCTGGGATTTTTGCTCACCGTTCTTGTGATCATTCTGACCCCACGGGGTGGGATTTTGTGTGGAGCACCAGATCGAGGGAGATTATCAGTGGTCTTGTATGTCTTCCATTTTCTAATTATTGCTCCCACAGTTGATTTCTTCACTCCAAGCTGGTTGGCTATTGCAGATTCAGTCTTCCCAGCCTGGTGCAGGGCTACAATTTTGTTTCTGGTGTCCTTTGACAGCTCTTTGGTCTTCACCATAGTGGAGTTTGGAGTCAGACTGTTTGAGGGTGTGCACAGGTGTCTTTTTATACTGATAACAAGTTTAAACAGGTGCCATTACTACAGGTAATGAGTGGAGGAAAGAGGAGACTCTTAAAGAAGAAGTTACAGGTCTGTGAGAGCCAGAAATCTTGATTGCTTGTTTCTGACCAAATACTTATTTTCCACCATAATATGCAAATAAAATGAAAAAAAACAGACAATGTGATTTTCTGGATTTTTTTTTCTCAGTTTGTCTCCCATAGTTGAGGTCTACCTATGATGTAAATTACAGACGCCTCTCATCTTTTTAAGTGGTGGAACTTGCACTATTGCTGACTGACTAAATACTTTTTTTCCCCACTGTACATGCTGCAATGGAAAAGGTCCTCTGGCCAGTAGGCAAACCCTCTGGTTGACACTTGGTACCCCCATTAATTGGCTATTATAAGCCCTGGCGCTGGATGTTCTGCCATACTGTACTGTGGCCACTACATAGAGTATGTATCGGAGCTATGTAGTGGAGCTCGATTCCATGTGTTTACACCCAGCTGCTGATCAGTGGGTTGTCAGGTGTCAGACCCCACCAATCTGATATTGGTGACCTATCTTGTTAACCAATATATTCTGACTGGACAACTCCTTTAAAGGAGATAAAAGCCTCTGTGCTGTCTTATCCAATCCCTCTAAAAAGTGCAGAAGATGCTGCAGCTTCAGAGGCGACCTGCTAAAACAATGACCATTTTTAGAACCAAGAGATGACTCAATGAAGATGGATTACATAAGGAACTTTCATTTAATGATGAACAAAGCATAGAGAGGTCTTTGCACAATTATTAGAGATGTCTGTTCCAAGGTTGAGGACATTGATCTACTCGATAATGTTTTGCTCTAATAGATCATGCTGAATGTTACCCAGTGCCAAGTGGAAGCCTGGAGAATTGAACATTGGGTACGATGTAAGTCCAGATGGACTAACTAGCCCTTCATATTTGCACCCTCTGAAAGTGCAGCCCACACACAATAAGTGCAGCCCTAAGATTTCCCTTCTTCACTCAGGGCCTGAGTGTCATGGCCATAACCTACAGTACCTTTCTAGCATAGTCGCCATGGCAACACAGTCATTCTGGCATGTGCAAAAGTTGAGAAATTCCTCACCAGTTGCTGAAAATGCTACTTTCTGCACCGCAGGTGGTTGTAATGTATTAAAAGGATTTTGGTTCTAGGTAAGGCTATGTTCACATGTCCAGAAATCTGTTAGAATGGATCCAGCCGCAATCCGTTGGCAAAAAAAAGTTGCTTTTCTGCCCGTATTTAAAGAAAACTGATTTCAGCTGGATCTGTTTTTTTTAACATTGAAATCTATGGGCAAAGGATCTGTTAATTAACTATCTGTTATCTTCCATTTGAAATTGATCCAGTAAGCAAAAAATGGATCTATTTCAAATTAAAGAAAATAAACTGATGCTTTATCCATATATATACTTAAATGTTAAAGAAAATTGATCAGGCTGAAATACGTTTTTTAAAAATGGACAAAAAAAAGTTTTTTGCCAATGTATTGCTGCTGAAAGGCCAAGTTCACATGTTCAGTAATCATCCGTTTGAATTGGATCCAAAATCAGTTATCTTAGTAGGTCAAAAAAGTTGTGCAGACACAACTCTTGTCTGGCTCAAAAAAAATGATTGTAACTCGATACGTTTTTTATTTTTTTTTGGTATATTGAAGTCTATGAAAAATGGATCCGTTAAATAGCCATCCGTTTTTCTTCCATTTGAAACCGATCCATTTTTTACTTATTGGATCAGTTTCGGATGAATTATTATTTGACAGTTCACTTGTCCAGTAGTGCTCTGTTTGAAACTGATCCAATAAGTAGGAAATGGATTGAGTTGCAATCCGGTTTTTAGCTGGACAAAAAAGTTGTGTCTGCTAAGATAACTGATTGCTGCTGCTTCCGTTTCAAATGAATTATATCTGGATACGTGAACTTATCTCATTCGGGGGAAGCCCTTGATGGTTGAACCTCGTTTATTGACCCAGCATGCCATAATATGTATATGACAAGGGGCTGTCTAAATCAAACATTCCTCAACACTAAAATATTCCATTCTGTTTTCTATCCATCACTACATGGCTAATCAAACAATGAAGATTGTTTCTATGGTGAATAATTGTACAGTAGCGAAGCTCGAGATATGTTGAGAATATAATATGCATTTTATTGTCAAAGGAACTTTATAATACTTTTGTCTTAAGCTTTGTACATTCCGTAAAAAGTTTTTTAATGCCTTTTTCTTTGATTTAAATTTAGAAGTTAATTGAACGTCATTCTACCCTTTTATGTTTAAGATTTTAAAGAAAGTAAAGAGAATTATTCACCAACTTCTATTCCTTGTAAAATATCCATTAATAGCTTCCTTTTTGTCATCTGAAATGTCTCCTTGTTCACTGCACCCCACCCTTCATTTTCTTTAGACTCTGGAATTCCTTGTGATTCCGCCAGATGCTGAGGTCTGCTACGTTATTAAACTGTGTAGCAAAAAAATGTTAGAAAAATTACTTAAGCAGTGGAAGTGGTTGTTGGAATAGTTGTTCCATTACAAAAAAAAATAGTTTGAGGGAGTAATAGTGGCTTCTAGTTCTGGCGGTAAAGATCCATAAATCTCCTGTCTAGTCAGACCAGTCTTCGTTACTGGTAATAATTAAAGATGCTGTCAAATCTGGAAAGCAACAATAATATCTGGCATAGATTAATTGACATGATAACTAATTATCACACATCAGACAATGTTATATTTCCACCGACCTGATCAATATTTCTTCACTTTGATTAAATGCATTTATCAGACCGTAGTAAGAATTATCTTTGGCAGGAAGGCAAACATGACTACATATCATAAAGGTCAACTGTTATTTCTTATGTTTTATGGATTTCCATTCTTTATCCCAAGGTAGTATGTTGCTCACACTTCTTTTGCTGCTGTAAAGGAAGGTTGCTCAGTTGACTCATGTTGGCACTTTTTGGTTACTTCTACTGACTCATGTCTATAAATGTACATAAGCACTGAATGATGAAGTTTGCTGTCTGTCTCTAAATCTTGCCATACATATAAAAATCCAACAATCCAAAATCCATGCAATTATTTGGCCAAGGAATTATTTATCTGACTCCCCGTCCCTTTGTGTGCATATATTCTAATTAAAGCAATGGCTTACCACCGCTGGAAAAAAATGATCGGGAGATGAAATGTAATATGCCTTCTTTCCTCCAACATCATCTGTTAGGGGAGAGGCAGGAGCAACCTTTGTGTATACATCTGTGTATGAACAAGCTTCTGGAACTTCTAAAAAATTGCAAGGTGATTTAACGGCAATGCAGCTTTTGCCGGTAGGCAGCATGAGTGGTTCAGTTACACCTTAGGACTGCTGGGACTTGTGTTCTTTCAGCCAGTTTCCTCTGGTTTGTTCTGACTGTTTGTTATCTTTTCGCAATTAATTCTCTTCTGAGCTAGGGGTCGGGTTCCTTTTAACCTCCAGCAGTCAGTCCATGGCTGCCAGTTATAGTCTTGCCAGTCTGGTTCTTAGCTTTCCCCAGGATTGCTAGTTTACCTCCTGTTTTTGAACTTGGCCTGTTTGGTGATTATGCTTCCGCTTGTCAACTTTATGTATCGTTTTGGACATCGTGACTTGTCTCTGCTTCCTGGCCACTTTTTTTTTTAGACCTCCTTCCTTACTACTTTTCATGTACCGTTTTCATTACACCATGCATGTTAGATGGTCAACCAGTCCTGCCAGCCTTGGGCCGGTTCAGCCAACATTACTCTACTGTCCATGGCCAGGTATAAGGTTCTTTCACACAGTTAGAACGATAATTTATTACTGTACTAAAGACGAGTTCAGAAGGACAGAAAATGCTCCAAATTAGTCACTGTGGTGTGTACTGTGTGAAAAATGTGACACATTTTGCTAGAATCACACATTTCTCTTTCTTACCCAGCCATTTGGCTGACTTGCTTTTCACAAATATTTTGAGCCAAAAAAATGGTACATGCCGTTGATAAATCTAATTTCTTTTATTACACCTCACCTCGTAGCCGAGGTCCCTTTTCTTGACACTTTTAAAAACTATCTTGTATTGCCACAAAAATGTCTAAAACTCATAACAAATGAGGCATTAGCCGTGGACACGTTTTGGGTGCACATCTTACTGAAATCTGCTTTGCGTGTTTGTGGCCACAATGTACTATGCAGTGAAAATAAAAAATTCAAAAAAAACACATGCAGATTTGGAAAAAGCAACATTTGTTTTAAACATAATTACTTTTACCCATGTTTTTACCTCCCATTGTAAATACTGTAACTAAGTGTAAAAGCAGAGAGTCATTAAGTGTTTCTAAAACAAGTGCAGCATTTTCTGTAAATCTGCATGTATTTTTGAAATATACGTTTCTTAATATATGGCACACTGTCACAGCAAAACAGTGTGAAAGCTCAAGTTTAGCAAAACCAAAGCTAAAAGCCTCACAGCAAGGCCTCCTTCACACTTTCATATAAAACACGTATGTGAAAACCTGTACCGGTGTCATAAGTGTTTTCCATCAGTGTGTCATCTGTGTGTCCGTTTTTCCATCCATGTGTCCATTTTTCCATCAGTGTGCCATCCGTGTCCATTTTTCCATCAGTGTCATCCGTGTCCATTTTTCCATCAGTTTGTCATCCGTGTGTCCATTTTTCTCATTTGTGTGTCATCCATGTGTCCATTTATCCCATAACTGTCATCCGTGTGTCCATTTATCCCATAAATGTCATCTGTGTGTCCATTTATCCCATAAGTGTCATCCGTGTTTCCATTTATCCCATAAGTGTGTCATCCGTGTGTCCATTTATTCCGTAAGTGTGTCATCCGTGTGTCCATTTATTCCATAAGTGTGTCATCCGTGTGTCCATTTATTCCGTAAGTGTGTCATCCGTGTGTCCATTTATTCCATAAGTGTGTCATCCGTGTGTCCATTTATTCCATAAGTGTGTCATCCGTGTGTCCATTTATCCCATAAGTGTGTCATCCGTGTGTCCATTTATTCCGTAAGTGTGTCATCCGTGTGTCCATTTTTCCATCAGTGTGTCCAGTGTCATCAATGTTTTTTTCATATGGATAAAGAAAGAAATTACGAAGCTTCTGCTACACTTTGCAATGTTAAACAAGGACGGCACATGAATGCCATCCTTGTGCTGTATGTATTTTTCACAGACTCACAAACTTGCACTGGTCCTTGTCATCAGTGCTGCAAAAAAACAAACGGACATGTTTCCTTGTAGTTTGCACGACACATGATCCGTGTAAAAACATGGACATGTGAGCAGCCCCATAGGTTATAATGGGTACGTGTGGGATCCATGAGAAAAGTAAGTCCACACATACTGGAAACACAGACATGTGAAGGATGCCTAAAGGCCAAAAAAATGAAAATGTTGCTGTGACCAGTTTTCTCATATGAGTGCTTTTTATGGACAGCACTCGTATCTATGATATTCTATGGGGCTGTGCACATGCCTGATTTTCTCCTCAGATGGAGGAATCCATAGAAAATATTGGAGACATGTCTGATTTTGATCCAAGTGCCTGATCAAAATCATCAGTGCAAGTGTTAGGCGCCAGGATTCTCCCTCTGCACAAGTTAGATCCCAAGCCTTATCTCCCTCTGCAGTCCCCCATTCACCTTCGACCACAGTGGGTGCTGCTCAGCAGAGATGGTGGTCTCAACGTCTTGCTCAGACTCGTGCTGTGCACTTTGTTACTGCTGGCACTCCAGCCAAAGCTATAGTAACTAGCAATAGGCAGCCGCAAACAGACTTTCCTGAGGCTAAGTCCGGCAATCACCCTACTGACATGCTCGTGAGGTGGCGACTTCTCATTGGTGGTCGGTTGTCAGCTGCTCCTGTGATGTGGCAGTCCCAGATTGGTCCACAATCAAGGTCCTGCCTAACTGGACTTAAGCACAGTCTACAAAAGGGTCTTTGAGGCGCCCGGCGGCACACTAAGATAATTTGCGGTCGTGTGTGTGGGTGGAGACTCTGCCGCTCTGTCGGCATGTATGAACATCAAGTTTCCCTTAGAGAGGCAGGTTTTTCCTTGGCTTGGCATAGCGCCTGTCTCGGCCATGTGTGCTGCTAGCACAGGCTGTTTAAAGGGCACAGTCAAACCCATGTGCTTTAACCCTTTTGTTTTGAGTGTAGCACACACCTCTTTTGGTACTGCTCGGTGGCTCACTGAGCTTGGTACTCTTATATTTGCGCCACTCAGTGGAGCTGAATTAGCTAGTTGTTTTTTGTTGCCACTCAGTGGTTAGCTGAGCTGGTATTCCTCGGCCAGTGCTCACCCCTCTGAGAAGTTATCAGAGTAGAGAGATCTTCACTCAGTCCACACAGGGTGACATTTAACCCCGTGTGTTCTTGGTGATCTCTCGCCGCAGTGCTCCGCCATTGTGCACTTTGCAGCGGGTTAACATCTCTGCACGGTGGACCCCTGGTTGCAATCACACTAAATAAAGTAACTTGTCACGGTCACGTGTCTCTGGACGCAGCGGGTACCGCAAGGCGAACCCATACGACAACGTGACCCTGGATACACCGCCTCCAGTGGGGTGAATTTAAATAATAAAATGTGCAGATGGATACGCCGCCTCCACCTGGCGAATTTAGGAATTACACGTTATACATACATTCTGGAAACCCCGCCTCCAGTAAGGCGAATAATATGGGGTACCTGGGTAACATTAACAATCGTGGGCCCTGCAATAGGGAATAGGGAGTGGAGACCTCCTGAGCTCCCCTGAGCCAGTGTCCCTGCACTCCTAACGTTCCCTATGCCGGCTCCGCACCGGGCGCCGCACGCATACCTCAAAACCCTTGCTCGCCCTGACCCTAAACCCTCACTAGGGAATTGGTCGGTGCGGAGACTAATCCCACCACTTCATTAACAACACACATGAGGAAAGAAGACAATACAGGGGAAACACCACTTAGCTTTGCTCTGTTGCATACGCTCCTAGCAACAGAGCCCACCACCTGTGTGCATCTTCTCCACCCGGATCTATCACCATCCCGGATCCTTCACCATAGTGCAGCCTTGGAGCAGAGTCCACCACCAAATTGCAGCAGTCCAGTAACAGAGTCCCAAGGATGTGTCAGCCTCTGCCAAGAATTTAAGCATGCTTGAGTCCAGCTCTCAGCAACCAAGTCAAGCATGCCGAGTGCAACTCTCTCCATAGCCGCCACTCCACCAAGCCATGCACGCACTTCCCGCCGACACCATAAACTGCGACTCCTCCACGCCATGCCAGCACTTCCTGCAGACACCATTAGCTGCCCCTCGTCCCCTCTGGTTGACTGCGCAGGACTCATGTTCAGCTCCATGTTCACCCAGGCTTGCTTTCAAAATGACACAATATCACCAGCAGTGATTATACCCACCTGACATTCTTTTATAGAGCGTCACACCTGAATACTAATTACGTGCATATTAAACCTAAACTAACGTGCGATACCACTAACCACCACCAGGCAACTTAGAATGAAACACCACATGTAGTAATTCTAATGGCCACCGGGGGCAATCACGTCACTTTGGCACCCAGCCAAAGGGAAAAAAGTTCAACTTATCCATTTAAACTGTCAGATCCAAAACTGGATCATGACATAACTAATAAAGTGCGATCTGCCAATCCTAACAGCAAGTCTTTGGGTCCGTGAAAAAAATTCGACTGCACTCAGGTGACATCCGAGTATGATCTGATTTTTTTCCCTCCACATCCAAGAAAAACTGCTACCACTCTAGTCAAACTCTGATCAAAGTCTGATTAGAATAATCAGACATGTTTTTCTTGGACGTGAAGATATTAGTTGTGTAAACCTATTCTAAAAGACAACAACAGTATAAAAACTGCAATTCAGTGACCTGTAGTCATGACTAGGGTGCTGAGCATGTTCAACAAGGTTCATGTACTATTTAATTGATTTACAAAGTAAAGATTTTTTTTAATGGTGTTATTTTGTCATCTTACATTTGTCATGCTATTTAGGATTAGATGAAATTCATAGTATGGATCAATATATTTTATAAGCAAGCTAAATCATGCAACACTTTCTCTGCATACACTGTATGTACTGCACTGTGCGCATGCGCTGAACAACACGTTCGAGTATCCTAAATATGGTTTCCCGTACTTGCCCCAATACTGTCCATCAGCTCCTTTTTTATAGAATGAAGAAAACAAAGGAAGCATCTTGGAAGTGTTGATAATATAATAAAAACCAAGCAGTTTGGAGATTATTCATTAAGCTGTTAAGCAGCTGTTCTGACTGTATTCAGCAGCTACATCCCATTGACTTCAATCATCCCCTTAGACCAGAAAAGGCCTGAATGGCCAATTAGTAGTCTAATGAAAACGACCCATTGCTACTCGTATTATTGGCTTATTTATGAACACAAATACATGACTGTTAAAGCTTGTTCACAGATTACCAACTGTGAAGTTTTCTTGTTTGTGTGAGGCTAGCGTACAGAAATCAAGATCAATTTGTATTTTTTTTTACACTTCTATTTAGAGGATTTGTTCATTAGTCACATACTTTATTTCTAGTTTTAAGGTCCCGTTACATTTAGCGATGCACCAGCGATCCCGACAACGATACGACCCGGTCAGGATCACTGGTGCATCGCTAAATGGTCGCTAGTGAGCTGCCACACAGGCAGATCTCACCAGCGATGCAGCAGTGGTCGGCGGTCGGCACTTACCTGTCACACGCAGCGAGGGTGACGTCTTCCGCCCGCGTCCATGGAGTCGCTCGTCGGCGCCAGCAGGAAGCCGACAACGAGAAATGGACCAGGACGATCTCGTGCGATCAGCGATATCCAGCGGGAAGCTGGGTCAGAGGTAAGTGTCACAAAATCGGTGAGGCTTTAGCGATATCGCTAGCGATCTCGCCATGTGTGAAGGGGCTTTAGGGTACCGTTACACCTAGCGATGCACCAGCGATCCCGACCAGCGATATGACGCGTTCAGGATCGCTGGTGCATCGCTAGGTGGTCGCTAGTGAGCTGCCACACAGGCAGATCTCACCAGCGACATCGCTGGGGACGGGGATCGCTACTTACCTGTCAGACGCGGCGATCCTGCGTCCTCCCGCCCGGCTCCACGCGTCGCTCGTCATCACAGCAGGAAGCGCCGCAGGAAGTGACCGGCGAGAAATGATCCAGCAGCTTCTCGCGCGACCAGCGATAACCAGCGGGGGAGCCAGTCGGAGGTAAGTATCACATGCAGCGATATCGCTAGCAATATCGCAACAACGTCACAAAATCGGTGACTTTACAGCGATATTGCTAGCGATATCGCAGTGTGTAACGGGGGCTTTAGTCACTAAATTTACAACTATGCATCTGATATAGTGGCAAGACACATAACTGTGTTTGGGAAAGTAAAAGGTGTACAACAAATAGTAATGCACCTGCACACATCTCTTTACTCCTGCTCATTCATTCCAAATTCACTATCCAGCAATTTTTTTTTTCATTTTTTCAAATTTGTTTTTCCTTCCCCTTAATCCAAGAGTCATAAATGTTTTATTTTTTTTCTGGGCATAAAACCATATGAGGGCTTGTTTTTTGCAGGATGAGTTGTACTTTTGAATGACACCATTCATTTTACCATAAAGTCCACTGGTAAATGAGAAAAAAGTGCGTTGAAATTGCAAAAAAATGTGTAATTCCACAATAGTTATTATTATTTTTTTTAATTTATCATGTTGACCATATGGTAAAACCGACCTGGTGATATGATTCCCCAGGTCAGCATGAGTACAAAGATACCATACATGTATAGTTATGTTTTAATTTAGGTGGCTAAAAGAAGATTGTTTTCGTCCCCATTTTCCCAGACGGTTAACATTTTAATTTTTGGGATCTTGGTCTGGGTTAGCTGACATTTTTACTGAAACCATTTTGGGGTAGATAATAATAATAATAATAAATTTTATTTTTATAGCGCCGACATATTCCGCAGCACTTTACATTTCAGAGGGGATTTGTACAGACAATAGACATTACAGCATAACAATAATCACATAGATTATAACAAATACCAAGAGGAGTGAGGGCCCTGCTCGCAAGCTTACAGTCTATGAGGAAAGAGGTAGACACGAAAGGTGGGTGGTAACAGTTGCCCTGATTGTATGGACCAGCCATAATGTTAAGTGTGTAACAGTACAGACACAGAGGGCTAATGGATGCATAAAGCATGTGGGAACATGATGCTGGGAACCTGGTTATGGTAAAACTTTTGGCTCTGCCACACAGGGATAGGTTAGGTTAATGTGTTGAGGCGATAGGCCAGTCTGAATATATGCGTTTTCAGGACACGCTTAAAATTGTGGGGATTGGGGACTAATCGTATTGACCTGGTAAGTGCATTCCAAAGAATTGGCGCGGCACGTGTAAAGTCTTGGAGACGGGAGTGGGAGGTTCTGACTATTGAGGATACTAACCTCAGGTCATCAGCAGAACGGAGGGCGCGGGTAGGGTGGTATACTGATGTGAAGTTAAATGGCATTCAATGGCTGGGATTCTACCTTTGACGCTCATATACGTTAGAGGTGGTTTAACGTTAATGGTAAGTGCATAAAGCAAGTGTTTAGGCATTGAGTGAGTATTTAGTGATCTAAGAGCAGATATACTACAGTATACACTATATGTAAAGTGCTGTGGGTGCCATGTTGACAGCCATTTCAAGGAGGGACAGAAGGCATACTAAGCAATACTCATTTTCTGTTGCTGGTTGAATTATAATTATTAATATCCTACTTTGACGTTACTTCAAGGGGCCTTGGCCATAAAATATATCCAGCAATATTATTTCAGTCTGGTTTATGCAGTTACTGATTTGATGAAATGTTGACATGATCTAAATTAAAATCCTTTCAGCATGTTTTCTGTAGCCGCAGTTATTTAAAATGAAGATCCAACAATGATTTGGCGTTCTACATTGGACATCTGTCTTTTACATATTAATATATAATTGCCTCCAGAGGCCAAAAATTCAATATGTAACTTATCAGATTGTCACGGCCACCACCCACTCCCTGCATACGTGACACAGATATTACGGTAAAGGGGGGCTCCATTTCTGACACTCATCCATCCACCAACCATAGGCTGAGAACGAGCCAAGCGTACAACACAGCCAATTAACACATCCACACCGCACTTCTTTCCACCTCTACTCGTATTAATAGGCTAGCGAGATGCCTGCACTGGTTATCTCAGCAGTACACTCGCACACCCGGCATTCCCAAGCACGTGACAGGTACACTTCTCGCACCCTGGCATACACAGGGTAACACAGCCAAGGCAGTACTTTCCTTTTTCATAATACAGGCAGTGTGCCCACGTAGCGATTTTTAAGCGTTTTTGCCACGATGTTTGGCGCGAAAATGCAGCGAAAACATTTAAAAATCGTGTACAGAACGCCCCCCATGCATTCCTATGGCATTCCGCACATGTTGTGCTAATGCTGCGCTTTTTTCCGTGGCGGAATCGCACCGCGGAAAAAATCACAGCATTCTCATTCTTTTGTGCGGAATCGCAAAGAATTGCTGCGATTCCGCACCCATAGGAATGCATGAGAATCGCTTACTTCCCGCATGTGGCTATGCCCACCATGCGGGAAGTTAAGCGTCTCATGTGCGGTTGATACCCACTGTGTGGAGGAGAGGAGACTGTCCTCCAGGCCCTGGGTACCATACCCCTGTAAAAAAAAGAATAAAAAATAAAAAATCGGTGTATATTTACCTTCCGGCGTCCCGTGCTGCATTCCCGGCCTAAGCGTTCCCAGTAATGCCTTGCGGCACGGTCCTGTGATGACATAGTCTCGCGTGACTCTAGCGGTCTCGCGAGATCGCCATAGCAACGCGAGACTACGTCATCACAGGTCTCGCAAGGCATCGCTGGGAACACTGAGGCCCGGGATGGCAGCGCGGGATGCCGGAAGGTAAATATACCCCGATTTTTTAATTTTTTTTAGCATTTTAACATTCTATCTTTTACTATTGATGCCGCATAGGCGGCCTCAATAGTAAAATCCTGGTCACACTTGTCAAACACTATGTTTGACGAGTGTGACCAACCTGTCAATCACTTTCCAAGCGATGCTTCAAATCGCTTGGAAAGTGCTTGAATATCGCACACGAAAATCGCGGCAACGTGGGCACATAGCCTAAAGCAGCAAGGAACAAATTAGATTTAAGAAATGAAAAGAAAGGTACGTGTTTAAAGAGTTACAAAAAAAAAGGAAATAACAAAAAGACATACATAAAAGGCAAAGCAGCACAAACCAAAAAGGGATAGATTTAGAAGCCTCTTATGATTGGATTGGGGATTGATTCTTTGCAGAGGAGCTCACCTAAAAAATTAGGACAAATTTACAATTCACGTTGTCTCTCCTGTACTGGCCATGAGGTTTTCTGGATGAGATATTACAACATTGAATTCTAGGCAAGATGGGTGCAAGGACAATTTCCTAGTGAAATAATATGACTGCCATATATCCAAGCATACTTTTACCATCCTAGACACACCAACATGACCATGATTTATCCATAATTTAAGATATTACTTTTCTGTGGTTTCCAAGGCCAGAAATCCTGGCACTTGAACTCACAGAAGCAATTATGTCCCCCGCTCAGTGATTTATAGCTTTTGGTTTCACTGAAGACTGGTTGTCTCCTTGCTGATGTAATTGACTCACAGAGGATGTTGTGACGGGTGTCCGGTGAAATCTGATTTTTATTTATCTAAACCATAACCACTTCTCTATAGTGTTAAAGTAATACATGTATCTATTAGGGCTGGTGGAACGCACCAAATTATAAAGTAGTAGTAGGTGCGTGCACAGCCCGGGGTCCACCGTGCAGAGGTTGTACACTGCTGCTAGACAATGGCGGAAGAGTAGAGCGGCGTGAAAACAGTCGCACGTGGGTTACGTCACCCAGTGTGAGCAGGAGCGGACTCTGTTAATTCACAGAGCCGCACAACCACTGAACGTGGATGCCGGAGCCTGTTTAGCACACAGAACCCGGCCAAAGAGAGCACAGCAAACGACCACAGAACTCTGCCCCAAGGACACGGGGTTAGAGTCCCTCTAGGCCCACTGAGCGCGCGGCGTCGCTACCACGAACGCCGCTTTAGACGCTGGCAATGGAGTGTGGAGCACTTGCACTGAGGCACTGATGAGACTAAAGCCTGACTCAAACTCTGGCCTACCTATGCCTAAGCCTGGGTGCTAGCAGGCTAGGCTGCACAACACATGCGTACCAAGGGTAGGGGTTTCATAATGAGTCAGTCACCAGAGACATTCATACGTGCATACATCACTCACTCCATGTAGTCTGAAAATACAGTCTATCCTAGCGCATGGCCGAGTGGCAATGCAAACCTTTTATAGCCATGAGCATCCGGGACCTTCCTGGCTTCTCGGATGGGCCAATCTGAACAGGAGCAGGACCTGAGCACGTGACCTTCGATCTCTAATGGGAAATCACTCCACGGGCATGCTTAGTGGCTCGACATGGGGACTTAGTCCCTAGAGAATCTCGCTGCTGAGCAGCATGTACTGCCATAGCTGTGCCAGAGGTGGCAGCAGCAAGCAAACCCACGGACCTGGTCTAGGCAGAGCGCTGGGACCGACGAGTTTGCTGAGCAACCTCCTCTGTCGCTGGAGAGGAATGGGAGACCGCCGGAAGCAAGGCTCGGGATTCCTGCTGTGCAGCGACAGGAACCTGACGCCTAACACTATCTATCTAGTCCTTATGGGCAGAGTCCTCTCTGTTTCTGTAGCAGTCTGTCACACATGTAAATCAGATTTATTATATGTCTATCAAAATAGGCCATATAAAACACATGCAATAAATGACTCAAACTGTATTTAGAAATGAGTTAATGGAGATGTTTCCACATGTTAATGTAATGGTCAGACAGATTCAGACTAGATCTAACAGCAAAGTGAAGTAAACATAAACATGTGACTGAACACATGAAGGATCTGATACAAGCCTCTGTAGGCCACTGATATCTGTCACGTTGATATTTGTCGTACTGTACAAGATATCTGGCAATGCGTCAAGGCTTTTTTTTATAAATGGAAACCATGAGTAAGTGTGCAAATAGCCTAATTTAGGAACAAGTATGGCCTACTGCTTCACTACAGAGATTGTGTTATGGGTTCAAGAATGTATGACAGCTAATGTCTCCCTACTGTTGTTCTCAGCCCAATTAACTCTTCTATCAAATGCCAGGATTATCAGTTTATATCTCAGTCCTCTGCATAGTTTAATTTTATTTTTAAATTGCCTAAAAGGCCCTTACAATCAAAGCTTTATTTGTTGGCATTCGTGATGTCAGCAGATATGAACAACCATCATAACATAATAAAGGGAACCTGACAGTAGACTCATGCTGTCCAAACCTTGGGCAGCATGAATCAGAGCCTTGGCTGTGTGATCGCAGAATATATTTTTCTCTGAAATGCTGCACCATTTGTGAAGGCTCATACTTTGAAAAACTGGCAGGATCTTTATTACAATCTATGCCTGGTTCCTATCTCTCCCCTAGTTCATTTGGGCCTGGTTGGGCACATAGAGATAAGTCGTGAGGATTTGAGACCATCCAAAATTAAAGTCATCTTGTGATTGAATGTTTTTTTTCTTCACTTCTTGATACAAAATTGTTAATTAAGTACCTCACGTTTTTTACTTGTATAGCAATAGTGGAGGTCATGTATTCAGTAATTGCAGTCCGGTAACACAGAGTGTATGTATATATTGTATAATAGCCACAACGTATGTGGCAACCATTATATTAATATAATACTAAAGGTGCGTGGGTCCTTTTTGTTTTTTTTTTTAGGATGGAGTCCTTGTGTCTGACTAAACCAAGGACGGTCCCCACAGCTTCTCATTTTGAATGAAACACTGTGCATAAGAAGAGACCTGTCGAAGTAAAAATGTACACGGCTGTAATACTGCAGCCAGACTCTGATTCATTCGGCCCAAGGTCCAGGCAGCATGTATCAAATGAAATTAAGGCTCCTGTCTATGTATTGGGTTTGTGATTATGGATACCTCTCAGGAGGTCTCTATGGACTTTCTTTTATTTAATTTTACCTACTAGGTTTGTGTTAATGAAGTATCCTCATTTACTTAAGACATTGCCTATGGCCATGTAAAACCTTTCATCAACAAGTCAGCCTGGTCAATGCAGTGCAGTCATAGGAAATGCAGCTGAAATAAATTCAGATATTTAGGTTACTTGCTTATATTGCACCCTTAATTCAACAGCATTTTACAGACATCATCATGACAATCTGAGGCAAGACCTAAACATCACAGTGAGTGTGAACATTTCTTGTACCCATTTTACAGAACCAAAGGTCCTGTCCCCATTGACCTTATTGTGGATCGGATTCAAGTTTGGTTACAGTTCTCGTACCCGAACTGAACGTTGGACTACAGTTTGCTCGAACCCAAACATCCAAGGCTACACTCATCCCTAGTTAGCACTGTTACTTTGCAGCATTGGGGTTGTTCAAATCCCATTAAGGACATCATCTGCTAGGAGTTTGTATGTTCTCCCCATGTTTGTGTGGGTTTCCTCCGGGTTCCTCCCAAACTCCAAAGACACACTAATAGGGAATGTAGATGAGGACAGTGATGATGTGTGTAAAGCGCTGTGGAATATGATGACACTATACAAGTGAACATGATAAATTATTGGAGGTGAGGACAAATATTCAATTTATTCACCAGATTGGCTCTGCTATTTCTCTCACCTCTATAATTAAATTTTTTATTTTGTAAATCTGCCCTAAACATCATTTTTACCCTATTTTATTGTTACATTTAAAAAAAAACAAAACATGATTTTATGGTACTCCGCTTGGAAATGTTTTCTACATGTGGCTTCCCATTGGTTGTTATGTAAGATGCAGGCTGTCAATGGCTTTGCGAGCATGTTGTGATAATGCATCAAATTTGTATTGTGCAAAATTGGAGTCCTTGAAATTGAAATTGACTCAAAGGTAATAGTGAACACATCTGTAGTTATTCAATGCTCTTCATACTAGCTGCTTAGCTGATAGATTCAGTAGGCTTCCCACAAGATTTTTTTTCGACATATTGCAGGATTCATGTCTCACTTTTACATTGGGTCAATTTCTGTGAAGTCCGTGTCATTGCTGTTTTGAGGTTGTTTTGTGAAGCGAGATTTGACCCTTAATACCAGCATTGTCATTCTGCAACATTGCTGAGAAGCAGGAAACCTCTTGAGCTGACAATGCCCATCAAATCCAGTTCAGTAGGCTCCGAGCTTCTGTAGCTTACAGAGCATAAAACCTCTCGTTGCCAGGATCAGTGCATGCGCTCCTCCTAATGTAGCCGAGCGGATGATACTGTTACAGCTAGGAGAGAATGACAAGTTATAAGAAAGCATTGCCGCTCCACCCTAACACCCACCATAGACACACTTCACCATTACTGTATAATCTCATCTAGACTAGAAAAAATATATTCCGATAAATGTTATGCACGGTGAACGCAGCATGGAGCCATCAGGAGACGGAGATGGGATTGTACATTACAAGGCAGCAATGTCACTTCATTCCATTGCTCGTATTTCTGCTTATGACGTTCACTTAAGTTTTATTACATTTTCTTCTGTGCTACATGAAGAACAGATGGCTCGGTCAGCTCACTTTTTTGATTGCTTTTTACTTTTTTTTACATATATGATACTGTTTTTCAATTCTTTACTGTCAATCTATTGCAAACAGCTGTTTTTAATGTATAAGATATTGAACGCTCCAGTGGCTAAGAAGTTAAACGCTAATAAGGAGAAATTGAAAATATGCCCTTGTCACTATTTGGCAAGAGCGAACTGCTTCGAAAGAACAGCAGTAGGAGTGGTATCGGCTAATTAAACCATCCCATTGCTTTGAAAATTCATCTTCCATCTGCCGCTTCAGAAGCCGTCTTTACACTTCGTCTCAGAATTGATGTGATAGGTAAATAACACATTCAGTGAAAATACAGATTGCACACGTTTGACAATTAGCGGTCTTCTCATTATCCAGTCAGGGGTCAACTATGCTCACATCAGCTAAGTTCCACAACATCTAACTTAATTAGCCCATGTAATCAATGGAAATGTTACTGTTATGTAAATTATATCCAGTCATAGGAAGGGTTTGCAAATCATCCTAATAGGTGTAACTAATACAATGTATGCTTACCAGGATTATAATATTATTGTGGGTGGCCTCTATAAATGAATAGAATGGAATGTAAGGCATTTTTTTTCTGATCTAGAGGAAGATTGTCTAATTATTTTGCTGCTTTTGACAATGTGATATCATAGGAACATCTGCCTGAGACGACAGATTGCTACAAGGTCAGCGGTGGCATTGCTTGTCCATGCCACCAGCCACTTAAGTGGCTGCACAGAAATATGTAATGTAGTATAAACAACTTTAGGAGATGAATGGGGATTTATTGGTATAGAAATATAATAAAGTACTGTATATACTAATGGAGTCTTGAAATTGGGATTCCTTCTAATCTGTAGAATAAATGCTAATTTCAATGTTTAGATGGCTGCCCTTTTGTAGTCTGCTGTCTATCTGAATCAGTGTGGGGATTAATTCACCCACATTTGGAATGGTTGTCTCATCCAATATTGAGACTGATTTATCATTATTATGGTTGACAAAGTCCTTTACCCTTTAAGTTAATGCATCTTGTAGAAGCTATTAAACATCAACAGTTCTTTACACCCACTCAAAGTTTCTCTTTTGCTACTTTTTTGGTGACAAAATGTATGGGCATGCCTCTGTCTATTCAGCTAAGGCCATGTGCACACGTTGCGGATTCTGCTGCGGATCTGCAGCGTTTTTGGCCCTGTGAATCCGCAGCAGATTTTGCTTTGTTGTACAGTACCATTGTATTCAATGGAAATTAAAAAACGCAGTGCACATGCTGCAGATTTTTCCGCGTGGATTTGCTGCAGTTTTAAATCCTCAGCATGTCAATTCTTTGTGCGGAATCGGCAACGGTTTTACACCTGCTCCATTGTACAGGTGTCAAACCGCAGGGGAAAACCGCAGGTAAACCGCAGGTCTTTTGACCTGTGGATTTACCTGCGGATTTTTCCAAATCCGCTCGGAAAAATCTGCAGCACCTTCCACAATGTGTGCACATGGCCTTAGAGATGCCTCAAAGAGAATCTGTTTGTAGGTTTTTCTGTTTAATCTGAGAGTAGCATAATATAGGGCAAAAAAGCCTGATTACAGGGATTTGGACAATGGACAAGCAATGCCACCGCAGTGTCAACGGCTTTTCTCTTTACCCAGTCCCGTACGCTCGGCGCCTTGGGGTGATCCTCGACTCTGAGCTCTCTTTCAAACCACATATCCAAGCCCTCGCCTCCTCCTGCCGCCTGAAGCTCAAAATTATTTCCCGGATCCGCTCATTCCTCAACCATAAAACCACAAAAACACTAGTGCATGCTCTTATCATCTAACGCCTCGACTACTGCAACCTCCTACTGTCTGGCCTCCCCTCTAGCACTTTGGTTCCACTCTAGTCCATCCTACACTCTGCTGCCCGACTAATCCACCTGTGTCCCCGCTATTCCCCAGCCTCCCCCCTATGCCAGGCCCTTCACTGGCTTCCTATCACCCAGAGGCTCCAATTCAAAACCCTAACCATGACATACAAAGCCATCCATAACCTGTCTCCTCCATACATCTGTGACATGGTCTCTAGGTACCTACCCACATGCAACCTTCGATCATCTCAAGATCTCCTTCTCTACTCCTACCTTATCTCTTCTTCCCACAACCGCATACAAGACTTCCCCCATACTCTGGAACTCCCTGCCGCAACACATCAGACTCTCACCATCAACAGAAACCTTCAAGAAGAACCTGAAGACCCACCTGTTCCGACAAGCCTACAGCCTGCAATGATCCTCGGTCTACTGAACCACAGCATGACCTGCTCTACCCTCTCCTACTGTATCCTCACCCATCCCTGTAGACTGTGAGCCCTCGCGGGCAGGGTCCCCTCTCCTTATGTACTTGTGTGTCCCTTGTCTTACACATGTTTACTATACTTGTCTATATTTCCCCTTTTCACATGTAAAGTGCCATGGAATAAATGGCGCTATATAAATGCATAATAATAATAATAATAATAATTTGTCACTTATTAGGCTGTGAGTTGTAGTTTCAATACAACAAGTGTTTTATCTGCAAGAGATTAACACTATGGACTACAGTTCATGTGCACACCGGTAAGTATAATATGTGTAACCACACCACCACCAAAGATTAGCAGCTCACTCACTATGCACTGTGTACACATGAATCTGCCAATCAGGGATGTTTGGGGGTTATGCACAGCTTAAGGGCTCACTTATATGGCCATCCTTTCCTCCATGCAACAGAATCAGACTGATTATGCTAATATCCTTGGATCAAGCTCTGTCAGAGTTTGGTCCGAGCGTCATCTTAGTGATTATCTCACATGAGAGAATCAGAATATAGATATGGAGAAATTTATTTATCCATCTTGTCCATGTAGTGTCGGTGGTGGGGTGCCGAGCTGGGGGGGGGTGGTCCTACTTTTATACCGCGCAGAGATGACAACAGAGACACGATGGAGGCAGATTCTGGGTGCAACAGGTCCAAGTTTATTTCTTCACTTGCCGTCCGACTGACGGCACACCTCACGGCCCTCCGTTTCCAGAGCCGCTTCTCACACCGTACACTGGAGACGTGTCTGCACACACCGTCCCCTCCTTTACTGTCGACGCTCCTGACAGTTCCGTCACTGTGGCCGCCTTAGGCCCATTAACCAACAGCGCTTCTACTGCTCAGTCGTCGTGTCACATACGGTGTCTTACACCCACTACCTCGTCTCAACTGCGGTCCTTTCCTGTCAGGACCACCCCCCTGACGTCCTCTCTCCTCAGTCCCCCTGGTCTGGATTCTCCTCAGAGTGCAAAGACTGTCGTAGTCCTCCTGTCACTTGAGCTCCCCCTGGGGACTGGAACCTTCTGGAACCCTCCCTCAGTATTTATAACTCTCCCGGTTCCTTGAAACTGTCACTCTAACTGTCACCACGCCCCCCATGACCAACGGTTTCTAAAGCCCTAAGCTGCTGTAAAGTCCTTTGCTCACACTCCTCCCTGCCATCTAATGTCCACCCAAGGTACTGCACGTCCACTACACTTTCCTAGCTGTTTCCCCTCTATAATAACTGACACCTACCTACACTGTGCATACCTATCTTTCTCCATTCTGACACGTCCGTCCGTCCGTCAGGTCACCTTCCCTACACTCCCCCTTCCTGTGTCCATTGTCGTCCTCGACAATCGTCATCCCTGCCTTCGTCGTTCTGAATCTACACCTACATTCTGTTGTCGGACCAGAAGTTGAGCCAAACCCACTATCTGCGGGGGCCGAACCATACTGGGAGCACTATGCTCTGAGCAGCCTACTGCTACTCACCAGCGCGCAAGCCACATGACAACGTCTTTCAAATTGGGCAAGGTACACCCGTATTCTCTCTATGGCCTGTATCTTTCCCCTACTCTCCCCTACTGTTACCTTTCACTATCCGGTACGCCATGATCGAGGCCACTCACCTACCAGATCATTGCCGGCGCCCGCCTTTCCTTCTTCAGGGGTGTCCGTGGTGTTGGGGACCTGACCTAGGACGGCTGTCTTTCTCACGTCTTCCAACTCATTTTCCTTCTTTCAATTACATGTCATAGTCGGTGTCCCGGTCTCCCAGACCTCCTCAACTCTTAGATCCCTACCGGATCTCACACTTTCCTTTGGTCCCGCAGACCTTCCCTTACCCGGACCTGTTGCATTTTACTTTGCATATTATACATCATACAACTTTATAATAGCACAAGTACCCCATTTTTTTATAATTTTTTTTTTTTTCCGTTTTCTTTTGCTCATTTTAAAACCAACATATAACAACATAACATTGCATGTCTTCTTTCTCCCCCCTTCCTTGGACATGGACACTCCCTCTCTTCTAAGTATCCCCACTCTGTCAGTCTAACAAGTAAACACAAACTATCCTGTAAGAGGAACATAGAAAAACAGACATAAAAATCACAGATAAACATTTCTTTTTTTTTTTAAAAGCTGACCGCGAACTGTCCTTTTGACCTGCACAACGGTGCAACGAACTCCTGACAGTTCAATCCTCCTTTCGGTGGTCAGTAGTATGGGACCCCACAACCGTGGAGCTCCCAGGATGCAAGAAGTGTCCCTTTCTGCAAGATAGTATAAACGAGCCGTCCCGGGGGTCGTGCAGCCGCCATGCCAGCCTCTCCCCTCTCATGGAGCAGGTTCCAGACTTCCTGCCCCCTGGCCCTCTTCTTCTCTATAACTCCTGCGACCCAAACAGAGGGTCCGGCATGAGCCCTGGAGTCCGGTGGGTGGGACTTAACCGAGGAAGGACGTGGATCAGAGGCGGCCGATGATTTTTGCAGCTCAACAGCCGCTGGGGCCAGGTGGCAAATGGGGACAACTGGGTCCTTGGAGGCTGGAATCACAAGGCCCACTAAGTCGGCCGCAGTCGACTTCAGCAACGGCATAAACGCGGCCTCAGGACAGGCCGCATCCACTACTTCCAATGGAGCCGGAGTAACGGCCGGTTCCAACGACGCAGCTGCTATCAGCAGGGGGAACGCAGCAGCGTCTTCTTTGGATGACTTCCGCACTGGCGGCTCCAGGCGGGGTACCTCAGGGACTTGAGCAGGGGCCTCGCACAACTCTGAATACACCACTGGGCCCGATGTACCCAGGCCTTCCGGTGCGCAGGGGGCAGCGTGCTGCGGCGGAATGATGAGGGCCACTGGCGGAGGCACTGGTGGTGCTGGGGGTACTCTCACCTTCCCCGGCGCTGCGGCCTCCATCACATCAATACGTGGCTTCACCCGCAGCCTCCGTCCCTCGCTCCACTGTCCCGTGGGTTTTTCCCCTAAACTCGGGGGCTCCGCTGAGAAGTCCTCTGCTGGTATTGGTGGCGGCCGTTTTCGCTGACTCCGCTCAGGCTCCGCTCCCCAGCTCAGCATCCCGCTGCTCTCCCGTGGCTCTGAGGGCGACTTCTGGCACAGCTCCATCCCCTGCCGCCACTGCCACTCTAGGCGGCCGATGCCCCGACACCTGCAGAGTCTCATACCGTCCGTTGGGCAGCACTCGAATGGCATCAGACAGCCGCAGCCAAGTTTTTCTTCTGTGCCACTCCCTCTGTGAGGTGAGGTGTCGGCAGGCCTCTCCACCCTCCTGTCAGGGTCCAATATATGGAAGCGTCGACCTCCAGGCGCATACTGCTTCCTTTTGGGGTACGTTGGAGGGGGTCCCAGTCCATTCAACACAACTGCAAACACCCGGACCTCTCCTCTGCGCTGAAGCAACACCGCCATACTGCACAGTACCTGGTACCGCCCCGGATCCTCTGCTGGCCACACAGATCCGCCACAGCGCTTCCCATTTGTATTCCACAGGTAGGTCATTTGTAATCCACAGGTAATTGTAATCCAACCAGAGTAGTCCAAGTCCTTTTCCAGTCTTTGAGGCAGGTCTGCCGCAGAAGATGAGGTATTAGCGGCGTCGATCCTGCCGACTACGCCAAATGTAGTGTCGGTGGTGGGGTGCCGAGCTGGGGGGGGTGGTCCTACTTTTATACCGCGCAGAGATGACAACAGAGACACGATGGAGGCAGATTCTGGGTGCAACAGGTCCAAGTTTATTTTATCTGCTGCGTCACAAAATCGGTGACGCTTTAGCGATATTGCTAGCGATATCGCTATGTGTAAAACCCCCTTTAGACTATATGGAGTATACCACTGGAGTATATTTCTGTCCTAATTTACACCACTTTTAACTCGTAAATTATGATGAATTTGTCAGATGTTCTTTGTCACACCTCCTTCCAACAAAGCCTCTCACACTTTTCAAAAAGTAGGTGGTGCTGGATGAGATTGACATAAAAATGCCAAAAGTCACAACATTTTTTGATACTACAAGTGGCGCAAAAATTTGTAACATTTCACACAGTTTTAGCATTGAATTCAGGGAAATATAGTTTGATGAAACTGGACAATAGTGTTCGGTACATTCACAAGCCATCTGTAGTCCATATATATTGTATAAATGCTATTCTAGGTGGTAGAGATTGTGCATCTTCTCAGTCACGGGGTAACATTACTAAATTTGATGTGTTTCTATCTTGAGTATGTAATCCCGTCTGTCGTCATGTGCAGCACGGCTAGATATATGGCAGCTATTATACTTTATGTTTCCAGCTAAGCTGCAGTAGTATTGTACAGATCCAGTGGAACAGTAAATAACAATACAGAGTATTACGGTGTACAAATGTGATCTTGCTTCATCTGACTGCTGTCACAGCTTGACTCTGGGACATTATATTGTGACATAACGGGACGTTAATCACTCTTGTTTGCTCTTGTTTTCTTCTGTGTACATACAATATGTGGTTAAATAAGCCAGAGGCATTAACATAAACTATTATTGTGTAAGGAGCTCATAAAATCGGTAACACTTATTGACTATTAGTCTGGGCATTTCTTAGCCGTCATGACATTTCAAGGATTATATTTCTTATATGTGAGGAGCAGTGGCCTTAAAATTGGGCAGTGTATCCTACAATTCACCACGGACATCAATGTTCTCTCTATTTAGGAATAGAGGATTTCAAATGTTGTCTAAAGGAACGGTGAAACCAGTAATAGTGTTTTAGTGCAGCACCTCCCAAACGAAGAGGTACCCTCGACAGAGGCACCTCCCTTTGGTGAGACATAAGAGGCAGATACAAAAGTGAATACTTAGAAGCGTTATTTAATGTTATATTGGATTCAGGAAATATTGGATTCCGGCAATCACAGGTTCAGGTCCCATAAAGGAACTAGTTGGTTAAGTAAAAGATAAAAGCAAAAAATATATACAACATTTTTTATCACGCTTTTCCCACTTTAAAAATAAAGATATACAAAATACAAATATTTGATACTGAGACATTTGTAAAAGTCTGATCTATCAAAATATAAAATTAATTAACTCTATCACTAAATGTCATATCGAGAAAAAAATCAAACAGCGGAGTTGTGGTTTTACAAAAAACAAAAAATGAAAATTGCTGGATCTTTAATGGTGTTAATGACATATATGCAGCTAGACAAATAGGTTAAATATATAGAGATCACACAACGGAAGATGTACCAGACCTACAGTGGCTTTGAATAGTATTCACCCCTTTGGGTTTTTACCAATGTTTTTTACATTACAACCTGTGATTAAATATTTTTGTAATTTGGCTTTTGTGTGATGGCTCAGCACTAATAGTGTAGGTTGGTGAAGTGAAGTGAGAAAACTATAGACCTAAATTAAATTGATGGGATTAAACAACTAAAAATTGTAAAGTGCATATGTATACACCTCTTTAGCAATGAGGTCCCTAAAAATTTCTGGTGCAAGCAATTACTTTCATAAGTCACAAGCTTAATGAAAGGAAGTCCACCTGTGTGCAATCTAAGTTACATGGTCTTTCAGCATATACACATCTTTTCTGAAAGGTCACAAAGGCTACAACACTATTAAGCAAGAGGCACCAGAAACCAAACAATGCCATGAAGACTGAGAAGATCTCCAAACAAGTCAGGTAAAAATCTGTTGAGAAGTACAAGTCAGGGTTGGGTTATAAAAAAAAATATCCCAATCTCTAATGATCTTTCGGAGCACCAGCAAATACATTATGATTAAATGGAATGAAAATGGTACAAACCTGCCAAGAGAGGGCCATCCACCAAAACTCTAAGCCCCGGCAAGGAGGGTATTAATCAGAGATGCTGCACAGAGAACAAAGGTAACCCTGAAGGAATACCCAAACACCGACTAAAGGTACTGTCACACTTAGCGATGCACCAGCGATCCCGACCGATGACGCGGTCAGGGTCGCTGGTGCATCGATAAGTGGTTGCTAGTGAGCTGCCAAACAGGCAGATCTCACCAGCGACATAGCAGGGGTCGGGGGTCACTACTTACCTGTCAGACGAGGCAATCCTGACGTCCTCCTTCCCGCGTCCACGCGTCGCTCATCGGCGCCACAGGAAGCCCAGCAGGAAGCAGACGACGAGAAGCAGTCCAGGACATTCTCGCGCGATCAGTGATAACCAGCGGGGAGCGGTCAGAGGTAAGTATCAGACATAGCGATATCGCTAGCAATATCACTATAACGTCACAAAAACCAGTGACACTATAGCGATATTGCTAGCGATATCGCTTAGTGTGACAGGCCCTTTAGAGTTGACCTTTATGGAAGAGTAGGCAGGAAAAAAAACACAAACATTGTAAGGCTTATTATGAGCTTGTCAAAAGACACGGAAGACTCTCCAAATGTATGGAGGATGGTGCTGTGGTCAGATGAGACCAAAATTGAACTTTTTGGCCAACAAGATAAATGCTATGTCTGGTGCCAAATCAACACAGATCATCACCCCAAGAACACCATCCCTGCAGTGAAACTTGTTGGTGACAGAATTACGCTGTAGTGATGCTTTTCTACAGCAGGGACAGGGAAATGGTCCGAGTTGATGGAAAGATGGATTATGCAAAATACAGGGATATTCTTGAGCAAAATCTGTTTCAGCCTGTCAGTAATTTGAGACTGGGATGGATGGAGGTTTACCTTCCAACAAAAAAAAACAACCCAAAGCATACTGATAAAGCAACACTCGAGTTGTTTAAGGGGAAATGGGTGAATGTTTTGGCGTAACTTAGTCAAAGCCCAGACCTTAATCCAATTGAGAATCTGTGGTCAAACTTGAAGATTGTTGTTCGCTAGAGGAAACCATCTAACTTGAAGGAGCTGGAGCAGTTTTGCCTTGAGGAATGGGCAAAAATCCCAGTGGCAAGATGTGGAAAGCTCAGAGACTTATCTAAGGAGACTTGCAGCTGTAATTTCCACAAGAGGAGGCTCGACAAAGTATTGACTTTTGGGGGTGATTAGTTATGCACACTGAAGTTTTCAGTTATTGTGTCCAATTTGTTGTTTGCTTCACAAAAAAAGAAAACCAAATGTTCACAGGTGTAGGCATGTTCTTTACATGAACTGATGCAAACCCTCAAAAAACAGTGAAATTCCGTTGTGAGGTAGCAAAACATGGAAATGTCAAGGTGATGAATGCTTTTTCAAGCCACTGTACCAGGAGAAAACAGAACAACTAGAGTTAAAAATAAGTATGCCTAGAAATGTATACTATTAACCCACTAAAATGTTTCAAAAGTACAATGTGCAAGTTATTGAATACATCAGCACATACAAAATAAAATAAAATAGTAATCTAAATTTTTCTTGGTCGTAAATGATTTTCAATATCTATCAGATATTTTAAGGGAAATGCTCTTCTGATTCATGCTGTCCAAACTGCAGCAGCATGAATCAGAGCCCGGCTGCGTGACTGAAGCCAGAAATATTTTTCTCTGAAGAGAAAATAAACTTTATAGATCTAGCTGGGAACGATTGCTAAAGATGAGACTAGTTCATCGCCGACACTGGCCAGCTGTTCCCATTGTCATTGCAGATGATTGACAAGTCTCTTGGATAGTAATCATCTCTAGCAGCACTGATAATTCAATTATCCACTTTATTATTGCTTTTTTAGTTATACCTTATTGTCAAATATTTGTATGTCCCCTGGTGGCCTCACTAAAAATACATGTGATCGTGATGTAATCGTATAACTTCATTAATGGTTTTTTACATATCATTGTATATACTCCTCCTTCTGCAATTGGCCCTTTTTTCTGTATATATACTATGTATGTTTGTACCTCCTTGCTATTTTTGTATGGTTGTCCTGAGGAAGGTGTCGGTGGACTCTGAAATGCGTCGACATTAAACCTGCAATTTTATCTACTATAATTCCAGAGAGCACAGAAAAGCTTCCAATCCGGTTACTTTTATTATACGGTGTTAGTATTTAGCAAACTGAACTGCTTGCCAAAAGTTTGCACTGTGGTGAAAACCATTTTAAAGAAGAATGCCATGACCCTAAAATTGTCACAATAAACTTTATTGTAGAAAGTGGTATGACCTTATCTGTGTGAACAAGTGTGTAGCACTGTTGTGAAAACCGGGTACTATCGGTAGATTTACTGCATACATAGACAACACGTGTGTAGGTAGCAGTGGTCAGAGATTTGCAATGTAGTTATGTTTTTAAACACATCCACATCCCAAATATTCTATAGTATTTGCCGCATATTATATGTTCAAAATTGTGGAAATTCTTTTGGAGACTTTTGACTACTTTTATCCCTCAATGTTTAATAGCGGTCCCTGAAAAAAACATTACACCAAGCTGAAAACATAGACATGAAAATCCTTCAAGACAACTTTGATGCAAAGCACGGAAACTGGCAAAAGATCACTCAAATTGACTTCTTCATACTTATGTGTGGCTCACAAGAATCCGTCATGTGCATCTTGAAGTATGTGCCAAGACTGGCTTGGAATATGCTGCTTAATACTAAACTCTTAAGCGTGGTAATCGGCAAATGTTGTGTCGAAACGTGACTTTTCCCTGCCTAATTCCCTAAAAATAGGTCATTTGCAAAGCAGTCATACTTTACTTTATGTTAAAGGGGTTACCCAACCTTTAAAAGTAATTAAAAGCAACACCAGATGTAATAAAATAACAAAGTAAACTGACCTCTCCTTTACTTTTCCCTGGTGATCCAGAACAGAAGCTCTGGCTTCGCTCCCGGTCGTTGGTTACAAGCTCCGGCACATGTCCACTGCAGACACTCTGTGGTTACTGATGGTATCACTGCACTGATGGAAGCTGTGATGCCAGGAGTCTGCAGTGTGACCAATAAGGCCACTAACTGACTGCAGTGGTCACATGCCAGGAGCACTTTTAAGCAAAGACCGAGGGCACAACTATTAAATAGGTGTTAATCTTTATACTTCTTTAAATTTATGTAATGTTTCCATCTTCAATCTATAATAATATCTTCCAGTGTAAAAGCAAACATTTTTATTATTATTTAAAGAAAAATGGTAAGGTCATTCATTTTGCCCCAAATTACAGGCAACTTGTAAAGAACACCCCATGCACCAATTGGGAGGAACCTATAAATCAAGCTGGGAATGGAGGGGAGCAGAAGCTGCTGGGAACCTGACCCAGTGGAATGTTTTCCTGATTTTTGCAATGTAAAGATGTAGCCATAAGGGCACTGTTATACCGATTAATTTGATACCGTTGATGTATATATCTGCTTTGTTCTCCTCCCTTAGTCAGCATTTGAAGTTTTCTAACAGTGAAATTTGCACAGGGTCTTCTCCTGCCCCAGCTGCTCTCCTAGGCTCCAGTGTTTGAATGACAGGTCACAAAGTTTTCAGTGACCTTACACCTTTTTGAAATCTGTCACTAGTGCCATCATTGCCATGGGGGACACGTGCGCAGATTCATTTTCCGGCTGGTCTACATTAAAATGGCATGCTAAGTCGTCTCTAGTGCGTCATTGAGCCGAGATCTCAATCTGCACAAGCATCACACATGTGTTTTCTAGATGGAGCTTGGAGGCTGAAATTGAGCAATCGAGGTTGTACTAGAGGTCTCTCCTCAGCGATGAGTCCCAAGTTTGTCTTGGATGTAATAATAACTAGAGATTGGTGAGGAGATGGCAATGCCATGAAGAGACCTTCACAAGGGAACATCAAACTGGTCCTACTCCCAGGATTTTAGTGTGGGGTGACAAAATGTATGGTCTTGACAAAATGTATGTCTTCACCCCAGGTATTTTAACAGATCAGCAATGCATTGATTTGGCTATAGAATCAGTGGTACAGACATTTATCCAAATGTCTCAGGAGGTGTCTTTCAACAAGACAGTGCTAGGCAACATATTGCTAGTGTTACTATAAGCAACCTATATGTCTTTAATGTGCTACCATGGCCTATATCGTCTCAAGACCGGTCTCTCATTGAGCATATCTGGGACATCATTTTTTGGTAATTGCAAAGGAAGCTGCCAGCAGTGGATCTTGATGATTTGCATACCCAAGTGCTTTCAGTTTGGAAGATCATTCATCAAGCAACTATTAATTAACTCATTCATAGCAGTCAAGGCATGTCAGTGCATGTATTTGTGCACGTGGAACTAATGTGCGGTAAAACTGAATAAATCAAGATGTTTTAAAAATTGGATTTAACTGTTCATCATTTGCAAATCATTAACTTGTCTATTGTAATTTCCATAATTCCACAATTTTTCCATCTTGGTGTTACAATTTCAATGTTGAAGATTGATAGTTTTCTGAATTTTACTGCTCTTGCTATAGAAAATTGTGGAAACCCCTTTTAGTATAAATAAAACATTGAAGTGCTTTTTAAATCTATGTGCAGCTCCTAATAGCTTCCCATAAAAAGTTCAGGATTTGACCTTTATATTGTGAGTACATATATGCTTACATACAGGACACTTCAATGAGAGGGTGAGTGCATATTAGTAGATGCACCGAACTCTATATAAAGCTAAATATATCTTTGTCCAGACAGTAGTCAATATTTCTAACTATTGATTACTTTCCTTATCAACATTTTAAAAATAAAGCTTGTTTTATAAACATTAATTAAAGAAGCTCTCTATTTCTTTCTATAACTCCCCCCCCGGTTATCTGATTGTCTGTTATCACCTATGTTATAAATGTGCGATCGGTGTTGTCCAGTCATCATCATTATCTGTGATAATGATTTATCTATCTTCCACCTGTGTAGAATTTGAATAATGCAATAGCTTCACACAGGAATTACAATTGATTAAGGGTGTGTTTAGGCACCCATTCAGTGGCTCCTTTTCAGGTTTACATCCAAACACTCACCCCTCCATGCAAAATGGAATTCAGACATATGCGCCGATGGGGCCATAGACTATAATCGAGCTGGCAAAGCGCAGGTTCATATCCTTTTCGGGAGTATACGCCTACTGGATGCAGACACCCAGACGTAGTAGACTGTGAATGTGACGGTAAAAGTAAGCGCAATGTGAAAGTACTCTAAGATGGTGACTCCTTTTCTAAGAACATAAAGGCATGTACTATAATATCCAGGTGTTCATAAGACCACATGATCCAACTGAAGAGAAGTAAACCATGAATTTCCAGTTGGAATACCAGCTAAATGTTTTATTTTTTTTGGGGAACAGAATATATGAAAAAATGGAGTGCTACTTTAAAATGCCTTTGAGGTTTTAGTCCTAATTTCCTTTGATAGTTTATTTTTCAGGTTAAGTGTAATTGCATTACTTAATAAATAAATCTGCTCTCTAATCACATCTGCTGTACGGGTATTGGCTATTCTCATTACCCTTATTTACAGGGCTACTTTCCAGGAAAGTTTTGATGTGTTCCAGGAAGCCAAGAAACACTTTTTCCTCTGAGTTTTACAGCATCAATTTAGAAACTTTTTCATAAAAGACTTTTCTTATTAAATGAGTCATTCTTTATAGCAGCCTTTGTCCTTTACTGAATTAAACTTTAAGGATAGTGTAGCCTTTCTCTGATATGATACATAACGCATTTGTTGAGCCCTAGGAAGTATGAAGGCTTGATGTATGGATTTATCTCCTATATTGACATGTCAGGAAATAGGCATCATAAATCACAGAATATTTTCCTGCAGTTAGGGCTTCTTTGCGCCAGAGGATTTACAACGCAGCAATGTCTTACTGTTCTAAATATTTCACATCTCCTCCATCTGGGATGTGACAGCTTATGATATGATGTGACCAAAAATAAATGCCATGATGCGACACACAATGATATACAATGCATTTACATTGCCAATAATTGCTTAATGAACTGATTTACTGATAGACATGCTACCCCTCTGTGGGAACACTGGGGAGAAACAGTATGTGTGTATTACTTGAAAATAAAGCAAACAGTTCCAGATGGAAAGGAATATTGGCTTATCTACGTGTTCCAAAGAGAGAACACCAGAACACTCTTCTGTTGAAGCTTCGATACCTATTGATATTTTAAGCTTTTTTTGCTACCTATGAATACTGTATGTTGGAAGTTGCCACATAAAAATGGCATGCTCCAACCGTATGCCAATGTGTTGCTGCGTAGGGTTGCTGGGCCGGGCTGGGGGGTGGTCCCTCTGTATACCGCGCAGTGGCGTACAGACACAAGCTGGCGGCAATTTTCGGGTGCAACAGGTCCAAGTTTATTCTCTCTCTTGCCGTCCGCTAGACGGCCACACCGCACTTCTCTTTACAGCTCTCCGGTTACAGAACACCTTGCGACACCGTACTTTCTCCGGGGATGTGTATGTATGTAACTTCCCCTTTTACACTCTGCGACGCTTCTGACAGCTCCGTCACTGTGGCCGCCGTAGGCCTGTGCACCAACAGTAATTTTACTGGTCAAGCGTCGTTCCAAATACGGTGTCCTACACCCGGAGAATCATCTATACTGCGGTACTCTATGTCAGGACCACCCCCCTGACTTCCTTTCTCCTCAGTCCCCCTGGTTGGGTTTTCCTCACAGTGCAGCAACTGTCACAGTCTCTTCGTCACTTGAGCTCCCCCTGAGGACTGGAACTCTGTGGAACCCTCCTGTCAAATTTATAACTTTCCCGGTTCCCTATAACTCCGCCCCCCATGACCAACGGTTTCTTAGCCCTAAGCTGATGTCAAGTCCTATGCTCACACTCCTCCCTGCCCTCTAATGTCAGTTCAAGGTACTGCACGTCACCTACACTTTCCTAGCTGTTTTCCCTTTTTAAATCTGACCAGTCAGTCCGTCAGGTCACCTTCCCTACAGCTGCAAGGTTTGTTTTGTTTCTGGATGTATGTTCTACAGGAAGAATGATAAGCATCATTGGGGAAACAGTCCTTTTCCCTGAAGAAGCCACAGATGCTTGTCGCGATATGCGTAGGATCCGCACCCTCTTAATTCCTCTCAGCATACATGGCTCCATTCATATATCCTCCATTCTTATACCAATAGGTTTGAACCCCAGGTTGTGCCACATGGATGCATTCTAAGCATTTTTTTCTTTAATGAATTTTATATCCCTTGTATCTGTAGTTGTCTGTAGGATCAGTTTATCTAGTACACCCTAGCTGCACACTTGTATTTTAGAACATTTTTTGTTCTTATAAGTTTAGTGCTCAACCAGTGATATGGTGCTGTGAATAGGGGTATGCAGCCCTAGACTATGCGATATATGTTAATACTTATAAGTATACTTGTTTCATAGGGCTGCATTTACATGATGGTTCCTATTGGTACTCTGCTTCATTGTGTTCTGTTATTTTTCTGGAAGCCACATTTTTGATATATTACTTTGCTGATTTGAAATTAGTTTGAGTTAGTTATTGCCACATTATGGGCGTAGCTAGATATGTTACCATTTTTGGTGCTTTTAAACATTTTTATTGAGTCTGTTTTGTTGTATATGTTCTTGCTAATTAATAAAATGATATATTTTTTACATACGGTAGTTTGGGTATTCTCAACCTTGTGGGCATGTCTCTTTTCTCTTCGTTTATATCCCATGTTTATTAGCATGCTCCTGGATAACCCCTTTTTTCAGTAGTGTATAGTGGTACACTACGTTTTCTAATTCCTTATCCCATTTGCTGTTACAGAGTTGTACCCTCTTCCCTATAACCCTGTGGCAGTCACGTCATGAGTCACCAATGTGTTTTGCTCTAATTGAAAAAGAAATAGTCACATTTTATTGTGACAATGAAAATCTCAAGCAGAAGTCATACATAGTATATTGAAGATTTTACCTGCTAGGATAGTATTTATAAAATGGGACGCAAAGGGTTGAAATATTTTTTTCCTGTTCGCAACACATTAGTAGAAGTTAATAGGTTTTGCTGACAAATCAAATCATTTCACTCTACTGTTTTTATTAAAAAGCTGGAAGGAAAGCAAAAGCACATTAGGGTCCCATTTGGGCATCAAGAGATACCTCCAATCAGACCCCACTCACCAGATAGAGCCCAAACACAGGACCACAGAAACATTAGCTGCTACAGATCCACCGGTCTCCTCGTGACCTGCCAGAGTTAAAAAATGGGATTAAAAGGTGGATTAGCTCAGCACTGCTTGAAAGATAGAAGTCCAAATGGATATTCAGATGAAAAAGTGGCTTTATTCAACACGTCTCAGAGTACTATGACTCCTTCATCAAGAAACCACAAAAGTATATACTTTTGTGGTTTCTTGATGAAGGAGTCATAGTACTCCGAGACGCGTTGAATAAAGCCACTTTTTTATCTGAATATCCATTTGGGCTTCTATTTTTCGAGCAGCGTGGAATTAATCCACCTTTTTATCCCATTTTTGTTTCACTGTACTGCTTTTGAAAGATATCCCATAAAGAAGGATTCTTTACCAAACTGATGCCTTAAATACTGATTAAGGGTACATAATCTAACACATTTATTCACCAGAATGCATAAAGTAAAACTTAAAATGTAACTGCTCTGTTAGTCATGGAAACATGTAAAAAAATGTAGAAACCCCCACAGATTACTGAAACATTGTTGGGGATCTCAGCACTTACAAATTGTTTTCCATTTGTTAAACATTGATGGCCTATTCTTAAGATGCTCCATCAATATCAGTTTCAAAAAGGGCCTTTAAGAAAGGTTGTGGTGCTCCCATTAATACCTCTGCCCTTTCACTGTTTACAAGACATGGCCTCATAATTTTTGCAGTGGCTGTTCATGGTATAAAAGTTTTGTCTCATTCACATCAAAATAAGCTGCACTACCAGTTCAGAGGTGTGCTGTATGGAACTGTGGAAACTATGGGTGGTGTAGCCCATTCTGAAGCGCTATGCCGACTTAAAGTAGGTTGAAGGTACGGGTGCTGAGAATCAAATTCCAACCTGTTTAATTTTGATATCCTATCCTAAAGTGAGTGACTGTCATTATGTAATGCAAGATATGTTTAGGGAAGCCAATTTTTAGGCTCACCTGGTCAGGTGGATACTTAGGGTCCAAGGTATGGGTGGGCACACTTGCTACTGGCATCGGTGCAGTAGGTTGGTGAGTACTGCGGGAAACAGTACTGGATACTATAGGCAGACAGAAGAAATGTAACAGATAGCAATGGTCCTGGAGAACGCAGGAGAAAAGAGACCAAGAACAGGTAACAGAGGTCTTGGAGATCGCAGGAGGACAGGAGACAAGAAACAAGTAGAAGTGGTCCTGGAGACTGCAGGTGGACAGGAGACCAGAAACAGTTAGAAGTGGTCCTGGAGACTGCAGGTGGATAGGAGACCGGAAACAGGTAGAAGTGGTCCTGGGGACTGCAGGTGAACAGGAGACCGGGACCAAGTAGCTGAGGTCCTGGAGAATGCATGAGGAAAAGAGACTGGAAACTGGTAGCAGAGGTCCTGAAGGCAGCAGGCACAAAGGACTCCAAAGCATATTACAGTCTTAATTCCAAGACACAAACCTAGATCGATGGTCACATGGGAGTACGCCGAGTTATTTGTAAAGTGGAGCACAAAAGAGTTTGGTGGACTGGGATGAAGGGAGCACAGCCTGTAACACTCCTGCAGTATTGAGCACTAAAATCACAGTGTTTATTTCCTTTTTGCCTTGATGAAGTACATTGCCTTTAGCCTGCAAGCAGAGACTCAGTCAAATGGTAGAAAACATGTTCTTGCCACATTAATATGGTGTGGATACCACCTCACAAGCTTAAAGTTTGTCCAGTCACACCATACTGATAAAATATCCATAGGAGTCCGACATTTGGCATCCCCCACTGATCATCTGAAAACAGTTCCAGCATTGGTCGGTTATTTTTCCAGTAATTTTTATTGACATTTTATAAACAAGACATACAATCAATATTGGTATTTGGGGAGGAATGAAGTAGGGGAGGGAGGGAAGAATTGGGAAAAGGGGGTAGGAGGGGTAACATTAAAGGATAACTCAGAAAGTATTGGCAATATACCAGCATAGTTACAGTAAACATTTGAGGAAAATAATTTTTATTGCCGATTATTGAATTACAATAGAACAAACATCAGGTATTATAACTAGCGATGCTTATACTCAGAGAAGGTAAATCAGGGATAGATTTTATTCCAGTAAGCCCATTTTTTGAAGTGTTTAATATAGCAGTCGTTGGCAATAGCAAATTTGTATTTATATGACCTATGAAGGAAAATTCAATTAAATCTGAGAATTTGGGTAGGTCAGGATTCTTCCAGTGGAATGCTACAGCTCTCTTGACTACCAGGAGGAAATGAATAATAATGGACCTGAGAGCGGGGTTGAAATTTTCCAGGTCTAATGACAAGAGTGCCATCTGTGGGGAGAGATTGACATTGTTTCCTTTTAATTTGTTAATGAGGGTGGAGGTTTGGGCCCATAGGCTTCTGTATTGGCCACAATTCCTCCAGCACATAGGGGAGAAGTCTGAGTTTATGTGGGATAGCTTGGCAGGGGTATAGTACCATCTAGAAATGAGTTTAAAGTAAGTTTCTTGGAGTGACAGTGAGATGTTCGAGGCATATGTATAGGTAAGAGCATTTTCCCACTTTTCAGGTAGGTAGTGTTTATTTAGGTCATTCTCCCATCTAAGCATGTATGAGTTCTTAATCATCTCAGTATCTTTGTTGAACCAGCTGTATATGTATTTGTAGCTCCAGAAAATTCTGTGGTTAACGTTACTCAAGAGGTTTAGAGTTGCTTCTGTAAAATTTGTTTTTTTTCTGGAGGAAATTTTGAGCCTGATATTTTAAAAAGAGTTATATATTGAAGGAACATTGATGATGGGAGAGCGAATTTATTTTTTAAGTCTCCCAGTTTCTTTATACCATGTTTTTGCCAGCATGAAGGGAGTACCTGGTTATAGAATGATAGTATGAGAGGCATTGGGAGTTTTTTCAGGGCAGCAGTGGCCGGTTGTAAACTTATGGAAAGGAGCTGCAAAACGCTGGCTTGCCATTGCTGGTACTGCACAGCTGCTATACATTTAATGTAGCTGTGCTCTGCAGCTAAGTTACATGTGTTTATATCCTGCCTCTAGTGGAGCAAATGACAGCTGATCAGTGGAGGTGCTGGGTGTCAGACCCCATGATATCATATTTAAAGTGAACCTGTCATGTCCTTTTTAGTATGTAAACTGTCCCCAGTGCATTGTTAGTGATGCAATGTGCATCACTAAAACGCTTTTTTCATTAAAACAGTTGATCTATTCATGTGCAAAAAGCAGTTTATATAGTTAGATCATACCTGCTCATCTAGTCATAGAGGAGTGATTCATTTCATTCAGTTATGGTTGTCGTGATGCCCACACAATTTGAATGATGTTCCCGGGGTTGTGTCAACGTCACTCAAATCGGCATCTAAAAATCTAAAAAAAATGTGTTAGTGATGCACATTGCATCAGTAACTATGCACTGGGGACAGTTTACATGATAAAAGGGACACGACAGGTTCCCTTTAAGACCTATTCTAAAGATAGATCATTAATTTAGTTTGACCAGACAACCCCTTAAATACCTCTTAGAAACACTGTGGTAGGTAAATAAGAGCATGAACGTTTCACTCACTTTCTTCCTGTCTTGAACTGTTTCTTTGCAACTTTTTGGGGCAAAAGTCGCATGATGGCACAAAATGTCATAAAAGTGCGCCAAAATATAAGACCTTATTGTATACTATGTAACACGGTGGCTCAGTGGTTAGCGTTGCAGCACTGGGGTCCTGGGTTCGAATCCCACCAAGGACAACATCTGCAAGGAGTTTGTATGTTCTCCCCGTGTTTGCGTGGGTTTCCTCTGGGCACTCCGGTTTCCTCCCACATTCTAAAGACATACTGACAGGGACTTTAGATTGTGAGCCCCATCGGAGACAGTGATGATGATGTGTGCAAACTGTAAAGCGCTGCGGAATATGTTAGCGCTATCTAAAAAATAAAGATTATTGTTAAACCTATATTAAATAGCATAATGCAACCTGGATTAAAATGGCATTCATCATCAATAATAATTTAGGGTTTGCTCAGGCTCTCAGCCAGAAAAGTTGGCGAGTGTCATGTCTCTCATATGTCATGCGAGTGTATGTTTTTTTTCTCGCCTAGTCATAAATAATTAAGCAATCTTTTATAAACATATAGATAGATGGTAAAAAAATTAGATATACTGTATAATAGATGCATAATAGATAGATATTATATAGAAAGAGAGATAATTGATATCCTTCAAAAATATAATTTCACAAGCTCCCTACATATAAGCAACTTGCACCCTTTAATGCCTTTCATGTGGCACTATAGGGCATTGCCTTGTTTAATCTAATAAGTAAAAAAAAAAAACGTGGGGACCCCCCCTGTTTTTTGATAACCAGCCAAAGTAAAGCAGACTGCAATTTTTTCCTCAGCCCGATGCCAGGTGAGAAAAAACTTGCAGATGAACACGGCCTCATTGAATAACATTGGTGCTAGTGCAATGTGATTTTTGATCACATTGCTGTCGGCATATTTAAATGCAGATGTGAGAGAACCCTTAGAAGAATGCTGGGATGAAACGGAAAGAAAGCATGACTGGTGCAACGTTATAATGATCTCCTGAATGTTTGCTGCTCGGTTAAAGTGTTGCTGAAGTCTAGGTTTGTAGATAATAATAAAGCTGAATCACATTTGCTGGTCAGCCTATTTCAAGGGTAATAAATCCAGTCACAGTGGGTTTTTTTATCACTCCAGATGTTTCTGTAATCCATGCAGCATATAATACTGTCAGGAACAATTCTGTATTGTTCGTTCAGCATTCCTACCACAGAGCTCTAAAAGCAGTCTTTGAGAACCTTGCTGTATATCTTTATTTCATTTCAATGTGTTTTGAAGCCTTAGTATGCCTCAGTTTATTGCCACATACAGAGATAGAAATATGCAGATAAGTCATAATTACACTATACATTCTAGGTCATTTATGGTGAATGTTAATGAACCTTTCTGGGGATTATATGATTTTACATCGATAAATAATAGTGAATTAGAGCACAGAACATGGTTTTTTTTTTTATATGGTGTCGGAATGTTACAAGTGAACCCGTTGATTACATTTTGTGCTCATTTTTATTGTGTTCTTGGTTATTGACAGTTGTTTTGTAGTATAAAATATTTGTTTATCTGGTGTATTCATGGGCTGTATCGTGAGACTGGCTGCAGCCAACGATTGGGAGAATTCTAGCGTTTGACTTGTTACACATCACATACAGTAGCTGCACATAGGCTTACAATGTGGGTGTATAGCTAAATGCTATAGCTATGTGGTTATGTGATATGATCTGTATGATTCTTCCTGTGTATGTATTAACCCTTTATATAAGCACGCGTACAGACGCAACAACAGCCTTAACATTTCAACTCAACAAATATAGCTGCTGCCTTCAACAGGACAATGTTAGATCAATCTCACTATTACTGCATTTAATTCTCTTTATTCCATACTTTCAAATTCTGAATGGGAGAAAATAGGCATAACTTTTGAGATGCACGCATCATATCACTTCTGTTTTTTGCCACAGCCCGCACCTAATCCTGCCGAGCCCTTTTTGTGCACCCACACAAAAATAGTGCATCCTATAAAGCCTCTTATTGTTCCCATGCAGTTTAATACCTTTCTTATTACTGCCATGCACTATTATTCCACAAAAGTGCTCTCACATACATTAATGCCCTCAGATTGCCCCCTTCCACAAACAGTATGATTCCTCAAGTGTGCCCACTACACAGTATGATTACCCCACAGTGCCTTTCATACAATGATGATTTTGCATATTATCATACTCATACTGCCCCCACACAGTATGGTGCCCGTACACAGTATGATACCCTAAGTGCCTCCAACACAGTATTATATCCCCAGTGCCCCCACACAGTATGATGTCCTCACACAATGATGCCCCCACAGAGTATGATACATCTAGTTCCCCACACAGTATATACCTCTAGTGCCCTCACACAGGATGACTCCCCAACTTAATACCGCCACAGAGTATTATGCCCACAGTACCCCCATTTAGTATCATGCTCCCACAATGCCCACCCACACTCATTATCTTTCTTCAGTCCAGAAAATCTGAATGGTTAAAATGGCTTTATGAAAGAAATACATTTTCATTTCTCTGCTTATCTGGAAAGTTCTCAAAATAAGAATAAAGCATATTGTGATATAGTTGGCTTGGTTTACTCCTCTTGTAATAAAGAACAAAAAATCTCTAGTTTGTTTTGGAAAGAAATGCAATCATCTATTGTACTCGTCTACATTGGAAGAAATGAATAATGTCAATTTTGTTGAACTGAAGTTGAACCTAAGCTTGTATATTAGAGAACCATATGTACAGCAATGCCATCATTAGGTCTCTTTATGTGTAGGGAGACTTCAAGAATAGGCCATGAATGGAGATTACATTTTCTACTGGTGCTGACGAAATCTGAGTACAGGCAAGCAGTACTGAGCTTATACCCAAGGAATAAAACATCGATAATATAGGTCATGCATGCTGAACGACTGCAGGTAAGCTATAAGGAATTTTGGTTAACACGTAGCTTCAGAACTGAAAGCTCAAAACATGTTGGGCGTTTAAGAAAAATCAGTCACAGGGGTCACCACTATGACGTGCCACCTACAGAACTGGTATTCTATTTTGTGGTGAAATGTCAGAAGTTTAAATAGGTGGAGGAGCATAAGTGTTTAGCCAAAAGCTGCTCTCCTCCAAGACTGATGACACTTTCATCTGAGCCCATCTTCTGCCTCGTTGAGGTTAGTGCTTGGTTGAGTAACATTTATGTTAGCAATTGGTTGGGATTACAGCATCCAAACCCACTGCCGATCAAAATGTATATGTCTCTATAACTTGTTAAAACTTTAGTAAATATACAGTTAAGGGCCTGTCACACTAAGCGATATCGCTAGCAAAAACGCTATAATGTCACTGGATTTTGTGACGTAGCAGCGATATTGCTAGCGATATCGCTGTGTCTGATACTTACCTCCGACCGGCTTCCCTGCTGATTATCGCTGATCGCGCGAGAACGTCCTGGACCGTTTCTCGTCGTCAGCTTCCTGCTGGGGTTCCTGTGGCGCCAACGAGCGACGCGTGGACGCGGGCGGGAGGACGTCAGGATCGCCTGGTCTGACAGGTAAGTAGCGACCCCCGATCCCTGCTATGTCGCTGGTGAGATCTGCCTGTGTGGCAGCTCACTAGCGACCACTTAGCAATGCACCTGCGATCCTGACCGCGTTATATCGCTGGTCGGGATCGCTGGTGCATCGCTATGTGTGACAGTAACTGAGTTACTGTCTCCACAGCAATTCCCCGCCTAGTAGATGAACAGAAGGAAGGAAACAATGACAGTTGATGTCAGTCATCTTTTGATTTATGGTATCAGAATTTCAGGATAAGAACTGTGTGGTTAAATATTTTCATATAAAAATTGACCATGTGCCAGCTTATTTATTTATGACATCTCACTGATTTCTATTTTTTTCTATCATTTCATTGAAGCAGGCTAGAAATGATAACAGCACATAATATAAAAACGTTGCAGTTAAACTTTTAACAGAAGAACCTCTATGTCTCCACTGCACATCTGCTTCACATGCTGAATCTCTCATCTTAAAGCAAATATTTGGCTATCGCCATGATAAAGCTAGCATCAAGAAAAAGGCTGCTTATGTTAAGCTGCTGTCCTACAGCTACCATTCCACTCTTCACGTATTATCGCCAAAGTAGTGGATTGTAACTGCTGCTCTAGGGATTACAGCTGCCGACTAAGAGAAAATCTACATTTATCCACTGGACATCTCGTACAAGTAATTATTTCTCTGCAGCTAGATTAATGTGGTGTGCAGGATCTGCATATCTACCCTAGAAGGCGGTCATGACTTGGCTCCCAGACATTTATCATGTAAATATTGTTCATTACTGAAAGATAATATCTCATGGCGACATTGTGTATTATGTGCACTAATTATTAGTCATTTTCAAATGTGTTCAGTTTGTGAGAACTTTCTATTTTTACACATCTGTATGACTTTAATTTCAAGGGAAAAGATTCTACTGCTAGAGTAGATAATAGTATTAATTCCTCAGTGATCTAGAAGAATGCGTTGGCGTCAGTCTGTTTAAGAAAGTTTTCCAAATTGTTAAACTTTCAAAATGTGCAACTTCACTAAAATCCCACCAATTCCAAGTAGTAAATTCTCAACAATGAAAATTAATGGTAAATTATTCATTAGGGCATATATTCCTGCAGAACTGTGAGGATCGCTATAGAGTAGAGTTTTCGAAACTCTAGTCCTCACAGCCCCAACAGGTCATGTTCTCAGGACTTCCATAGTATTGTGCAGGTGAGAGAATTCTTGATGATACTTTCACCACCTGTGAAATTCTAAGGAAATCTTGAGAACATGACCTGTTGGAGGCTGTGAGGACTGGAGTTTGTGAAACACTGCAATATACATACCTTTGTTGTACATGAAATTGTATATTGTCTTATACATTCTATACATAGGCAATGTTTCGTTGTGGCCCCTGGGACTCCCATTGTTAACCACTGGAAAGGTAAAATTGTGCATCTGCAATCACTATGTCTTCTTGATTTGTTTTCAGAGGCACAGTAAAGGGCATGTCACACTAAGAGATATCGCTAGCAATATCGCTATAACTTGTGACGTTATAGCGATATTGCTAGCGATATCGCTGTGTGTGATACTCACCTACAACCCGCTCCCCCGCTGGTTATCGCTGATCGCGCGAGAACAGGCAGGACTGTTTCTCGTTGTCAGCTTCCTGCTGTGACGACGAGCGACGCGTGGAGCCGGGTGGGAGGACGCAGGATCGCCTGGTGTGACAAGTAAGTAGCGACCCCCCATCCCCAGCGATGTCGCTAGTGAGATCCTGTCCACATCATATCGCTGGTCGGGATCGCTGGTACATCGCTAAGTGTGACTAGTCAGTCCCATTAAGGTTAATAGGACAATCTGCATAATGAGGTCATACACATGTGTGGGTGAAGCCATGAGAAAGAAAAGAAAAAAAGACCGATCGCAAAGTCCAGGATGTAATACAAAAAGTTAAATAAGTTTATTAAGACATATAATTATACAGGCAAGAGGAGAAAAAAAGTGCATATGTGCGGTACAAAAGTGCATGGGACACACGGAGGGAGAGCTGAAAATACAGAGTATATATAAGTAGATAGTTGCCCAGTGACTGTCTATGCTACCATTTTAGTACTCATGATTGTGTATTATATATAATGTGTTCCCTCTATAGAGTCCAAGTGGCTGGATGTCAGCAAATCAAGCCTGCAGATGGCATGGACATCATAGACTTTGATGTATGCATAGGCTATGTCCACCAACTAAATGGTGGAATTCGCAAAAAGATTGTCATTACAGGCACGTGGGTCATCAGCAGACCTCCAGCTGTCATAGTAATCCATCGGCACCCCGAGGTCACAAGCACGCCAATGGGCACTTGGAATGACTGGCTCCCTGCTGGCACTTGTTAAGTGCCGCTGTCAGAGTGTTGTCACTAATGTCTGTTCCCTGCCTGTAGTAAAATATTGAACAGCCGTCACCTTCTGCTATTCCCATCACTTCTTCAATCCCGTTCCGCCATTTTGTGACCACAGCTCCTAACTGACCAGAAGTCACAGTTAACTGTCACAAGCTCTCAATCTAAGTTTGAGATCAGTGTTCTGGCTATCATAGACTTACATTGAGAATTGACTTATGGTCCAGCTGGCAAACACTGGAGTGATCTGGCAGGTCACAACTACCAGGACAGACCCGGAGTGTTGCCAAGATTAAAAAAAACAACAATAAAGCACAGAGTGGTGCTTTAACACAAGAAGAGTTAAGCAAATATCTTCTCTCTGTAGGACTAGTTGAAGAAAAGTTTTGCATACCATGAATACTGTCATTTTTAGCTGCTGTTTAGATCAAAGAACAGATGGAAATATGTTAAACAAAGAATGACTCTGCTGTGTGTATTCTGAGTCCTCCTGCTGAACGCAGCATCCGGAACTGCATGATACAACTTGTGTTGCATGTCAGGATTTACTACTGAAGCCAACTCATGAAAAGATAAACAGAAATGGAAATTAAGAGCAAAGAAATAAATGATTTTATAGAGGTAATATAAAATGTTACCTTAGAAGCAGTTAAAGTGAAGTCCCACTTATCGGTACATATGCATATTCATATTTTTCTTTCTGCCTCTCCTGGTTCTAGTTGACAACAGAAAACTGCTGTTATTTGAGTGAATATAGGGCCTTATTCATTATTGCAGTATTGTCTCTTTTTTGTCCAGTTTTTAATGTTTTGCAACAGTTGTCTCAAATGGATTCGAGTTCACTCTGGAGTGAATTTATGTATGGCTGAAATTTTGGCTCAATTCCGGCACCAGTTTGCAAAATGCGCTACTTTTCTAAAAATTCATGAGTTGTGTTTACCATTTTGTAGACCTTGGCACAAAAACATCAAATACCACAAGACAAAAAGAAAAGTCACATAAAAAAAATCTGCAAATGATGAATCGGGGCAATAGTCTGTGAGGTGATATTTTTAGTGGAAAATTTCCCTAAAGCTTGTGGCTTACTATATAGACACGTCAACCCTTACCTTTGCTACAATTTGCTAAGGAACTCCAGTTTATCAAGAAACATGTTCAATCCATTATTGAAGAAACCTTTGACAGGCTGTAATTGATATCACAGCGATAAAGTGGCCATATGATAGAGTATCACAAAACATGCATTTTTTTCAAAGCTCGTTATCAACATACAGTATCTCAACAAAATGTCAACACGTCAAATCAAAAGATTTTCCATCCAGAAAATCTGCTGCAATAAATCCCATGTGGGCACCCTGGAATAGCAGATTGAGTAGGGAGGCAGGGCTCCTGCTAGAGCGGGGGACCTCACTGACAAGTTTAGGCTGTGATTAGTACAAAGGAGGAAAAACATTAAAAGCGATGGAAGCTCTTGACAGCACAATGTCCTCTGTACTGAAAAACTATGTGATTTCTCCGGAAATGTAACATTTAAAAGGTATATTATTTGCAAATTGTCATACATTTTACATGCAATAATCGCCATTTTGCTCATGTTTTTTGGTGACATTTTCTGTTAATGTATCACATATATTATTAGAATGACCAGTTTTGCTTTATTTCTTTTTGTCAGTAAGGCATTTTAGCTTGTTTTATGTAACATTCAGGTTTACAGAATGTCACAAGAGCTGGAAATGGGATACGGACATTAAGAAGGCAATAACAAAATTAATGTGAAAAGTGGTGTACATTAGCAAGACTATGGTATTAGACCTTTTCAGAGCACTAATGTGTTCATTTGTCAAACAGGCAGGCAGAAACTTTTAGTTTAATGTCTTCTCAGTTTCTGAGCTCCGAACTGTAGGTTTTCTTTCTCATGTTAAAGGCAAACACATCACAGCAAATATGTTCAGTATATGCTATGATGGGAAACTCTAAGTTATGATAAAAATGATAGGAGGCTATCCTGTCTAATATTACTAATGAAATAATACGTGTACATCTATACGTATTCCATATATTACACAGTCACACAGTCCCCTTGGGAATACGTTTGGCGGAAGGTTTCAAACGCTTGCAACAAGTGTACTGCCTATCTGTAAAATAACTTATATATTGTCCAAACTGAAATTTTGTCCAAAACAGGTTTGCTGCAAGGCTAAGCAGAGGAATCCATTATTATTGAGTTTTCTGGGTTCTGTTATATATCCAATTTTAGAATGAAAAAAAAATTGCTGCATATTTTCTTCTATACTAAAAAATGAAAATTAATGAAACCCAGACAGAGAGGGTTCTCTGCTTTGGTTTGTATCAGTTATTCAATGGATCCATTTTGAACAGTAATTCTATTTGTGTGTTTCTCAAAAATGGAAAGGTTCCATTGCAAGTGTGAACATAATTTTAGAGTAGTGGTCCCTAACCTTTCGCACGCCCCCCGAAGAAGCAAAGAAGCGATACGCGCGTTGGGGTCCTCCTGTCCACATTTCAGCAAAGTTGGTCTTTGGCACTATATGCATTCATCACTTTACTTACCCCCATATACCTCCTCTATGTATGATTATGGCCAGTATTACTGAACGCTATTTTTGCTGTCAGGCTATATTTTCTCTTATACACTATTATTGTAGGTCTGTGTTTTGGACCACTTATATTGCACTATTGCACTTTATACTCACTAATTGAGAGATATTTGCTTATTCAACTACTCATAAATTTCTTATCTGGCGGCTATTGTTTATTTATATATCCACACTTGCTGTTCTCTTATGGCCAATTGTATATTCTTTGGGTATATGTTATATATGGATTTTACCCAACTAACTTGCCTTTTATATACCAGACCCAGTCTGAATGTGGCATCAATGTGTCGCTGATTCCCTTTTTCATATTGTTATACATCATATATTATTTTCTATCCATTTTTTGTAAACAACAAAATTTGCGTATTTTATTTATTGCTCTTTGGTCCTATTTTTTCTTTTTGGATTTTTGCTGTACTCTTATGAATGAGCTTTTATGTATTTAACCTTTTTTTGGAATTATTCTCTTAGACAGCTTATTGCCAGGGATTTTGAGAGTAACACTTCCGTACTCTAGTGCTGATTAGAGATGGGTGAAGTTATTCAAATGGAAATAAATTCTACTTGGAATTCTCTAAAAATTTGTATTCTGCAGAATATGGATTTTTTTGTAATTTGCTCCATGCAAATTCAGCTTAGTGGCAGCCAGCTGGCCATCATTCTGCTTTACAGAAGGCTTAAAAAAACTAATGCTCACTTCACTGGCCATTTCTGCTGCCCACTATCCCCATCCAGTTCCTGCGGCCTTTTTTTTTTACCAGCGCTGCTCAGTGCTAAGCTGGGACTTGTGGGCACGAACAGGTCCGGTATGTTTCTGCATCTGCATGTCAGAAGGATGCAATATCAGAATGTGTGCCTTTACCATAGGATGCACACTCTAGGCCAGGACTTCTCACTCTGACATCCTGGCCCAGTTTATAGAGGCCTGGAGTTTCAGCCCCGGGCAGCAATAAGAACAGGTACCAAAGACCAGACAAAGGGCAGTGAGGAAGAGCAGAGGTGGCTGGAGACATGAGGTGATTACTTTTTTTTCCTACATCTTACGTTTATTATGCTCTCGGGTCTTTCTATACTAAACAATAGCTGCAAATCAAATTTCAAGACAAAATGCCCCAAAATTGGCAAATTCAGATGTGCTCATCTCTAGTATTGATAAACAGCTCTAAAAACAGTTTAGAAGATTGAAAAACACCTTTTATCACTATATTAGATTTACTTCACTTTGAAATAAAATTCTGCTAATAGTAATAATTATAGATGAGCAAATATATTCAAGCAGAATTTAATTCAATTTGAATATTTAAAAAATCTGCATTTTGAAAAATTCTGATTTTTTCATTTGCTTCCACTCGGATTCAGCAAAGTAGCAGCCGTTGGCCATCATTTTTTCTGAACCATAAAGAGCCACCAAAAGGTTAAGATATAAAAGCCATAAATATTCTCACCTTAGCATTCACCACTCTGGCCCTTCCGATCCTCACTGTTACACATCCGTTTTTTGTCACATCTTCTTATTACTGCTGCAAGTGCTGAATCTTCTGCCTTCTGCATGCAAGCATAGGACTAATGGCACAGGTAAAGCCTAGGACAGTTCTGCACATGCACGCACAATGTTGCAGCTTACATCATGATGTCATGACATCCATTATCTGTCTCCCCTCTATATTTTCAAGCTAATTTCCCAATATCTTACCTCGCATAATCTCCGGTCCTCCCAAGACCTCTTTCTCTCCTCCACACTTATTCGTTCCTCACCCAGTCGCCTCCAAGACTTCTCCCAAATATCCCCCATCCTCTGGAATTCTGTGCCCCCACTTCCAATTAGCCATCACATAACAAACTTGAAAATTCATCTCTTCAAGAAAGCTTACAACCTGCAGTGACCTAACTGCCAATTCATCACCACCGGAGCTACTACAACCTCCAACTTACTGTCTCCTTGCCCATCATCCTGTAGAATGTAAGCCCGCAAGGGCAGGGTTCTCTTCCCTCTGTACCAGTCTATCATTGTTAGTTTGTTTACTGTAAGTTATATATGTATTTTGCATCCCACTCCTTCTCATGTACAGCACCATGGAATCAATGGTGATATATAAATACATAATTATAATGACATTACGTGCAAAACCCTTCCCGACCTCAGAGATGATGGTGATATGATGAGCCAAAGACTGAATGAGTGAGAAATGAAGTGGCCAGAAAGGTGAGTGGCCAGGCAAATGTGAGGAATTTTTTTTAGTTTCTACATCTTAAGTTTATTATGCTCTGCAGTTTGGAGACATTCTCTTTGAATAATTGTTTTGTCAATGGAGATTCCCAGGAAAATCTGCACAAATAAATTAATTTAAATTTTGCCTGATTTGCTGAACTGTAGTAAAAATAATACTAATAAGCATGAAAATTGTTATAATTTTAAAGCAAAGATTTTAAGAATAAAATTACACTACAAAAAGAAAATCTAATAGAAAATCTCCTTTGAAGTCCTCTGCTCTTGTTTCCCCGCCTGAACTCACTAAAAAATGTTTCCAACTTTGTTTTTGGACATATTAAATGAATATGTCCAGGAAAAAGTGTTTAGTAATCATGACATATGCACCTTCATGAACTATTCTTGCTTGCCAGCAGCCATCTGGAAATACATAAAGTTCATAGCATCGGGGACTAAACATTTCCTTAAGGTTAAAATTGTAAACTGTACATAGAACTAGAAAACTATGCATCTGGTTTAAGTTTTAACAGAGGTATCATTGTTCATCTGGTAAATGTTGCCCGGTGGTGCCTGCATGCTGTGCTGCCGTTCTTTCACGCTGTGCAGTAGTCGATCTGAATCCATTGGGATCCTAAGTCTAGACTTTCAGGGGCTTATAGAAAAATATAGAAATTACTGTAAATGCCTTTCAAATGGGTGTTATTATTATAACACCTTTTTCCATTTAAACAACCTACTTTATGTTTGCACCTCCCAAGTTTTGGCACGAAGAAAAAAAAGCATATATTAAGCTCCTTAAGAAATATTTTTTAAGATGCCACTGTTACCCCATCACAGAGCTGGCCATAGTGCAATTAACAATACAGGGGCCCCACCATAATTGAAGTCATAGAGCCAAAAAAATAGTTAAAACAATGTTTCATAGGAAGCCCAACCCCAATGCTCTTTTTTGAAGACAGAGTACCATATAAGTGGCGGCCCCAGGATTTTCATAATTACAGTTGTACAGTTCCTTTATATTAGTAATATTCACAACGGCCTTATGGCAAGAGCATAGAACATTATGTTAGTAGGATACAGAATGGGTAAGGCCCTGGCATCATTGTTGTTTGGTTGGTAAGACTAAAGTAGAAAAACTCAGAACCCTGAATAAAAATATACAAGTTGATAGTAAGTACTTTGGAGGTAAAGATGAGTAGATTTGCAGATATTCAAATTTAGCAAAACACATGAATTTATCTTCCAAGTTATTTGATATCAATTGAATGTTCCTTATTATCCTCAAGGCCAGACCTGGACAATATGCGTCCCTCTGGCTGTTTCAAGTCGCACAATGCTGCCGCCCACTGTCACCGCAATTTGCATCCTCGGGATGCAGAGAGCAGTGAATACAGTACATTGGTGGAGAACAGAGCTGCCTGCTCCATCTTGCACCAATTCTTCTACCACCAGCTTGTGAAGCAGCTGTCACAATGACCTCATTTCATCGTGTCTACTGTGTAATGTGGAGAGTCAGTGCATCGGAGAGAGCAGAACACCTGGGAACGGGAGCAAGGTATGTGTTGTTTTTTTCATGTGTATATGATGTCTGTATGTATAAAGGAGGTTATGTGGAGCTCATACTGTATATGTGAGACTATATGGGGGCACATACTGTCTATGGAAAGCTATGTGAGTTTCATACTGTACATAGGAGTCTATGTGGGGGCTCACACTGTATAGATGAGGCTAGGCGTGTCTCATGCTGTATATAAAGGGCTATGTGGGGCTCATGCTGTATGTAAGTGGCTATGTGGGGGCTCATGCTGTATATAGGAAGCTATGTGGAGCTCATACTGTGCATAGCAGGATATGTGGGGTCATGCTGTACCTAGGGAGGCTATGTGGGGCTCAGACTGTATATACAGAGGCTATGTGGGGTTCATGCTGTGTATAGGGAGGCTATTTTAGGGCTCATACTATATACAGCTCTGGCAAAAATTAAGAGTCCACTAAAAAATTTTCAGTTTGTCTTATTTTTCTCTTTATAGGTATATTTTTGAGTAAAATGTAAATTTGCTCTTTTATTCTATAAACTACTGACAACATATCTTCAAATTTTCAATTCAAATAACCATATGCAAATAACCATAATTTTTAATCACATCTTTCATGCGTCTTGGCATGCTTTCCACCAGTTTTTCACACTGCTTTTGGGTGACCTTATGCCACTCCTGGTACAAAAATTTAAGCAGTTCTTTGTTTGATGGCTTGTGGCTATCCATCTTCCTCTTGATTGCATTCCAGAGGTTTTCAATGGGGTTCAGGTCTGGAGATTGGGCTGGCAATGACAGGGATTTGATGTGGTGGTCCTTCATCCACACATTGATTGACCTAGCTGTGTGGCATGGTCCATTGTCCTGCTGGAAAAAACAGTCCTCATAAGGCCCCGTTACACACAACGATATTGTGAGCGATATTGTTGCAACGTCACCAGTTTGTGACGTTGCAGTGATGTCGAAACAACATTGTTGCGTGTGCTTAGTTACCCGCTGTTTACCCTGGATACCAGCGTGCTCACTGGTCCTGATCGCTGGTGAGTCTGCCTATGTGACAGCTCACCAGCGATCAGCTAACTATGTCCCAGCGATCCTATCCACGTCAGATCTTTGGTGGGATTGCTGGGACATTGAAGCGTGTAACATTGGGGAACATTGCTTGAGCAACTGTTTTTCCAGGATAACCTTGCATGCGTCTTGATTCATACATCCTATGCAAAGAATAATCTGCCCAATTCCTGCCTTGCTGAAGCATCCCCAGATCATCGCTAATCATCCACCAAATTTCACAGTGGGTGCAAGACACTGTGGCTTGTACTCCTCTCCAGGTCTCCATCTAACCATTAGACGACCAGGTGTTGGGCAAAGCTGAAAATTAGAATCATCAAAGAAGAGAACCTTTCTCCAGTCCTCTATGGTACAATCCTTATGGTCTTTGGCAAACTTCAGCCTGGCTCTCCTTTGCTTCTCATTGATGAACGGCTTTTTTCTACCTTTACATGACTTGAGCTCAGTCTCTAGGAGCCTGTTACAAACTGTTCTTGCTGTTCACTTCACCCCAGCTGCCATTTGCCATTCCTTTTGTAGGACATTTGATGTCATTCTGCGGTTGCATAGTGACTTTCGAATAAGATGATGGTCATCCCGGTCAGTAGAGAGTCGTTTTTGCCCTCTGCTGGTCTGTAGCTTTGTTGTTCCCAATGTCTGCCACTTGACCTTGTTGTAATGGACTGCCATCTTAGAAATTTTAAGGATATAGGCAACATGATGCACACTGTTTCCCTCTGCGAGTAAAGCCAGAATTGAGCCCTTCTTTTCCTCACTCAAGACTTTTCAACTCCTTTGGCATGGTTAAAAGTTATTTTTTCTTTACTTTTACTTTTGGTATACTACTAGCACTTGTTTTGCCATGCAGCTTGTCCTATTGCAAGAGGATTGTGAACACCACAGCAGGTTTTTTTAATACTTTCCTTTGTTTAATAAGATTTGGTTCATGTGATCACCTAATCAGAAGCACATTAATTAGAATGACGGGTACTCTGGTTGGAATTCAACTGACACGGGAATGGAATGGCTGTCAGATATGTAGAGAAGCTGATTTTTATAAAACTGTGCAGTGGTCTCTTAATTTTTGCCAGAGCTGTATAGGGGCTATGTGGGGCTCATTGTACATAGAGAGGCTTTGTGGGGGCTCATTCTGTGCATAGGAGCTATGTGGGGGCTCATACTGTATATAGAGGGACTATGTGAGGGACATGCTTTATATACGAGCCTATGTGGGGCTCATGCTGGTATATAAGAAACTATGTGGAGGCTCACACTGTATTAAATGAAGTTATGTGGGGGCCTTATGCTGTATATAAGGAGGCTATGTGGGGGCTCATACTGTTTATATGGGAGTATGTGGGATCTCATATCGTATAGAGAGGTTATGTGAGCTTATACTGTATATAGAGAGGCTATGTGTAAGGTATACAGAGAGCTGTGTGTGGGTTCATACAGTATATAAGGGGGCTGTGTGTGGGCTCATCCGATGTATATAGAAGATTGTCAGCATACTTATTGCTGCTCAATATTAAGTGATAAAATTATTTTATATTAATATGAATTGTATGCTATATTATTATTGAGCAGAATTATTTTCAGCCTATTGTTTGCCCTCTCCCCCCCAACAGTCACGGTGTTTCATGTGTCACCTCGTAAAAATTTAATTGACCACCCCTGCTCTGGCGTCTCTCCAGACCCCAGAGCATACTAAGCTTATAATTAACAAAAGATGTTAATAATTGCTAATAATTCCAAATAATACCCCATTGTTTGCATTTTCTTCAACCTGCTTCTCTCTGAGCTGCGGCTTCCAGCTGACTACGCCTCTGATATCCCTGCACATATTGTCATTGCGGCACACATCATGACATTATGTATCTTTATGCATCTCACAAGGCCAAGTTAGCTCATTAGGTAATGCATACCATAACGTCATTTCTAGAGATGAGTGGATCAGGCAAAATTCAAATTCACCTGTTTGCGCAGTTGTTCCCAGGAAATTTGATTTGCAGAGAGGCTATTCTCCATTAATTTAATGTCTCTTATTGTATTCTGAGGTCATAATACATGTAAGATGTGGAAAATAAAAAAATACTTTAAAAAAATACTTATACTCACCTTACTGTTCAACTCCTCACCGTCCCCATTCCGTCCTCACTGCATGTACTGATCAACACTGCACACAATGAAATTCCCAGGCATCTCATGCTAGGATCGGACTTCCAAATTTGATGAAGCCCAGGAGGGTTCTGTGCAAGTTCACGGAAGGTCACGATAGCATGACGTGCAGCGTACTGTTAGGTGGGCATGCTCAAAAACCACCCAGAGCATCACGCCGCCCCGACCTAGTGTGAAAGCAGGGATTTTCACACGAGAGATGGTGATCAGAAGATGGGTATAAGATGTGTTTGTTTGTTTTTTTGCCTTTTGATGGCCCTTTACTGTTCAGAAAAAAAGTCGGCCAGCTAAAACTGGATTAGAATTCAATTCCTCTCATCCAAATTAATTATCTCATCACTAATCGTGATGTGATTATGTGTCCTACAACAATGACAGCTGGTTGAAGAAGATGGAGTTTTGGGAAGCTGATCAGGTCTTGAGTTAGGTTAGGGTTTCAGAGTTCAGATTGATTGTGTCAGAAATTTGTAGAATACTATATTCAGTGTTTTTTGCTTAACGTAAAAGGCTTTCTTAATAAATAAAGATTTTCACTCAGAGGCTTGATGCTATTTAATATTTTATAAAGTCACATGGAAAATCTCTCGAGTTGCTATGTTTACCTGAAATAATATTTCCACTAAGTTATAGACTGCCGAAATGTTGTATAGACATAACATAAACAGAGAATTTGGAAAATTTACTACCCGTGCCTCCTTTATTTTGCAGCATTGCTTCCAAGACACAGTAAACACATTTTATTTTATTAGGTAGTCAAATAAAGCCCATATACAAAAATTCAATTACGGTTAGTGCAGTACATTTATCTATCATTTAATCATGCACACACATTACTCATTTGCTTTATAAAATGCTTTTATTCCTAAATCGAATTATTTGGTATAAATATACTTGCTTTCTTTAAGTGACAAAAAGGAACTTTGCAACATTTTGTTCAATGCAAATTACAAATGCTACAACAAGTATTTTCTTGCGGTGTGGCTTTCTTTGCATGCTATTGTATTGTAAGATGGGTATCTTTCATGAATTCTGGCTCATATTTGAGGCCAGTAATCACATGTAATCTGGGGGGCCAGTAATCACGTGTAACCTGGGGGGGGGGACTTTGACAAATATAAACTCCTGTACAGCAACCTCACTGAGAAAATGAAGTGCTAGAAAGTGTCCTTTAAATCAGTGGATGGTCAATGTAAAACACAAACAAGCCTTGTTCACTACTAAGCAACCCCTTATCAATGGCACTAGCATAAAAAAATAAAAACAATATTCACCTCCTAAACAGCACCACTCATCTGTACTCAGTATTGCCCCTACATGCCTTGTCTCCTGGCACCAAAATTTGTAGGGAATGTCCTCTGAGAGCTGCAGACAATCAGCAGCTGCTGCAGAGCTCACTTGACAACCTCATCAGACGTTGATGTCTGAAGAAGACCTGTAGGTGGTGGGGACAATGCTGTATATGGACGAGTAGTGACAGTCCAGGAGATGTTGATTTTTTTTCTTCATGTTACTTCTCTTTGGGACCATAAGCAATGGATTGTCTGGCAGTAGACAAATCCTTTATGTGCTCCAGGGCAATAACAACTTTTAAGAGCTCCTTTTTTCTCTGTTTAATCAATGGAGCAAAGTCAAGAAGAAGCAGAAGCCACTTAGATAATGTGTGACATCACCTAAGTGGCTTCTGCATCTTCTCCACTTTGCTCTGTCAATGGGTTGTCACTGCTGATGTTATGATGATTGACAGCTAGCTTCTAACTGTAGAGAGCCGGCTGTAGATTAGCATGATGTTGGTAGTGACAGAGCAGGCCAGAAGAGGAAGATCTGCTATGTTGACGTGAGGTCAAGTGAAGCAACAAAATCACCAGTAGAAGTGGTCTGTGAAAACCAGCAGAAATTGGTACTGGGCAGAACAAGCAGGTAGTTAGTAACTGCCTGCCTGTAAGTTCTTATCCCCATAGGGAAAAATATCAAAGCCCCAAATAACCCCTTAACGTTTTGCTTCAATGTGGTCTTGGCTACATTTCTATATTCCCCTGGAAGGTAAAGGAGTAATTTTGAGATTAATTTATATCATCCTATGTTTAGAGATGCAACAATTTCAATTTTGACATTCTATCTAGATATTTAAAATATTTGAACCATTTTACTTATTTATGGTAAAACCACATTCTTCTAGTTACCAAAGTCCAATCTGTGGCTTTTTCTACTTTCTACTTTCTTTTGTTAGATTCTAGATCTAGACAGTGCAACTAGAGTTGATCAAAAAGCTTTGGATAAGAGCTTAGCCGAATAGCTATAGCACTTACCGATTAGCTGCATCGGGAACCCGGATACCTGGCGCGCTCCTGATAATCAGCTGTTCGGCGCTGCAGCTGCATGTGTTGCAGCTGTGTGACTGTCACATCACATGTATGGAGTGCCCAATAAACATTATCTTCATGCATTTGTTGTGACTGTCACACCGCCGCGACACATGCAGCTGTGGCGCTGAACAGCTGATCATTGGGAGTGCTTCAGGTATCTAGGATCCCAATGCAGCTATTCAGTAAGCGCTATAGCTATTCGGATAAGCTCTTATACAAAGCTATTCGATCATTCGATCATCCCTAAGTGCAGCGTTTTGCTTACATTTTTCCAAGTTGAGCCTTTTTTTTTAATTTAGTTCTCCAACTGTGAAAAAGTGAGATTTCTTCTGTAGAATCAGTAAACCTACTGAAGACATTTCATTTATACTATTCTGAAAGAACAGTTACTAACCATAAGAGCAAAATAAGAAATCTGGAGAAATGAAAAACAAAAACTTTTTGGCATGTCTATAAAAAATTGGTATTGACGGAGACCACGGTAGGTTAGCAGCCTGTGTATATTTTATGGGTCCTCAGAAGGTTAATTAAGAAGTGAGTTAGAGCCAAACTGTCTGTGTCCCTAAGTTGTGAGGCTTTATATAATTCATAGTTATAGGCAGTAATATTGATTATGATATTAATTGGGAAAATTATGTTAGCCTACACTTGGGGGGACAATATTTGGAGATCACTACTGAACCTCTATTCTCCATTTATACCCCTGATTATGTACAGTATATTGCTTTGGTCAATCAAGAAGAGAAGTGCATTTGGGTATGTGCACACGTTGAGTACTCGCAGTTAATTTTTCTCCACCAAAATCCATAGTGCTGGCAGGAAAATCACACTCTTTTGACACCTCTTCATGCATTCTGTTTTTATTTGCTTTTTTCCTCTTTCATTTGAATGGGTAAAAAATGCTGAAAGAATTGACATGCTGCAGATTTAAAAATAATGCTTTCATTTGAAAAAGTAAGCAGCGTGTGCACGAGATTTCCAAAATTTTATTTACTTTACTGGTACTGTAAACTACAGCATTTTTACCCTTGAATAAAGCAGGTAAAAAAGTAGTGTGTGAACAAGCCCTTAAAGTGAAGCAAGTTTTTTTTCTGCTATATGTCTTACTATGACTCTTCACGTTTACAGTGTCTTTTTATAGTTTTCATAGTTCTACTGTTAGCATCCATTGACCTTCACTGTTTAGTGACAAGGTTAATAATGACCTGAGAATTTTTATGGAGGGGGATGGAAGATTGATTTCTCCTGATGTATATAGACATTGTTTACTGCTGGGATAGATTTACTAACAACATTATACTTAGAGGTTCATTCATCAAGTACACAAGAGCAGACAATGTATGTTTCTATGCATCAATTCGTGTGTGCGACTAATGAATCGGAGCTTTAGAATTACAGAATAAGACTTCTTCATTCTTAAAGGTAAATGTTTATAAGCGTGACTTTACTGAGATGTCATATGATGCAAAGAACACTTCTTGGATGTCAGTAGCTTCAGTACATGAATTCTTTTCCAAATATTTTATTGTTATAAACTTTAAACAGGAAAGGTATAAGGAGGGAAGGAGGGAGGAGGGGCAAGGGATAACAGGAAATTGGGGAATATGTATATTCAGTGCATGAATTCTAAGCATGCAGTGGGGTACTTTGATTATGGAAATACATTTGCATGTAAACCTTTATACACATTTTGTCAGTGTTTGAAACAATTATTATTTCCTTCCTATGGTCCTTAATGCTGTGGATAAGTGTCAGAAAGTTATGATGATAAATACAGAAGCTGCTTTAATTCTTTGCTTTTCCATTAAGAGTATCTGGAAATATTCCATTATTTGAGTACTTAAAAGTAACATAGTTGGATGTTAGCCAAAGAAAAAAAAAAGCTTTCTAAATTAATTAAGAATCAGATTAGGATTCCTGTGACAAATAAATCCTTGAGTAACCGTATGCACAAATATTGTGCATTCCAGATGGAAAGTAATAAAAGTTGTTACTTAACATGATTTCTAAAGTTTGGAGAAACAAATGAATGCCTGTATTTTCCCAAAACTTTCCCTCATTAGTACAATTTTCATCTATAGCCAATAAACTACTTTCCCAGGTAAAAGTGGCCACTTAGTGGGTTATTTCTTTACTCCATGGCTGGGACTCAGACTATTCATTAAAACGTTGTGCATCACTCTGAACCATAGTGGATGGAATAAAGCTAATGTGATCAGGCGGGTTTTTCTCTTTCAGTATTATTTCTCACTATATTTCTGTGAATATTTCCCAGCTGCTCTCACCCACAGTTCTTCTTCTTCTTCTTCCATGTGGAGTCACACTATGGTATCATTGATATCGATATCTCATTGAATAGGATATTACATGAAGGAGTTATTCTAATAATACATTCCCAACCCTTTTTCTCCTACCACCTGCCATCAGGGAAAATTTGGGGATACCACCATAAATATGAGATGGTTTGATTCATCTGCTATCCGGATATCTATGGCCATCTATATATTCTGTTTAATTGGAAGAAAATGCTTTGTGAATTCCCATAGGTAGACCTCTGACATGAGGCTCCCCACTTATTCTACTCCGGGGTATGCATTTAATTAATTTGTCTCTCTGTATAGCAAAGCATAGCAGATTATACTTCCAATACAATAAAAAAACATGTGTTTAAAGGACATGTTTAATAATGTCACAAAGCAGGGACCTATGGATATGTAAAGCATGTGACATGAAACTTTTCTTACACACACACCAAATGTAATAGAAAAATGAATTAGCAACTTACCCTGAAGGCTAGCTTACACGAGCAAACATTCATATCAGCGACTACTGATTGGATCGCTGTAAGCTTTATGGCAATTACATCACAGTGTACTGTACAGTTTCTCATTTGAATTTAAATAGGGTAGCTTAAATTGATCTTTTCTCTTTAGGTGAGAATGTAATAATCTATGACATTTCTATGTCAATTATTTCCCATTTACTTGATAAAGACCAAGCCCCGATCCTGGGCTTTAACTTTGCACTGTTGTAAGTTTACGGCGTGGTTAATGCTTCCACAGTCTAGCAGGAGCAGGTCAGGTATCCAACTGTCAAGCACATCTACGTTTCATAAAAAAAAAAAAAAAAATCCTTGAGAGGAGACAGAGGTGGTTTATCACAGCTGCTGTCTTCTTTTTTTTATGCTAGCTACAAAGTGCTCCAGTGAACACCACTATGTGAAAGGCAATATATTTTTAGATAAATAAATAAATATATATATATATATATATATATATACACACTACCATTCAAAAGTTTGGGGTCATCCAGAGAATTTTGTGTTTTCCATGAAAACTCATTCTTTTATTAATCAAATGAGTTGCCAAATGAATTTAAAATCTAGTCGAGACATTGACAAGGTTCGAAAAAAAGATTTTTATTTGAAATTATTATTTTCTCCTTCAAACTTTGCTTTCGTCAAAGAATGCTCCCTTTGCAGCAATTACAGCATTGCAGACCTTTGGCATTCTAGCAGTTAATTTGCTAAGGTAATCTGGAGATATTTCACCCCGTGCTTCCAGAAGCCCCTCCCACAAGTTGGTTTGGCTTGATGGGCACTTTTTGCGTACCATACGGTCAAGCTGCTCCGACAACAGCTCAGTGGGGTTGAGATCTGGTGACTGCGCTGGGCACTCCATTACAGATAGAATACCAGCTGCCTGCTTCTTCCCTAAATAGTTATTGCATAATTTGGAGGTGTGCTTTGGTTCATTGTCCTGTTGTAGGATGAAATTGGCTCCAATCAAGCGCTGGCCACAGGGTATGGCATGGCGTTGCAAAATGGAGTGATAGCCTTCCTTATTGAAAATCCCTTTTACCTTGTACAAATGTCCCACTTTACCAGCACCAAAGCAACCCCAGACTATCACATTACCTCCACCATGCTTGACAGATGGCATCAGGCACTCTTGCAGCATCTTTTCAGTTGTTTTGCGGCTCACAAATATTCTTCTGTGTGATCCAAACACCTCAGACTTGGATTCGTCTGTCCATTACACTTTTTACCAATCTTCCCCTGTCCAATGTCTGTGTTCTTTTGCCCATATTAATCTTTTCCTTTTATTAGCCAGTCACAGATATGGCTTTTTCTTTGCCATTCTGCCCTGATGGCCAGCATCCTGGAATCACCTCTTCACTGTAGATGTTGACACTGGCATTTTGCATGTACTATTTAATGAAGCTGCCAGTTGAGGAACTATGAGTCATCAATTTTTCAAACTATAGCCTCCAATGTACTTGTCTTGTTGCTCAGTTGTACAGCAGGGCCTCCGACTTCTCTTTCTACTCTGGTTAGAGCCTGTTTGTGCTCTCCTCTGAAGGGAGTAGTACACACCGTTGTAGGAAATCTTCAGTTTCTTGGCAATTTCTCACGTGGAATAGCCTTAATTTCTAATAACAAGAATAGACTGTCGAGTTTACATTACAGATAGAATACCAGCTGCCTGCTTCTTCCCTAAATAGTTCTTGCATAATTTGGAGTTGTGCTTTGGGTTATTGTCCTGTTGTAGGATGATCTGGCCTCCACAGTCACCAGACCTGAACCCAATCGAGATGGTTTGGGGTGAGCTGGACCGCAGAGTGAAGGCAAAAGGGCCAACAAGTGCTAAGCATCTCTGGGAACTCCTTCAAGATTGTTGGAAGACCATTTCCGGTGACTACCCCTTGAAGCTCATCAAGAGAATGCCAAGAGTGTGCAAAGCAGTAATCAAAGCAAAAGGTGGCTACTTTGAAGAACCTAGAATATGACATACAGTATTTTCAGTTGTTTCACACTTTTTTGTTAAGTATATAATTCCACATGTGTTAATTCATAGTTTTGATGCCTTCAGAGTGAATCTACAATTTTTGTAGTCATGAAAATAAAGATAACTCTTTGAATCAGAAGAGTACTTTTGGCCTGTACTGTATATAATGTTCTTTCTCTCAAGTTGCTATTTATAAATCTAGATTAATCCTTTTGTGCATAGCTAACCATGCCCACTTTTCCACCCATATCATGCCCACTTTTCTACCCATACCATGCCCACTTTTTAAACCATTTAAAAAAAGGCAAAATCAAAGTATTATAGCAAAATGTTGCATATTTTTGTACAAAATCTGCCAAACTTTAAAAAAGCCTTGAAAAATTTCTCCTACCTGTGTTACCTGACCTCATGTTCAGGTAAAGCAGGACTGTCTGTCGAGGGCAGAGCAAAGTACTGCAGTGCAAATGCCCAAGAAAAGAATAAAGAGTGCCAGCGCATGGGCACTGCAGTACTTTACTCTGCCCTTGAGAGAGAGAAGTGCACCTGCGCAGGTGCGCAATGCTGGACACATCATCCACATGAACTACAGAAGGAGGACAGAGATCACAAGAACAGAGAAGTCATCTGTTCAAGTCCAGAGATGCCTATAGGACCGGACCACCCCATAGGTGAGTATAATAAAAGGTCTTTTTCTTGTCTTGTAGGCCAGATTAGGGGCATATATACAGCTTTTTAGAATATGGTATATCAAGGCTTACAGGTACTGGCCTTACCCCATATGGGGAAAAACCTGATGACCGGTTCCCTTTAAAATAAATACCTATAACCCTATAATTCTATAAACAAAAATCAGTAATGTTTTTATTTTTTTTAAAGACTTAAGTATTAATTAATTTGATAAAAAAAGCATTTTGATTGAGTACACTACAAAAAAATCCCCTGTTTGATTTTTTCCTTTGATCTTATAATAGTTGTAGAAATAAGGCATAGCCTATTTTTTATGCTCCAAGGATGTCAGTTTTCAAAGCTGGAAATTCAGGATGTGACATGTGAACAAAGTATGGGAGATGGAGCTTGTCACATGGTTTCTAAGACTCCGTTCTGTCAAATGTCAGAGATAAACCCACAGCTGTAACTTTGATGTCCTTTCCATGTTACATCTAAAATTATTTCACGTTTATAGAAAAAAATACACCGTACTTTTGAGCTATAAATATAGAGCCCAGAACACACATTTCTTCTGCTCTTCAAGATGGATAAAGAACTGTTCTTTACCATTATTTTTTCCAATTGCTAAAAAGAGAAGTTGCAACAATATAAAAATTAAAATTGGAAAATATGTCTATGTTAAAGAAGCACTTCAATCAGAATTTTTATCCTCTTAATATATTGCAATCATATTATATAGCACTGCGTACTTACAATTGCTCATTTTGCCTTTCTACCCAGTTAATTATTTTGTTTTCCATTAGATCAATGACATCATGTGATTAATAACTGACTGTCTTTTTCCCCCGCATGAGTCATAAGTCACTGCAAAAGTCCCTGGTAGGGGAAAAGGTGAGCAGCTGGGTCAGGACTTGAAGAGGGGATTGATAAATTCAGGGAATAAAGGCTTCCTATTTTACATAGAGCAGAGAAAAGAGAAGAATTAGCTTGGTAGAAAGGCAAAATGAGCAATTGTAAGTACACAGTGCTATATGATATGATTGCAATATTTTAAGAGAATAGCATTTTTGATGGGAGTGCTTCTTTAAGATTTTTATGACAAATAGTAAGTTTTGTATTTGATTAGGAAAAAGATGAGTCAAGACTCGAATGGCCTCATGTAAAAAAAAAAAAGGTGGTACTAAAAGCCAAACAATGGGGTAATACTTACCAAAGTGACTGATCCCCCTTGATCTTGATATCAGTAATATATCTCTAATACTACTTGTTGGAATGCTGTACAAATGAAAACCAAAGCCCTAAAACATATCTTTATTATTATTATTATTTATTTTTATAGCGCCATTAATTCCATGGTGCTGTATATGAGAAGGGGTTACATACAAAGTTATAGATATTGTTTACAGTAAACAAATTTACAATGACATACTGGTATAGAGGGGAGAGGACCTTGTCCTTGTGGACTTACATTCTATGGGATAATGGGGAAGAGACAGAAGGTTGAGGGTGCAGCAGCTCGGGTGGTGGTGAGGCAGCAGAATGGTTATTGCAGGCTGTAAGATTTCCTGAAGAGATGGGTTTTCAGGTTCCATCTGAAGGATCCGAGGGTGGTGGCTAATTGGACTTGTTGAGACGTGGAATTCCAGCGGATGGGGGATATTTTGGAGAAATCTTGGAGGCGGTTGTGTGAGGAACGAATAAGTGTGGAGGAGAATAGGAGGTCTTGGGAGGATTAAAGATTACGTGAGGGAAGATGTTGGGAGATTAGTTCATAGATATAGGGAGGGGACAGGTTGTGGATGGCTTTGTAGGTCAGTGTTAGTAGTTTGAACTGGATTCGTTGGGAGATTGGGAGCCAGTGGAGGGATTTGCAGAAGGGAGAAACAGGGGAGTAGCGAGGAGAGAGGAGGGTTATTCGGGCAGCAGAGTTGAGGACAGACTGGAGTGGTGCAAGAGAGATGACGGGGAGGCCACAGAGAAGGGTGTTGCAGTAATCAAGGCGGGAGATGATGAGGGCATGTACAAGAGTTTTAGTAGATTGAGGGCGGAGGAAGGGACAGATTCTGGAAATATTTTTGAGTTGGAGGTGACAAGAGTTGGCAAGAGATTGGATGTGTGGTTTGAAGGATAGGGCAGAGTCGAGAGTTACTCCGAGACAGCGGATTTCAAGTGCAGGAGACAGTGTGATGCCGTTTACCATAATAGATAGATCGGGTAGGGAACACACATGAGATAGAAGAAAGATGATGAGTTCGGTTTTGTCTACATTGAGTTTTAGGAAGCGAGAGGTGAAGAAGGAGGATATGGCTGATAGACACTCCAGGAATCTGGACAGGAGAGAGGTGACATCTGGGCCAGAGAGGTAGATCTGAGTGTCGTCTGCATACAGGTGGTAATGGAAGCCTTGGAACTTTATGAGTTGTCCTAGGCCAAGGGTATAGATGGAAAAAAGTAGGGGTCCCAGGACAGAGCCTTGAGGGACTCCAACAGAGAGAGGGCGGGATGAGGCGTTAGTGTGGGAGTGGGAAACGCTAACTGTGCAGTCAGAAAGGTAAGAGGCGATCCAGGACAGGGCAAGGTCTTTGATGCCAAGGGAAGAAAGAATCTGTAGCAATAGGCAGTGGTCGACTGTGACGAAGGTAGAGGACAGGTCGAGAAGGAGGAGGACGGAGAACTGTCAGCTTTGGCTGTGATTAAGTCATTAGCAATTTTGGTCAGGGCAGTTTCAGTGGAGTGGTGGGGGCGGAAACCAGATTAGAGGTTGTCAAGGAGAGAGATGAGAGGTGGGAGGAAAAGTTGAGCATGAACATGCTGCTCAAGGAGTTTGGAAGCAAACGGGAGCAGTGATATGGGGCAATAGAAGGGCATAGCAGTTGGGTCAAGGTTTGCTTTTTTGAGGATGGGTGTGATGGTGGCATGTTTGAAGGCAGAGGGGAAGGTACAAGAAGAAAGTGATAGGTTGAAGAGATGGGTTAGGTCTGGAATGAGCTTGTTAGTGGGGTTGGGGAGCAGGTGTGAAGGGATGGGAGAAAGTGCACAGGTGATGAGGTGTGATTTGGAAAGAAGATGAGTAAGCTCTCCTTCAGTGATGTTGGAGAGGGAGATTATTAGGGAAGGGCAGAGGTCTGGTATATGGAGTGGTTGGGGTGATGGAACAGTAAAGGTTTGCATCTTATTTTTGAAGTAGGTGGCAAAGTCCTCGCAGAGATGAGGGGAGTTGGAGGTGGCAGTGGTGGGCGGAGGAGAGAGTTGAATGCGCTGAACAGTTGTTTTGGGCTGTAGGAAAATGAAGATACAAGGTTTGTGAAATAGGTTTGTTTAGCAGAGGTGAGGGCTAATTTGAAGGCAAGTGTAGCTTGTTTGAAAGCGGTGAAGTCGTCTGGCAGGTGTGTTTTCTTCCATCGCCGCTCCCCGACCCTTGATGATTGTCGAAGTTTTTTGGTGAGATTGATGTGCCAGGGTTGCCTATTGATTTGTTGCACTTTGCCATGCATGAGAGGGGTGACTGAGTCTATGGCTGATGTGAGGGTGGCGTTATAGAAAGCGATGGCGCTGTCCATGTCATGGACTGAAGATATGGAGGACAGAGGTAGAAGAGAGTCTAAGAGTCTGTGAATGTCTAGGTGTGCGAGGTTTCTGCGAGGATGTGCTAGTGGCTGGACATGGGGGGCAGGTGAGGAGGACAGGGATGAGAAGGTGAGAAGGTGGTGGTCAAATAGGGGGAGGTTGTGAGATTAGATTGGGAACAGAGGCGGGTGAAGATGAGGTTTAATGTATGTCCATCTGTGTGGGTGGCTATAGAGGACTACTGAGTAAGTCCAAAGGATCAAGTGACAGGAGTTTGGAGGCTGCTGGCTGGCGGGTGTCAGTAGGGATATTAAAGTCACCCATGATGATGATGGATATGTCAGCTTAGAGAAAGTGAAGAAGCCAGGTGGAGAATTGGTCGATGAAAGCAGTGGCTGAGCCAGTGATTGGTATCTGACAGCCATTTGTAGATTAGCGTGAAAGTAGATACTGACAGATTTGACCTCGAAAGAAGCAAGGATAAGGAAGAGTGGGGGTGGATAGGGTTGAAGGAGCAGTTATTAAATTTTAAATCATGTGCTAACAAAAATAGATGCAAACATACAAAAATATTGATAATTATCAATTGGGTCAAAGATGGAGTAATTATGGACTGAATTCGTCCTGCACAATTCTCTTCCTAACCGTGGATTTTGGCACCTTATTTGTTCGACATAGTGCCCCCGATCAGCAAGGAATTTCCTTGCTTGACTCTTCCAATAACTAAAACTAGCCTACTGGCCAGACAGAACATCCCACATGTTCAAGGAGTTCCCACAGGGACTAGAGGACCTAAAGAGGATCCCTACAGCAAAATCCTAAATTAATGAGCACATCAAAATATGTATCTACCAACCAGCTATCCACTAGGTAGGTACTCGAGTGACCATGCATTGTCAGTACAGAGGGAAACCACAAAATGAATACACATACTAAATAATAGACATCAATGAGTAAATACAGTGGGGAAAATAAGTACGGTATTTGATACACTTCCAATTTTGAATGAGGCGTCAGTGCGCTTTTTAAACGCAGATGCAAGCTGCCTGGACATTAGCATTGCCGCAAGTCTCTGGCCTCGACGGTTGTGTTCATTACCGAGGTGATTAATTGGCTGTAAGGTTCACATGCCGTTAGCTTTTAAAAAAAAAAAAAACAACTAGCAGGGACTACCATGGTGAGGGGGAATGGGATGGGGGATTGAAGAGGTGACTCTTTTTTTAATTTCTTGTTTTGTATTGTTAGTGGAATTTTGTTCTTTAAACTCAACAACCACTTTAACTTTGCATGTACGCAGCAATTTATGGTATTATCTACAATTTGGCAAAAATTTAAACAGTCTCTTAACTAGCCAACTATCTATGGCCATCTTTACAGCCTAATCTGAAGATCTTTCCACAGTCCCAGGACAATATTGCGTTTATCAATAAGACATAAGATAACACATACTGGATTTATATGAGTGATAAATAATTGTTGGGGACCTTGAGGACAGCGTGATGCTTATATTCTATAAAACTCTCTGACGTCAGTGCACGATTCAGTATCATAAAATTTAAATATTCCTACATTGAAGCTCAGTACATGGCATGCTTTTACAAACTACTCTGGCTTGGACTGGCCCACAGGAGAACAGGAGAATCCTCTGTTGGGCCCCTGTGTAAGAGTGGGCCACAACCCTCTTATATTATGAGCAGTATTTATACTTAAATCACTATGTACAGACAAAGGCGGCATCTAATTCATTTCACAATCTACCCAGTTCATTGTTATATAAATTTGTATAATGTCACATTTTTGCATGTAGCTGAAAACTGGAGTTTGTTATTGGATGGCCCTCGGCAACCCAGTCCGACACTGAAAGTACTTACTGACTTGGGAGTAGCCAGTGCAAAACAGCAAAGTGCTTTCTTCATAGATTCTTGTATTGTGAGTGGTTGTACAAATAATTTTAATGTACATTGATTTACATATGGAAAAAGCAGCTCTGGACTGGGCAGTGGAAGTTACTACGAAGGAAAATACTGTTTTGGGAGCCATAGCGATGTGTTAACTCACTAAAGAAAAGCCCCTTTGTATTCTTGCTTCGGCAGTGGAACATGATGGGACCAAATCAGGAAGCTAATGGCACTATTCTTCCTTAATTACTACTTCAGTCCCTGACACAAATTACTATACTTAAATACTGTTTCCTGACCATCTAGATAATTCATTCCATGTAGTGCATTCCATTTATAGATTCCACTTTTTTTTTTCAATAACCGTTCTGAACTTCAGCTTTGATGAGAGACTGCACCAGATATAGTCACCATAGGAAGCGCTATGATGTCAAAAGTGACAGCTGCATTCGCTGGAAAAAAAATCTGACAGATTCTAATAACATATTCTCTTTTTAGGTTATTTTCATATTTATATTGATATACTCAATCCACAATTCTATGTCAGTTTCCATTTTTACTCTGCAGTCCTTAAGATATAAGGTAAACTCGGCCGAAGTATTGTGTTGAGCAAAAATATGAATTTGCGTCTATAATTTATAAAGACAACACTTTCATTGCTTACGGAGAGAAAAAATATGTAATAAAAGCTGGTAGTCTATTAAAATAAAAAATCTAGAAAATGGACTTGATGTGCACATTACTGGTCTTTTTTAAATCACTGGCTGTCAGTGGTCATACATGGTCACTGGGCATAGAATATTCTATCATGCATTGTAAGACGATATTAATATATATTTGCAGCACTCGAGCAAACGCAATTACTGCTGAACCAAAACCTGATACAGGAAAGATGTATATCTCTATACCGTGTTAGCCAATAGATAGAAAAATATTTAGAATTGAGGACTCACAATTCTGAACCAAAACCTGTGTTTGGAATCGCTTATGCCGTTTTTTTAAGATGTCTAAGTATAAGTCTTTCCTTGATAGTTTTCTGTCTTTTTGGATTCACTCCAGTCTCTTTTTCAAAAATGGTGTCAATAACTGAATATGTGATTCCAGCCTAAAGTTTCCAGGGGTGAGGGGGAATTCATCATTTTGCTTATGCCAGAAAATACATAATTGTGCAAAGATTCTGCGACTTTTGACTTTTTTTACATAATCTGCATCACATCTCTGAAGAGTGGGCAGTGTTTGAAGGGAACCTGTCATGTAAAATCACACTGTTAACCTGCAGATATGAGGTGAATCTGAGGTTAAATGGGTTTTCCCATGAACAATGTTAATTTTGATCAAAATTTTTAACTAATACCTCTTGGAATAATAATAATTTCCACAATTGGTTGTGTTTAAATAAAATGTTCCTGTGCTGAGATAATCTTATAAATGTGCCCCTGCTGTGTACTGTGTAATGTCTGTGTCTGACCGTACAGGAACATGGTCTGATCATACCACAGCTCCTGGGCAGGGGAGTACAGAAAAGAGTTTACAGACATTACAGCTGTTTCTTTCTTTGAGATAAAACATTACTTAAAAACAAGCAGGGAAATATTTTGCCTCACGAAAAGAATTATTTGCAATTCCATGCTGTGCTGTCTGTATACTCTCTTTTGCTTTCACCCCTGCTTAGGAGCTGTGGTATGATCAGACCATGTTCCTGTACGGTCAGACACCGCTATTGCACAGTACACAGCAGGGGCACATTTATAAGATTAACTCAGCACAGGAACATTTTATTTAAACACATCAAATCGTGAAACTTATTTTTATTCCATGATTTGTTAATTAAAGTTTACTTTGTTTATGGGAAAACCCCTATAACAGCATTCTGAACCTGCCCAGCTCCTGCACTGAGAAACCCACTGCCGGGAGAAAATTAACTTACTGTAATTCCCCCCTGCTACCTCACTCTTTCGGTCACATGGGTGGCATCGGCACAGGTACCGTCACTACTCTCGGTATAGAGACCGGTGTCTGTAACTGCACCCTTGGCACTGAGACTGACAGCAGGCTCAGCATTAGGGCCAGCTTTCAGTCAGTGCTGATGGAATAGTTACAGCCGCTGCTGTACGGTGACTTATACCATGACGGCAGTTCAGGGGCGGGACCACCACGGTCGCAGGGGCCCAGAGTCTTTAGGGGCCCGATCGCGGAGCTGCAGCCGCTCATTGTCAGTGCAGCTCCATTCTTTGGCTGCTTGCCAGCCTGCAGTTGGCTGGTCTGTGCGCACAGGACCTGTGATGAGGTCACAGGAAGGGAGGAGTCAGGGGTCACATGATCAGGAGCCTCCGTGTGTGCAAGACTCTGCCGTGCTGGTTGTCATGGTGCACTGCTGGATGCGGGTAAGTTTATGTGTGGGGTCAGGAGGGTTTACAGGGTGGATGTAGCAGAGACGTGTGTGTAAAAGGTATACGGAGCAGAGCCGTGTGTACGAAGTGTATGGAGTGCAGCAGTGTGTATATGAGGTGAGCGGAGCCGTGTGTGTACGAGGTGTACGGAGCAGAGCCGTGTGTGTACGAGGTGTATGGAGCTGAGCCATGTGTGTACAAGGTGTACGGAGTGGAGCCGTGTGTGTACGAGGTGTACGGAGCAGAGCCGTGTGTGTACGAGGTGTACGGAGCGGAGCCGTGTGTGTATGAGGTGTATGGAGTGGAGCCATGTGTGTATGGGGTTACAGAGCCATGTGTGTACGGGGTGTACGGAGCGGAGCCATGTGTGTACGGGATGTATGGAGCGGAGTCATGAGTGTACGGGGTGTACGGAGTGGAGCCATGAGTGTACAGGGTGTACGGAGTGGAGCCATGAGTGTACGGGGTGTATGGAGCGGAGCCGTGTGTGTACGAGGTGAGCGGAGCTGTGTGTGTACGGGGTGTATGGAGTGGAGCCATATATGTACGGGGTGTACGGAGCAGAGCCATGTGTGTATGAGGTGTACGGAGCAGAGCCATGTGTACAAAATGTATGGAGCGCAGCCGTGAGTGTACGATGTGAGCGGAGCCGTGTGTGTACGAAGCGGAGCCGCGTGCGTACGAAGTGTACTGAGTGAAGCTGCATGCGTACGAAGTGCTGTATGTGTTGTGTATAAGGTGGCTGAAGAAGAGCCGTGTGTGTATGGAGCAGAGCCGTGTGTGTATGAGGTGTTCAGAGTGGAGCTGTGTGTGTACGAGGTGTATGGAGCGGAGCCGTGTGTGTGCGAGGTGTACGGAGTAGAGCCGTGTGTGTACGAGGTGAGCAGAGCTGTGTATGAGGTGTACGGAGAGATGCAGCGTGCGTACGAAGTGTAAGGAGCCGCATGCGTACAAAGTGTACAGAGCGGAGCCACATGTGTATGAGGTAGACAGAGAGGAGTGGAGCGTGTACGAGGTGTATGGAGCGGAGAGTGTATGAGGTGTATGAAGCCGCATGTGTACGAGGTGTACGGAGCAGAGATGTGCGCGTATTTTGGCATTGGAGGGGGGGTGCATTTGAAAGTTTGCAACGGGGCCCATAACTTTGTAGTTACGTCACTGCAGCAGTTCATTTCCTCCCGGCAGTGGAGCCCTCAGTGCTGCAGCCGCATGTTTTCAGAACCTTATTAACCTGCAGATTAATCATTCATCTGCAAGTTAATAGCGTTCTATTACATCACAGGTTCCTAATAGGAGGAAGGAGCATGGCATGCCAAAATTCAACAGTTAACCTATTTATACCAAAAAATGGCTTAAACTATTGCTGACATGTTCTCCAGCTCATGAGTGGAGTACTTTTTCAGACTCTGGCACACAGACAGCCCCAAACATGTGCCAAATTCATTTAGCAGTATGGACATCAAAATAAAGTTTACATACCTTACGCCAACGGATTTTTGGCCTATAAATTACCAGTTTTGATGAATTTTCACCTGTAGTGATTTAGAAGTTTTTTGTAAAAAAAGAAACAGGTTTAAAAAGGAACTTGTCGGCTTGTTTAGGCTGATCTATCTAATGCCAAGACTGTAATAAAGACTGTGTTCCTCTCTATGTATTTCTTACTGTCTTTCTTTCCATAGTTGTCCTAAAATCCCTATTTATTAGCTGCATAAAGATTCATGCGCTCGTCCATTCTCCCACTGCTAGGTGATCACTTTCTCCCTATACTGTACATAGGCAGAAAGCTGCCAATCAGCGACAGTGGGAGGGCACAGCTTTAAAACAAGAATGAATGCTATTTTTCTCATGAGAATAGTGTTAATAACACTGCACTTACCTGAACACTGCGGAGAGAAAATGAACTTAATTCCTCCCGGCTGCGTTCCGACTTCAGTCACGGGGACAGCGCTGGCACTAGTTCATTCACCACTCTGAGTGTTCATATTCAAAACTTTTCAATTTATGTACTCTTTCAGGTTTTTTCCCGATAGGACTACAGTCCCAGACCACTTGTAGCGCTGTATCTTACAAAAATTATTGTATTAAAGTTTGGTTCCCAAAGGCTGAAGTTGAAGGCTGAAGCTGAAAGAGATGAATAGTCCGCACACAGCTCCCATATGGGCTTTTCCATACAGGTTGTTCTGTATTGACAGGATACTAACATGTTTTTGAACACATCCCAATTTAAACAGTGCATCCTGTGTAAGTCATCCTGTAGGGAGCTCATGTACTTCTCTTCTGCAGCCCTTCAGATCAGCTCCGATATTGAACTTGAAAATGCTAGAACATATTAGAAGTAGGTCTCTTACATTGATACTTTATACATGTTAGTGTTGCTTTTTAAGTTTTGAACATTCAGTCATGACATGCTGCTATAACTATTTTATTTCTATTTTGCAAACCATTTTTTTTAAATTATACATTGCCCCACAACTGTTCCGTCTATATAATTTTATAGTTATATAATATGGATTTATAACATGTTTTTTTACTCTTTTTCTTGTCTTGAAAAAAGGTGTGCCCATGGGAAGAGTCTTGAGGAGATCATTTGCATATTCCCAGTGCCTTCTGGGATAAGTGAAGAGTCTCCGCGAGCTCAACGATCACTGGGTTTTGGCCGTTGCAGCTGAAGAGAGAAAATCGGAAAACCAGGGGAAGAGTCTTGAGGAGATCATTTGCATATTCCCAGTGCCTTCTGGGATAAGTGAAGAGTCTCCGCGAGCTCAATGATCACTGGGTTTTGGCCGTTACAGCTGAAAAGAGGAAATCGGAAAACCAGGGGAAGAGTCTTGAGGAGATCATTTGCATATTCCTAGTGTCTTCTGGGATAAGTGAAGAGTCTGAAATCGGAAAACCGCGCACCGATAGTTTTGGCTCATCTTTCATCGTTTTTAAGAAATCTCAATATGGAAGAGGCCAGGAGCCATTTGGTGAGCTGCATTTCTTGCTACATGTTCACAGACTTACCAGTGGAAAAGCCAAACTTCACATGCCACAAATGCAAGCTTGTGTCCCTGTTGGAGGAAAAGTTGCAAAATCTCGAAGAGAGGTTAGCTATGTTGAAGATCATTAAGGAAGGTGAAGAGTTCTTGGACAGAGCAGAATTATCTCTTCATGTTACAGAAAGAGAAGAAATTCGAAGTGCACCTGAAGAAACAGAGGAATGGAGACATGTGACCCAGAGAAGCAGGAGGATCAGGAGGCAGTCAGCACCCATACTGCTCAGGAACCAGTACCAGGCTCTCACGCAGGAAAACGATGAAGAAATACATCAGGATAAGACTTTGCCAACAAACAGCAACCTTGTACGCCTTCAGAGTCCTCCTGGATGGAGAAAGAAAAATGTTGTGAAGAAGAAACGGAGAGTGGTGGTCATGGGGGATTCCCTGTTGAGAGGAACAGAGGCCGCTATCTGCAGACCGGATATAACTTCAAGAGAAATGTGCTGTCTTCCACGTGCAAAAATTAAAGATGTGTCTGACAGGATATCAGGACTCTTCAGACCTAGAGATGACTACCCATTCCTGCTACTACATGTGGGGACAAATGACACCGCAAGCAATGACCTGGAAACCATCTGCAGAGACTTTGAAGACTTAGGCAAGAAAGTGAAAGAACTGGGAGCGCAGGTGGTCTTCTCTTCCATCCTCCCAGTGGATGGCCATGGAACAAGGAGGTGGAATAAGATTCTGCAGGTGAACAACTGGCTACGTCGATGGTGCCGTCAGCAACGATTTGGATTTCTGGATCACGGAGTGAATTACTTATACGATGGACTACTTGCTAGAGATGGGGTGCACCTTACAAAGACTGGAAAGCATGTATTTGGAAGTCGCCTTGCTACACTTGTAAGGAGAGCTTTAAACTAGAACAACATGGGAAGGGAAGCAAAAGACCAAAAAAAGCCATACACCTGACAAATGCTATTGAGAACTCAGCTATTAGAAGTGGAAAGGAAGAACAAAGACAAAAGAATCTAAGTAATAAAAATATTGGAGAAAGAGAAACCTATCACAAACTAAAATGTTTCTATACTAATGCACAAAGCATGGGCAACAAACAAGGAGAATTGGAACTACTAACACAGGAAAAGAAATATGATGTAATTGGAATCACTGAAACTTGGTGGGACAATACACATGATTGGAATACAAGACTAGAAGGATACAACTTATTTGCAAGAAACAGACTTGATAAACGAGGAGGGGGTGTCGCATTGTATGTTAGAAACGCGTATATCTGCACAGAAATTGAAGCTTCAGAGACTGGGAGTTCTGTGGAAACTGTTTGGGTAAGAATACAAGGACAGAACAATGGAAAGGACACCATTGTAGGCATTTACTACAGGCCACCTGTGCAAGCTGAAGATATGGATGAACTCTTTATGCATCAAATGGCCAAGTTCTCCAAAAAATATGACATAGTTGTCATGGGAGATTTCAACTATCCAGACATTTGTTGGGAATCTCTCTCAGGCAAAACAGGTCAAGGAAATTCTTATCCTCTCTTGCTGACAACTTTATCTTCCAAAAGGTAGGGGAGAAAACAAGGGGAACTGCTACCTTGGATCTAATCCTTATAAACAGGGAGGAAATGGTTGAGGAGGTAAAAGTGGCTGGGACCCTAGGAGGTAGCGACCATGCTATTTTAGAATTTTGGATAACTAGAGGCGGAAGACCTGTGAAGACTCAGACATCAAGGTTAGATTTCAGAAAGGCAGATTTTAATGGATTCAGAAAGAGAATTGGAGGGATCCAATGGCTGGATATCCTTAAAGACAAAAATGTCCAGGAAGGATGGGAGATCTTGAAAAATGAAATTCTCAAAGCACAGTTGTTAACAATTCCGAAAAGAGGGAAGAATAGGAAGCATTTAAGGAAACCAGGATGGATGAACACAGAACTTAAGCACATGCTAAAAAGGAAGAAAAAAATGTTTATAAAATGGAAAGAGGGAGGCATATCTAAAGAAGAATATAATGCTGTCTGCAGAACCTGCAGGGCACAAATCAGATTATCTAAAGCTGAAAATGAATTGAGGCTTTCAAGAGATGTCAAAAGCAATAATAAAGGATTTTGGGGATATGTCAAAAGTAAAAGAAAAGTCAAAGAATGCTATAGGATTTTTACAGGATGAAAATAATGAAATGGTAAGACAGGATGTTGAGAAGGCTGAACTTTTAAATTCCTATTTTGCATCTGTTTTTTTCTCAGAAAGGAAATGTAACATCAACTGTTATTCACTGTCCTATTAAGGGAATAGAAGAATCCAGTATTTCTATAAACAGAAAGATAGTGACTAAACACTTAGCTAACCTAAATGAATTCAAGTCTCCAGGTCTAGATGAATTACACCCCAGAGTACTGAAGGAAATAGCAGAAGAAATTTTTGAACCCCTCTCCATGATCTTTGAAAATTCTTGGAGAACAGGAGAAGTGCCAGAAGACTGGAGAAGAGCAAATGTTGTTCCTATCTTCAAAAAGGGGAAGAAGGTGGACCCAGGCAACTATAGGCCGGTGAGTCTCACTTCTATACCTGGAAAGATCTTTGAACAAATTATTAAACAACATGTATGTCAATACCTGGATAAGAATGAAGTGATTAAACAGAGTCAGCATGGGTTTGTAACTAATAAGTCATGTCAGACTAACTTAATTTCCTTCTATGACGGTATCACTGATTGGGTGGATCAAGGAAATGCAGTAGATATAGTATATCTTGACTTCAGCAAAGCATTTGACAAAGTCTCTCATACAATCCTCATTGAAAAAATGACTAAGTATGGAATGGACAACTGTTAGGTGGATTTATAACTGGCTTAGTGATCGGACCCAAAGAGTGGTCGTAAATGAATGCACATCCAGTTGGAAGAATGTCTCAAGTGGGGTACCACAGGGCTCTGTCCTGGGCCCTGTATTGTACAACATCTTTATCAACGTTTTAGATGAAGGAATTGAGGGTAAACTGATTAAATTTGCTGATGACACAAAGCTAGGAGGGATAGCTAATACTAGAGAAGAGAGAGAGAGGATTCAAAAAGATTTAAATAAACTGGAGAAGTGGGCAGCAACTAACAGAATGGTTTTTAACAGGGAGAAATGCAAAGTACTACATCTGGGCAATAAAAATGAAAAAAGCATATACAGAATGGGAGGAATAGGGCTAAGTGACAGCACATGTGAAAAAGACTTGGGTATACTAATAGATCACAGACTGAATATGAGTCAACAGTGTGATGCAGCAGCAAAAAAGGCAAATGCAATTCTAGGATGTATTAACAGAAGCATACAGTCTAGATCACGTGAAGTCATTATCTCCCTCTACTCCTCTTTGGTCAGACCTCATCTGGAATATTGTGTCCAGTTTTGGGCACCACATTTTAAAAAAGACATCAACAAACTGGAGCAAGTTCAGAAAAGAGCGACCAGAATGGTGACCGGTCTGCAAACCCTGTCTTATGAGGAAAGGTTGCAGGATTTGGGAATGTTTAGTTTGCAAAAGAGAAGACTGAGAGGAGACTTAATAGCTGTCTACAAATATCTAAAGGGCTGTCACATTGTAGAAGGATCAACTTTATTCTCATTTGCACAAGGAAAGACTAGAAGCAATGGGATGAAACTGAATGGGAGGAGACACAGATTAGATATTAGAAAAAACTTTTTGACAGTTAGAGTGATCAATGAGTGGAACAGGCTGCCACGAGAAGTGGTGAGTTCTCCTTCAATGGAAGTCTTCAAACAGAGGCTGGACAGACATCTGACTGGGATGATTTAGCGAATCCTGCTTTGAGCAGGGGGTTGGACCAGATGGCCCAGGAGGTCCCTTCCAACTCTACAATTTTATGATTCTATGATTCTGTGATTCTATATGACATCAGCATTAAAATGATAGGCAGGAGTGTAGATTTTTCAATTATACCTGGAACATGAAACCACCACGCCAGCATTTTTTTCAGTGATGGAGTGGTGCTTTAAACCTAAAGTCCCTGCTCCTGTCTCATACTCCCCCTCCGGTGAATTAACCTTTTTTTGGCATCACTACAGCCCCATTTGAGCCATCTTGTGTCTGCAGCTTCTAACTGGCTGGAAGTCAAAAGCTTCATCACAAGCTCTCAGTGCAAGTCTTTGAGAGCTGTAATGAGGCTCTCATAGACTTGTATTGAGTTGTGACCTCCGGCTGGCTCCTCTGTTATCAGCATCGCTCCCGTTGGTCTCTGGAAGTTTGATCTAGCGGTGCTCCACTGTTTCAAGTGGAGCACCGCTAGATCAAACTTCCAGAGACCAACGGGAGCGATGGTGATAACAGAGGAAAACGCCGGAAGTTGGGTCTCATAAGGATGAGTGGACCAGTGGAAGTTCGGGTTTGTCGGGTTCGACTGAATTTTAGTCCAAAGTTTGAATTCAGGTACCAGAATTGTACCCAAACTTGAACGGGAACCCATGCCCCTTAGAAATCAATGGGGACCCTAAATCTCTCTCTCAATGTAAAACAGACATCCGTGTTTGAAGGCCAGCACCAGATACTAGGTATTCAGTACGAGCCCCAAACTTTGCACTCTGTGAACTCTCATCTCTTGTGCCTAATCTTCACATATCATGCAAAGATTTCTGTCCTTAAAGAGGTTGTCCACTACTTTTACATTGATCTGCCGGGTCCGGCACTTGGCACCCCTTCCAATGAGCTGTTATCGATGGCAGCCGCCGCTTGAAAGTACATGCGGAGCTTGGCCATCTACTTATAGTCACCACTGCGGGATACTACACATCCGCCTGTCATTCAATTCAGTCAGAGGCAGATGTGCAGTAACAAGCACAAGTTACTACAAGTAGACTGCCAAGCACCACAAGTAAGTACCTCCAGCCAGTGGCCCCAGCTGCTGGCACCGATAACAGCTGATCTGCAGAGGTGCCGAGTGCCAGACCCCGGCCAATCAGACATTAATGCCATTTCTTAAGAAAACAGCATCAAAGTAAAAGTAGCAGACAACTTCTTTAAATAATAATGGAACCCCAATAGGTACAGACACATATACTGATGCAGTGCCCTATATGTTCTTCAATTATTATTTAATTACCATACATTTATTTTACTGCATGCATTGCACAACCATGTCAGCCTCAATCCTTGTATCTTGAATCACACATTAGATCAGTGACTATATAAGCAGCCAAATAATTTAACCATATGCTTTTTTTGCATGTAAGATGAAGACACAGAACGCCATATGTTTATTTGGCATGTAAGATAAAGGCATGGAGTACATGTACTCACTCATTAAGGTTGGATTGAAATCCATATCCTTAATGTGTGGCAAGGTAGAAGTGCTACTTATCATGTCCACGTGCTGTTTCAGTTAATTCTTCTAAAAATTTCCCAGGAGCCTATTGAATCTCCTGAAACTCAAGCCTTTTAATCTTCTCTTAGTAGTAAGAAACAAATTATTACATGACAGCTTCTCGATAGGCACAAAATAATAAGTGTGTATTTTTATTTGCTGTTGGATATAAAATGTTACAAATATGTTATCTACGTATATTACAGTTTTTTTTGATTTATAGAAAATGGTGTAATGGATATTGCTTGCAAATTTTCCATTTAATTATGAGTGTTGCTCTGTGTTTTTTTTTTCTTTTCAGCAGGAATGATATAGATTTAAGCAATACTTTATGCATTGCCTTCTGGTACTCAACAAGACGATTGCTGTTCCAGCTGGCAAATCTTAATACGAAAAAAAAATCACTCCTCTAGGCTTATAGCCAGAGAGCGGCAGTCTGGAAAGCTGTCCTCATCCTCTGTTCGAGAGTATGGTGATAATAACTGTTCTTACAACCCTGGACCCTGTCAGTCTGTTACTAAACCCTGGCTGCAGCATACAAATTCTACTTATCTCTGTAGGTGAGACAGAACACAGGCTATGTACTAGAGGTAGATTTAAGTAGCCATGTAAATACCCAGGAATAAATCTTAGTTGGGTCATTTTGTCAGCAGTAAGGAGAAATTCCAAACTTCATATTTACAGTAGTCCCACTGATGATTTATTGGTGCTAATTACGACATTGCTTAAAAATATTTTTAGATTCATCCTAACGTATTGTTTCCTAAAGAAAATATAATATCCATTTAAAAAAAGTGCCATTTATTTCAGAAATTTCAGTTACATCTGTATGGGATTTGCAAAAATCAATGCAAATGGCAAATTTTAGCTTCTGCTTTTGTTAATCAAGTGACTGTTAGTCCATTGGTAAAGTGTCATCATCATCAACTATATTGAGATACTTGATAAATATAAATGCATAATTTTTAATGTTTTGTAAGTCATGGGATTCATACTCTGTGCTGGCAAGTGGCTTTTGTGGATTTTGGGGAAGTGCATATGAATAGATTAGGCTTTGTTCACATCTGCATTGAAACGTAAACCCTGTACAGTGCCCATTCTGTCATACAATGAATCTTAGACGTACCCAATTTGCCCCTTTTACTTATATTGGATTCTGTGGGAATTTGCTGAGGTGTCCATCATTTTCATGGAAAAAAATAAAGCAGCACACTTTTCACCATCAGTTATGAAGCAGATGTGTACATAAGTGCCCATATAACTTACCGTATATACTCGTGTATAAGCCGAGATTTTCAGCCCATTTTTTTGGGCTGAAAGTCCCCCTCTCGGCTTATACACGAGTCATATACCGGGGGGGATCGGCAGGGGAGGGGGAGCGGGGTTGTCAGATCATACTCACCCTTCTCTGCAGCTCCCCTGCTTGTTCCATGTTGTCAGCGCTGCTCCCTTCCTGCTTCAGCTGTCAAATGGTACCCGCTCATTAAATATGCGCATATTTAATGAGCGGGTACCACGTGACCGCTGAACCAGGAAGAGAGCAGCGCCGACAACATGGAACAACAAGCAGGGGAGCTGCAGAGACAAGCACCAGGACCCGGTGAGTATGAAGGGGGGGAGGCATATTCACCTGTCCCTGCGCTCTGCTGTCTTGCGTCCTCTGCAGTGACATTCAGGTCAGAGGGCGCTATCGCTCTCTGCCTGCACAGTCACTGCAGAGCGCAACGCTGATGAGCAGGGGGCAGCGACTGAGGTGAGTATGCAGGTTTTTGGTTTTTTTTGTAAGGGAGGCAGCGGCAGCAGCAACATGATGGGGCCACACACTGTGCAGCAAAGCTGGGGCCACTCACTGTGCAGAAAAGCTGGGGCCACTCACTGTGCAGAAAAGCTGGGGCCACTCACTGTGCAGAAAAGCTGGGGCCACTCACTGTGCAGCAAAGCTGGGGCCGCTCACTGTGCAGCAAAGCTGGGGCCGCTCACTGTGCAGAAAAGCTGGGGCTGCTCACTGTGCAGAAAAGCTGGGGGCCCTCACTGTGCAGAAAAGCTGGGGCCACTCACTGTGCATCATAACTGGGGCCACTCACTGTGCATCGTAACTGGGGCCACACACTGCAGATAACTGAGGCCACTCACTGTGCACCCTCGGCTTATACACGAGTCAATAAGTTTTCCCAGTTTTTTGTGGCAAAATTAGGGGGGTCGGCTTATACTCGGGTCAGCTTATACTCGAGTATATGCGGTAGATACCTATAAGACGAAGGAGAGATCTCTCCCAATCTCAACATGACAGACACATGCTCACTTGGCTCAGCTGTATTCTGTTTTATATGTTCTGAATGACAAGAGTAGAGTAAGCTTCTGGCAGAAACCTCTCAGAATCCCCCTTACACACTACATGGTCCAACGGCCCCACTAATATAAACTTTTCTTCGAAGCATCTTGTTCCTGTACCAGCAGCTCTTGTGGCCTGGCTATCACATGTCCCCACTCATTAAGAGAATGAATATTCTCTCCACTCCACACCTCTAGGAGTGGAGAGAAGTGAATATTCATAACTCTTAAGTAGCATGCACTCGTGATTGCCCAGCCGCTGCTGGAAGCGCAGTGAATATTCATTTCTCTTTAGCAGTGGGCACAGGAGTTAGCCGCAGTAGCCAGCTCCTGCCTCCTGTGACCCGCTGCTCTGCCTCTCTCCCTCCCCCACCATCTTATGGGACAATGACTCGAGTGTAAGCCGAGAGGGGCGTTTTCAGCACAAAAAATATGCTAAAAAACTCGGCTTATACTCGAGTATATATGGTAAATTAAGTAGTTAAACCGAAAAAAAAGAACTAGATTACCAGTTGGTATTCATGCAAAAAAGTAGCATGTTCACACTGGCCATTAAAAAGAAAAAACTAAGACAGAAACAAAATGAACAAATACCCTGCTGTAGGTGAATAAGTAAAAGCAATAGTGCTTATAAATAACACAGGATACTTAATAAACACCATAACACCATCTATAATTAAAAACAAATGTAAAGCCATCCCACCAACATTAAGTTGTACCCACATTTGGAGTGGTCTTATCCTCTAGTATTAAAACCTTTCCATGGGTCATAATGGCGAACTGTGTGAATAAGGGCTAAGCAAGACCGGGTCCCAAAACATGGACACACAGCTAGTGTGGAGCTTATTAAATGTGATATCCAGCTCAAAGGAAGGGAGGTCACATCCTTATCTGCACTAAATGCAGAAACCTAAATTAAACTGAAAAAATGAACTGGAGTACAAGTTGGTTTTCATGCAAAATAGGAGCATGGTAAGGTTTTAACACTAGAGGTTAGGACCATTCCAAACTTGGGTACATCGTGATGCTGGTGGGATGGCTTTTACAATTTTTGAAATCAAAAACGGTGTTTACTAAGTAGCCATTGTTATTTATATGCATTATTGCTTTTACTTATTTACTTACAGCAGAGTATTTGTTCATTTTGTCTTGGTTTTTTTTAAATTAAGTGGTTGTCTAAAATGTATATATTGTAGGGTATAAAATACAATTCTAATTGCACTAATGGCTATTATGTCAGTAAGTACCTCAATCTCAATGTAGTCTTGTAATTTTTAGTTTTTGCTTTCAAACACCGCTCCAGCATTTTTTTAATTTTGCCATTGGAGTACTGCAACCAATCTAACTTTCCTACCCCATTATTATATTTACCTGCTGTCATCTATTCTCTGGTCATCTTCTGCAGGTTTTGACCTGCAAGATGGCTCCAGTGTTTGCTAGGTGTTCTGGAAGTCACAACTCAATGTAAATCTATAAGAGCCAAAATGAGTCAAGAACAAAGATCTGAAAGGCTTACACTGAGAGCTTGTGGCCGTTACCTCTGACTTCCAATAAGCCAGAAGTTGCAGTGACCGGATCGTGACGTGGTAATGGAGATGCGTCGGGAAGAGCTAAGGACAGTGACTATTAAGTATATTACTAGGGACAGAGAACTTACATTAGTAGCTCCCATCCAGAACTGAATTAAAGAAGAAATTTAAATAAATAAATGTTCGAGCTGTGCTTTAAATTAAAAAAAAAAATAGTATGGTGACTTAGTGGTTAGCACTGTTGCTTTGCAGTTCTGAGGTCCTGTATTCAAATCCCACCAAGAACAGTATCTGCAAGGAGTTTGTATGTTCTCCCCGTGTTTGTATGAGTTTGTTCTGGTTTCCTCCACACTCCAAAGACATACTGATAAAGGATTTAAATTGTAAGCCCCACTGGGAAGATGATAAAGTATGTAAAAACCTGTGGAATATGATAGCGCTATATAAGAAAAGCATAATAAATAAATGAAATTTAAATGCTTTTGATACTTAATTCATAAATCTTTGATCTTTTAATTAAATAATTTTGCAGTAAATAAGTATACATTTATAAAATAAAAATAATATACATTTTTCCACTTTGCTTCCAGATTTTGTAGCTGGAAATGTCCTATATATTTCAATATTTCCGAACATACTAAATATAAGTGTTTCAGATGGCAGCGTAGTTGTGCCTTATTTTTAGATAAAATACAAGCATGGCAAGAAGGTTGAATTTAGCTGTTTTAAATTGCACGGATGTAGCTTACACCTCGGCTCTACCCTGATATCATTCTCTCCAAATGAAGAGCTCACAGAGCGCTCATACAGTGCTGGCTTTCAGGAAAATGAAAGCGCCTTATTGTGATTTCCCCTCTGCACATCTGACGTCTCTGAGGTGGGAGCAATTCATTGACCCAGAAAGTATTTGATGGCAGTTATTGGGCACTGGAAGGAATCTGTCTGGCTCCAAATGTTAAACTGTGTCCCACCAGAGCTGTAGGAATAGCAGCAGTGACAGCACAGTGGTCTACGCAAGTTTAATAAATGACTTACAGGATGGATTGCACTTTGTACTTTTATAACCATTACACTTTCTTACTTTTGAACCATTTGTGGCACGGCTGCTGAAAAGATTATTTGAGTCAGCGAAATACAGTATTTATACACAAAATGAATAACTCCATCTAAATAATAATTTCAGTTATATTTATATATGAGAGAATCTTTCTAAATTTTTTTTTGGGAAGATTCACTCAAAACAGATTTTATTTGGTTGGAATAAATTGAATTCAAATAAAAAATTGTCACGATTTCTGTGAAAAGATGAATAAGTCTATTCAAACCCGGAAACATAGTAAAATGAGGGGAGAGAAGGGGTAAAAAAATAAATAAAACCTTTTACCTTAGTCCCAAGTCCTCACTTTCACCTAATTCCTTGTGACGTAACTTCCCTGGTCCTCCACACAGGACTTTGGTTGTTCCAGCGCTGATGTCCCCGCAGTTGCATAAAGTACAAGGACCAGCAAAGTGTCAGAAGAGGTATAGTATGGAGTCAGGTGAGGGCCTAACTTAGAAGAGCTTAATGCTAGGGTCACACAACCATATTTTCTCTCATCTGAAAACTTCAGTCCAATTATGCTAACCCCTAATCTGAGTTTGATCAGAGTGTAATCATGGTATCATCTGATTTGATGGAAAAAATAAAATTCTCTATTTCCATTCTGTCAGTTTGTGAAAATTGGATTGATTTTTTTTGACAGACCCATTGACTTGCATGGCTGAGTACGATCCAATTTACTGATGCAAATCGTTCATGTTGTGAATTTTATCCTGGACAGACTCGGTCTGAGAAATACAATCGGACATGTGCTTTGCCCCATAGAATAACATTGGTCCAATTGCGAGCGTGTGTTTTGCTATGTTGTACTCAGACTGAAAATATGATCATCTACACAAGCCCTAATGTTTGTTTTTGTAACTATTCATGGAGTGAAGGATTGTCTACTGTAAGGCTATGTGCACACGTAGTTTTAGGTGCTGCGGATTTGGAAAAATCCGCAGGTAAATTCTCAGGTCAAAAGACCTGCGGTTTAGCTGCAGATTAGCCTGTGGTTTAGCCTTGCGGTTTCACACCTCTACAATGGAGAAGGTGTGAAACCACTGCGGATTCCGCACAGAGAATTGACATGCTGCGGATTTGAACCCGCAGCAAATCCGCGCGGAAAAATCCGCAGCGTGTGCACAGCGTTTTTCAGTTTACCATTGAAAACAATGGTACTGTACAACGCAACTAAATCTGCTGCGGACCCACAGAGCCTAAAGCGCTGCGGATCCGCAGCAGTATCCGCAATGTGTGCACATGGCCTAAAGAGTCCTAAATGCTCTATCAGAACATATGGACACAATAGAAGCTATCTATTAGGCAGATACCAGGTAGTACATGTGCTGTCATCTCTAATAGCGTATTGTACAATATTATATCACAATTACTATATATCTGGTCATCTGTCAAGGATAAAGGCCCCGTCACACTAAACGATGTCCCAGCGATCCCACCAAAGATCCAACATGATGGGATTGCTGGGACATCGTTAGGCTGATCGCTGGTGAGCTGTCACATAGACAGCCCCAGCAATCAGGACCAGCGACGCTGGATGCTGGTTTCTAATGTAAACGTCGGGTGTCCAGGAGCCGCCCGACTCATGGATACCCGCTGTTTACCTTGGAAACCGGCATACACGCTGGTTTCCAAGGTAAACATCGGGTATCTAGGAGCCGTGCGACTCCTGGATACCCAACGTTTACCTTGGAAACCAGCGTGTACGCCGCTTTCCAAGGTAAACAGCAGGTATCCAGGAGCCGCGGCTCCTGGATACCCGACGTTTACATTAGCAACCAGCGTCCAGCGTCGCAGACTCTGGTCTCTCGCTGTCACACGCAGCGATGCGCACTGGGCAGCGGGAGACCAGCAATGGAAAAATGACCCAGGCCGCTCGAGCGCGATCAGCGATAACCGGCAGGGGGGCCAGTCGCTGATCCCCGTCACACACAGCGATCTCGCTGGCGAGATCGCTGATGTGTCACAAAATCAGCGATCTCGCTAGCGAAATCACTTAGTGTGACTGGGCCTTAACTGGTTGCAGGAACGCCCTTTGATTTTTAGATTGGGAACAATAGTTCATGCCCTGCTGAGAATCGTCTTTGGTTTTCTCTGCCAAGCTATTAAGTAATATTGCTCATAATACATTCATCTTTTCACATCCATTCACCTCAGAAAAATTCACCATCACTAACCACCTGTCCTGTGTGTCTTCCTTTGTCATCTATGTCATCCTTTGTCCTTGTCCTAAATTGTATGTTGGCAGAACCACACAACCCCTTCACTGTAGAATGAATTCTCATAGACACAACACTAAAACTGGGTATCAAAAACACGGTTTGTCACGTCACTTTGATTTATTTCACCAAAGAGATTTTTCTAAAGCTATAATTTTTCCTATAGAACACATCCCTGAACACGTTTCCAATAGAACCCAAGCACTGAATAGAAAAGAGGTCTATTGGATTTATAAATTAAAGACAATTGGTCCCTATGGCCTCAATATTATCAATGATGCTTTTATTTGATAGAAGAGGTGGAAAAGATTTATTCTTCACACCACTACAGTCAAGCTTAATGGTCTAGTGGACTAATACCTTACATCTGCACTTTATAGTCTGTACTTGCACTTCATGAGCCAGGTTCTAATACCCCTTGAGGACTCACCTTTTTTAACTATAGCCATGTTTCAACCTCGTGATCCTTAGCACTCTGTTTCATATTTTTTGTACTTTTACATAATTTTATTTTTTCTTTTCTATATAGACTCTTATTGTTGTGTTTTCTATGTTTGTAATTTCATTGTTTTTATTCTTTACCATTTTTGACCTTTGCTTATATTGTTTTTTTTTTTTTTTTCTAAATAAAGTGACAAACAACCCCTCAATTTATTCTTCACACCACCACAGTCAAGCTTTATGGTCTAGTGGACTAATACCTTCCATTTGCATTTTATGAGCCAGGTTCTAATACCCCTTGAGGACTCACCTTTTTTAACTATAGCCATGTTTTAACCCCGTGATCCATAGCACTCTGTTTTATATCTTAATTTTTTGTACTTTTACATATTTTTATTCTTTCTTTTCTATATATACTCTTATTGTTGTGTTTTTTATGCTTGTAATAAAGTTTCATTGTTTGTTTTTTTTTTTTTTTGACCTTTGCTGATTCTGTTTGACCCTGTATTGGCGCCTTTTTTGTCTATAAGTGTGTTTCACTGTCTTCCAATGTAATCTGCCCTGATGAAGTGAGCCAGCAGGCTCAGGAAACGCGTTGGCTGAATAAAGAACCCTTTACTCTACCAGAAGCAAGCGCAGTCCTTATTGCACTTCCACGTCATTTAAGCTATTAAGAATGGTTGATATGGATCCTTTATGTGTTGAAAGAGACATACTATCCTACAGGCAGGAAATGATTAGCCATGGACTTTGTTAGATTTTTTATTAAGTCTCAGTGGATATGTTTCACAGTTGCTTTTACGAAAGGGGTAAATGGTAATCTTCAGCTTCCCGTGTTTAAGCATGGTTAATTGTTTCTCAGGGCTAGACTGACTAACTCTATTTTACTAGTTCTTCTCTAACTTCAGTTGATAGCTCATTGTCTGTTGAAAAAATCAACAAAAATAGACGCTTTCTTTTATTACTAAGCCAGTAATGTATTTTTTTTTTATAATGTGAAATTTCCACCCTTTAGCCTTGCTTAATTTGTTCTGGTCCCAAAAATACTTTGTAAAATTATGTTTACACGTGTTTTTGGTGCATTACATTTCAGGTTTTTTAATGCTAATTTTCAGCTGCGTATTTCAGTATTGTCTATGTCTGAGTTTTCAGAAATCTCATGAACACAACTTGTTTTTTTATCCTCAGTGTTTTGTACAAAACCTCAGGTTTTGCTGTGTTTTTTGTGCCAAAACCTGAATAAGTAGAATCAGATTTTTTGGGGGGCACTAGTCTATCAGCATGCAAAAAAGAGACAAATGTAGCATGACAAAAACGCAGCAAAAACGCACAAAAAACACAGCAAAAACGCATAAAAAACTAAACAATACCTACATTTTTGCAGCAAGTTTCTTAATGCCAAGTGAGCAGATTTTTCTGTATAAAAAAAGCATAAAAAACGCAACGTGCAAGCATAGCCTAATACATAATGGTTTAAATTATGTGACACATCTATATGTAGTTAGTGACATAGCTATTCCTCATTTTTGACTCATACAAGGGGGTTGCTCACATTCTTCATTAAATTTCCCCTTTTATATTATTATATTGAGTTTATATTAACTTGCTTAATATATTGAGTTACTTTGTTGCGCGAAAACCTGGCAATATGATGTGGTGTAGCTGGATTCTGCAAACTGCACCCAAATAATGTGTGCATCAAGTACAACATTATTAAGAAATTTCCATCATTGTTTAATTTATGCAATTGTATGTAATATCCAAAAATGATTCATTATTTAACCCATGTACCCTGATCAAGGTCTAATGATCATAAAAAATGCCCACTCCTGATTTAGATTCCCCAATTGCTTATGCACAGAAAATTAAAGGGAGAGTATTGTTGCTCCCATCACTCAGATGTACAATAGTCACCTGCCTGTCCATCTAGTTCTTGTCCTGGCCTCGGCTATAATAATAATAATTTTATTTCTATAGCGCCGACATATTCCGCAGCACTTTACATTTTAGAGGGGACTTGTACAGACAATTGACATTACAGCATAACAATAGACACATAGATCAAAACAGATACCAAGAGGAATGAAGGTCCTTCTCGCAAGCTTACAATCTATGAGGAAAAGGGGAGACACGGAAAGTAGATGGTAACCATTGCTTTTGTTTTTCGGACCAGCCAAAGTGTAAGAATCGGGTGTTAATGTAATGCTGCATGAACCGGTTATCAGCTTAAGTATGTAACAAGTAGCAAAAATTGACCGCACACGCTAATGAAAGAGTCCTGTGCAATTAAAGGCGTTGCTTTTTTCCAGCGGTGGAAACTGCGCCCTGAGGCTGTAGGACACCAGCCAGGGGAGCAGGGCGCAAGCATATCCCGGATGGTCCTACAGCCTCAGGACGTACTTTCCACCGCTGGCCACCTATGATTGGCACTACTCTGACTATAAGTGCGCAGCAATACATATATCTTACCATACCAGATACAAAAAATATTACACACAAAAAGCAACGCCTTTTATTGCACAGGAATCTACCGGGCCTCTTTTTCAAGCCTCTTAAAGTTACCTCTAACCTATTACCTATCACTACATGGTATACTCCATATCCTCCAAAGGTGACGAATTATTTAAGGCCTACCATTACCCGTATGGAAGCTTATATATGGCTATTCTCTAACCCTGGCTCCCATTCCTCTTGAACCCACGTAAACCCCATGATTAAGACCCGGGAGGGTCGAAACGTCGGGTGTTTCTATTTTAATGGGTTTTGGACCAATTTTTGTAACTTGGCACTTATCTGTTTGTTCAAAATAAAATTCCACTGTTTGTTGTAAACTATTTCATTAGAGTGTGCAGTGAATTTTTGCTACTTATTTCAGAGACCACCACGGTCCGTTCTACCAGCACCTCGCTTCTACAGTGACCTTGAGTGCACACCAATACCTACTCTACTCTATAAGTATGTAACAATACAGACACAGAGGGCTATTAAATGCATAAAGCATGTGAGAACATAATGCGAAGAACCGGGTTATGGTAAAAGATTTTGAATGTGAAACACAGATAGGTTAATGTGTTGAGATGGTAGGTCAGTCTTAACAAATGTGTTTTTAGGGCACACTTAAAACAGTGGGGATTGGAGATTAATCGTATTAGCCTGAGTAGTGCATTCCAAAGAATTAGCGCAGCACGTGAAAAGTCTTGGTGACATGAGTGGGAGGTTCTGATTATTGAGGATGTTAACCTCAGGTCATTGGAAGAATGGCGGGCATGGGTAGGATGGTAGACTGAGACGAGGGAGATGTAGGGTGGTGCTGAGCCATGGAGTGTTTTGTGGGTGAGGGTAATAAGTTTGTACTGGATTCTGGAGTGGATGTGTGACACCCCAGAGTCCGGTTGTCACAGTGACATTACCTCCCTCTAATGGTTAAAATCATGCTTGGAGGCAGAAAGGGGCCCCCCCATGCCAGGTAATAGATTTAATCACAATTTCCTCCTGCAGGTCAGAATGGGAGATGCTTTATAAATTCTGGTCAGCAGAGGGGGTTGGTGAGTCAGCTAGAAATCAGCTGAGGGGATTGTCATGGAAACGAAACAGCTGTGAGCTGTGAGGAAAAATGATGAGGATGTGAGGTAAAGAGATCTTTCTGGAAGATCCTGTCAGATGAAGACAGGGAGCTGATCTGTGAAGAAGGAATAGGACAAGAGCAGAGACTGAGAGACTCTGGGGAAGCTAAAATACTGCATATAGCAGACCCCTGAGTGAAGCGCTAATAAAGAGAAAAGGGACATCAGAGTCCTAGGCTGACAGGAGCTGTACGCCCTCTGATAGCGGAGTCTGAAAGTACAGGGGATTGTTATTTCCTGTGCACATCGATCACCTGAGGGCACAGCAGCGGATAAGGAGCCCGGGGCCAACAGTGAAGAGAACGGTACCCGTGGAATAGGCTCACGCTGACAGCCGTACAGGTTAGTGAAACCATCACGAATAGAGGGTCGCAGCATAGTTATATACAGCGGAGACCCACACACATAGCGCAGAAAGGAAGGTCCTAAATCTCCACCTGGCAAGGTGGATCCCCTGAATGCCTCCAGGCGAGCCGGACTTATTCCATCATCTGCATGTGGTACTCCGGACTACAACCAATTACCAATAAAAGGTAAAGAAACTGCACCTCTCTGTGTCTTTTCTCTCATTTATCTGCACCCCAACGTTTACAGCCATTTTTACTATTTATTTAACATCTTTGCCCTGGGACTATTGCTCTACCTCTGGAGGGCTACAACATCATAGCTGTGCCCAACATCCATCCCAGAGGAACAACACCGCAGCACTGGTCACCTCTGACCAGAATACCACAGGTGGCATCACGTATTTCACCATCTATAAACATTATCTTTATTTTTACCACATAAATACCACACAACTTTCCCCTATTCCATTTACTGGACACCTCTGGGCCACGGACTGGGTCGCCGCCGCCATGACACCGTCCCCCATTGAAGTCGACGGGCCCGGTACCGAGTACCCCCAGGCCCTGTGGGGCACTCCAGATGGGTAACCAGTGTAATGACTGACACATGGTAGAGGCATCGGTGTAACAATTGGTAAAAAATATGATCCTGGCTGCAGCATTCAAGACAGATTGGAGAGGGGAGAGTTTGGTAAGAGAGAGACCGATTAGTAGAGAGTTACAAGAGTCCAGAGGAGAATGAATTAGAGAAACAGTAAGAGTTTTTGCAGAGTTGAAAGTAAGAGGGTTGAATTCTTGAAATGTTTTTGAGGTGCAGATAACAAGATCATGCCAGTGATCTGATGTGGAGAGTGAATGAAAGCTCGGAATCAAGTATGACCCCATTACAGCGGGCATGTTGCTGGGGAGTAATGGTGGAACCACACACGGAAATGGCAATGTTGGGCATAAGTAAATTAGTAGAGGGAGGAAGCACAAGGTTCAGTTTCAGATAGAGGGTTGACATGATGTTAGAGACAGCAGTAAGGCAATCACCGGTGTTTTCTAAAAAGTCAAGCGTGATATCAGGAGAAGAAGTGTATAATTGGGTGTCATCAGCATAGAGATGGTACTGGAAACCAAATCTACTGATTGTTTGTCCAATAGTGGTAGTATACAAAGAGAAGAGGAGGGGGCCTAGAACCTATCCTTGAGGAACCCCAACAGCAAGGGGAAGATGAGAGGAGGAGGAGCCAGCAAAAGATAAAGTGAAGGAGCGGTCAGAGAGATAGGAGGAGAACCAGGAGAGAACGGGGTCCTTGAGGCCGATGGAACGGAGCATAGTGAGGAGGTGCTGATGATCCACAGTATTGAATGCTGCAGAGAGATCCAAGAGAATTAGCATGGAGTAGTGACCATTAGATTTAGCTGTTAGTAGATCATTAGAGACTTTAATGAGGGCAGTTTGACAAGAGTGTAAAGAGCGGAAACTGGATTGTAGAGGGTCGAGAAGAGAGTTATCTGAGAGAGGATAAAACAGGAGTGGACCAAGCATTCCTGGAGTTTAGAGATGAAGGGAAGATTAGAGACAGGTCTATAGTTAGCGGCACAGTTTTGGTCGAGGGATGGTTTTTTAAGTAATGGATGTATGATGACATGCTTAAATGAGGGAAAGATACCAGAAGAGCGAGGTTGAATATTTTTATTAGGTGAGCGGTGACAGCATGGGAAAGGGACTGGAGGAGATGTGACACTGGGGTCACTGGTTCAAGTGGTCAAGCACGAAGATGCAAGGAGCCTGATAACTTCTTCTGTGACTGGTTCAAAGTCAGAGAGTAAGCTAGATGCTGTGGGGGAAGGAGGACAATGCATGGTGTGAGGGGATTGGGAGATAATTTCCTATAGTAAGAGAAAAAACTCTGTTATAGCATAAATGACAAATTGAAAGTACTAAGAATAAAATTAACATTTAGACTTCTTTTAGACGCCAAGATAACTGTTGTTTTCCCAGGCCGAGTTGCTTCTGGAAAATGTCGGCTGTTGTTTTCCTGAGATGGCTTCACTGGTGGTTTTGCCATCTTTCTTGTGGCGGAGCATTGCTTATTCTATACTGTTATGTACTGATTGTGGGTGGCCTCCTAGTGGAAGCTCCCTAAAGAATGAGAATGTCTCTCCTTTTAACTGCTTCAGGGTTTCCAAATCCCTGAAGCTGTTAAAAGAATTGACATAAGACAGAACATGTGCACAGCAATGACATTTTGCTGTTGCTGTGCGTGATGTTAATTTTATGGTGCATTTTTAGATTGATTCTGGGCTGAATCTGCCTGAAAAAGATGCTGAGTGCACATAGCCTTAGTAAATATTCCAAAATATAATACAATGCTATGCAGAATTCATATTCTTTTAAATTTAGTCCCCAGTTATGTTCCTTTTTTTCATTACAGATTAACCCAACTTATATTAGCAAATCCAAGCGTTACAAATTACAGACGAGACAGCTCAATTATCTTCTAAACCCCTGATAAATCTTCCAAGTATTCTCCATACTCATTTTACATGGCTTCTCTTGGCCTCTGTCTAGTGGCCTCATGGGCAATCTTATGTTGTTTAACCTTATAAATCGCATTGAGAGTTTGCAGCAAGTGAGTCAGAATACATGCTGACTATTCTCCGAGGCGACATATTATGGCACTTATGGCACTAAGCACACTTGCTTTGTTTTAATGAAATCATGTCAGATGGCATTTTGTTCACATTATGCTGAAATGGATAGCAAGGAGGAGGCCGGGAAGTATCTTGCTTTTTTTACATCAGTTTCTGCACTTTGAATGGCACAGACCTGCGCAGGTGCTGACGAGTCACCACTGAGAAATGCTTCTACAAAGACTGTTACTATTGTGCAATTAAGGTTAACGTCAGACCACCCACTACAGAAGATTACATCCTTTCACCAACATGATGATGCATTTAAAAGTGTTATGGCTCCTTGTGTTTTTGCAACATTTACATGCTTGCTTGAAGTAAACTAGAAATCCTGCGTCACTCCACCAAACAAATGTCATGTGATTTACTCCCACTTCTTTCTCATATTCCTGAATGGGATAATAATCTGAAAGGGATCTTACTGTAACCTGTGTTATGCCATCTGTGCCACCATATCCATGGTAAATGGTATAAATGTAAATTGTGCTATCCATTTTTTAGTCAGTGACACTGATACACCTGCATATGATGATTAAACCCTTTGGTCATGTGTACACATTGAGCCAAAACCAGGAGTTGGTGAAAAATGCAGAATTCATGAAGTGTTTTTATTATACTTTTCCTCTGATTGTTCCACTCCTGGTTTAGGCTTACAAATACTGGTGTAAAAAAACAAATGCTCATTATGTGCACATGGCCTTAGGGTCTGCTCCAAAATCCACCTAAGAAATGCTCAAAAGAATGACATTAATTTCTATGTAAAAGCGACCTGCTGTTCATATTTTTTGAGCTTTTATCAACTGCTTTCAGTTTCCAAATTATGCCAAGCAATTAAAAGAAGTTAGTGGACTGTTCTTCAGGCAATTTATGAGAGTATTGTAAGAGTTTTTGCTTGAAAAACTGTAAGGTGGTTTTTTAATTGTTGAGTTAAAAAACAGTAAAAATGATGCCACAAAAATGCTGGAAAAACTAAAAAAATGTCAACAGTCTAAAATGTTGAAAAAAGTGCTCAAGAAATGACCAGAAAAGACTAAAAAGACCTGTAATAATAAAAAACAAGCTTTTCCAGAAACTTTTTGCTCTTAAAAAATTGGTCAGCTTTGCCTATGTAGAAAAACATTTTGTGTAAATACCTTTAACACCTTTCTGACGTTGGGTGTAATAGTATGCCCACATCGGAATCCCCCACATCTTTCCTGGCACATGTCAGCTGTTCTGGACAGCTGACATGTGCCTCTAACAACCGCAGGTGGAATCGCAATCCACCCACGACTGTTAACCTGTTAAGTGCCGCTGTCAATCTCCAACAGCGGCATTTTACTCGGAAGCGCACCAGAAATCCCGCCCATCGGTGAGCCATCACATGATCATGGGTCTCCGATGGGTTAGCATGACAACCAGAAGGAGGTCTCCAGCAGACCTCTATGGTTGTCATAGCTGGATTGCTATGAGCGCCACCCAGTGGTTGGCGCTCATAGCAAGTGAGCATCTCTGCTGCACACAGTTGATCTGATCTTTGTCTGTGTGTAGCACAAGTGATGAGACAATGGCAGCTTCTAGTCTTCCATGGAGATTATTGAAGCATGCAAAAAGTAAAAAATAATGTTTTTTAAAAAATATAAGAGTTCAAATCACCCCCTTTTTGCCCCATTCAAAATAAAACAATAAAAAAATCCAACATACACATATTTGGTATTGTCGCGTTCTGTATCGCATTCTGAATCTATCAATATAAAAAAATAATTAACCCGATTGGTAAACAGTGTAACGAGAAAAAAAATCAAAGAGGCAGAATTACGTTTTTTTAGTCGCCGCTACAGTGCAATAAAATACAATAACGGGCGATCAAAAAATCATATCTACATCAAAGTGGTATGAATAAAAGTGTCAGCTGGGTGTGCAAAAAATAAGTCCTCACACAGCACCAAATCACGAAAAATGGAGACGCTACAGGTCATGGAAAATGGTGCCTTTTTTTTACCACTTAAAAAAGAACCTAGTCATGTTTTGTGTCTATGAACTTGTAATGACCTGGAGAATCATAATGGCAGGTCAGTTTTATCATTTGGTGAACATGGTAAAAAAAAACAAAAACAAAAAACAATTGACCTCGACTTGGTCTTCTCTCAGCTTTGTGCAGTGGAAGATTTTGCAAACTCCCCTCTCCCGCTCTCTGACCACAACCTTCTTTCATTCTCTATCAAGAACTGCCAGGCCACTCAGGTCACCCCCACTGTCCATACTTATAGAAACATACAGGCCATTAACACCCAGAAACTTATGAAGAACTTGCAGTCTTCATTGGCCCCTATCTCCTCCCTCTCATGTCCTGATTCTGCACTGAAGCATTACAATGAAGCACTTCAAAGTGCCCTGGATGAATTTGCACCTCATATACATAGAACAATACGACACAGACGGAGACAACCCTGGCACACCCTGCAAAAAAGTTTCCTGCAGTGGTGCTCCAGGTGCGCCGAACGTCTGTGGAGAAAATCCAATCTACACGAAGATTTCATCCATTATAAGTTTATGCTTAGAACATACAACACTGCCCTTCACCTCTCCAAACAAACCTATTTCAACATCCTCATCCCGTCACTGTCCAATAACCCTAAACTAGAGATGAGCGACTTTGCCTTTTTTAGGGTCGAGTCGGGTTTCATGAAACCCGACTTTCGCAAAAGTCGGGTCGAACGAAATCGTTCGACTATAGTGAAAAGTCAGAGGCCGACTGAAACAAGAAACCCAATGCAAGTCAATGGGGAAGCAAAGTCGGCAGGGAGTGGAGGACAGTAAACACACCTACAGTGCCCATTTCAATGCCAAAAACATCAATTCTTATTACTGAAGCTTGTCAACCTTTATTTACTTCATAATAATAGTTACACATTAAAAACTGATGGTTATTTGGCTAAAGTTGTGGGGGGGTAGGGCTGGCTCCAGGTTTTTGTGTGCCCTGGGCCAAATAATGTCAGTGTGCCCCTTTAACACATAACACAACTCATGATGCTCCGATACGGCACAGAAATATAGGTAAAGTACAATGACAAATACTTCACTGCTTACATGACTAATCTTTTTTAAATTGTACAATAGGTCAAAAAAGGACAGTATATTACTCCATACAGTATTATGGCCACCACATTGTGCACCATACAGAATAATGAGCCCCATATATTTCTCCATACATACTAATTGGTCACATATAATGTTCCTTATAGTATATGATGAGCTCCACATAATGCTACAGTATATGATTGTCCCCATGGACGATGCTCCAGTGTTTTATGGGCCCAAATAATGCTCCATATATAATGGGCCCCATTTGTAATGCTCCAGTGTATAACATGCCCCATAAATGCTGCTCCAGTGTCTGATCTGCCCCATTTAGAATGATCCAGCATATGATGGGCCCCATGGATGATGCTCCAGTGTCTTATGGGCCCAAATAATGCTCCATATTAATGGGCCCCATTTGTAATGCTCCAGTGTATAATGTGCCCCATAGATGCTGCTCCAGTGTCTGATCTGCCCCATTTAGAATGCTCCAGTATATGATGGGCCCCATGGATGATGCTCCAGTGTCTTATGGGCCCAAATAATGCTCCATATATAATGGGCTCCATTTCTAATGCTCCAGTGTTTAATGGGCCCTGTAAATGCTCCAGTGTCTAATGTCTCCCATCTGGAATGTTCCAGTATATGATGGGCCTCATAGATAATAATAATAATAATAATCTTTATTTATATAGCGCCAACATATTCCGCAGCGCTTTACAGTTTAACAGTTTCAAAACACAAGTCATAAGTAACAACGTTAACAATACAATAATTGAAGCAAAATAAGACGAAATGAGATGACCCTGCTCGTGAGAGCTTACAATCTACAATGAGGTGGGGGAGATACAAAGTACAGGTGTGTATTTACAATTGTGTATTTACAATGAAGGTCCAGCCATCTTGAGGGAGTGAAGGATGGATGGAGATAGTGAATGGGCTACACAAGCACACTTCCACAGAGAATTACTTTGATCAGTGAACGCGATAAGCCGCTCTGAACAAGTGTGTTTTGAGGGAGCGCCTAAAACTATGCAAATTGTGGATAGTCCTGATTTCTTGGGGTAGAGCATTCCAGAGGATAGGAGCGGCACGGGAGAAGTCTTGGAGTCGGGAGTGGGAGGTGAGGATTAGTGCAGAGGTTAGTCGAAAGTCGAAAGGCTCATAGATGATGGTCCAGTGTATGATGGGCCCTAATAATGCTCAATATTATATGGGCTCCATTTCTAAAGCTCCAGTGTATAATGAGCCCCGTAAATGCTGCTCCAGTGTCTGATGTCCCCCATTTGGAATGTTCCAGTATATGATGGGACCCATTTTTAATTAACCCAAGCATGGTATGTGAAAAGAGCTCCATTGAGTAATCTGAAGTGTGTGCTGCCACATCCTTCACTTTTGGTGTGGGTGAAGGACACAAGGAAAGGGGTTGCTCCTGACCAGAAGCCTGCACTGACGACTCAGTGTTTGCATTTTTTTAAACTTCAGAAGAGGAGGCGATAGAGCTGGAGGCTGTTTCAGCAATGTAAGCCAAAAACAGTTCCTGATGCTCCAGCTTTAAAAACAGTCTACCTACTCCCAGGAAAGGGAGCCTTACAGGCCTTCCAGAGCTACACCATGACGCAAGCTCATCACCTCCTGCCTTAGCTGCTATTGTGTTTTTGGCACTACCAGCAGAAGCACCAACACCACCATCAGTACCAGGTGGTCACTCACGCCCACGTCCACGTCCTCTTCCACCATACTTCCTCATGTTTTGGAAAATGGACCCAAAATACCAGCAGATATATGGTACTGTATCCGAAGCGTACAGCTCTATACAGTCTATGGATAACAGTAAATCTCAATATATATTTCATGAGTCATACACAGACGCTCACAGGCTCAGTATGGAGTACACAATAAAATAAAAATTTGAAAAGGTACAGTATCACCAGATACAAGGTATATATAGTAATAGTGTAAACATTAGGAATCTCCCTATATATTTCAGGAGGTAGACACAAACGCTCTCAGGCCCAGGATAGATTACACAAGAATATGAAAAGCTGTAAATGGGTAATGTAACACAAGCGTACAGCTGTATACAGTGTTGTGGTAATCTTAAATTTCCAAATATATTTCCAGAGTAACAGACAGATGTTTACAGGCTCATTATGGATTACACCAGAATCTAAATTGCAAAAAAGGTTACTGTATCAGAAGCGAACAGCTGTATAAAAATGTTGGCCAAATTTGAAATATTGGTATATATTTCCGGAGTCACCCTCAGACGCTCACTCAGTCTGAGTTTGACCATAATAAAAAATGTTGTAAAAAAGGTACTGGATAACAAGATAGCAAGTATATATATATTATAGGGTACAATTGAAAGCTCTGTATACATAGTCCTGTAGTCACTCTAAGACGCTTACTCAGTATGGATTTGACCGTAATGCTAAATGTCAAACAAAGGTACTGTATAACAAGATACAAGCTGTATCGAGTATAGGGTAAAAATTGGTATCTCCGATTCACTGTATATATATAAGGCGTAAACCACACACGCTCACTCCCAATGGATGATACCATAATACCAAATTTTTAACAAAGGTACTGTATCAGCACATAGCAGGCGTATCCAGTCTAGGGGTAATTGTAAATTTCCATATATACTTCCGGAGTCAGACACAGACACTCACAGGCTCACTATGTATTACACCAGAATTTAAAAAGTAGAAAAAGGGAAAGGTATTCGAAGCGAACAACAGTATACAATGTTGTGGTACTTTTAAATCTTCGTTTATATTTCAGTCTCAGTAAGCCAGTCCAGACTCTCCGCTACTGGAAACTACATGGATACAAATACAGACAGAATGTTGGGTGTTAGCAGAAATTTGGGAATTACTCATCGCGGGAAAACCTCCCAGTAGATGTTGCAGAGGCTATGCAGACCCTCAATTACTGTGGCTGTGGAGACAACGAAAACGGTTCTTTGTGAAGAAAGGATTGCTTTATCGCAGTAGCGTGGATCACATCTCCGTTACTCGTCTCCATCAAATTGTGATCACAGGGAGAGATGTAGACATGGTCCTCACTGCCTATCATGATGTGTCTGGTCATTTTAGAGTGCAACAGACAGAAGCCACAGGCCGTAGGTGATTCTATTGGATTGGCATGAGAGGAGACATTAAAAAATGCTGGCAGGAATGTCACACGTCTGTGACTATCACAACTGTGAAAGGTGACCATAAAGCACCACTGCATCTGATTGTAAGTTGACGTCCATTACAAATGGTGGCCATTGATCATCTGAATGTAGAGGCCAGCAGGACAGGCCATAGCTACATCTTAACCATCATCGATCAATACACCAAATTTCTAGTGGCCGTCCCTGTGAAGGATTTAACTGCCCAGACTACACAGCGGTGGAGCAGGGAGAGGTAAATATTAGTCATAGAGAAACCTCTGAATGAATATATATAGGGACCAAAAAAAATATTTTCAAAACCAAGAAAGAAAAAAGGGAGCCCTAAAAATAAACCTTTAATTAAATAATCCTAAAAAATAGAAAGCTAAATGGTGGGTGATAATGGGTACTGATTAATGACTAAATACAAGACACACAAAAAATTAGTAAATAATTATTATCAAAGGAAGGGGGGAACCTCTCCCTAGTGAACCCTAATGTGTCCCTTCCTGACCGCGGAGGTTGGCACCCTACTTGTTGACGATGTGGCGCCCCGCTCAACGTCGGTAGCCCTAAAAAACCCTATATCACCCTAGCAAAACAAAAGAGGGATACACAGAAAAACACACTGAAACAGATAAACCCGAAAAAATCTTAATGGGTAGACATGAATATGTCCTTATACAAGGAAAGTGCTGAAGTGCTGTAGACTTATCTCGTAAACAAAAAAGGCTCAGAAAAATGGAAAAATGCAGCTATAAATAGCTTATCTCGTAATTAAAAATACATATGCTGCAAAAAAGAACCACAGTCCCTGCAGTACAAAAATCTTATCTCGTAGCAAAAAATACATCTACTGCAGAGGGACATATATCAGTAATATTGCCTAAAAAAAGTTTACAATAACAGGTTAAATGACCACCAGCATTAACAGCAACACTTCCACTGTATAGTTGCAGACCAACAAATGCAGAAAAAACACTTCATAAATAAAGGACCTATTAGTCCATCAAAAGGCACATTTCAGTCAGAATTAAATAATCTTCATGGCAAATCATGGCACTATAGATATACCATCGAGCACAATGGCCATCAATAGCCATAAAAAACACAATGTAAATTGCAAAGTTGGTCTGACAATCAAATAACACCGGCCGCACTCTGCATTTTGTTCAGCCGGTGGGGGGATGGGACCCCTATGTCTTTGACCCTGATGAACCCTCAATGACTAGGAGGGGGAAACGCGTTGGGCGTTCTTGGCACATCAATGGCTGATAAGTATTTTGTTATTTGATTTTTACTGTTTCTCTTATTCATTCTCATCTAGACTATTGTAACTCTCTTCTAATTGGTCTCCCTCTTACCAATATCTCCCCCCTCCAATCTGTCTTGAATGCTGCAGCCAGGATCATATTCTTTGCCAATTGTTACACCGATGCCTCTACCTTGTGCCAGTCATTACACTGGCTACCCATCCACTCCAGAATCCAGTGCAAACTTATTACCCTCACCCACAAAGCTCTCCATGGCTCAGCACCACCCTAAATCTCCTCCCTCGTTTGAATCTACCACCCTACCCATGCCCTCCGTTCTGCTGTTGACCTGAGGTTAGCATCCTCAATAATCATAACCTCCCACTCACGTTTCCAAGACTGTACACGTGCTGCGCCAATTCTTTGGAATGCACTTACCAGGTCAATACGATTAGTCCCCAATCCCCACAATTTTAAGCGTGCCTTGAAAACACATTTATTCAGACTGGCCTACCACCTCAACACATTAACCTAACTATCCCTGCGTGGCACAGCCAAAAGTTTTACCATAACCAGGTTCCCTACATCTTATTCCCACATGCTTTATGCATCTATTAGCCCTCTGTGTCTGCACTGTTACACACTTAACATTATAGCTGGTCCATACAATCAGGGCAACTGTTACCACCCACCTTTGGTGTCTACCTTTTTTCTCATAGATTGTAAGCTTGCGAGCAGGGCCCTCATTCCTCTTGGAATCTGTTATGATCTATGAGATTATTGTTATGCTGTAATGTCTATCGTCTGTACAAGTCCCCTCTGAAATGTAAAGTGCTGCGGAATATGTCGGCGCAATAGAAATAAAATTTATTATTTATATATATAAGAGGCATCGTGATTACTCGCTAATCCCGCCCCCTGCACAGTAGCTCTGTCCCCACCACATCACCACACATAGTCCGGCTCCCCACCCCATTACCACACACAATCCCGCCCCCACCACATTACCACACACAATCCCGCCCCCCACCACATTACCACCACAATCCCGCCCCCCACCACATTACCACACACAATCCGGCCCCCACACCACATCACCACACATAATCCCGCCCCCCACCACATCACCACACATAATCCCGCCCCCCACCACATCACCACACATATTCCCTCCCCCCACCACATCAGCACACATAATCCTGCCCCCCACCACATCACCACACATAATCCCGCCCCCCCACCACATCACCACACATAATCCCACCCCCCACCACATCACCACACATAATCCCGCCCCCCCACCACATCACCACACATAATTCCGCCCCCCCACCACATCTTCACACATAATTCTGCCCCCTCACCACTTTACCACACATAATCCCGCCCCCCACCACATCATCACACATAATCCCGCCCCCCACCACATCACCACACATAATCCTGCCCCCCACCACATCACCACACATAATCCCGCCCCCCACCACATCACCACACATAATCCCACCCCCACCACTTCACCACACATAATCTCCCCACCACATTACCACACATAATCCCACCCCCCACCACATTACCACACATAATCCCACCCCCCATATTACCACACATAATCCCAACCCCCACATTACTACACGAGGCTCCGTCCCCCCACATTACCACACGAGGCTCCGTCCCCCCACATTACCACACGAGGCTCCGTCCCCACACATTACCACATGAGGCTCCGTCCCCACACATTACCACACGAGGCTCCGTCCCCCCACATTACCACACGTGGCTCCGTCTCCATACATTACCACACGAGACTCCGTCCCCACACATTACCACACGAGGCTCCATCTACACATATTACCACACGAGGCTCCATCCACACATATTACCACACGAGGCTCCGTGCCCACACATTATCACACGAGTCTCCGTCCCCACACATTACCACACGAGACTCTGTCCTCACACATTACCACACGAGGCTGCGTCCCCACACATTACCACAGGAGGCTCTGTCCCTACACATTACCACACGAGGCTCCGTTCCCCCACATTACCACACGAGGCTCCGTTCCCCCACATTACCACACGAGGCTCCGTCCCCCCACATTACCACACGAGGCTACGTCCCCACACATTACCACACAAGGCTCCGTCCCCACACATTGCCACACGAGGCTCCGCCCCCCACATTACCACACGCAGCACTTCCTTTCTATGTAATTCAACCACTTCAGCCAAGGTAAATGTACATTTAATTGTGTTTACAGAGAAATTTTAACTTAATTTATGTTTCGTTATGAAATTTGTTTAGATGCTGGAATGAATAAAAAACGCACATCTTACTGAATCCAGTTTGTTTTTGATTTTACACTGTAAATAAAATGTATCATTAGTATTATTCAGATTTTTAATGATTATTATTGTTATTAACTTCATTTTAATTTAATTTACCACCTGCGTAAGCGCTATTGAATGTTGTCATTATTTACTTTAGTTTAATCACCAGCAGCGTTAATTAGATAGCAATAAGCGTGCAGAGCGGTAGCTGGCTGGAAACAGCTAGTTATTATATAAAGTGCAGAATTGCACTTTTTGGGCAATTTCACCACATTTGGAATTTTTTTCCTGTTTTCCAGTACATGATATGTTAAAACCAATGGTGTTGTTCAAAAGTGCAACTTGTCCCTCTAAAAACAAGTCCTCACATGGTCATTTTCACCAAAAAATAAAAAAGCTATGGCACTGGGAAGAAGGGGAGCAAAAAACAAACGCAAAAACAAAAATACCTCCGATTGTTAAGGGGTTAAAGTAAAATGTCAGATTTTTTAGGCGAAGTCATTTATGTCATGTAGTAAACAGTAGGAGGACAATAATAATAATAATCTTTATTTATATAGCGCCAACATATTCCTCAGCGTTTTACAGTTTAACAGTTTCAAAACACAAGTCATTAAGTAACAACGTTAACAATACAGTAAATAAAGCAAAATAACACAACCTTGCTCGTGAGAGCTTACAATCTACAATGAGGTGGGAGAGCTACAACGTACAGATGTGTATTTACAATGATGTATTTACAGTGATGGTCCAGCCATCTTGAGGGAGTGAGGGATGGATGGAGATAGTGAATGGGCTACACATGCACGCTTACACATAGAATGACTTTGATTAGTGAACATGATAGGCCGCTCTGAACAAATGTGTTTTGAGGGAGCGCCTGAAACTATGCAAATTGTGGATAGTTCTAATTTCTTGGGGTAGAGTATTCCAGAGGATTGGCGCAGCGCGGGAGAAGTCTTGTAGTCAAAAACAATTCAAAACAAAATAGGAAAAGGAAATTACAAACATAAGGCAAAAAAGTGAACAGCCCTCCACTTAGGCCATACACATTTCATATGGATAAATAGCCAGAGAATGTAGAGTATATCCTTATAAAAGGGCTATACATAGATGAGATTCAAACCTCTTAGAAAGCAATTCAATTTAATATCATCACATGTTAAAGCCTTTGAGTTGCGAATAGTAAAACACTGAAATTATATCACGACAGAAAGCAACTAAATCCAAAGTAAAAATTGTCAGATAAACATATACATTGCAGGTGGGAAGATGGAGAACCCCCAGCCCAAATCCTCCTTGGCCCATAAAAGGGACTATGGACTGGGATCAGGGATATATAATCATGGAACCCATGTACTGTATATTTGAATTTCTGTTTTGTGCCTCTCTTTCTATAAACATATTTCTCCAACCCCAATAGCATTGTAGCCCTCCAATGAAATCAGGGCTTATTAGACTAGATCAGTGTTTCCCAAACTCCAGTCCTCATGGACCCCAACAGGTCATGTTTTCAGGATTTCCTTATTGCACAGATGGTGAAAGTATCATCAAGGCATCAGGAATTCTCTCACCTGTGCAACTCTATGGAAATCCTGAAAACATGACCCGTGGGGTCCGTGAGGATGGGAGTTTGGGAAACACTGGACTAGATGGTAACTTTCCATTACAGGAAGCTCAGATATATATCCTAGCATCCACAAAACAGATTTTAGGATGAAATGGCATTAATATGTTTAGTAAATGTTAGTGGTTATATCAATCCAATATTGTCTTATTTTACACACATCTTGGAGCTGCATGCTGTTTTATAGTGATAGATTGTACTGCTGATGCATAATGTACTTTTTTGAGAATACACAGACATCAAACAGTTCACACAATAAGGCTAATTCTTTGAAAACCTTGTTGACAAATCGTTACGTCTTCACTTTGAAAGTAGCTAGCTGTTCTTGCTCCCTAAAAAAGGATACATTTTGGAAGGTTTGATAAAAATCAACCATTTATTATTCTATTTCCTTTCAATGTTTACTATGTTTTTGTAATCCAAAAAATGTTAATAAAAACATTCTTAAAAAAAGCATATGGATAAATTTCCACTACTAGTCGAGAAGCCTTCACTTCTTCACCCCCTTTAGAAGCACATCCTTTTTGCTCCCTAAAAAAAGAGCTAATTTTTAGGCGGTTTGTGAAAAAGCTTTTACATCTTCATTTAGCAAACAAAAAAGCTTTTGAGACTCCCCAAATTTGTGTACCACCTACCCCCTTGTGAAGAAGCCATGACTTCTTCTGTTTACACTGCCTGTGTATAAACACTAACAACGGAGCAATCTGCCCTCAAATATGGATAATCTTTGGACCCTTTCTACAATTAGGTAGTCTAACAAATCTGCTACTGCAATGTGTTATTCAGTAGCATGATAGCTTATGGACCTAGCCAGATAGGTGGGGTTCACTTGGACATTAATAAAGCTGTGTTTGCATTAAATCTAAAAGGGGTTCTATACAGTTATTGTATTTATCTGAGTGTTGTTACATAACTATTCAGGGCAGATAGAGATTTTGCAGTATTGAGACTAATAGCAGATTATTTGAAATTTATCAAATTTTTCAAGAAAATTTTGCCAAGCCAGCGAGTTCAACTTTCAAATGATTCGATCTTCTTTACGTCTGTTACACAGACAGGGCTAATGTTATCTTAAGGACACATTTAGGATATGCTCTGCGACCCTAAGCTTAATGCGAAAAACCAGTGTGACCCAAACCTATTTTAAATTTACCATATTGTACATTTTCTTACACGGCTTTGTTTGTTTTCGAAGCTTCAAAATATTTCACAGGAATAATGTGTAATGCCACGTGCACTGCTGATATGATAGATTGCACTGTACAGTCAGGACTGAATGAGACATCTGTCATGTTCCAGGTTGCCTCAGGCAAACTGACCCTCATGTTTTCCTATGTATTTTAATTTCAGTGATAAAACCTAAAGCTTTCCAGCAGATTGCTTAACATGCAGTATTGCGATTTTATGTCAACTGAGATCCTTGCTATTTAAACATTTTGAATAGCAGCGATTACAATGTTGGTTTATAGATTCAGTAATTATTACTAGGTCATTGATTTTACATAATATAAGGTGCCTGCAGTATTCAAGTTTTGGCAAGTTGCTGAGCAAACAGAATATCGTTCATAATTCTGCAGGATCTTTCACCTTCAGTTTGAACCTGCACATATAAGGTTTCTTCAATTAGGCAAGAGCGGTCACAGTTATAAAGTCAGGGGCTGAATAGTTACATTGGACCTTAATTCATTTGATCCCTTCTGCTAGATTCTAAGGCACTAAAATTAATATTGCTACATTATTTTTAACGCTTCTCCAGTATGTGTAGGTGGAAACATTAGTCTAAAATATCCTTAGGTCACATTCACACGTTGAGTTTTTGGTAATTTTTTCACCTCAGTATTTGAAAGTGAAAACCAGGAGTGGGTGAAAAATACAAATACTGAGGTAAACTCACCAGCTTCTGAATGTGTGAATGTGGCCTTCAGGTGTGTGCATATAATCTCTTTTTCAGGTGACTAAACATAAGGTACAACAATGTAAACATAGTGTTGCTGTGCAAATGTTCATTCTCTTGTCACTTCTTTTAAATGCTTCATGGTACACAAACCATGGTTAAAAGGCGTAAAGCTCCGTCACACACAGCGAGATCACTAGTGAGATCGTTGCTGAGTCACAAGTTTTGTGACACAACAGTGACCTCAGCAGCGATCTTGCTGTGTGTGACACCTATCAGCGACCGCCCCCCTGCCGGGTATCGCTGATCGTGCAGGAACGCCCTGGGCCTTTTTTTGATCGTTGGTCTCCCGCTGGCCAGCACGCATCGCTGCGTGTGGCAGTGGGAGACCATCGATCAGTGAGCTCCCAGCACTGTAAGCAGACACTGGGAGCTGGTATCTAAGGTAAATATCGGGTAAGTAAGCGTGCACGTGACTTAGTAGCCCGCTGTGTACCTTGGATACCAGCTCCCAGTGCGAGGACGCTGGTATCTAGGGTACAGCGAATAACTAAGCGACGCACGCTTTTTACCCGCGTCGTCGCTGATCCTGATCGCTGGTGAGATCTGTCTGCTTGACAGCTCACCAGCAATCATGTAGCGACACACCAGCGATCCTGACCAGGTCATATCGTTGTTGGGATCACTGGTGCATCGCTATATGTGACGGGGGCTTTACAGGTAGCTTCGTTTGGAAGCTGCTAGGTCTATACAGTTGAAATAGATACAGTGGCTTTGCCTATGAAGGCCTCAGGGGCTCCTCCACCACATCTTTATATCCCAGTCTGACAGTGTCAGCTGTAAGAATCATTGAATCCTGGATTTACGGTGCGTTTAGGCTTCGTTCCCAAGATGAGCTTTTGGTGCATTTTCGACGCTGCATATTTTTGCAGCGTTTTAGTTCACGTACACGCATTGAATATTTGGTAAGGTTTTTTTTACCTTCGTAATATGAAGCCAAAAGCAGGAGAGGAGCAATCAGAGGGAAAATATAATAGAAACACGTCATCACTTCTGTATTTATCACCCCCTCCTGGTTTTCACTTACAAACACTGAGGTAAAATACTCACAAAATGCTTAACATATGCGACGTATACACGTGGCCTTTTAATTTCAGCAAAGTAGATGGAATTTAGAATGCGTTTTCAAGATGAGCCTTTGGTGCATTTTTGAATTTCTGTATCATTTCTGCACATATTATTTAAATTAGGTTACTTGCATTTTTTCATTGCGTGTTGGTGTGTATTTTTTTTTACCATGCAGTTTTATCTGTTTTTTTTTTTGTTTGATGTGTCATGGTCTGTTTTACCAATACAATTGAATGCATAACAACATATAAAAAAGCATGAAAAATGCATCAAAATGCACACAATGTACGCAGCTGCAAAATTCTTTTTGCTTAGTTTTTAAAGCAGAAACTAAATGGAAGCTTTGTGTAAATTTTGAGGTTTTGAGTGGAGTTATGGAGAGTTTCCTCTTACTTGCTGCTCTAAAAACTTCTTCAAGAAACTCAATGTAAACATACCTTGCATTGAGATCTCAAGTTTTCTATTTCTCTTTTGTTCTTAAAATTAAAAGCGATGAGGTGATCTGGCAAAATTAGCCAGATTGCGCTAATATTCTTGGAAATTTGATTTGCAGAAAAGTTAATATCCGCTAACTGAATGTCCCATACTATGCTGTGGGTTCTTGCCACAACCTAGGAAATAAGAACTGTTAGATGTAGGGAAAAAAAAAATGCTTATATTGACCTTATTACTCACCTCTGTGGACCCTTTGGTCTTTACCATCCTGTTTCTGGTCATCAGTGCATTTTATCACTTCCACTGAGTATTGAAGCCTAAAGCCTCTTCAGGCTAGGACGGACCTTCCAGCTCTCATGAGGCCCAGGAAGTATTTGCTCAAGCATGAACAAGGTCATCCCATCCCAACGTGTGCCGTGACCTTGCATGGACATGTGTGGAAACATCCCGGTCCTCATCTGAGAAAAAAATCCTGGTTTACCATAGAAAGGCTTGAGTTTCAGCATGCTGTCTTGGTGATAAGAAAATGCATCAAGGACTAGTCAGGGTACAGTCAGAGCACAGGAATCAGAGAGGTAAGCAGTATGATGAGCTTAAGTATTTTTGTATTTTTTTAAACCATTTGGTTGTCCTGTATAGTTTAGAAAAATGGCAGCCAGCCAGTCATCATTTTTGAGGCCTCAATGAAGCGAATTACAAAAATCTGCGTTTTGGTGAATAGGGATTTTAGTAATATTCCAATAGAATTAAATTGAACTCAAATATTTTGATTCAGCTCTACTTGTAACCAGAATACCTTTTCTTGTTTCAGTTTTCTTCCTTTATATACAGTGGAGGAAATAATTATTTGATCCCCTGCTGATTTTGTAAGTTTGCCCACTAACAAAGACATGAGCAGTCTATAATTTTAAGCGCCTGATATACTCCCGCCTTACCCGTTACCTCTCCACTCACTCCCTCCTAGACCCTTCACAGTCCGGTTTCCGCCCCCTACATTCGACAGAAACTGCACTCATCAAAGTGACCAATGACCTTCTGACAGCAAAACATAATGGTGACCACTCTCTGCTCATTCTTCTCGACCTTTCTGCAGCTTTTGACACTGTTGACCATCCTCTCCTACTCTCTAGGCTCCAGTCACTAGGCATTAAGGACACTGCTCTTTCCTGGTTCTCCTCCTATTTTTCCGACCGCTCCTTCAGTGTTCTGTTTTCTGGCTCCACTTCATCTCCTCTTCCTCTCACTGTTGGGGTACCTCAGGGCTCAGTCCTTGGCCCCCTTCTCTTCTCTCTCTACATGGCCCCAATTGGACAGACCATCAGCAGATTTGGCTTTCAGTACCATCTTTATGCTGATGACACACAACTGTACACATCATCCCCTGACCTTACCTCCGCTGTACTACAGAACGCCACTGACTGTCTGTCTGCAGTCTCCAACATCATGTCTGCTCTCTATCTGAAACTCAACCTCTCCAAAACTGAACTTCTTCTGCTCCCGCCATCTACTAACCTCCCTAAATCTGACATTTCCCTCTCTGTGGGTGGCACCATAATAACACCCCGACAGCAGGCGCGCTGTCTGGGTGTTATGTTTGACTCCGATCTCTCCTTCACCTCCCATATACAATCTCTTGCCCGCTCGTGCCGCTTACACCTAAAGAACATCTCTAGAATCCACCCTTTTCTCACCATGGAAACAACAAAAACTCTCACTGTCGCCCTGATCCACTCCCGCCTGGGCTACTGTAATGCTCTATTAATTGGCCTCCCTCTCACTCGACTCTCCCCTCTCCAGTCTATCCTTAATGCAGCAGCCAGGGTTGTCCATCTGGCTAATCGTTACTCAGACGCGTCCGCTCTTCGCCAGTCTTTACACTGGCTGCCAATTCATTACAGGGTACAATTCAAAGTACTTGTTCTCACCCACAAAGCTCTCCACAGTGCGGCACCCCCTTACATCTCCTCCCTCATTTCTGTCTATCGGCCTAACCGACCGCTGCGCTCTGCAAATGACTTTCGACTAACCTCTGCCCTAATCCGTACCTCCCACTCCCGACTCCAAGACTTCTCCCATGCTGCACCAATCCTCTGGAATGCTCTACCCCAAGATATTAGGACCATCCACAATTTGCATAGTTTTAGGCGCTCGCTCAAAACACATTTGTTCAGAGCGGCCTATCACATTCAGTAATCAAAGTCATTTTATGTTTGTGTGCGTGTAGCCCATTCACTATCTCCATCTAACCCCCACCCCCTGAAGATGGCTGGACCATCATTGTAAATACATCATTGTAAATACAAACCTGTGCTTTGTATCTCCCCCACCTCATTGTAGATTGTAAGCTCCCACGAGCAGGGTCGTCTTATTTCGCTTTAATTATTGTATTGGTAACGTTGTTACTTATGACTGTTGTGTTTGAAACTGTTCAACTGTAAAGCGCTGTGGAATATGTTGGCGCTATATAAATAAAGATTATTATTATTATTATTATTATTATTATTAATAAGCGTAGTTTAATTTTAACATTGAGAGATAGAATATCAAAAATAAAATCCAGAAAATCACATAGTATAAATAATATAAATTTATTTGGATTTTGCAGTGAGAAATTAGTATTTGAGCCCTCTGGCAACCTATACTAATATATGTATAGTTAATGCTGCTATGGGAAAGCATGACCCTGTATAGTTATAAAGTATCAGAATGTGCAATAAAATGTAAAAAATGAAATTACAGTATGCTGTATAGTGTGAAAATTATACAACAGATAAAGGAAACTACAGCCCTGAAGAGCAAGAACCCGCAGCTACGTAAATTAAATTTATTTGTGTGTGTTCATTTCATGCAATACACAACATCACATAGATACGTATGATAGTAATATAAAAAGTTCATATTCTGAACCACTTCTGTGTTAAAAAGATCTATTTTCCATTCCTAAAGATTTACATCATTACATTCACTTTAACTGCACAAAAACTTGACAGAATTTCATGAATTTGATAAATTTGGCAATCTTGTTTCTAAAGATATAAAATATTACACAACATTTCAAATCGTGTTAGTTTGCACAGACTAAGAATGCTTGGAAAAAATGTGTTGGTAATGAAGTTTATAACATTTTATTGCAAGGATGCAAGAAATAAAACAATGCTGATAAATCCGATCTGCCAATATTTCAATATCTGCACACATGAATCTAGTCTAGGTACAGTAATGAGCAAATTTGCTGAAATTCGATTCATCAATTTACTCGCTTTTGACCAGGAAATTTGATTTACATTAAATTTATTTGCTGAAAATCGAATGTGCCTTATTAAGCTCAAAAATCTCTCTAAACCTCAGTACATAATAAACATAAATTAAAAGAAATAAAAAAAATTAGATTCAATTTGCCCTGTCCAGACATGGAGCCCCGCTCTTTTCTAATCTTCGGGTTTCTTCTTCCATCCATTTCTAGCATCTTTGACCCCTACCCACTCAGAAATATGGTGATCCTAAGGCCAGGATCACACATACGAAGAATATGGATGAGTCTCGCATGTTAATACCTTGCACTGCGGCCGGGACTCGGATCGGAGCATGCGGCCACATAGCAATACATGCAGCCACACGCTCCGCTCCCGCACCTCTCGAATTGTATACAAATTGCAGTGACTATTATGAGAGCCTTGGTCTTTGATAGCGTAATTACAAATAAATCAATTCATTAGGTTTTTGTACAAAAGAGAAAAAAAAAGTGATGGCACTCACCGTTCGGTTGTGAAAATTCTTTATTAATTAAAAGGCATTGGCACGGGAGGAACGTACAGAGAGTGGACAACGGCCGTTTCATGCATTTGCGCTTCAACGGGTCCTGAGGCTGGAATACAGGCAGGTGGGAATTTAGAAGCACAAACTTGTGGACACACCTCCTGATTTCCGACTCATAGTCCCCCAATGGAGTGAAACATGCCAACAAATTAGTCAAACACAGAATTAAAATTTGTTCGCATGTTCGCATTCCCACCTGCCTGTATGTGGAACATAGAGCCCTGGCCACTTCCCATAATCACCTTCAAATGGAACTTTCTGGGACGATTAAGTCTTTTCAGGGTTCTATGGCACAATCAGCCTGTTAGCATCCAGACCCCATAGATGTCTTGTTACACTCTCCTGAACCTAAGGTCATGCTCCCAGATATTTTCTCTGGGGAAAAGGAGAAATTCTGTATGTTCAGAGAGAGTTTTAAGCTGCTATTCTCCCTGAGACCCCAATCCTCTGGTGATGAGAGCCAACGGGTGGGGATAATCATTTGCTTACTTCGGGAGGGTCCTCAAACATGGGCTTTTTCTTTACCTGCTACTGCCCCTGAATGTGTGTCTGTGTCTAGGTTCTTTGAGGCTTTAAGACTGATTTTTGATGAACTGGACCAGGTTAGGGTGGCAGAGGACACAATCATTGGTCTCTCCTAGGGTAAACTCACTGCCGAATGGTATTTCTCAGAGTTTAAACGGTGGTATACCGAAGTGACCTGGAATGAATCCGCACTAAGATGTCAGTTCAGGAGGGGACTGTCGGATCTTCTTAAGGATGCTCTGACTCTCCATCCGCCACCCTGCTCCTTGGAGGAGACTATGATTTGAGCCATTCGTATGGATTGGAGCGAGGTGTAATGCAACGAGAGGTTCCTTTACATCTGACTAACTCTGATGTGGTACCATACACAGAACCCTTGGAGGTGAGGGACACCAACCTCAAGGAAATGGAGAGGAGGCGACGATGGGAAGGGCAATTATGTTTTTATTGAGGAAATCCTGGACATTGGAAAAAGGACTGCCCTTCTTGCCCACCTACTAACAAGCTGCTGAGTCTGGGTGATTGTCGTGGAGGTCACCCAGACTCTCAGGCACCTTTTTCCTGATTCCAAAAAATGTTGTTGGAGGTGGAACTTTGTTGGGGGATTGTTAAACACCCACTTCAGCTTTCGTGGACTGTGGGTCATCCATGAGCTTCATTAACTCACACTTAGTGTCCATGTGTAAGCTAGGGACAGTTAGGCTTGAAACGCCAATTGATATCATTGCCATTGATAAAACACCACTGGTTAAGAATATTGTTAAACTTGTCTCAGAGGAGTTTCTCCTCAAGGTGGGTTCCTTGCACCAGGAGTGCACTTCATGTTATGTTCTGGATAATCTTCCAGCAGGACTGGTGTTGGGGTTCCCCTGGTTACAGTTGCACAATCCTGTTATTGACTGGGAATCTTGGGATATGGTGAAATGGGGTCTTAATTGTTCAAAGAGCCCCGTGACAAGCGGTGGACACCATGTCCCGAGGCATATACGCTGCCTCACACCCTTTCTGATCCTCCATATGTGGAAACCGTCGTGCCACCACCATACCCGTTCTTTTGCCTACCATTATATTTGTGCCTATTGCACATATCAAGGCTAATCTGTTAGCACACTGATGAAGGTCTTGACAGACTGAAATGTTTGTGACGTGACTACTGTATGTATTGCACATTAAAATTCTTCACTGCATTTAAGAGTGTGTGCCCGGTCTTCTATACCACATTACACGATTTGGGAACCTACCGGAGGCACCTCCATCACTGGCTGTGCTAGCATTTTCTCTTTTGTCCATCTCTTCCAACACCTGTCTCTGTGGATGGTCAAACTGAGCATGAAGTTGCATGGTTCGCAGTTCACTTCAGTACTTGGTTCATTGGAGGGGATATGGTCCTGAGAATTGATCTTAGGTCCCGGCACGATCGGTCCATGCTGATCGGTTAGTTCGGGCTTTTCATGCAAGTTATCCTGGGAAACCTTGAGGTCCAGTGGCTCCCCCTTGAGAGGAGGGTACTGTCATGATCCAGGCTGGGTTTTGAGTCCTGTCTCCCTCTTTCCCAGTCTGGTAATGTCAAAGGTCAACTTTTCTCTACCTCGTTCTGATGTCAGGGCTGCTATTTCTCTCCACTGCATCCTGCAGGCAGTGTCAGTTATATTTTCTGCCTACGGTGTGAGTAGCTGACTCTGGTGATACTCTGATTTGTCCTGCTGTGTTTAGCTGTCTTTGCCTGTGTCTGTTCCTTCCTCTCCTCCCACCCTGACTCAGTGTTGGATTTCCCGGTATTTGACTCGGCATTTGTTGTGACCTGATTCTGTATCTTGTTTCTGGTACTTAAGCTTCTGACCAGCATTAACCCTCGGGTGCGGCTCTGACCCAGTGTTTGTTACTTCCCTTGGTACTCAGTTACTCTCTGGTATTGACCCAGCTTGTTTGACTATTCTGCTGCCACCTGGTGGTAGCCTTGCTGCAGAGTTCTCTTCTGTGCTGTATTGCAGCCCTCACTTCCCTCTGCTGCCATCTAGTGGAGTGTGCATTTACTTGCAGAGCTGCAGCGTGACATTAGGTTACTGATATCTTGTTCCACAGATATCATCTTACTTTCTATACTGTTACATAAATGTGCACTGAGACCCTGAGCATTTTCCCTTTACTGTGGTCTTAGTGTGTATATTATTCCTTTAGTGGAACCTCAGAAGCGCAGCAATTAAACATTTTGCTAGTGCACCCCATAGTGTCGTTTTACACCTGTGATGCATGCATAAAGGTTTTTTTTATAGGTAAGTGTATAAGCGGATAGGATGGTTTCATATTTGTAAAAATTCCTATTTGACATTATAAAGAAAATGTGTGTTGGCATGTGCACGGTAGTTATGCCCCTTGGCATCTAGCTGAGTGTGGCGGTTTTGCCCATATGTGTACTTTTGGTATCCAAATTGGTCATAGATGCAGATGCTTCTTGCTTTGGGCAGGATTATCTGTATTTCAATAGTCTCCTTTATATGACTTTGTAAACAATAAATTTGCAAATTTATTTTAATGATGGTATCTTGAATAATGTGGGATGAGCGAATAGCTTTGGATAAGAGCTTTTCCGAATAGCTATAGCACTTACCAAATAGCTACCTTGGTATCCTGGATACCTGGAGCGTTCTCGATAATTAGCTGTTCAGCGCTGCAGCTGCATGTATCACAGCTGTGTGAAAGTCTCATCACATGCATAGAGAGCCCAACAAACAGGCTATCCATGCATGTGTTACAGGTGTCTAACTGCTGCAAATCATTCAGTCGCAGGGACTTGAACATAATATACAAATCATGCAGCTGAGATGACGAAAACTAGATCTCCGAGCACGCCAAAATACTCGGAGATCACCCGAGCATGCTCGGGGAGACCCGAGCAACGATGCTACACGCCCATCACTACTGAGCATGCTCAGATAACACATCCGAGCACGTTCACTCATCACTAATTGTTAGCTCTTGATCCCCGCCAGTTTCTATGTTACTGTTCTTTTTTTGTTGCAATGGTAAAGCAACATTGGGAGTGCACATTTTGAGCTAGTGCAGTGATGTTGCTGGTCCAAACTGTCAATCAAGGAGAGGCACCACTCCATAACCCAGTCTGGCGGCTAGATACTTCTCTGGCAAGCAAGGCATTTCTGAGACTGTTGTGAGTTTCTGGTCTTCATCTCTTGTTGTCTGTGCATGTGTGGACTGATATTGAGGTGCTTGAATTTTGTGGGGAAAATTAACATTAATTAAACGGTATAGTTTCAGCACATTACACTTTTTCACACATTAAAGCGTAACGGTAACACAGTACATTGCAGTACAAGGTAACATGGCAACTTTGCATGAGTAGAGTATACATTTTATATATCACAATAAAACGTCTTCTTCTACCTGTTTAACCTTTTATTCCCCAATGCACCTTATGTATATGCAAAAAAAGACCTATTAAAATGTACAGTATATAGATGTAGCACTCCAATATGAAGAACCTGTTATTTTCCTTTTCAAGGAACGGCAATGATTTTTAATGCATTATGCAAACATCGTACCATGCTACTTTAACCTCCAACACAAACAGCTGATGTAGAAATATTCTGCTATCTAAAGATGCGGATGAGAAAGATAACTATCTTTAATAAACCGCACAGCATTTTAGGACATTGGAAAACAGCCCTGATGTCTTAAAAGAAATCTTGTCTCTGAATCATTACACGTAAAAACAAGCTAAATAAAAGCTCTCCTTTAATTATTCATTGACTTGTGAACTTGTAGATAAAATTCATTAAGCCTTACTTGTTTCAGCCAGCACTAAGGCATTAGCACATATACCAATTCATGGTGATCTTGATAAAGGGTATTAAGGGCATTCTTTTAATATCAGAGATATGCTTAAAACGTAGCCATATTCTCAGTTCATCAATTTAAAGGAAAATATGTTTTATGATTTGATAGCAAAGTTACAATAAGTCCCAATTTTCCCAGGATTTCACCCATCTTTTGAAAACAATCCTGGCAAATTAATTGATGTCCCTGGCCAGAGATTATTGCATAGAATTTATTGTATGAGCAGATTTCAAACTTATAGGGTAAAATTCACAACTAAAATCTGCAGAAAATTTTGCAACTTATTGGTCGTGTCATTGTGAATTATTTTCATTTTGTGTGAATGAGAATTTTGTAAACCTTCTTTCACTTGCACTGTACAGTAATTTTTAGTCTTACAGTACATATATAGTATATACCCTAAAAGTCTCCCTTTTCCTCAACCAAAAGACAAGAGTTTACATTTTTGACTATTTACTGTTTAAGTCATCTCAATATACTAACTAGGAAATCTTTACATTTTTCATTCAGTTTTTTTAGGTTTGCACTTAAAAGAAGACACAAGTCCATTGAGTTCAACCTACAGTATATCAAGACATGGCCCTTGCACATGTCCGTCTTGTACGGACCGGTGACGTCACCGCCCACACTACACGCCCCCCGCCAGTCACGCCCCTCGTTCACCACGCTACTGTTCGGCGGTGCCATCGGCCGTGGCTGCCTGCCGCTCCGGGGGATGCTTTCCCTTGCGGGGAGCTGTTTCTTTTGCAAACAGGAGGACGCTCCCTGGATTTGCTTCAGTCTTCTATGCTTAGTGGCCCTTCTTTTTATCCACTTGTGACTTCAAGAGCATTATGTTCATCAACAGCCAGTCTTCATAACAGTGAGTAACGTCATCTGTTTTTTTGGCTGTATGCATTTGCATTCTACATTTTAAAGTCCTACCGCCATTTTTAGTTTGGTTGCATTTTTTACACAGTGCTTTAAGCGCGGCCACTTTCAGTTTAGTTCCAGTTGTGTTTTCTAGTGGCGGAGAGCACACTCACTCTGCCAGGTGTGCCAGCAGCTTTTTGATTGACTGTGTAGTTGTAGCGCCGGTGTGTATTTGTTTATTCCATATATCAAGACATGTTCATCCAGAGGAAAGCAAATCACACAAGGCACATGCTAATAGCTCCATATAATGAAAAAAATATCTTCCCAAATCCATATATGGCAATGAGACCAATTTCCTAGTTTAGCACATAATTGCTCTTTTTATTTCCTATGACCTTACATTTATCTGTCAAATTTGAATTGCCATTTCTCAACCCAAGCCTCCAGCTTTCTCAAATCTCTCTATTATTACATTATCCTCCTCTGTGTTGATTACTTTGCAGAGCAATGTATCATCTGCAAATATTGAAATTTTATTCTGTAAGATCATTAATAAATATATTAAACTTAAAGTACCCCACTGATAACTGTAACCCAATTAAAATCTATTTAATTAATAACTACCATCTTTTTCATATCACTGAGCCAGTTGATAATCAAGTTTATCAAGTTACAGGTTCTCTTTAACCCCCGTAGGTATTTTAGTTTTGCATTTTGGTTTTTGTTCCCCTTCTCAGAGCCATAACATTTTTTTGGTCAATATGGCCATGTGAGGGCTTGTTTTTTGCAGAATAAGTTGTACTTTTAAACAACACCATTGGTTTTAAGACATATCGTGTACTGGAAAATGGCAAAAAATTTCAAGTGCCATTAAATTGCCAAAAAAGTGCAATCCCACAGTTGTTTTGTTTTTTTTTATTACCATGATCACTAAGTGCTAAAACTGACCTGCTGTTATGATTCTCCAGGTCATTACATGTTCATAGACACCAAACATGTCTAGGTTCTTTTTTATATCTAAGTGGTGAAAAAAAATTCCAGCATTTGTTAAAAAAAAAAAAAATGCGCCATTGTCCAATTCCCATAGCGTCTCCAGTTTTCGTGATCTCGGGTTGGGCGTGGGTTTATTTTTTGCACACTGAGATGACGTTTTTAATTATACCATTTTGGTGCAGATATGAACTTTTGATTGCCTGTTATTGCATTTAAATGCAATGTTGCAGAGACTAAAAAAATTTAATTCTGGCATTTTGACTTTTTTCTCATTACGCCATTTAGCGATCGGATTAATTCTTTTTTTATATTGATAGATCGAGCGATTCTGAATGCAGCGATACCAAATGTGTGTATGTTTGTTTTTTTATTGTTTTATTTTGAATGGAGCAAAAGGGGGGTGATTTAAACTTTTATATATTTTTTAATTTTTTAAATATTTTTAAAAACTTTGTTTTTTTTACTTTTGGCATGCTTAAATAGTCTCCATGGGAGACTAGAAGCTGCCATAGTCCGATTGGCTCTGCTACATACAGGCGATGATCACATCGCCTGTATGTAGCAGAATTGCTCACTTGCTATGAACGACGACCACCTGGCGGTGTTCATAGCAATCTGGCAGTGACGACCATAGAGGTCTGCTAGAGAACTCTGGTTGTCATGCCAACCCATCAGTGACCCGCTGTCATGTGACAAGAGCGCCGATGTGCAGGATTTCCGTAGTGCTTGCTGGAAGAGCTTGTTAAATGCACTGTCAGAGTTGTACAGCGGCATTTAACTAGTTAACAGTCGCGGGTGGATCGCGATTCCACCCATGCCTGTTAGATGCACAATTCAGCAGTCCAAAACAGCTGACATGTGCCAGAAAAGATGTGGGCTCAGCATCGGAGCCCACATCAAAGGGAGGTAGTCCAACATCAGTGTACTATTGTCGGAAAGGGGTTAAGGCACTTTTGATGAGGCCCATGGAGTTTTTGACAAACATGTTTGAATTGATTACAGAATATAGAACATATAATTTTCATATAACATATTGTTTGTAAAATTATACAGTCAACAAACATGCGTTTAAATCACCACAAATAGGAGTTTCTATGATGCTGACATTCTGGTATTCACTTCATATAACTTGGTAATCATAATGGGTGACATTATGGATTGGTTTGACCAACTAATGACAGGTCTTATGTTGAACTTGGATGGTCAATCATATCCACTAACTGGTCTGCAGAACAGGGTCTCTGATATGCTCAATGTAGTCAAACTAAATTATCACTTGTCACTGAACTGAACATTTTGTTTCTTAAAAAAATGAAAGCTTGCATTTTATTAAAGATGATAAAACATAGAAATCTATGAACCACATCACCAATCATATAATCCTAAACTTCAGAAAAAGAAGACATTTTACTTGTAGACTACACAACACCAATGTTTAATGCTTGGCAACTCCAATCCTTTCAGGCGTTTTAGAATCAGAAATATATAAAGAACATGTAAGATGTATTATAAATTTAAGTCTATTAAAGCATCACTCCAGCAAGGATCTAGTTTAAAGATTATATTAGGAATCACTTTATCTGACATTCCATAACATAATGTTAAAATTGGAATTGCTGCCAATTTCAAATTGCAATTCTGCCTGTGTTATAATACAGTACTGTTTTAGTGTACGGGATTCTTTGCAGCCTTGTTGGAAAATCAGTGAGAGCCTACCTTTTATCTCCATCTACAGTATAAAGACACAAATTTCAACAATTACAATACATTAAGATATTTCTAATGATAAAAATCATTGGTAATGTATCACTTAAAGTTTTACTAGTTAAATCTAGAAAATGAACATTGGTGACATCAAGACCACAGCTTAGTAATGGAGTGGCTATAAGACACCTATCCATTACTAATCCTATAGTTATGTGGTAAATAAAGACACAACCAGAATAAAGTCTTTTATTTGAAATAAAAACAAAACACACTTTTCCTTTTTTTATTTAAAAATAACAAATACAGTTATTCTCACCTAACGCCTAATTCCACTGAATCCCTTGTCTCCTGTAATAAAACAAAAATAAAAGACAACAGTATCCTTCATCTGTCTCGGGGATAAACAGTTTTCTACCTGGATGGTGCCACGATACGAGAGTCCAGGCTGAGAACCACTGATGAATGAGCTGCTGCGAGCGCAGCATCAGTGACCAGTGGTGACATCATCGAGGTTACTGCCAGTCACTGAGGCTACGTTCCCAGCCTGGCTGAACTTCGGTGACCTTGGTGAAATTCCCGCAGAGGCAAGTTTACCGGGAGAATTTCACTGCGGTGAACTTACCTCTCCTCCGTGAGACTTTCTTATACCTCTGATCACAGCTGCAGGCTCACTCTGTCTTTTTTAGAGTATGGGAACTGTGGCTATCTGATCGGCGATGATGATGTTACTGCCGATCAGAAGTAGTGTTTGCTGTGCTGTCATGCACATGACAGCATGACAAACACCCTGTTTTCGAGGGGCTGAACCCGAACAGTAACATGGACTTCCTGTTACTTCCCGTATATTATGTAATTCCTTTACTGATTGTACGTTTTTATTTTCTTTATTCTTTCCAAAACTCCTGGTTTACCACATTAACACTAGTTCAGATATTTGCTTAACATCAGCCAATTAAACATGAGCCCATAGGACGAAGATACTCGTTGACTTCTACTGCTTTGGCCATGCTGTGTGACCTGGTTTTGCAGGGAGGGGGAGAAGGTGAGCACTGTCCATATGTTATTGTTAGTGGCAGATCTGTGTCTCTGCCTCCAGTTATAGTAATAAGTGTTACTTTTCATTATAATACTACATGTCATGATGGTTAGATAACTGCTGGGAAATTATCTTTACAGAACAAAGGAAATGTATGCCTATTTAGACAGTGTGAAGACTGCAAAAAGTCTGGATGACATTCAGGATGTAAATAAGAAAAAATATTAAATGTTGTACCAGATTTCTCCCTCACATACAGACCTGTCATCGATGGCCTAGCCTAAGATCAGACTTTTCATCATCAAAAGGAAATTTCCACAGCCTTCCAGTGAAAAATGAAAGTTCATTTTATTACATTCTTATAAAAATAAAAGCAGATAGTAATGAGAGCTAAGACACCCCCATATACCATGAATTGCATCCCAACACTTAGGACCTAATTAATTAAGACTTGTGTTTCATATGCCAGTCTTAATGAAGGGTGTGCAGGAATAACATGAGCCAATTCCATTAAGAGATGCCACTTAATTAATTTGGTGCATTTTATTAGTATTGGTTCATTTCATCTCAAGGGATTCAAATCTGAATATTTTTTACCTGACATCTTATGATATTTATTTTCTTTGTTTTTTTAAATTCCTACTTTACTGAATTAAAAATGATAAGTTTAGAATTTTTAGATTCATTAGTAGTGTTGAGCGATACCTTCCGATATCGGGAAATATCGGATCGGATTGGATCGGACCGATACCCCAAAAATATCGAGTATCGCCGATTCCGATACCGGAAACCAATGCAAGTCAATGGGACACAAATATCGGAATGAAAATAAACCCTTTCTTTCCTTGCACATCCAGTTCGGGAAGGGGGAAGAGTGTGGGCGGTGCGTGGGCGGAGACTGTGCGTGTCTGTGTGTGTGGGCGGGGTCTTTTCGGGCCTCTCGGGGGTCTGTGCGGGCCTGCCGGGGGTCTGTGCTGGCTGCCGGCGGTCTGTGCAGGCTGCCGGGGGTCTGTGCGGGCCTGCTGGGGGTCTGTGCGGGCCTGCCGGGGGTCTGCGGGCCTGCCGGGGGTCTCTGCGGGCTGCCGGGGGACTGTGCGGGCCTCTCGGGGGTCTTTGTGTCTGTGTGCAGGCATCTTCCTATGGGACTACAAGTCCCATCGGGCTATGCATGCTACAATGACAGTGATTGACACATTAGCCAATGATGGGACAGTAGTAGTCCCATCATCCGGCTAATGTGTTTAATGTAAAAAAAAAAAACACAAACATACATACTACATCCATACATACTACATACAACATACTACATGCATGCTACATACATACATACTACATACATACTACATACATACTACATACTACATGCATACTACATACATACATACTACATACAATACATATATAGACATACTGTACATATAACATAGAGTACATACTCACCATCACTTGTCACTTTGATCCCCGAAGCCAGTGTCATCTGTAAAAAATATTAAAATAACAAGCAATATACTCCCTGATCCGCAGAAATCCACGAGTGTCCCACGACGATCTCCCTTGAAGAACAGCAGCATCAGCTATTGCGACCGCTCTCTAGGGGCCCCAGGAATACAATGATGGGAGGAAGGTATCCTTCCGCACTGTATTCCTCCGCCACTGTAAAAAAATAGACCCTAGTTTCACTTTTGGCATAGCTGTGTGAGAAAGTTCCCATGCAGCTTTTGCCATAAAGTGAGACCAGTGAACTATAGTAACCTCTCAGTGATGCACTGCAGGAGCCATTGTCTCCTGTCAGTGTGTCACTGAAGGTCCTATAGATGTCACTGTTCTATAAGGGAGATCGTCGTGGGACACTCATGGATTTCTGCGGATCAGGGAGTATATTGGTTGTTTGCTATTTTAATATTTTTTACTGATGACACTGGCTTCGAGGATCAAAGTGACAAGTAATGGTGAGTATGTACTCTATGTTAAATGTACTGTAGGTCTATATGTATGTATTGTATGAATGTATTGTATGTAGTATGTATGTTGTATGTAGTATGTAGTATGTATGTAGTATGCATGTTTGTGGTTTTTTTTACATTCAACACATTAGCCGGATGATGGGAGTACTACTGTCCAATCATTGGCTAATGTGTCGATCACTGTCATTGCAGCAGGCATAGCCCGATGGGACTTGTAGTCCCATCGGACGATGCCTGTACACACACAACCCCCGACAGACCCCCGGCAGCCCGCACAGACCCCCGGCAGCCCGCACAGACCCCCGGCAGCCCGCACAGACCCCCGGCATGCCTGCACAGACCCCTGGCAGCCCGCACAGACCCCCGGCAGGCCCGCACAGAATCCCGGCAGCCCGCACAGAACCCCTGCAGGCCCGCACAGACCCCCGGCAGCCCGCACAGACCCCCGGCAGGCCCGCACAGACCCCCCACGGTCACACACAGTCTCCGCCCACGCACCACCCACACTCCATTATAATGCATCATGATGACATCATTTCAGCATGCCTAACAGGATGTGCCCACACTTCTTAGGATCCTCAAATGGCTCATTGCATTATGGGAACTTCTGATTCCGGTATTCGATATTGTAAAAATATCGGAACTCAGTATCGGAACTCCAATACTGCGAATATCGGCCGATACCTGATATTTGCAGTATCGGAATGCTCAACACTATTCATTAGTTAATCTTTTATAGATTTCGAAATTTTGAGAAAGTCTGAATTTTGGGCTTGTGTGACTACATTTTTTTATCATATCTCAGGCTAGAATTAAGAAAAAGAGATGGGAGTGGCACAAGTTTTTGAGAAGTCAAATTCTAAATTTTGATTTTGATGATTTTGGGAAAACTGTATGTTATAATTTTTTTAAAAAAATGTATGTGTTACTTGAATCTCTGTAAGCAAGTAAGCAAGAATAAAAGTTGGGATTTCCGTAGGATTATATTTTGAAGCATGATTTTCTGAATACAGTCTCATCCTAATCATATGTTTAATACTAAATTAAAAGAATCAATATGTTAACATTTTTTCTAAGGCCGGGGTCACACTAACCGATGCAAAATGCGGTTCGTAGTTTACAGGCGTAATACAGATGAATGACCCCTAAATAGTGCTCCGTATGTCATCTGTAAGCAAGGTGTGGTTGCGTATTTTGCTCATGTCTGCATCCGTATGTAATCCGTATGGCATCCGTATGCAATCCGTATGGCGGAATTTTCTCGCCGCCTTGCAATATGGACATATAATGGAGCCCGATGACAGGGCTTCTAATAGAAACGAAATAATAGATATAGACACATAGAATGCATATATATACATATATATATATATATACACACAAGTCATTGAGACAAACATATATATATATATATATTTATATTTCACAGAGTTCTTCATAGCAGAATAGCCGCTAATTAAATTGCCGGCTTCTATCAAATCATTCCCCAACCCGACATAAAATGACACATGGTTTACATTCAGTAAAACATTTCATTTCATGTTTTTTAATATGTCCCTGACTAATAATTAGATGAGGGTTTGAGTGCAAAATTTGGGAGTTGTAGTTGTTATTTTAAGGGGTTAAATCGTTGTTAAAAAATGTGTGGCCTTCCCATAGCCCTGTAGTGGTGGCAAATGGGTTAATCTAACAAAGGGTTAATGTCACCTTACAATCGAATGGTGACATTAACCCTTTGTTAGTTTAACCCACTCGCCACCACTATAGGGCAATGGGAAGCCCACGCATTTTTTAACAATGAATTAACCCCTTAAAATAACAACTACAACTCCAAAATTTTGCACTCAAACCCTCATCTAATTATTAGTCAGGGACATATTAAAAAACATGAAATGAAATGCTTTACTGAATGTAAACCATGTGTCATTTCATGTCGGGTTGGGGAATGGTTTGATAGAAGCCGGCAATTTAATTAGCGGCTATTTTGCTATGAAGAACTCTGTGAAATATATATATATATATATATATGTTTGTCACAATGACATGTATGTATATATATATATATATATATATGTATTCTATGTGTATATATCTATTCTTTTGTTTCTTTATTAAACCTGTCAGTGTGAGTTTACTTTATAGCGCACTGAATTGCCGGCTATTCTAAAAGACACCGGGTGCGTATTTCTCGCAAGTCACATGTGTGGTCCGTTTGTAAAGCGTATTTTTAGCGCACCCATAGACTTGCATTGGCGTATTACGGGCGTAGTACGCTGACAATAGCAGCATGCTGCGATTGGCACGGACCGTAGAATACGCCCGAGAAATATACGGCTGTTGGGAGCAAACCCATAGAGAATAATTTGTTCGTGTGTAATGCGTGCTTTTAATGCCTCCCTCGTCCGTATTCCTCGCCAGTGTGACCCCGGCCTAATTCTGTCACTAGACATGTGCTTTTCCAAGTTTTTAAAAAGCATAGTACAGTGGTTACATTATCAAGCTATAAAGCAAATCAATATGAACTAGTCTTAAACAATTAACAGTAAAGGCCCCTTTACATTTAGCGATGCACCAGCGATCCCGACGATATGACCCGGTCAGGATTGCTGGTGCATCGCTAAATGGTCGCTAGTGAGCTGTCACACAAGCAGATCTCACAGCAATGTAGCGACACAGCAGCGGTCCTTACTTACCTTTCAGACGCGGCGATCCTGACGTCCTCCCACCCGCGTCCACGCGTCGCTCGTCGGCGCCAGCAGGAAGCGCAGCAGGAAGCGCCTGACGAGAAATGGAACCGGATGATCTCGCGTGATCAGCGACAGACAGCGGGGGAGCCGTTCGGAGGTAAGTATCACACATAGCGATATCGCTAGCGATATCGCTGCTGCGTCACAAAAACGGTGACGCTTTAGCTATGCGTAAAGGCCCCTATAGTCTTTACATGGAACTTTTAACTTAAATTTATCCTGTCTACTGGGTGAAATGTAATCTCTTGTCTACAATCTCTTACTAACAATGACCGTTTCTTTTATGTCAGAGTATGTATGGCTGTTTTGGGTTTTAGCTCCACCTGAGTTAATATCTGATTTGTGTTTACTTTTGTAATGTATGGTTTTCTTGGATACACAAAGGATGGCAATAGAACAGAAGGATACAAAAAAAGTCACTTCTTCATTGTCATAATCTTTGAAAAGTATATTAGCCAGCCAGCAATGCCGATCATATTCACAAATCACATAACCAGTTAATGTCATCCATTGCCAATTTTTGTGCCACCCTCAATTACTTCACGGTCAATAATGAATCAAAAAATCATTGTTTTTATTTCTGTTTCACTACATGGATTGAAAGTGTAGTTTTGCGTAGTCCCTTTGATGAGTTCCTTTAGCCGATATTTTAACAAACTCTCCCCTTCTTTGTAGACCTAGTTTGTACATGAACTGGATGTTAGAAATCTTTTTCCCACTCCAGTTGAAAAGTTGCATTGGTGTTTGATTTGGTCTGAATATAGCCTTTGGAGGTTAGCATGAGCTGAAAGGCATTTCACGGTGCCTCCTAAATCCAAAGAAACATTCAGTTTCCACGCCAAAATCTTTCTTGTGATGGCATACTTAAAGTTTTTCCTGTTTTTATACTGTGCAGAAGAGCCACCCGAGAAGTAGTAGACCTTGCTCAAACTTGGTAGGATGTCAGTTTTTATTATTGAAATCAACTTTTTTTTTAACAAATTAACATCTATTAAATTATGAAGTAAGCGCTCTGATATCATAACTACACTTTTGTATTTTATTTCTGACTGTGCTTCGTCCTGAACAACAAAGGAATAGTTTTCTGAAAAGACAAAGCTTATTACTGCCTCATGGTGATGTTTCTTTGAGGTGATTGAAGTGGTCTCTTTTTTGCAGGGTTAGTCTTAGGGCCCCATCACACATAGCGACTCACCATCAATCCCGACAACGATATCACCTTGTCAAGATCACTGGTGAGTCGCTATGTGATCACTGGTGAGCTGTCAAACAGGCAGCTTCACCAGCGATCAGGACCAGCAACACGCGGATAACAAGTGACACACGTCGCTTAGTTACCTGCAGTGTATCTTAGTTACCAGCGAGCTGATGCAGGGAGCAGATAACCAAGGTACACATCGGGTTTCTAAGGGGCGCGCAGCACTTAGAAACCCGATGTGTACCTTGGTTACCAGCTCCCTGCATCAGCGTGCTGGTAACTAAGGTACACATCGGGTTTGTAGGCACAGCGCACCCCCTTAGAAACCTGATGTTTACCTTAGTTACCAGCTCCTGCTCACTGGTCGTTGGTCTTCCGCCTGTCAAACGCAGCGATGCGTGCTGACCAGCGGGAGACCAGCGACCCCAAAAATGTCCAGAGGTTTCCATAGCGATCAGCGATACCCGGCAGGGGGGCCGGTCGCTGATAGCTGTCACACACAACGTACAACGTAGAGTTCTGTTTATATTCCCAACTTCCTATGACGATTTGTTTAAGAATCTTCAGTACATGATGGGATTCTCAAACGAATCATCATCTGTTGGTTAAAAGCTGTCACTCACATTTCTGCTCTGAAATAAAGCGTAATTGTAATGGGGGTGGGGTGTTCTTGGACGTCATGACACTCCCCTTGCTTTGTTTGCTGCCCTGAAACGAAGCGTCATCAGTGACACTCATTTCAGGGGCTGGTCCCTTCTCTATCCGTTCAGTGTCTTCCTTGTGCAGTGTCTCCCTTCTTGTGTAGTGTGGAGTATGTCAATGCTGTGTGAGGCAGCATGAGACATAATTAATAACTTGAGTGAAATATTGCCAAAAAGAACACTTACGGGTTTGCCTGCAGATTACAGTTAATCATTGTAGGTGTCAGCAGAGGGTCTCATTATAATGAATTAATTGTCTGGTTCAGTGATGCTTCATGAACATAAAGGGTTTGTCCACAGCAGTCTAGCACTTCTCTTGGATCATCTATCCAGTGATGAAATATGTATATTATAAACTGGCCAACCATATAGGGAAATCACAGCTGAAATATGGCCTGCGCTTTACCCGATCAATAGTACTTTCAGTGCTGCTTTCCATTTCCTCACTGTCCACTTTGCTACTTGGTGAAGACCTCACAAATAGGTTGGATGGATTGTTTACACGCTTTGTTGCTCTTTTTAACTGTAAACTTGAATTATGCAAACTCATTCTGTGCTTCATTGGACAGTACAAAAAGTAAGTAGTATCCATTGAGCGAAGAAGATTGTATACATATGTCATCTACGCCATATCCTAAACCTAATCTGGCACATAGTTTGCAGTTTTTTGTATCCAAAATATACTGAAATGTTCTTTAATCAAAAATGTCTCTAACCTGTAGTAAAGTGAGTGTGTGAATTATTTCTGATCAATGTGTGCAGCAGCTATTGTTAGTTCCCTTGGCAAGAAAAATCCATTGCCTCTTAGATACCATACTGGTTTACAGCAGCCCTGGTATCCCTACAGGATTTAGGAGAATATTCTCAATTCTGATATTGAGTGTAAAGTAACATCAGGGATTAAAGGATTACACTGATTTTAAACAGATAATTTAACCCGTTCCGGATTGCTGTGTGTCGGCACTGGGAGACCATCACAGTTCATCGACTTTTACAGTAGAAAATGGCACAAACTGCATTACATGTGCTCACAGGAGGTCTGCTAACTTTGTCAGATAATAACTGCAGTGAAGATTCTAAGCAGCTACCCTATTGCTATATTTTCAAAAATGTCTATTTTTTGTAACTCACATTGGATCAGTTGTTCCACTGGGTCAGTTTTCAAGAAATAAAAACTAAAACAACTCAGCTCTTCTAAATAATGCATGACCTCTTATTTCAAGTGTTTATATATAACAATTAGACATAACCAAAATTGATTTATCCTTGTTACTTTTATTCGTATAATTCAGATATCAGGATTTTTTACTTAAATGGAATGTGTCATCAGAATATGACCTATTCTATAAATCAGGCTTTTTGTTACATTTATTTTGTGATCCATTTTTGTCATTTTTTTCATATCACAATCTGTTCACGAGATCTACATTAGCAGCAATGGACTGAATCAGACCTTATCTATTGTATTGCAGAATGTAATAAGCATGTGCAAAGGTTATTCCAACTAAGGGAGTGTAGGGGAGCAGTGACATCACCAATTGTGAATGGTGGATTCTGTGTTATCAGTTGTTTCACGTAAGAATGTGCCTGCTGAAAACTCTTCCTGAAAGGAAAGAAAGGATGAGACAAAAATAGCTCTGGGGGGGGCAGTTTGAAAGTTGAAAGATTACAAATTTTGTTTTTAGTGTAGATTGTGATATGAAAAAAACATTGCCAAAAATGTTTATAAACTACATCCGAATGGTAACATATCTCCTTGTGGAGCATGACATGCTTGACATTCCTGTGTAAGGAGAATTATAAGCCATACAATGGTCCTCTGGGAAATTAAATATTCAAATTGCTTCTTCAGAGAAGAAGAGAACTTGAACTCTAGGGCCACCTAGTGGAGTTAGCAATCCTAAAAGTCACTATTGACCCTTTAATGAGCCTTGCCATATAACTAAAATGGATAACAACCAAACCAGTATCTCAATTTGCAGACACAGTGTTTCAGGTTCCTCTTTCTCTCTGAAGTGGCAATTTGCATAAAAAATACTTGTAACACAAAAACCTGATTTAACAATAGGCCATGTTCTGATGACACATTGACTTTAACTCATTTGTGACATATGATGTATAAATACATCATATGTCATGTCGCTGAATCAGCATCAGAGCCCGCATCTTTCCCCGCACATGACAGTTGATTTAATCAGAGGTCATGTGCCCTTTAACAGCCACAGGAGGAGCAGTGCTGTGCAAATGGCTGTTAACCAGTTAATAATAATAATAATAATCTTTATTTATATAGCGCCAACATATTCCGCAGCGCTTTACAGTTTAACAGTTTCAAAACACAAGTCATAAGTAACAACATTAACAATACAATAATTAAAGACGAAATAAGATGACCCTGCTCGTGAGAGCTTACAATCTACAATGAGGTGAGGGAGATACAAAGTACAGGTGTGTATTTACAATTGTGTATTTACAATGACGGTCCAGCCATCTTGAGGGAGTGAAGGATGGATGGAGATAGTGAATGGGCTACACACGCACACTTACACATAGAATGAATTTGATTAGTGAATGTGATAGGCCGCTCTGAACAAATGTGTTTTGAGGGAGCGCCTAAAACTATGCAAATTGTGGTTAGTCCTAATTTCTTGGGGTAGAGCATTCCAGAGGATAGGAGCAGCACGGGAGAAGTCTTGGAGTCAGGAATGGAAGGTACGTGTGACGACTCCTGGAGTGGACCCTCTGGGTCGTGACACCAACCCTCCCAGGGCGAGCTGACCTAGTGAAGACCACCCCCTACACAGGGAGTGTCAGGGGCAAGCCCCAGGGGGTGAGGCACCGCGACTGCTGGCACCAGACGGCCGGCTCACAGGAGACACGAGTGGGTGAGAGTGTCTGCAGGAACGTGAGCAAGGAGCACGTCAGAGCACTGAGTCAGGCAGCAGGTGTGCCAGGAGGTGTAACAGAGTAAGAGACTGAGTACAGGATCAGAGTGTGTGCCCGGAGGCACAACTGAGTATAAGACAGAGCACGGAATCAGAGTGTGTGCCAGGAGGCACTACTGAGTATAAGACAGAGTACAGGGTAAGAGCGTGTGCCAGGAGGCACAACCGAGTATGAGACAGAGTACAGTGTCAGAGCATGTGCCAGGAGGCACAACCGAGTACGAGACAGAACACAGGGTCAGAGCGTGTGCCAGGAGGCACAACCAAGTACAAAGCAGAGTGCAGATTCAGAGCGTGTGCCAAGAGGCACAACAGAGTGCAAGGCAGAGGACCTGAGTACAGCGCACAGCCAGGCAGGGACACGGCAGACCAAGCCAGGAAGCACAACAATAATCAGGCACCTCCCCTAGGGGGAGGTCGTCTGATATAGCACATGACTACTACTGGTTCCGGGTCAGGAACTAGCCAGAAAGCACATGACCACTACAGGTTCCGGGTCAGGTCCTCCATTACCATAGAGAGGACCGAGCCCTATACAGCACTGACAGGAGTGCGCAAGCGCAAACGTGACATGTAGGAGGAGGCCCGGGGATGAGAGCTGCGCGTGCGCACCCTACGGGACCCCCGGAGTGACCGCAGCTCCGGAAGAGATGACGTCGGGACCGAGGTCCCGCCCCCAGGTGAGCACGGCGTGACAGTACCCCCCCTTTACGCCCCCTCTTTCTAAAACTGGAGAGGAACTTAGACAAAATCTGGGGTGCGTGGATATTCTCCCTGGGTTCCCATGACCTCTCCTCGGGGCCAAAACCCTTCCAATCGACCAGGAACATGGTTCTCCCTCTTACCTTCTTCATGGCCAAAATGTCATTCACCTCAAACTCATCCCCCAAGCCAACAGGCTGGGGTGTGTGGCCTGGAGAAGGATGAAATCGGTTAAGAACCACAGGTTTTAGGAGAGACACATGGAAGGAATTGGGAATACGGAGTGAAGGAGGCAGCTTCAATTTGTAAGCAACATCATTAATCCGCCTGAGGACCTCAAAAGGACCAATGTAACAGGGACCCAGTTTGTAAGATGGTACCTTAAGGCGGACATATTTGGTGGAGAGCCACACCTTGTCACCAGGGAGAAATGGAGGAACGTCCAGGCGCCTCTTGTCAGCGTGTAATTTAATTCTGTCCCGTGCTTTCTCGAGAGCGGTTTTGGTCTCCTGCCATACCCTGGAGAACTCCACAGACTGAGAATCGGCAGCAGGTACCCCCGAGACAGGAAGTACCGGTAGAGGCACATTGAGATGCTGTCCAAAGACGATGAAGAAAGGAGACTTGGTAGACGATTCACTGGAGTGATTATTGTAGGCGAACTCAGCCCAAGGAAGTAGACCGACCCAGTCATTCTGATGAGCATTAGAAAAATACCGGAGATAGGATGTAAGGATCTGGTTGGTACGTTCCACCTACCCATTGGTTTGGGGGTGATAGGCGGAAGAGAAATCCAATGACACTTTCATGAGTCCGCATAGAGCTCTCCAGAACCGGGAGGTGAATTGGACCCCTCTATCCGACACGATGTGCTGGGGGAAGCCGTGAATCCTGAAGATATGGAAAATGAAGATCTTCGCCAAGTCAGGAGCAGAGGGTAGTCCGGGAAGAGGAATGAAGTGAGCCATCTTTGAAAATCGGTCTACAACCACCAAGACCACAGTACAACCGGAAGAACAAGGCAGATCAGTAATGAAATCCATGGCTATGTGCTGCCATGGAGCCGACGGAATGGGAAGCAGGAACAGAAGACCGGAGGGTGGTTGTCTGGGTATCTTGTTCTGGGCACAGGACGGGCAAGATGCTACAAAGTCTTTAACATCCTGGAAGAGTGAAGGCCACCAATAATGGCGAGAGATTAAGTCCAAAGTCTTTTTGACACCAACGTGGCCGGCAATCTTGGACGAATGTCCCCAATTTAGCACTCGTTTTCGGTTATTCTCAGCCACAAAGGTTCTTCTCGGAGGTAACGTGGTTAACTTGACAGGAGCCACAGTAATTACTTTGGATAAATCAATGATATGAGAGGGTTCTTCCTCTGCATCAGACGACAGGAATGATCTTGACAACGCATCCGCTCTAACGTTCTTATCGCCGGGCCGAAAATGTAGCTCAAAGTCAAAGCGGGCGAAGAATAGGGACCACCTGGCTTGCCGAGGATTGAGCCTCTGTGCGGACTGGATGTACGCCAGGTTCTTATGGTCTGTGAAGATCTTGAATGGATGTATGGCACCCTCCAGTAAGTACCTCCACTCCTCCAAGGCCAACTTAATGGCCAATAGCTCTTTGTCGCCAATGGAGTAGTTCTGCTCAGTGGAGGAAAATACTTTAGAAAAGAAGCCACAGGTGACAAAACGTCCAGAAGAGGATTTCTGCAGAAGGACTGCGCCAGCCCCAGTAGAGGATGCGTCTACCTCGAGAGTGAAAGGTCTACTAACCTCAGGTCGGTGAAGCGCCGGAGCAGCGGCGAAGGCTTGTTTCAACGACTGGAAGGCCTCTTCAGCCTCAGAGGGCCAAGCCTTTGGGTTAGCTCCCTTGCAGATAAGGGACGAGATGGGGCGAACCAACGAGGAAAAATGAGGAACGAACTGTCGGTAGCAGTTCGCAAAACCAAGGAAGCGTTGGATTGCCTTCACCCCATGGGGCTGTGGCCAATCGAGGACGGCGGACACTTTTGCCGGATCCATGCATAGACCTGATTCTGAGATAATGTACCCCAAGAATGGCAGGGACGTTTGCTCGAAGGCACATTTCTCGAGCTTGGCATAAAGGCGGTTCTCCCTCAGGCGCTGGAGGACTTGACGCACGTTCTTTCTGTGGGCGGAGAGGTCTGGAGAAAAAACGAGGATGTCATCCAGATAGACTACCACGCAGGAGTACAGCATATCCCGGAAGACGTCATTCACGAACTCCTGGAAAACCGCTGGGGCATTGCAGAGGCCGAAGGGCATGACCAAGTACTCGTAGTGACCGTCTCTGGTGTTAAAGGCGGTCTTCCACTCATCCCCGGAACGAATGCGGATCAAGTTGTAGGCCCCACGAAGATCCAGTTTGGTGAAAATTCAAGCTCCTCTAAGTCGGTCAAAGAGCTCCGGGATCAATGGCAATGGGTACTTGTTCTTGACCGTGATATTGTTCAGGCCTCGGTAGTCTATGCAAGGACGGAGGGAGCCGTCCTTCTTTTTTACAAAGAAAAATCCCGCTCCCGCGGGCGAGGAGGACTTACGGATGAAACCTCTAGCAAGGTTCTCCTGGATATAGTCAGACATAGCTTGGGTCTCAGCAGGGGATAGCGGGTATATCCTACCCCTGGGTGGCGTAGAACCAGGAATGAGGTCAATTGGACAGTCATATGGCCGATGGGGGGGCAGAGTCTCGGCCTCCTTCTTGTCGAAAACATCTGCAAAGGACCAGTAAGCCGACGGCAGACCTGTAGGTGCCGGGGATGGACCGGAAGAGTTCATCAGACGGATGGGCAACAGGCACTTCTCCTGACAGAACGGTCCCCACCGGAGTATCTCGCCCGACCGCCAGTCCAGGGTTGGCTCATGAGTCCGTAGCCAAGGGAGGCCTAGAAGAAGTGCGTGAGACATGGTGGACAAGACGAGGAAGGATATCTTCTCCAGGTGCAGGGCTCCGATCTGCAGCTCGATCTCTTCGGTGGCCTGGGTAACGGACTCCAGCATGGACGTACCATTGACCGAAACAATCGACCGAGGAGTCTCCAGGGATCTGACAGGAATCCGGTATTTTTTAACTGCCTCGAGTGTGATAAAATTCCCCTCCGCGCCAGAATCCAGGAAAGCCTCCTAAGAATAACGCTTGGCACCGAGATTCAATAATACGGACACGAGCAGGGGAGGAGAGGAATCACGTACACCTAGGGAGGCCTCTCCTATCAGGCGGAGAAGTTTCCCGGCTTCTTGGAGCAGGAACGGAGGAGGTGAGAGGAGCTCCTCTCTCTGGCTAATTCACGGGCACGTTCCTGAAACCGCAGGTCGATGCGTGTCGCCAGTGAGATCAGATCCTCTAAAGAGGTGGGAGTATCCCGACCTGCCAGTACGTCTTTGATCCGACTGGACAGGCCACGCCAAAAGATCCCTACGAGAGCCTCGTTGTTCCAACCGAGTTCGGAGGCCAAGGTACGAAAACGGATGGCATACTGTCCTACCGGTAGCGTACCCTGATGGAAGTTAAAGAGGGACTCGGTGATAGAGGCCAGCCGACCCGGCTCGTCGAACACCTTGCAGAAGGTGTCCAAAAAGGTGGAAAGCCGAGAGACGAGTGGGTCATTGCGCTCCCAGAGGGGGTTCACCCATGCTAATGCCTCCCCCTCTAAGTGTGAAACAATAAAGGCAATTTGGGCGCGCTCATTGGGATAGTGCTGCGGCAAAAGCTCAAAATGTAACCGGCATTGGTTCAGAAATCCTCGACAAAACTTAGGGTCCACGGTATATCGGGGTGGCTTGCCGAGGCGCGGCATCGGGTGCGGGGCCGAGGACTGGGCAGAAACGGATTGTATGGCCGACAAACGAGACTCCATGGATTTCAAAAAGACCATAATCCTGGTCTGACTCTCCCGTAGGAACACCAGTTCCTTTTGGATGCAGGTGGTGGCACCAGCGGGGTCCATGCCCTGATTATACTGTGACGACTCCTGGAGTGGACCCTCTGGGTCGTGACACCAACCCTCCCAGGGCGAGCTGACCTAGTGAAGACCCCCCCTATACAGGGAGTGTCAGGGGCAAGCCCCAGGGGGTGAGGCACCACGACTGCTGGCACCAGGCGGCCGGCTCACAGGAGACACGAGTGGGTGAGAGTGTCTGCAGGAACGTGAGCAAGGAGCACGTCAGAGCACTGAGTCAGGCAGCAGGTGTGCCAGGAGGTGTAACAGAGTAAGAGACTGAGTACAGGATCAGAGTGTGTGCCCGGAGGCACAACTGAGTATAAGACAGAGCACGGAATCAGAGTGTGTGCCAGGAGGCACGACTGAGTATAAGACAGAGTACAGGGTAAGAGCGTGTGCCAGGAGGCACAACCGAGTATGAGACAGAGTAGTGTCAGAGCATGTGCCAGGAGGCACAACCGAGTACGAGACAGAACACAGGGTCAGAGCGTGTGCCAGGAGGCACAACCAAGTACAAAGCAGAGTGCAGATTCAGAGCGTGTGCCAAGAGGCACAACAGAGTGCAAGGCAGAGGACCTGAGTACAGCGCACAGCCAGGCAGGGACACGGCAGACCAAGCCAGGAAGCACAACAAAAATCAAGCACCTCCCCTAGGGGGAGGTCGTCTGATATAGCACATGACTACTACTGGTTCCGGGTCAGAAACTAGCCAGAAAGCACATGACCACTACAGGTTCCGGGTCAGGTCCTCCATTACCATAGAGAGGACTGAGCCCTATACAGCACTGACAGGAGTGCGCAAGCGCAAACGTGACATGTAGGAGGAGGCCCGGGGACGAGAGCTGCGCGTGCGCACCCTACGGGAACCCCGGAGTGACCGCAGCTCCGGAAGAGATGACGTCGGGACCGAGGTCCCGCCCCCAGGTGAGCACGGCGTGACAGTACGGATTAGTGCAGAGGTTAGTTGAAAGTCGTTTGCAGAGCGCAGCGATCGGCTAGGTCGATAGACAGAAATGAGGGAGGAGATGTAGGGGGGTGCCACACTGTGGAGAGCTTTGTGGGTGAGAACAAGTACTTTGAATTGGATCCTACAATGAATGGGCAGCCAGTGTAATGACTGACGAAGAGCGGACACGTCCGAGTACCGATTAGCCAGATTGACGACCCTGGCCGCTGCATTAAGTATGGACTGGAGAGGGGATATTCGAGTGACAGGGAGGCCAATTAATAGAGCATTGCAGTAATCCAGGCAGGAGTGGATCAATACTACAGTGAGGGTTTTTGGTGTTTCCATGGTGAGAAAAGGGCGGATTCTAGAGATGTTCTTTAGGTGTAAGCGGCAAGAGCGGGCAAGAGATTGTATATGGGATGTGAAGGAGAGATTGGTGTCAAACATAGCACCCAGACAGCACACCTGCTGCCGGGGTGTTATTGTGGTACCACCCACAGAGAGGGAAATGTCAGGCTTAGGGAGGTTAGTAGACGGCGGGAGCAGAAGAAGTTCAGTTTTGGAGAGGTTGAGTTTCAGATAGAGAGTGGACATGATATTGGAGACTGCGGACAGACAGTCACTGGCATTCTGTAGTACAGCAGGGGTAAGGTCGGGGGAAGACATATATAGTTGTGTGTCATCAGCATAAAGATGGTACTGAAAGCCAGATCTGCTGATGGTCTGTCCAATTGGGGCCGTGTAGAGAGAGAAAAGAAGGGGGCCAAGGACTGAGCCCTGAGGTACCCCGACAGCAAGAGGAAGAGGAGATGACGTGGAGCAAGAGAACAAAACACTGAAGGAGCGGTCAGAGAGATAGGAAGAGAACCAGGAGAGAGCAGTGTCCTTAATGCCTAGTGACTGGAGCCTAGAGAGTAGGAGATGGTGGTCAACAGTATTGAAAGCTGCAGATAGGTCAAGAAGAATGAGCAGAGAGTGGTCACCATTACGGTTTGCTGTCAGAGGGTCATTGGTCACTTTGATGAGTGCAGTTTCAGTCAAATGTAGGGGGCAGAAGCCAGACTGTGAAGGGTCTAGGAGGGAGTGAGTGGAGAGGTAACGGGTAAGGCGGGAGTAAACTAGGCATTCCAAAAGTTTAGAGATGAAGGGGAGATTGGAGACTGGTCTGTAGTTGTTTGTGCAGGATGGGTCAAGAGCGGGTTTCTTTAGTAATGGAGTAACAATCGCGTGTTTGAAGGAGGATGGGAAAATGCCCGAGGAGAGGGAGAGATTAAAGATTGTAGTTAGGTGGGTTGTGACGACTGGAGAGAGAGACTGGAGGAGATGTGAGGGAATGGGGTCGGTAGTGCATGTAGTCGGAAGAGAAGAAGAGAGGAGCCTGGAGACTTCGTGTTCTGTGATGGGATCAAATGTGGAAAGTGAGCCAAGGGAGGTGCAGGAAGGGATGGGAGTCACAGCACTTGGTGGTTGGGAGCAGATTTCCTAACGGATATTATCTATTTTTTCTGTAAAGTGGGAGGCCAGGTCATCAGCATAAATGTTTGTGAAAGGGGCTTGTGCTTTTGGCCTGAGGAGGGAGTGAAAAGTGTCAAAAAGTTTCTTGGGGTTGTTGGCTAGTGAGGAGATCAGGGTGGTGAAGTAGGTCTGTTTGGCGAGGTGAAGGGCAGCGTTATAGGTTCTTAACATAAATTTGAAGTGGATGAAGTCTTCTGTTGTGCGGGTTTTTCTCCATAGGCGTTCAGCACTCCTAGAGCATCGCTGGAGAAGTTGCGTTTGCGATGTGAGCCAGGGCTGTTTTACTCTGTGCTTGGAGGTTCTGAGGGTGAGGGGAGCTACTTGGTCAAGGGTGCTTCTAAGAGTGTCATTGTAGTGATGAACAGCCAGATTAGGACAGGAAAAAGAGGAGATTGGGGACAGTGATGAATGTAGGGAATCTGAAAGTGCCTGAGGGTTAATGGCTTGTAGATTTCTGACTGTGTGGTAGGAGTGAGCTGGGGTGGGCGAGGATTTGTGAGCATGAAGGAGAGAATGTTGTGGTCAGAGAGTGGAAGCGGTGCGTTAATTAGGTGGGAGATTGAACAGAGACTGCCGAAGACCAGATCAAGGGTGTTACCGTCCTTGTGTGTCTCAGAGGTTGAAAGCTGCGAGAGGCCTAGAGAGGTGGTTAGTGATAGAAGCTGGGATGCAGATGTGAAAGTAGGGCTGTTAATGGGGATGTTGAAATCTCCCAGGATGAGGGTTGGAAGTTCTGAGGACATGAAGTGCGGCAGCCAGGCTGAAAAGTGGTCAAGGAAGTGGGTGGGTGAGCCTGGGGGCTGGTATATGACCGCTACCCGGAGGAGGAGGGGACGGAAGAGCCTCATTGTGTGGACCTCAAAAGAAAGGAATAAGAGTGATGGGACTGGGGGGATGACCTGGAAAGTGCATTGTGGGGACAGAAGTATGCCGACTCCACCACCATGTCTGTTTGTGGGTCTCTGGGAGTGAGAGAATTGTTAGCCACCATAGGAAATGGCAGCAGGAGAGACAGTGTCAGAATCCTGAATCCAGGTTTCAGTGAGGGCCAACAGATTAAGAGAGTTGTTCAGTTAAATCCTGCTGTCAATCTCTAATCACGAGATTTAGCACGCATCGACTGGAAGCATGTCATTCATTATGCACAGAAAATAATGAAAAATATATTTATGACTTTTTTCTTACATGAAAATTTTGTAGGTGCCATAAACTAGAAGGTTGGCTTATTAATTATGAGTATCATTCTTTTCCACGCAAATACAATCAGAAAACTAGTGTTACTTCATTGAATTCGCCTCATTGTGCCTCTGTCACACTTTGTTTTCCAGCAGTAAGCGAGAATGTGGAGTACAATATATTTTAATTAAATGCCTTTCATTGAAGAAAGTCAGCAAGGCTAAATGTATTATTTATGTGGATTATGCATAAGCCCTGAATATTATAGTCATACACTAAAATAGTAAAAATGAAATAGAATATTGTTGGTATATGTGACCTTGGAAAATACATTTGTCTGCAGATTAGAACAGTAGATTAAATGTTACTTTGCTTTCATTCTGTTTGCACTTCCATTGCTTTAAGGTATCACATTATTGAAAATGAATTTCACTTCTGTATTTCCAAAACTTTAGACCAGAACAAAAATGACATTTCTCCAGGTCAGCGAATGTGACTCAAGCTGGGGTGGTTCCAAGCATCTAAGATGTTGTTAAGCAATTATTTTTATTAGAAAGCTTTGAGACTCCGATTCATCATTTGAGGGTTTTTTAAGTCACTTTTCTTTTTTTTGTCTTGTAGTATTCTTTGATGTTGTTGCCCTAAATTCTTCAAAATGGTGCACGTGGTTCATGAATTTTCTGCATAATCAGAAATGCCTATTTTTTGTCTTTAACTTTCTTTTGTGATTTTTTTAAGTGCAAAAAGTCATGTCTTCTGATAAAATACTGCAAAATATCCCCAAAAATTCCAAGTATGCATAAAATGACTCTAAGAAGGAACTGGAATACAAATGTGACAAATATTGAAACTCTTTAAAAAGTCAAAATTGATTCATAAGCCTAAACCATATGGAAACCCAAACCCTACCCACAATGACAAATATTATAAACAAACAGCTGAACACACATAGAATAGAGTTTTAAAAAAGTGCAAATTAACTGCTTTGAGACCGTCCATAGACTTTAAATGTCCTGGCAGTCTTTCTCCTGCTTTTTCAGTGACATTCTAAAGTATCACTGCATAGGAGTGCAGCTACATATGATTGTTTAGCTAAGGAAGCTTGAATCCCCATCGATAAGGCAGAGATGGTTTATTACCGTCTGTAATATGCATGCAGTGGTAGGAAGCGCTCACAGCACTTACTCCTCCATACGCACTAGTCATGTGATTGCTATCTATAAGTAAGGAACAAGAACTACTGGGTCATAGGAGAACCCACACAGCTCCGCTATACAGCCAGCAGGATGCATTATCCTTGTAATATGAGCTAATATGCCAGTCCAGTTACAAGGGAAATAAAAATATTTCAAAATTTTAATGGCCCCAAAGGTCTTCTATGACCTCATGGGGAACACATTGAAGTAGCAATTGTATAAGTTAATATTGATCCTTCTAAAGAGCCTATCGCCAAATCTGTGGTCGGCATGTATCAAGCACTGGATGTAAAATTTCAGCCAGGTATGTTTTACTCTGAAACGCTGCAACATTTCACAGAAAAAGATTTTTTTAATAGCAACCGTGGACGGAGTTTCACTGTACAGTAGTCATAAAGCTGGGTCCAAGGCGGTGTCTCTGCCTACGTGCACATACAGGCAGAGAACTGTCAGACACTGGCTAAGAGAAGTTGCCTGCATCTATTAAAAGTATGTTTTTCTCTGAAATGCTTCAGTGTTTCAGAGTTAAACGTATACAGCTGAGATCGTGCCGCCAGTGCCTGATACATGCCACCGCCGGATTGGTTTCCTTTAAGATATAAACCCAAAGAAAAATCTCCATTTGCATACAGATGTTTTGGGGGTTCTTGCCTTTCATGTGTGCAAACAAGGAGACTGGTTGACTTGTCGAGGCCTTCAATTGGTTTTCTAATGAATAACATTTTTCCTTAGAGAGACCATCAAGCTATTTGGTTATAAAGTATGCAAATAGTAACATAGTATCATAGTTATTAAGGTTGAAGGAAGACTTTAAGTCCATCAAGTTCAACCCATATCCTATCCTAACTTGCCCTAACATGTTGATCCAGAGGAAGGCAAAAAAAAAAAATGTGGCAAAGAATAAGCTTCACATTGGGGAAAAAAATTCCTTCCCGACTCCACATACGGCAATCAGACTAGCTCCATGGATCAACGCAATATTAAGGAAACTAGTGTATATACCCTGTAATATTATACTTTTCAAGAAAGGCATCCAGTCCCTTCTTAAATTTTAGTAGGGAATCACTCATAACAACATCATATGAGAGAGACTTCCATAGTCTCACTGCTCTTACAGTGAAGATTCCGCGTCTGTGAGTATGATTAGATAGTCTCATTATAGGAAAAAACTGTATTTTGTAGCACTAGATTTACAGATTTTATTACTCAGGGACCATTCCATATCCCTTAAGCTTCCCTATGCCATCTTTTCAGTGGGGAAGCAAAGGCTAATTCACATTTTTAGGCTTTCCTCATGGTAAAATTGTTGGGAATCAGTGCTAAAGAGAACAGATGTATGGGCTGTTATACTGTATATACTGTACATGTGTGATGACTGAGTCATTATAAACAAGCTGCATTATATTAGTTCTATCAAAGTGTATTTTAATTACTTTTAAATAGGGAATATTTTTGAGAGCCCTTTATATGTAAGTGGATGAGATTTTCTAAACCAATGCACAGAAATAGACGGGGGTTTAATGATGTTTGACACTCCAGGTTCTGTCCTGGTTTAATTAGCGCTCTTTTGTCAGGATTAGTAACATCATGTAAGTATAGCACTGACTACTACTAAACTGTACATCTAATCCCATTCATGGAAGTAATCGCCAGATGCCATGGCAACAACTCTGAAATCGTTACACATTAGTCAATCAGGACATTTTTCATCAGCTCCTGGCAGTCGTTCTCTAATGATCAGTCCAATGCAACACATCGGAAAATGAATCCCAGACATATAATGTTGCAAAACAAAACCACATGCATGTGTAATCTACTAAGTAAATGCTAAATGAAATAAATGAAGCCATATTTCACAAAGCAGCGACTCCGTTTACCTCCCTTCCTACATCACTCAGAAAGCATGAGCTTCTAACATTTAAATGGTGGTATTGATTTATTTGTCCAGTGTTACCAGAATCCATAGATGCAAATGAATGATTTAAGTGAATAGCAACTGTGTTCCCTTGATTATAAATAAATCTATGAATATACATAACAGTGATGAGACTATGCCTACCACAACCGATGTTGTCTCTGTACGTACTGACCTTCTGTGCAACGAGGAAACATGCCGTGCTACAGAAAATAGAAAGAATCAAGCTGTAGGTTGTCCTTGAAGTAAATATATTTTAAGCCTTAAAGTGAACTTATGTTCTTGGAAAATGCTACTTACTGTACAATGCTGCCTGGGTGTATTGCTGAACGTTCGGCTAGTGAAGTTATTTCCTCCCGGGAGCCACCGGCTATCAGTCATGGGGGCGTGCATAGGGTGGCTACAGTTGCTATACTACGACGGGCAGCAGCACACCCTCTCTGCAGTGCATGTGTGCGATACCATCTAATATGATAACTGTAAAGCAGTATTGGGTCCCAGCCATGTCTGAGGCCACGTTCTATACCTGATGCAATCTTCTGCAGTGTGTAAAATGATGGTAGACATTTTAGGCAATTCGTGTGAATTGAATTACTAATTTCTCAAATTTGCCAGGTTCAGCGTATTCGAAAAAAGTAGGATTTCAGTTTGTATCTAATCAAATCATTCCTTTCTAGTTGGTTCAGATTTTGAAAAATTCTGTTACCTGGGGGCAGATTGCTTTAAAAAAACTAACTCTGCTTTACTCACTTTGCTTGGGTCAAACTACACTGTTGCTCCTAGTATCTATTAGGGCTCGTTCACACAAGTGTAGATTCTTTCATGAGAGAGAAACAGATCTATTGTGGCAATTACACTCCTATTAAACTCTGATCCAAGTTTGGGCTGGGTGTCAGTATAGAATGATCCAAATCAGTTGAGAGCATCGCTGCACACAGTAAGGAGAAGGCGGAGAACAAAATTTCTCCATCTTCTCCATTCAGTGAGTCTGTGGAAATAAGACTCATCCTAGTGCAGTCTGATGATTTTCATGCACCCATACACTTGAATGGGTGAGAGCGATCCGATCTGTGCTGTTGTATATTGTGATACCTCGCGGGAGGGTCCTCTCTCCTCCTGTACCAGTCAGTGACTCAATTTGTTCACAATTATTGTACTTGTTTTTTGTTTGCAGTTTACTCATGTCGAGTCGGTATGAGAAGAAAAACGCAGATCTGCACTGCTCCATAAAATAAAATTGGTCCAAATGCTAGCTAATAAAATAATCCAATATATACACTGGTGTGAGCGATCCCTTATAGTTTGGAGTGTTAATGTCACGTCAACAGTACTTCAGTCAATGAGCTAAATAGTTCTACTCAAGGTGATAGCATGGATTGCTTAGAGCCATTGTGCTTACTGACGGGCTGCAGCTCATTCATGTGATGTCAGTTCTGCCGACAATAACAGACACCTGGAGCAGCAGTGGAGACTTGGCACTGGACTTGAGGATGGTAAGCAAACGCCCAGTTTGTTTTTAAGACAAATGGAAGCCATAGGAAAGGGATTTTAATAAAAATAGGACATTCCTTTAAATCAGACTAGAGGAAGGCAAAAAATCATTATATAAACCAAATTCTTCATAACGTAAAGCAATCTCAGCCCTACGAGCAATCAGGCCCCTTGATCAATATTGTACATTGATAGCAGTATCCTGAATATTTTATTTTACAAGAACAGTATGTATCCCTTTCCTAAATCTATCCACACTTTCAACCAAGAGTAAACCCTGTAGGAACATGTTCTATAACATTCCGGTTTGGACAGTGAAGTAATGCTCTTGATCTTTTTTTAATGAAATTGTACTTCTTTTGACCTTAAGCAATAAACCTATGTTCTCTCTTGGGCCATAAAGAATAATTTATTGTATAGGCTAGTAATAGGGGCAGTTTATATATTTATATTCAAGTATTACATCACCATTCAACCTTGTCTTCTCTCATGTTTTGACCTTTTTGTTTTTCATCTTTTATTTGTATAAATTCCAATGAAACAAACAATTGTAAAATTAGTGAAATTTTGGAACCCAATCAAAGTTTTACTGAGTGATCTCTACTAGTAAAATGATAGAGTTCCTCCATAGTAACAGATCATTATCTTTTGGTAAAGGTTGCCAATGTAGTTGCGTCAAGCATGGCCTGCAACTTCTACCAGTGTGCCAGGTCGAACAATGATAACAGTACTTACATCCAACTCGGAAAAGTTCTTATGTAAAACAGCTGTACAGCTGGAACGCAGTCTGGGGGATGATGCTTTAGGGAAGGATGCACTGATCTGTGGTTTGTTAAAGATAATGACTTCCATTGAGATGAATAGTTATTTGCACCAATTTCTCTGATGTGTAACTGGCATGGATAACTGGCATGATTGTCAAACTGCAAAGAGTTAAGCAAATGCACAAAATTGTGCTGGCACATGACTTTAACTAGAATCATTTTCTATTAACTGTATTATTTCCAGATGTTCTTAAAGCAAAATACAAGGAGTTTAGAATCATTTACTCGCCAGTCAGCAGGACCCACTTAGTAGTTAATAAAATCGTGAAATAATAATGTTGTAGTCTTTGATACAGTACATCTGGTAATTGGCCGTAGAAGTGAAATATACGGCACAAACTGTATACTAGCTGCCCAAACTATTCATATAACTGTAAATCAGGCTTTCTAAGATGTATCCTTGTAATTTGTTGGTTTCCAGAAGTAACCACTTTGACTTATTTGTACAAATCGATATAATCACCTCTATTTAAAGCCCATTTCTGCCACGATTCAGAGCACTTGTTTTATTAAAGCCATAAATCTATATAGATATCACAATACAATGAGCAAAGAGGTTCAGTATTGATTCCAAAGTTACATCTAAATACAGTAAAATACTAGAAAAAAACAGCATTATTGGTCCCATGTTGTGTAAATCTTCGCAAAGTACCCCATCTTACTTCCTAGTTTCCATATTTACTGTGAATGCTCCTTGCTCCATTGATCTCAGTAGGTTGCTTGTTGTAAGAGTCATTTATTATGAATACAGGAACCTATGCGGAGGACCAAAGGCTTTATAAAATAAAATTCAGTGTGCACAAGGCTGATTAGAACAAAGTCTTACTTTTTTCTGATGCACATTTTTTTTTATTGTGTGTGGGGACACATATTACTGCTATGGGGCATTTTTAATTTCAAAACGGGCACACGATGACATAATTTGCTCTTAATAACACTTAAAGGAGATTATTATTTTCAAAAGAACACCAAGGGGGCAATAATACTGTGTATGTAGAGGGATAAAAGGGGGCCATTATTCTTTTTACGGCAAGAGAGAGGGCATTATTACTTTCTACGGTGCATTACTTAGAGACATATTAATGTGGTGTGGTAGACATTATAACTATCTAGAGGGCACAAGTGTAACGCACGGTGTAGGAAAGACTAAATGCAACACAAAGGGATAAGGGGAAGGGAGCCCAAACATTAGGTAAGCGAGGAGTGGAGACCTCTAGGCAGATCTAACATCACCCTGTCTGCCCTAATGTCCTATATAGGTTCTGCACCTATACAGGATGTTCACAAGTCAATCTGTTACGAATGGGAAACCGAGGAGGAAAAAAAGACAACAAGCTAAGTCTCAGAAAACCAGAGAAGTTGGTAACTATGCGATTGCAGATCCCTGATCTTAACCGCACAACTAGCAGCAGTCGTGGAGCGTTCCTACGTTGGTCCTAGACGCCTCGTCACAACCGGAGAACTACCTAAGCCTAAAGCAGGAAAAGAGGAAAACTAACTGCCCCAGAGCAGACCCCAAAGGAAAGACAGCCCTCCACATGTATTGACGGTGAAACAAGATGAAAATACAGACAAAGACAAGAAAATAGGCTGAGCAAACGATGGGGCCCGGCTAACTAAAAAGGACAGAAAAGGAAAGACACTGTCTGCAATCTGCCAAAAAAACCTACAAAAATATTGTCCAACACTTCTGATAGCAAAATTAACCCTGAAGTCACTAGACTTCTAAACCTATATCAGCACTCTGAAATATTCTGAGACAGAGCAAAAAAGAGGCCAATCTAATAAGGGACAAAAAGCAGATTGGCAAATACTGATTAATAGGAGTGGAATTTCAGCATAGCCCCAGCAGGGGCAGGCTGATTACACAAAAAACTGAATTGACCAACAAGCGCAAGTGTGAACATTAGCAAAAAACAAACTTAACTTGAGAAGACTGGAAGAGAGCTGAAGTCCAGGATCAGAGAAGCAGACTGAATCACCAGCACCTGGATAGGGCATCGGCTGTCTTATATCCAGTCTGATACTCCAGAGATCCAATCGTTATCTTCCTCATCAGGTGGCAGAGCACTACCACTTAAACCAACCGCACTACCTCCTGTCACCACCAGAGGGAGAATGGAAGGAGAACTCTCAATGGGTGGAGCAGAAAATGAGTTCATGACATCAATCCCCACTACCACTAAAGACAGCTTGTGTAGACAAACAAGGGGAACACATCTTGAGAATCATAGAATCATAGAATCGTCGAGTTGGAAGGGACCTCCTGGGCCATCTGGTCCAACCCCCTGCTCAAAGCAGGATTCGCTAAATCATCCCAGTCAGATGTCTGTCCAGCCTCTGTTTGAAGACTTCCATTGAAGGAGAACTCACCACTTCTCGTGGCAGCCTGTTCCACTCATTGATCACTCTAACTGTCAAAAAGTTTTTTCTAATATCTAATCTGTGTCTCTTCCCATTCAGTTTCATCCCATTGCTTCTAGTCTTTCCTTGTGCAAATGAGAATAAAGTTGATCCTTCTACAATGTGACAGCCCTTTAGATATTTGTAGACAGCTATTAAGTCTCCTCTCAGTCTTCTCTTTTGCAAACTAAACATTCCCAAATCCTGCAACCTTTCCTCATAAGACAGGGTTTGCAGACCGGTCACCATTCTGGTCGCTCTTTTCTGAACTTGCTCCAGTTTGTTGATGTCTTTTTTAAAATGTGGTGCCCAAAACTGGACACAATATTCCAGATGAGAAGACTCAGAGAGAAACACAGACATACTCCACCAACACCTAAGAGGAAGATAGCCAACTGCTATAGCTCCAAGCCTTAACAAGGTTAAATGAAAATATCGCTGGCAACTGCCATCAGCAAGCTGGAAGTTATAAACACCCAGGTCCAGGTGTGTCCATTAGAACTGGGGGAAGGTTGCCACTGGGTCATAGAGTCAGAAGGACCAGGAAGAAGTCTACAAAGCAAATTGCTGAGACTTTTCTGCTGCCAGACGCAGTGCAACGTTCTGCAGCCTCTGACACACCCGTGACAACAATTGGGTGGTCTAAGCCAGATGAGAAAGAAGAAATGAAAGAGAACCTGTCAGAACGATTTAACAATGTAAATTATAGACATGGTCATAACAGTGCTACTATTCAATATTTCAATGACTGATATTTCAAGTGACTTACCTTATTTTTTAAATTTTGCGCTGCCACCATTGGCGTAGGCGGTGTATACACAATTTGATTTCACAGCTGGCCATTAATAAAATGGTGTCAGAGGCGGCATATGTGCAGACTGAGATCTTGGCTGCTCATGTCAATGACAGAATCTCGAGATTTCAAACATGAGACATTTTGAAAAATCAGTGACTTTTTACTAATACACTGGAGGCAGGTGGAAAAGACAATACCAACAGTCCCTGTAATTGTGCACCAAAAGCTCATTAGAAGAAAACTTCAAAAGCTGAATAAACAAGAATCACAAAGCAGATTTCTTCACCAAAGTTGTAAATTCAAACACTTTAACAACACCATTATGGCCATGTCTTTACATTGATAAATCATGCGGACAGGGTCTATAATTGAAAATTAATTAGATGGTTTGTAGAGCCTCTATGTAGAACTTATACCTACCCCTATATGGTCAATGAATGCTGGTAATATTATTCTTTTATATTGCTTTTTATATAGTTATGCACAGTAGTATTATTCAGTGTTGTTTAATAACTACTGTGATGGGAGCTGTTAACTGTTTTTTTTTTAAAGTAGCAGTATGATTATATAATTCACTTACGATCCAGAATTATTTGAGCCATATGTAGTGATATTATTTGTATTGTTGGTCTTCGTGATGTGCATTTTATTTATTAACAGTATGGGGGTATTATGCCGTATAACCCACATTTACATTATACTCAGAATAATTTCTGAGGTGTTTCAGATTTTCTGTTACTATTTTATGAACACATGCCTACGTTATCTAATTTCGTTTAAAAGGCAATAGTGCTGTGGCTCACAAATGTAAATTACATCAGTTCATAATGTGGGTAATAAAATAATTAAGTCATGTTTTAATTAAGGTAATTTTATTAAAGAGATAAAATGATCATTTGCTCCAGCGTGGAATTCTGCCTAACTAGATTTACAGCAAAAGTAATGATCTTCATTATTGACAACAGGTTGCATTATCCTAATTTCTAATGATGTAGTATTATCCATGGAAACTTAGTAAGGGTCATTTTTAGTTTAGTTTAGTTGACAGTTGGAAATGTCTAACCCACCACGGTGCCATCACTAATGAATAGTTTTCAACGTAAGTTCAGTAGTAGATAAATAATATAGCACTACCAGTAAGAGTGTAAATGGAGTTTGTGTCATTTTGATATTTTGTTACTATGACAACCCATTCTTAATCTTTTTGCTCCCCCATTAAAACAAAAACACCTATACTAATAAAGATTCACATATTTTATAGGAAGGGTATATTTCTGGCACATAATTGATGTCCCTTATCCTAGTTACTGTGTTTTGTGGACTATAAGACGCACTGGACCATAAGACACATCACAAATTTTGTGGAGGAAAATATGAATTTTTTTTATAAAATGGTAGTGTATCTCATAGTTTGATTATACGGTAGCATATCAGAGGGTGGCTGTGGTGGGATGGGGTCACAGGTGGCAGGGTCAGTGCTGCAGGAAGCTGTTCACAATTTTCCCGAAGTCCATCGCAGTGAAAGCGATGGGAAGTGCGGGGTTCCGCAAACATTTTATGAGAGCTTGGGGCCCTCCAGGATCTCGCACAACTGAACACCCCATCCTCCCAGCCTGGGGCTCGCAGCATAACCCCACTCCTGCTGCCACTGCCAGCTTCCAGCAGCAGTGACCCTGCCCCCTGTGACCCCACTCCACCAAAGCCACCCCTCGGTAAGCTACAATCAGATTATAATATGCACCCCTATTTTTCAAATTTTGGGGAAAAAAGTGTTTTATAACCTGGAAAATGCAGTATTTATTACCTGTGAGCACATCATTGCAGGGAAATAAACATATACTGGCTAAACATGTAATTATCCATTAGATTTTTTTTTCTATTTTGTCAGGTTTCCTGTTTTTAGACAAAAAAAAAACAAAACAAAACTGAAATCTTTAAATAATATTGATGTGGACTTCATATACAATTTTTGTAGCATTAATGCAGTCCCCAGGTAGAAAAGAAATCTGTGTTAACGCTGGTAAATTATTCATTTTCTGTGTCTCTTAACATTATGTTCCTAAACTTGCAGAAAAGTATATTTTAGGCAGATCTATTAATAGCACATCATACATTTTTGAAAAATGTGAAAACAGATTAAAATGATGACTAAACCAAATATTCAGCCTTTCTATCAAGAAATGGCTATACATTTATCTGTGTGCATGGAGTAATTTGAAACTTCTGGGACCCCACGGCGAAACCGGTTTCCCCCTTCGGTTATTATTTATAATTCAAATATTTTATTTTTATATCTTCATAAACATTTCTTCAATATACACCTGGATAGACAGACAAATAGAAACAGAGCCCATAATATAAAATCCACAGATGTTTGTTGTATCATTAGGCAGTGCAGCACTGGCAGCAGTCACACCCATGCTCTTTCTTCTGAGGGGGTCCATAGCCCTCTCTGCCATATAAGAAAGTATTTTAATTACAAATGATAAGCAGCTATAGGTGGTGTAAGTGGGTATAACAGGCTTAGCCTTGGGGGCATAGCTCCAAGTTATTCCCGTGCACATATATATATATATAACTTATGTGTTTGTATGTGCACTCACCTGTGAGTGATAACGTATAGGTTTTTATGATGTATGTGCAATAGGTTTCGCAGGGGCTCAATAGCATCAAGTTACTCCCGTGCACATACCGTACATTACTATATACTATCATGTATGTGCATGTGAGTATCATGAAGCGATTGGGTCCCCAAGGCAAACTAATTTTCTTATATTCTATGGACCCCTGTTGTGAGTTCATTTTCCCCTTCACTACTGAGGCCCGAGGAACTCCCTCTTCTGGTAAAGAAAGGTAGTGAGCCTGATTATCAAACACCTGAGTCTGATGATGATGACTGGCTGAGTGGAGTTACTGACTGGATATAAGGCTGCCGACGCCCTTCTGCCCTGCGGGTGATTTCTCTGTGGGATCCTTGGAGACCAGTCTGAATTCCTGCTCCTCTAAAGCTAAGTTTTCTGCTCGGCCTTTTGCATTTGTGCTTAGACTTTGTTTTTCTGGATTTCTGCCATTCCCTGCTGGGGTGTGCTGATTTAGTTTTTGAAGCCTAGCTGCTTCAGGGTCTTTTTCATATCAGCCTGTTGGCTTATGTCTTTGATAGGGTTTTGTCAGATTGCAGACAGCAACCTTCCTTTCCTGTTCTGTTTAGCTAGCTTGGGCCCCATCGTTGCTCAGCCTATCTTTCTATCTGTGTGAGTGTTTTTTCATCTTGCTTCACCGTCATTATATGTTGGGGGCTGCCTTTTACTTTGGGGTCTGCTCTGGGGCAGTTTAGATTTCCTTTTCTGTCTTTAGGCTATTTAGCGCTCCGGCTGTGATCGAGGGGTCTAGGGCATCGTAGGAACCCCCCACGGCTACTGCTAGTTGTGTTGATAGGTTCAGGGGTCTGCAATCTGATAGTTGCCAACTTCTCTGGTTTTCTGGACGTAGCTTCTATTTTTGTGTCTGCCTCCTACGGTGACTCAATCATAACAGAATCACCCGCCATACCGCAGATCCTAGGGTACTCAATAGCAGGAAAGAATTGTAAAAAAAAAAAAAAAAAAGTGTATATTTTTTCCTCTATATCTCTGAGGCCATAGGGGGAATTTTTTTTTCTCTCAATGGAGATAAAGCAATTGTCTGATCGTGTGGAGCAGCTCGCTGCGGAAGTGCGGGGAATTTCCGCCTACCTTGCTCATTCACATGCTGCTGAACCAAAGATTCCTACACCTGATGTATTTTTTGGGGATCGGTCTAAATTTTTGAATTTCAAAAATAATTGTAAATTATTTTTTGCCTTGAAGCCTAACTCGTCAGGGAGCTCTGCGCAGCAGGTTAAAATTGTCATCTCTTTGCTGCGTGGCGGTCCCCAGGATTGGGCGTTTTGTTTGAAACCAGATGGTCCTATTCTGACTAATGTGAACGCATTTTTTCAGGCCTTGGGGTTGTTGTATGACGAACCTAATGCCATTGATCAGGCTGAAAAGACCCTGCTGGCATTGAACCAGGGTCGTGATTCTGCAGAATTGTACTGTCAAAAATTCCGAAAGTGGGCAGTACTTACTACCTCGAATGATCATGCCTTGGCTGCTCTCTTTCGGAAGGGGTTGTCAGAAGCCGTAAAAGATACTATGGTGGGATTTCCTGTTCCCTCTGGTCTTGACGATTCTATGTCATTAGCCATTCAGGTTGATCGGCGTTTGCGCGAACGCAAAGCTGCGCGAGAGGTGTTGCCACCTGTTGAACAAATGTCTGAACCTATGCAATGTGATAGAGTTTTTTCCAGAGAGCAGCGTCAGGAGTTCAGAAGGCGTAATAAGTTGTGTTTTTTCTGTGGAGATGCCTCGCATATTATTTCTGTCTGTCCTAAACGAGAGACACACGTTTTCTGTTGGTGGTGTTCAACCTAAGTTTCTTCTGGCTATTACTCTGATCTGCTCCCTGTCCACATTTTCCGCCAAGGCTTTTGTGGATTCGGGAGCAGCCCTAAACCTAATGGACTTGGATTTTGCTAAACGTTGTGGATTTCCGATGACACCTCTGCAGACGCCTATCCCTTTGAGGGGGATTGATGCTACTCCTTTGGCTAAAAATAAACCTCAGTTTTGGACCCAGGTGGTAATGCGGGCTACCCCAGACCATCAAGAAAATTGCAGATTTTTGGTGTTGCATAATCTGCATGATACTATTGTTCTGGGGTTTCCCTGGCTACAAATTCATAATTCAGTTTTGGATTGGAAATCTGTGTCTGTGGTGAGTTGGGGTTGTCGGTGTGCCTTTAGTGAGGCTCCGGTGTTTTCCACCTCTCCTCAGTCGCATGATGTTCCTGATTATTTGGCGGACTTTTATGATGTATTTAGTGAGAATGAGTCTGCGTCTCTGCCTCCTCATAGGTGTTATGACTATGCAATTTAACTGAGCCCGGGGTGTAAATTTCTCAAGGGTCGGCTCTTCAATCTATCTGTACCCGAGCACGAGGCTATGCGATCCTATATTAAGAAGGCGTTGGAGAAGGGTCATATTAGACCTTCCTCGTCACCCTTAGGTGCCGGGTTTTTTTTTGTAGCCAAAAAGGATGGATCATTAAGACCTTGTATTGATTATCGTGCCCTCAACAAAATTACTGTTAAATATCAGTATCCGTTACCCCTGATTTCTGATCTATTCTCCAGAGTTAAAGGTGCTTGCTGGTTTACCAAGCTTGACCTCAGGGGGGCGTATAATCTTATTCGCATTAAGCATGGGGATGAATGGAAGACGGCGTTTAATACTCCGGAGGGACATTTTGAGTACCTGGTGATGCCGTTTGGGCTCACTAATGCCCCTTCTGTCTTCCAGTGCTTCATGAACGATATTTTCAATAAATTTTGGATTATATATCTGGATTATATTTTGATCTTCTCCAAGGATTGGGATTCTCATGTGGAACATATTCGGACTGTGTTCCGGATCTTGAGGGAGAATTCCCTGTATGTCAAAGGATCTAAATGCCTTTTTGGAGTACAGAGGATTTCTTTTTTGGGATTTATTTTGTCCCCGTCAACTATTGAAATGGACCCGGCCAAGGTACAGGCCATTTACGATTGGGTTCAGCCCACTCCTTTGAAGGCCCTCCAGAAGTTTTTGGGTTTTGCTAATTTTTATCGGAAATTTATAGCAAAATTTTCTAGTATTGCCAAGCCATTGACTGATTTGACTAAGAAGGGTGCTGATGTGTTAAATTGGTCTCCGGAGGCTGTTTCTTCCTTTCAGGAGCTGAAGCGAAAATTCACCTCCGCCCCGGTTTTGCGGCAACCTGATGTCTCACTTCCGTTCCAGGTAGAGGTGGATGCTTCTGAGATTGGTGCAGGAGCTGTTTTGTCCCAAAAGGATCCTGTAACATCTAAAATGAATCCCTGTGCTTTCTTTTCCCGAAAGTTCTCTCCATCTGAACGTAACTATGATGTGGTGAATCGGGAACTGTTGGCCATGAAATGGGCATTTGAGGAGTGGAGACATTGGTTGGAGGGAGCTAAGCATCAAGTCGTGGTCCTCACTGACCACAAGAATTTGATTTACCTAGAGTCGGCTAAGCGCTTGAACCCTAGAAAGGCTAGGTGGGCCTTGTTTTTTACACGTTTTGATTTTGTGGTTTCTTTTCTTCCTGGAACTAAGAATGTCAAGGCAGACGCCCTCTCTAGGAGTTTCTTTGCTGATTCTCCTGTGGTGACCAAGCCTGCTACCATCTTAGGCGAAGGGGTAGTTCTTTCTGCCATCTCGCCCGATTTGAGACGTGCTCTGGAAGAGTTCCAGGAGGACAAACCTGAGCGTTGTCCCAGTGGAAAGTTGTATGTTCCTGACCAGTGGAATGTTGTGAGTTCATTTTCCCCTTCATTATTGAGGCCCGAGGAACTCCCTCTTCTGGTAAAGAAAGGTAGTGAGCCTGATTGTCAAACACCTGAGGCTGATGATTGTGACTGGCTGAGTGGAGTTACGGACTGGATATAATGCTGCCGACGCCCTTCTGCCCTGCGGGTGATTTCTCTGTGGGATCCTTGGAGACCAGTCTGAATTCCTGCTCCCTCCAAAGCTAAGTTTGCTGCTCGGCCTTTTGCTTTTGTGCTTTGACTTTGTTTTTGCTTTGTTTTTCTGGATTTCTGCCATTCCCTGCTGGGGTGTGCTGAATTCATTTAGCTCTGTCTTCTGAAAATACCTGATTGCTGATTCAGTTTTTTGAAGCCTAGCTGCTTCAGGGCCTTTTTCATATCAGCTGGTTGGCTTATGTCTTTGATAGGGTTTTGGCAGATTGCAGACAGCAGCCTTCCTGTCCTTTCCTATCTAGGTAGTTTTGGGGCCCCATCTTTGCTCAGTCTATCTTTCTGTCTGTGTTAGTATTTTCATCTTGCTTCACCGTCATTATATGTTGGGGGCTGTCTATTGCTTTGGGGTCTGCTCAGGGGAAGTTTAGATTTCCCCTTTCTTTCTTTAGGCCTATGTATTTCTCCGGCTGTGATCGAGGGGTCTAGGGCATCGTAGGAACCCCCCACGGCTACTGCTAGTTGTGTTGATAGGTTCAGGGGTCTGCAATCTGATAGTTGCCAACTTCTCTGGTTTTCTGGACTTAGCTTGTATTTCTGCTTTTGCCTCCTACGGTGACTCATTCATAACAGTGGAAGAAGAGAGTGATGTCTGAAGTTCATTGCTCTGCTTTGTCTGGTCATCCAGGTATTTTTGGTACTAGAGATCTGGTGAGTCGGTCTTTTTGGTGGCCCTCCTTGTCTCGTGATGTCAGGAATTTTGTGCAGTCCTGTGGGACGTGCTCCCGGTCTAAATCGTGTTCTCGCTCTAGTGGGTTGTTGATGCCTTTGCCTGTCCCCAAGAGGCCATGGACCCATATTTCAATGGATTTCATCTCTGATATGCCTGTCTCTCAAAGGATGACTGTTATTTGGGTGATTTGTGATAGGTTCTCTAAGATGGTTCATCTTGTACCACTCCCTAAGTTGCTGTCTTCCTCTGAGTTGGTGCCCCTGTTTTTACAACAGGTGGTTCGCTTGCTCGGGATTCCTGAGAACATTGTATCTGACAGAGGAGTCCAGTTTGTGTCTAGATTTTGGAGAACTTTCTGTTCCAAGCTGGGAATTCAGTTGTCCTTCTCCTCTGCTTTTCACCCTCAGACCAATGGGCAGACAGAGAGAACAAACCAGACCTTAGAGTTATATTTGAGATGTTTTATTTCTGCTGATCAAGATGATTGGGTTTCATTTTTGCCCTTGGCCGAATTTGCTTTAAATAATAGAGCTAGTTCTGCCACTTTGATGTCACCTTTTTTTAGTAACTTTGGGTTTCATCCTCGATTTTCTTCAGGGCAGGTGGAGCCTTCTGCCTGCCCAGGTGTTGACACTGTGGTGGAGAGAATGCACCAGATCTGGGACCAAGTGGTGGATAAGTTATCTCTCTCCCAGGAAAAGGCCCAGTGGTTTTCCAACCGACATAGGACCATTGGTCCCCAGTTTAAGGTTGGTGATATGGTGTGGTTATCATCAAAAAATATTGCTATGAAGGTGGCTTCTCCTAAGTTTAAGCCTAGATTTATTGGACCTTACAAGATTTTGGAGATTATTAATCCGGTCTCTTTTCGTTTGGCTCTTCCTGTCACATTTAAAATCCATAATGTGTTCCATAAATCTTTGTTGAAGAGGTTTGTTGAACCTGTTGTTCCGGGGGTGGCACCTCCAGACCCTGTATTGGTTGAAGGTAACATGGAATATGAGGTAGAGAAAGTACTGGATTCCCGTCTGGCTAGACGGAGACTCCAGTATTTGGTTAAGTGGAAGGGTTATGATCAGGAGGATAATTCCTGGGTCTCTGCCTCTGATATTCATGCCAAAAGATTGGTGCGTGCCTTTCATCGGGCTCACCCTGATCGCCCTGGTGGTGTGGTTGAGGGTTCGGTGACCCCTCCTCAAGGGGGAGGTACTGTTGTGAGTTCATTTTCCCCTTCACTACTGAGGCCCGAGGAACTCCCTCTTCTGGTAAAGAAAGGTAGTGAGCCTGATTATCAAACACCTGAGTCTGATGATGATGACTGGCTGAGTGGAGTTACTGACTGGATATAAGGCTGCCGACGCCCTTCTGCCCTGCGGGTGATTTCTCTGTGGGATCCTTGGAGACCAGTCTGAATTCCTGCTCCTCTAAAGCTAAGTTTTCTGCTCGGCCTTTTGCATTTGTGCTTAGACTTTGTTTTGCTTTGTTTTTCTGGATTTCTGCCATTCCCTGCTGGGGTGTGCTGAATTCCTTTAGCTCTGTCTTCTGAAAATACCTGAGTGCTGATTTAGTTTTTGAAGCCTAGCTGCTTCAGGGTCTTTTTCATATCAGCTTGTTGGCTTATGTCTTTGATAGGGTTTTGGCAGATTGCAGACAGCAACCTTCCTTTCCTGTTCTGTTTAGCTAGCTTGGGCCCCATTGTTTGCTCAGCCTATCTTTCTATCTGTGTGAGTGTTTTTTCATCTTGCTTCACCGTCATAATATGTTGGGGGCTGCCTTTTACTTTGGGGTCTGCTCTGGGGCAGTTTAGATTTCCTTTTCTGTCTTTAGGCTATTTAGCTCTCCGGCTGTGATCGAGGGGTCTAGGGCATCGTAGGAACCCCCCACGGCTACTGCTAGTTGTGTTGATAGGTTCAGGGGTCTGCAATCTGATAGTTGCCAACTTCTCTGGTTTTCTGGATGTAGCTTCTATTTTTGTGTCTGCCTCCTACGGTGACTCAATCATAACAGACCCCCCTCAGAAACAAGGGCTTGGGTGTGATTGCTGCACTGTCTATAGCTTTAACAAATATTTGTGGATTATATATTATAGACTCGGTCTATGTAAGACCTACCTCTTCCGACAAGCCTACAACTTGCAGTAACCACCGATCCACCAAACCGCTGCACGACCAGCTCTACCCTCGCCTACTGTATCCTCACCCATCCCGTTGTAAATTGCGAGCCCTCGCGGGCAGGGTCCTCTCTCATCCTGTACCAGTCGTGACTTGTGTTGTTTAAGTGTTTAAGATTACTGTACTTGTATGTATTATGTATACCCCTCCTCACATGTAAAGCGCCATGGAATAAATGGCGCTATAATAATAAATAATAATAATAATAATATATCCATTTATCTCACTATCCTCAAAGAAAGTAGCACAATACAAAACTGACATAGCAAAAGGGTGCAAGCCTCAGGGTACCAATCCAGTGTCGTCCTGCATATATACAGCGGGTGAAATAAGTATTGAGTACATCACTAATTTTTTAAGTAAATATATTTCTAAATGTACTTGTCATGAAATTCTGAACAGATGCCTGTAACAACCCATCCAAGCCACACTGTTAAATAAATCAAACCATATATGTCCATAAAGTATGTGTAATAATAAGAAATGACACAGGAAAAAAAATATTGAACACCTGAAGAAAGAGAGATGCAAAAGCCATGGAAGATCATGACACCAGCTGACTCTTATTTTTCATTAAGTGCAAAATTGCATTCTAATTACTAATGTCATCTGGTTCAACTGATGACCTTTAAAAAGGTGATTTATCACCAATTTGCCACACAAGAAACATCTCGTGATGGTTAAAATAAGTGAGCTGTTTCAATACCTTTGCAACCTTATTGTTGCATAAAATGCTGATGGTATTGGTTACAGAAGAATTTATAATCTATTGAAGGTTCCATTGAGCAGTGTTGCGGCCATAATCCGAAAGTAGAAAGAACATAATTTCACCATAAACCAGCCATGATATTGCTTTCACAGAAGGAAGCTTATAGAATGAGCCCACAGAACCTTCAGGATTTGAAGAGTGTTTGTGTGGAAGAATGGGCCAAAATCACTCCTGAGCAATGCTTGCGACTAATTTCTTCATAAAGGAGGCATCTTGAAATTGTCATCACCAGCAAAGGTTCAATACTCTTCCCCTGTGTGATTTCTCTTTATTACATGGAACTTAATTTATGGACATCAATGCTTTGATTTCTTTGCCTGTGTTGATTTGATGGGTTGTTACTGACATCTGGTGAGAATTTCAAGTCAATAGCACTTTTCGAAATATATTTACTTAAAAAATTGGTTACATGTTCAATACTTATTTCACCCGCTGTATATGTCAAAAATTGCAGCTGTCCCTACTTTAGATAGTAAAAAAATCGGTCTTTAATCACCAATGTATGTGCAACATTTCATTTCTTCAAATGATGAGCTTTTCTTTAGCCAAATGTCGCACATTCATTGGTTAATAAAGACCACATTTTTTGGCCTTAAATCTATCTTTTTGTCAAACAAAAAGCAGCACTCTAATCACTAACATTTCTGCAAACATTGAATATGTGAAATGTGAACTGCATTACTACTACAGTATATAAAATATAATTATAAAACAAAGGTACTTAGCATATAAATTGGCAATTCATGTATGCCCACCAGCCTCTACACCATGTGTCTTACTATGGTGAAACCCTAAGGCCACTTGCACCCGTTGAGTATTTGGGTGAGTTTTTAACCTAATTATTTGTAGCCCAAAACCGGAAGTGGATAAAAAAGACAGAAGTGGTGACGTGTTTCTATTATACTTTTCCTCTAACTGTTTCACTCCTGGTTTTGGCGTACAAATACTGAGGTAAAAAACTCACCAAATACTCAAGATGTGCACGTGGCTTAAGCCTATTGTTGATCAGACATGCCTCTCCTGGGCTGAATACCTACAAATTTACAGGGCAGGTAGGATCCAGCACTAACTAAACACCACCATATGCTGATGGGAGGAGTGCTCAGTCAGAAAAAGAGGCAGTCATTGTTAGGGTTGGCAGATTGCACTAAACAAAATATAAAATAAAGTGCAATCGCAACCTGGGGTCCAAGGTTCAGAGAAGTAACCTGCTGCTAGTTTGAACAATGATGGAACAAAGCACGAGCGTTTTCCTTAGACACGCTGAGTTAACGCCACACAGCATGATAGGAATACTGAGTACCAACCTCTGTTACTACACAGAGAGGTACTGCACTAAATATGTTAAGTACTTTACCCTGTTAACGTCACAGGGAAGTTAGCACGTGTGTTGAGCTCGCTCTGCGACTACACTGTGCTAATTGCACACAATAATGAAGACGGATGCAGAGCCAAAAGAAAGAACTGTTATGATGCTAGGTACAATACCCTGTTGCCTTCATAGAGAGGTATAGCAAAAGGGTTGAGCTTGCTCTGTAACTGAACTGTGCTAACCGCACACAAGAACGAAACCGATGCTAAGCCAAGAGGCTGGTACCCCTTAGTCCTAATACTGCGGAACCTGTCCCTAAGCATGTAGCAAACTGAAGACTCTGACGTTGAGCCATTGGAACAAAACCACATGAGTGTGCAACCTGCCAGCCAGTGTGTACTGTATCAGAGCATAAACAGACACACGCAAACGTGCAGAGTGGTAGAGTATCCACACTTACACACTAACCATAAGTGACACTAGCATGACCGCGTGCGCCGCTGAGAGCCTTTTATGCACTAGGCTCCACCCCAAAAACTCACGCCAAGTCAGCTGACACATCGCCCTCTGACCAATCTGGAGCTGCCACATCACTAGAGCAGTAAACGTCTGACCACCAATGAGAAGACACCACATCACGGTCATGCTGAGTAAGGTGATCTTTGGACTTAGACTCCAGAGCGCAAGGCTGCACCTGTTTATCACTGGTTACTATAAACTTGGCTGGAAAGCTATCAGTAACCAAACGTATAACACGAGCGTGAGCAAGACACCGGGACTGATGCCTGTGCTGAGCAGCAATCCCAGCGGCCAGACCAGAATGTGAGACCACAGCACCAGACACCTAACAGTCACCACCTGCATTAGTATACCTCAAAAGGCAAAGTCTGACCAGCACATCTGAGCAGAATAAATCAAGAATGAAAGTGTGCAAGCTGCTATGACCTACCTAGGAAACCGCAGCAAGAAACATGGGTCTTTACCAACAGGACCCAATAGAAATAATCAAAAAGAATAAGTAAATTGTTTTGCACTGATTTCCTAGTTTGGACAAATTGTAAGTTTCCAAATATGCTGTAAAATATAAAATCATACAGTACAATTTATCAATATAAAAATCCGTTACCTTGTTGTAACGCTGTGCAGTGAGAATCCTGCAGAGTCACACTGATCCTCTCACTTTTTGTGACGCTTGCGGTAAAGGTCCTATAGAGTAGCTGCTATTACCGGATTTTTACTATAAATTCCAAAAGGAGTCTGGTTCCAATGGAAAGGATTGCTGCAGACTATTGATCAATGTGTCAGTCGTGTTGCAGCGTTGCCCCAGCCGGTGACAGCGCTGGAAAAACGGTGTCCTGCGGTACTAGAGCGAGCGCGTGTGGGCTATATTTTACAGCATATTTGGAAATTTACAATTTGTCCAAACTAGGAAATCAGCGCAAAACAGTTTACTTACACTATACAGAATATATTTATGAAGATAAAGGTACTTCGTGCATGAATAATCTATATTTCTATCTAGCTATTAAATTAAAAATTGCAGCAACACAACCAAAGGTTCAGGTATATGTGCCCCTCCTACAGGTAGTAACTCACCAACCTATGGTATATAAAAGATGCTCCAAAAAAGGTTTCAAAACTCAATAGCAAATTCCATACAAAAGCTATATTAATAGGCCCAAAATGGACACATGTTTTTTTGCATGGAATTTGCAATTGAGTGCTGTCCACTTTTTGCCTTTTTGTCTATTCATTCAGAAATTGCATTAGCATTACTTTTGTCCATGATTCTGGAATGGTGTTCTAGTACACGTACATTTGTAGACAGACAGTCAGACAGTAGATAGATAGATAGATAGATAGATAGATAGATAGATAGATGATACTGTCTTTGTGGTACTCTTATCTCAGGCAACAACTTTACTTTCTAACCATGTGGTGGAATCAGTATAATTTTATGAATCATTTCCATTTTTAATTTTATTATGTTTTAAGCCCCCGTTACACACTGCGATATCGCTAGCAATATCACTGTAAAGTCACCGATTTTGTGACGTTGCAGCGATATTGCTAGCGATATCGCTGCATCTGATACTTACCTCCGACCGGCTCCCCCGCTGGTTATCGCTGATCGCGCGAGAAGCTCCTGGATCATTTCTCGTCGGTCACTTCCTGCGGCGCTTCCTGTGGCGCCGACGAGCGACGCGTGGAGCCGGGCGGGAGGACGCAGGATCGCCGCGTCTGACAGGTAAGTAGCGATCCCCGTCCCCAGCGATGTCGCTGGTGAGATCTGCCTGTGTGGCAGCTCACTAGCGAACACCTAGCGATGCACCAGCGATCCTGACCGCTTCATATCGCTAGTCGGGATCGCTGGTGCATCGCTAGGTGTAACGGTACCCTTACAGTCCACTATGAATTATCTCATTAGCTTGTCTTTTCTACCTTCCAGCATCTCCTGTTCTTTTTTCACATTATAAATCTAATGCCACGTTCAGCAAGGAATATGGTATAACTCTAAACAATGTTTCCACCATGGGAAAAATAAAAAAGAGGCCCATTTTTTTCTCATTTTCTTAAATCGTTGTGTTTTTCATTTTATTCCAGTAATAGATTCTCATAATTATAATCCTTCTGGGTATTTCAAAGTCCCACTGTGATGTTTTTCCTTGGTCACACAAAATCGGCATGGTTTTACTTTCCAGAAATCAGAATATTAAAATTTGAAATAAAAATAAATAGTAGCCCCCCTAGTTGTTTTCTAAGCCATGTTTCTGAATTAAAGAATTCATTTGAAGTGAATTCCATGGAGTAAAATAAAAGCGGGACCTAGTTCTTCAAGTTCTGTTCACCAAGGGGGTTTCTGTATCTTCTCAAGAATGTAAAATCCCATAGAATGAGTTTAGATTGTAACTCTGGGATTTGGCTCTTACACAATTTCATTTGAATGAGGTCTTCTGCCTGAAAAATTTGGCTTTTTATGTAAGAATGTTTACATAAAGCCTCTGAAATGTCCACCAAGTCCAGCGCTGTACAGACAGCTTGTTACAGTCTAACCCTTGTAAATAATTGTAAAGGAAATATCTCACATCCTTTGAATGATCCTCCAGCATAACATGCATTATTGTATCAAATGACACTATGCAGCTTGTAAAATTCACGCCAAATGTTTAGGAATTTGACCTTAACATTTTCTTCATGGATATCAATGATACAAAAATGTCTGTGTGATTTCCCAGCATTGAATATTACACTGTTGAATTGTTGTGTTCTTTGGTTTTCTTATATAAAAGATAATTAATTTCCATCCTTCCATGTGTAACAAATGGGCATGAGGACAAAAGGTGTAGCTTAATCCCCAGCAGAAACTGATAGATGAAGATGATTAAGGCTATGTCCCCACGGTCAGTGATTAGCAGCGCTTTGAAAGCAGCACATGTCCGCTGTGTCCAAAGCGATGCCGGCTATAGAATGCAAGTGATTCCGCATGTGTTCATTAAACCATGTGGAATCACCGCATCCTATACATTGCACGGGTGATATTTATATTGTGGAGGCTCGCATCTCTGCAAGATAAATTGACATGCTGCGGTCTGGAGAGATGCGCCGCACGTCCATCTCCGCCGGTGAGCCGCTGGTGTCAGTGGACGCATAGTAGACATGGAATTTAAATCCCATCTACTATGCTGTCAGAGTTTACTGACCATGGGAACATACCCCTAAAATAAGAGCTGAAACATTTTGGTATATGTGGTGACTGTCCACAGTTTGGACCACATAATTATTATGCATCTTCCAGATATTTAAAACATATACCAAGATATGGGGAAAGAAGGGGGTGGGCTAGAGGCTCACCGCCATGATCAAAAATCGACATGCATGTCCAGGCAACGGACAGTACCATATAAGGGGAATAATATGTCTGCTATGAATATCTAATCAATAACATATCATTAAGGAACAAGAATTCAGGCCCCCTGAGGAAGGAGACCGAAACGCGCGTCGGGGTAGACGTGCAGCCCCCAGCTAACAGCGGTACCTCTGTGCTATCCCTTGGAGGTAATTTTACCATTGGAAGAAAAAACTTTTTAATGTTATATGGTTATCCAGGGTACACAGGCACTATTACTATTGTTATTAGGTGTAGATGAGGGTCTTGTCTGTGAAAGAATTCTTGTTCCTTAATGATATGTTATTGATTAGATATTCATAGCAGACATATTATTCCCCTTATATGGTACTGTCCGTTGCCTGGACATGCATGTCGATTTTTGATCATGGCGGTGAGCCTCTAGCCCACCCCCTTCTTTCCCCATATCTTGGTATATGTTTTTAATTGTTTTCTAATAAAATAAATTATTTTGTTATATATCATTATTGCCTATGTATCATCTTTTGTTGAGCTTCATCTGTAATTCGATGATAGGCGTATTTAATCCATATGCACATGATCCATGAGAATTATTGGTAAATATCATGTGCATTTGTCTGATTTGTTGGTTATTATCTTCCAGATATGTCTATGTGGAACCTGGCCGTTATGGTAGTAGGTAGGATACGGAGTCTATAGTCCATAGAAATCTGGCACAGGTGCTCTGATTAGTGATGAGCAAGTATACTCGTTGCTCTGGTTTTCCCGAGCATGCTCGGGTGTCCTCCAAGTATTTTAGCGTGCTAGGAGATTTAGTTTTCGTCGTCTTATCTGCATGATTTGCGATTTGCAGACAGACTGAGTACATGTGTGGAATGCCTGTTTGTTAGGGAATTCCCACATGTATTCAGCCTGTCTACAAGTCGCAAATCATACAGATAAGACAACTAAAACTAAATCTCCGAGCACGCCAAAATACTCTGAGGACACCCGAGCATGCTCGGGAAAACCCTAGCAATGAGTATACTCGCTCATCACTAGCTCTGATCAATTAATGTCCTGGGACCCACACTTTGCTTGACCTTGATTTTTTCCATTTGAGATACATTGTGCTCTGTTCCTTCATGAGGCAGCTTTACCTATGCAGCATTTGGATTTGAGTTGAGTAAAAAGATATTCAAGACCCAGATCCAGTGGCCATGTCTGTAGTGAATGGCCACTGAACCAGAGACCTGTGGCATCCCTGGCACATCTTTTGATTAGTTTGCCATAGGAGATCATTACATTGTGGCACGATGCACCCATGACATTTGAAACACTCATTTTAGGAACATCAGAAACACATTTATAATATATTAAACTTACATAGTTTAATACATTATATTATCTAAATCACCATGAGCCTGTCATTATGGGTTATGTTATGAGTAATCTAATTAATGCTGATGGTGCAGCAATTAAAACCGATTCCTAATTAAATTGCTTTTACATTCTGTTTACTAAATAAAGTTTAAATGGCACAAAAGGAACTGAGCTAATGAAGTAATATGTCTGTGAATGCTGGTGCAGCATACACTAATGATTCTTCTCACATCCAGTTGTTTGTCAGCATATCTCTGGTTACAGTATTCTTGTCTGCGTCACTTTGGTATACAAGAAATGCATTCAGAATATCTCTCTTCAGTGTAATATATGACCCCTCTGCCTCTTCACCACTACTGCACTACCGCACTACCACCTCACCAGCTCCAAAGCTACTGCAACCCCCCAAACTTACTGTCTCCTTCCCCACCATCCTGTAGCATGTAAGCCCGAAAGGGCAGGGTCCTCTCCCCTCTGTATCAGTCTGTCAATGTTAGTTTGCTTACTGTAAGTGTTATCTGTAATTTGTATCTAACCCCTTCTTATGTACAGCACCATGGAATCAATGGGGCTATATAAATAAATAATAATATATGTACTGTATGTACAGTATATATATATTGTAATAGAAAGTGTAAAAGGTGCAATGTGTCAATGTGTCACTTTTCATGAAAAAAGTCTCCCTTGAATATATACAGCCAGTTGATGTGTTGTGCTTCTCTGTTTGATTACTTACTGTTTCAATATGGAGACTTGGCTCATAAATTAGATTGCAGTGTGATACATTTGTGTTCATGAGATGAGACAATCCCATAAACAGGTGAGGTAGGATTAAAATTATTTCCCAAATAAGAAGAAACAATATAGGAGATTTATTAACTCTGATGCATTGTGTAGCTGTGCTACATTCAGCAACAGGGCACACATCGTAAAAAACACAAAAATTGAGCTTGGTTTGAGTTGGTATACATGCAGCATATAAACGCATGTTCACATTGGCCATAAAGCATACAAAACCTACCAAAGACAACTTTTATTAAATATTTTTTGGATTATCAGATGCTCCAGATTATAATACGCACCTCAACTTTTGAGGAGAAAAATAGGAAAAAAATTTTTTTTCAATAAAATTGTGGTGCTTCTTATTATCCATGCGTCTTATTGCTTACCGGGGGTGGTGGCTGCGGTGAAGCGGGATCCCAGGGTCGCTGCTGGAGGAGGCAGGAGTGGGGTGATGCTGCAGGCCACAGACTGGGATGAGAGGGTGTTCCGATGCACGCCACTGCTGGTGTCTGGTCCTGCTGCGGTGTCCAGTGCTGCTGCGGGTGTCCTGCCCTGCTGCCCCATGCTTCTGTGGTTGTCTCTGGTGCTGCGGGTGCCCAGCAGTGCTATGAGGGTATCCGACACTGCTGCCGGGATATCCAACGCAGCTGCGGGGATCTCCGGTTCTGCCGGGGCTCTGACGACATTTTGTGAAATATCATCTCTCGAAATCTTGGTGCTGAGATCTCCATCTATGCATGCGCCGGCCCCTGAGGCCATTTTGCCGAAGTCCACTGCACAGGAAACCATGGAACTGCCAGGGGACTGGCCATTCACAAAATGCCGGCAGAGCCCAGGCAGCAACGGAAACCCCTGCAGCGACGGACACACCGTAGCACTACCAGGCACCCGTAACACCACCGGATACCCCGTCATCCCAGCCTGCGGCCTGCAGCAATGGTACCGGTAAGGTATATATGCATTAGAAATGCACCCTAATTTTCCCTCTGAATTTGGGGGAAGAAAATGTGTCTTATAATCCGAAAAATACGGTAAGTTAAAATACTAATGTAAGCAAACTGCAGTAGCTCTGTATGTGCAAAATGTGCAAATGTGTATTAAAAGGCAGCGCTGTTGTGTACCTTAGAAAAAGCCGACATATCGGCGAAACATGCGTCAGGGACTTAGCCTCAATCTGTAGTTTAGGGATAGCCTGCTTATTTATAAAATAGGGTAAAGTTAGGTAGGGACATTTAAACAAATGCCCGCCTGATTCTCCTATATTGTCAGATGCAGAAACACACAGCTTCTCCACAACCTCATGGAGTGCTGCTTTCAGGCTGACACATTGTCCCAGTTCCTACGATCCAGTGCTCAGGATTCATAGATAGTAAATTAGCCTGAACACTAACCCATGCAACAGTATGTAACAACCGGAACGCCGGTCGTTTGAGAATGGGATGTAGCGCTGCTATGAATGACTCTGACCATGATATGACACTCAACCAAATTTTCTTAATAACATGTGCAAAAGATAACAGGAATCTACTTCTCAACAAAATATGGGCCACAATAGCCACAATCAACAGAATAGGAATTATGTAGCCTTAGAGATCCCAATTGCCAGCTTCACGGAAAGGAGCAAGACTACCCCAAAACTATGCCACTCCCTGTTTTATCTGGTACAGGGCCTATCCGAGGTTCTACTGTGACTGTGACACGTGGTCCTCTCAGGTATACAATCTTACACTTGTCACTGTCATGATCCAGACCGAGTTTTCCCTGGTCTGGTCATGTCAGAGGTTAAATTTTCTCTTCCTCGTTCTGGTGTCAGGTTGGTTATTTTCCTGTGTTGCATCCTGCAGGCAGTGTCCGTTATATATTCTGCCCATGGTGTGAGTAGCTGACTCTGGTTATACCCTGATTTGTCCTCCTGTGTTTTGCTGACTGTGCCCGTGTCTGCTCATTCCTCGCTCCCCGTCCTGACTCAGTGTTTCCTTTTGTGTTTGGACTCCCCGGAACCCAAATCGTCTTTGACTCTGACATGATTCCTGCTCTTGCTTCTGGTATTTCTGCATCTGACTGGTACTGACCTTTTTGGATTTCCTCTGACTCTGAGCTACTCTCTAGTATCGACCCGGCTTGTTTGACTATTCTGCTGCCACCTGGTGGTAGCCTCGCTGCTGGGCTGCTGGTCTGCTCTAAGCAGTATTTCAGTCTTCACTCCACTCTGCTGCCATCTTGTGGAGATTGCATTTACCTGCAGAGCTGCAGCATGACTGCCTCCCACCTTAATTTCAATAGATTCCAGGTACCCCGTTTTCTCCTTGATATATGTATATATATTTACACAACTAGTCACTTGAATCAACACCACAAGTACACAGTGCACTGTCCTCTTTGCGAGCACTCAGAGCGGATGCCCTGACAGAATATACTCAAACAGAAAACAGCTGAACTTGTTATTCTGATGTCCGGCCAATAGATTTTATCAGCTTTCTAGGTCACCAAATCCTCTGATACAGATGCAGGGGAAGATTCAGATTAGTCCCAGTAGTATTTCACATAGCTCTTCTACAGCATTCACATTTTTATCAGAGCCTCGATATACAGGAGCTTACTCAATCTCCATCAGTCCATGGGTAGTCACAGTAACAGGATTGTTCTTGGATATGCTGCGACCTCTATCTAACTCTCCCTAACTAACTAAACAGTCGGTGACCAGTCACACATCTCAGTTTACTCAATGGGAACCGCTCCTTCTGGATCACACCATTTCATTTGGATCACTTCAGGCTCTTGATCCTTCTGAGTCTCTCAGGCGAAGCTTCTCCTTTCAATTTACCTCACGAAAGCCAGACTCCAACACTTCTTGTTTTCAGAACGTTCTTGTCTTGTTCAATGGTGACCTCTAGTGGCCTAACTAAGTTATTGCAACATCATTCCTTATAACAGGAAACATTAACAGTAACATGCTACAAGTATGCCTCTGACAGCCTGCTACACCATTTAAGCAGTAAAATTGCTGTTGCAACTTAATGGTGAACCTGGGATGTCATCAAATATCGCTCTGTCACATTTGACAAAGTATTTAATATTCATCAGATCTACTACTGATGAACTTGAGCTTTGTGTGTATCGATCAAGACATGTATTTATTTTTTGGAGAACTTAGTTCAATACACATGCCCCTCCATCTATAGTTGCATATTTACACTCATTGACTTGCCATATATCCTCATCACAGAAATCAAAGATGAGGTTTGATTTATGTTAGTCAGGTGGCTACCCATATTTTATATTAGTGGCCAATTACATTATAGGGACTTTGGTCATAATTCTATTTAGGCAGGCATAAACTTATTATTTTTGCCCCTACATATTGGGACTCTCTGCTGAGATGACTCTTTAATTCCTATGGTACACAACAGTGCATATTTGAACGTATAGAGCTACTGGAGCCCACTTAAATTAGTATTTTAAATTATTTAATAAGTTATATTTTATTTCACATACTATCCTGTTATTCCCCTCCCCTTTAATTTCTATTACTTCATCTAGTGGTGTACACTTATGTGAAAAACAAAATTATGTCTAAAAATAAAATTATCTACAATATATTTTTTCTAATTAGAAAAATGGCTGAAAACATTATTATAACAAGAGAAAATGGAACAGCACAATCCAAAATCTTCAGGTGCACAGGCCTTCCAAGCAATTATCCCAAAAGCCAAAACATTATTAGTCATGCTTTGTTAAAAGTCAAACGCACTTTTTCCAGCACATTCCTGAGTCAAAACTATACTACATGAATCAAACATTATAGTCTTCAATGAATTTGTTCCAGCCACTGGTGTAAATATATTGACAGATGATTGTGCTTGAATAGGTAAAGCTTGTAATGTGTTTTAAGAACAATGTCCTTTTGAAAAATTGCTTCCTCCAGATGAAAGAAACCTGTCTCCCTTGTATCACCTATAGATACTTACTGTTAGGATTGGTGAAACGCACCAAATAAGAAATAATATGGTGCGTTCGCAACCTGGGGTCCACCGTGTAGTAATGGAGAAACCGCAGCTAGCACAATGGCGGAGCAAGGCTGCAAGAAAACACTTTAAGCACACTGAGTTAAATGTCACTCAGTGTGCAGAGAGCGCAAAGTACCAAGTTCTGTTACACCACAAAGCGGTATTATGAAGCAGCGCAAAAAGGACTATACCCTGTTAGACTGCACAGGCATATAGAAAAATAGAATCATAGAAGCATAGAGTTGGAAGAGACCTCCTGGGCCATCTAGTCCAACCACCTGCTCAAAGCAGGATTCGCTAAATCATCCCAGACAGATGTCTGTCCAGCCTCTGTTTGAAGACTTCTATTGAAGGAGAACGCACCACCTCTCGTGGCAGCCTGTTCCACTCATTGATCACTCTGTCAAAAAGTTTTTTCTAATATCTAATCTGTGTCTCCTCCCATTCAGTTTCATCCCATTGCTTCTAGTCTTTCCTTGTGCAAATGAGAATAAAGATGATCCTTCTACAATGTGACAGCCCTTGAGATATTTGTATACAGCCATTAAGTCTCCTCTCAGTCTTCTCTTTTGCAAGCTAAACATTCCCAAATCCTGCAACCTTTCCTCATAAGACAGGGTTTGCAGACCGGTCACCATTCTGGTCGCTCTTTTCTGAACTTGCTCCAGTTTGTTGATGTCTTTTTTAAAATGTGGCACCCCAAACTGGACACAGTATTCCAGATGAGGTCTGACCAAAGAGGCGTAGAGGGCAATAATGACTTCACGTGATCTAGACTGTATGCTTCTGTTAATACATTCTAGAATTGCATTTGCCTTTTTTTGCTGCTGCATCACACTGTTGACTCATATTCAGTCTGTGATCTATTAGTATACCCAAGTCTTTTTCACATGAGCTGTTGCTTAGCCCTATTCCTCCCATTCTGTATATGCTTTTTTTCATTTCATTTTATTGCCCAGATGTAGTACTTTGCATTTTTCCCTGTTAAAAACCACTCTGTTAGTTGCTGCCCACTGCTCCAATTTATTTATATCTTTTTGAATCCTCTCTCTCTCTCTTCTGTATTATTAGCTATCCCTCCTAGCTTTGTGTCATCAGCAAATTTAATCAGTTTACCCTCAATTCCTTCATCTAAATTGTTGATAAAGATGTTGAACAATATAGGACCCAGGACAGAGCCTAATACTAATTGGGGTCCCTATAACTTAACCCCCAGGGAAGATTAAGCTGGTGGTTGAACCTGCTCTGACACATGGTATGCTTTAGCACGAGTGCCTGAGGATGCGCGATGCAGATGCTAAGTTTAAGCTGGAGTTCCCACCCTACACTGTCTGTCTAGACAAACACTTGCAGTGCTATTAGCGGCACACATGCGCACAGGGTGGTAAAGTAGCCATCAACACACCAAACACAAATAATACTAGCACACCGGCATGCGCTCCTGAGGACCTTTTGTGCACAAGGCTCATGTCCAGCCAGACAGGACCTTGCCTGTGGACCAATCTGAAGCTGCCAAATCACCAGAGCAGCTGACATTTGAGCACCAATGAGAAGGCGCCACATCATGGCAATGGTCAGTAGGATAAAATCTGCACATGTATACCAGTAGTCACCATAGGCTTAGCTGTAGAGCCAGCAGCAACTCCACATGCAGCATGAGCCTGGGAAAAGCACTGGAACCGAAGTTTGTGCTGAACAGTCATCCCAGCAGCCAAGCCTTAATGGGAGACCACAGCACCAGGCAAGGCTTGGGATCTATCCTGCACAGCGGGAGAATCCCGTTACCTAACACTTACTGTGCACATCAATACTTGACCCTTTAAAGAGCCTTAAAACTTGAACCCATGACTCGGGAGTTATTTGGTAGAGATGTGCGAATATTTCAATATTCGGTTAGGATTATGATCGCCAAATTTGCAATATTCGCCAAACATAACCAAACACCATTGGAGTCAGTGGGATTAGAGATGAGAAAATATGTTTGAAAATGAATGCCAAACATAAATTTGGCATGCATATGGCACATTCGGATTCGGCAACCGTTTTTCCGAACATATTCGCTCATCTCTAGTTATATCAGCCAAAGTAAGACATCTAACTGAAGATATAATGTTTCCATATTGTTGCTTGTCATCAAGACAGAGTAGTGTTGTGGTTGATGACATGATTTGGCTCCATGTGTAATTTTTCTTAACTCAATATAAAGTACTCTTTAGAAAATGCCGATGTTTAGATCATAAACATCTTATTTGGATTATTTGTAATATTACACCAATTTTGGTGTACAGTAGGCACTTATGCAACCAATTTCCTTCAAAACCACAATCTTTCATCTGCTTTTTAACTTGGCAGATTAGAGTAATATATAAAACCTACAAGAATTCATGAATCTAGGACCTAGGAGATGACTTATTTTGTGGCTTGGGATTTAGAAACGACTGTCATCAGCAGGGATGGTGCTTGAAGCCAAAATGATGAATCATGTTGGCAAGAAAGACATCATAGAGGAAGCGGAGAACAGAAGCGCAGTGCCAATGAGACTTTGAAGAAAGTTTCTGAGAGTGCAAATAATTCTAAGTAGCGCATTAAAAAATATAACGTCTAAATTTTGAATTAATGTATAATTGAGAAAATTAAACATATCTACACGTAATGGAACTCTTTATGGCAATATTGTATATCCACCGTAGGACTAGAGTATCTTACTATTATAATATACCATTTGTATTTAAACTTAGATGTATAATATATATGGCTGTGAACATTTTTATCTATTAGATATTAGAAAAAACTTTTTGACAGTTAGAGTGATCAATGAGTGGAACAGGCTGCCACGAGAAGTGGTGAGTTCTCCTTCAATTGAAGTCTTCAAACAGAGGCTGGACAGACATCTGACTGGGATGATTTAGCAAATCCTGCTTTGAGCAGGGGGTTGAACCAGATGGCCCAGGAGGTCCCTTCCAACTCTACGATTCTATGATTCTATGTAGTGCATATAGAATCATAGAATCATAGAATCGTAGAGTTGGAAGGGACCTCCTGGGCCATCTGGTCCAACCCCCTGCTCAAAGCAGGATTCGCTAAATCATCCCAGTCAGATGTCTGTCCAGCCTCTGTTTGAAGACTTCCATTGAAGGAGAACTCACCACTTCTCGTGGCAGCCTGTTCCACTCATTGATCACTCTAACTGTCAAAAAGTTTTTTCTAATATCTAATCTGTGTCTCTTCCCATTCAGTTTCATCCCATTGCTTCTAGTCTTTCCTTGTGCAAATGAGAATAAAGTTGATCCTTCTACAATGTGACAGCCCTTTAGATATTTGTAGACAGCTATTAAGTCTCCTCTCAGTCTTCTCTTTTGCAAACTAAACATTCCCAAATCCTGCAACCTTTCCTCATAAGACAGGGTTTGCAGACCGGTCACCATTCTGGTCGCTCTTTTCTGAACTTGCTCCAGTTTGTTGATGTCTTTTTTAAAATGTGGTGCCCAAAACTGGACACAATATTCCAGATGAGGTCTGACCAAAGAGGAGTAGAGGGAAATAATGACTTCACGTGATCTAGACTGTATGCTTCTGTTAATACATCCTAGAATTGCATTTGCCTTTTTTGCTGCTGCATCACACTGTTGACTCATATTCAGTCTGTGATCTATTAGTATACCCAAGTCTTTTTCACATGTGCTGTCACTTAGCCCTATTCCTCCCATTCTATATATGCTTTTTTCATTTTTATTGCCCAGATGTAGTACTTTGCATTTCTCCCTGTTAAAAACCATTCTGTTAGTTGCTGCCCACTTCTCCAGTTTATTTAAATCTTTTTGAATCCTCTCTCTCTCTTCTCTAGTATTAGCTATCCCTCCTAGCTTTGTGTCATCAGCAAATTTAATCAGTTTACCCTCAATTCCTTCATCTAAATCGTTGATAAAGATGTTGAACAATACAGGGCCCAGGACAGAGCCCTGTGGTACCCCACTTGAGACATTCTTCCAACTGGATGTGCAGCCATTTACGACCACTCTTTGGGTCCGATCACTAAGCCAGTTATGAATCCACCTAACAGTTGCCTTGTCCATTCCATACTTAGTCATTTTTTCAATAAGGATTGTATGAGAGACTTTGTCAAATGCTTTGCTGAAGTCAAGATATACTATATCTACAGCATTTCCTTGATCCACCCAATCAGTGATACCGTCATAGAAGGAAATTAAGTTAGTCTGACATGACTTATTAGTTAGAAACCCATGCTGACTCTGTTTAATCACTTCATTCTTATCCAGGTATTGACATACATGTTGTTTAATAATTTGTTCAAAGATCTTTCCTGGTATAGAAGTCAGACTCACCGGCCTATAGTTGCCTGGGTCCACCTTCTTCCCCTTTTTGAAGATAGGAACAACATTTGCTCTTCTCCAGTCTTCTGGCACTTCTCCTGTTCTCCAAGAATTTTCAAAGATTATGGAGAGGGGTTCAAAAATTTCTTCTGCTATCTCCTTCAGTACTCTGGGGTGTAATTCATCTGGACCTGGAGACTTGAATTCATTTAGGTTAGCTAAGTGTTTCCTCACTATCTTTCTGTTTATAGATATCCTGGATTCTTCTATTCCCTTAATAGGACAGTGAATAACAGTTGATGTTGCATTTCCTTTCTGAGAGAAAACAGATGCAAAATAGGAATTTAAAAGTTCAGCCTTCTCAACATCCTGTCTTACCATTTCATCATTTTCATCCTGTAAAAATCCTATAGCATCTTTGACTTTTCTTTTACTTTTGACATATCCCCAAAATCCTTTATTATTGCTTTTGACATCTCTTGCAAGCCTCAGTTCATTTTCAGCTTTAGCTAATCTGATTTGTGCCCTGCAGGTTCTGCAGACAGCATTATATTCTTCTTTAGATATGCCTCCCTCTTTCCATTTTATAAACATTTTTTTCTTCCTTTTTAGCATGTGCTTAAGTTTTGTGTTCATCTATCCTGGTTTCCTTAAATGCTTCCTATTCTTCCCTCTTTTCGGAATTGTTAACAACTGTGCTTTGAGAATTTCATTTTTCAAGATTTCCCATCCTTCCTGGACATTTTTGTCTTTAAGGATATCCAGCCATTGGATCCCTCCAATTCTCTTTCTGAATCCCTTAAAATCTGCCTTTCTGAAATCTAACCTTGACGTCTGAGTCTTCACAGGTCTTCCACCTCTAGTAATCCAAAATTCTAAAATAGCATGGTCGCTACCTCCTAGGGTCCCAGCCACTTTTACCTCCTCAACCATTTCCTCCCTGTTTATAAGGATTAGATCCAAGGTAGCAGTTCCCCTTGTTTTCTCCCCTACCTTTTGGAAGATAAAGTTGTCAGCAAGAGAGGATAAGAATTTCCTTGACCTGTTAGTTTTGCTTGAGAGAGATTCCCAACAAATGTCTGGATAGTTGAAATCTCCCATGACAACTATGTCATATTTTTTGGAGAACTTGGCCATCTGATGCATAAAGAGTTCATCTATATATTCGGCTTGCACAGGCGGCCTGTAGTAAATGCCTACAATGGTGTCCTTTCCATTGTTCTGTCCTTGTATTCTTACCCAAACAGTTTCCACAGAACTCCCAGTCTCTGAAGCTTCAATCTCTGTGCAGATATACGCGTTTCGAACATACAATGCGACACCCCCTCCTCGTTTATCAAGTCTGTTTCTTGCAAATAAGTTGTATCCTTCTAGTCTTGTATTCCAATCATGTGTATTGTCCCACCAAGTTTCAGTGATTCCAATTACATCATATTTCTGTTCCTGTGTTAGTAGTTCCAATTCTCCTTGTTTGTTGCCCATGCTTTGTGCATTAGTATAGAAACATTTTAGTTTGTGATTGGTTTCTCTTTCTCCAATATTTTTATTAATTAGATTCTTTCGTCTTTGTTCTTCCTTTCCACTTCTAATAGCAGAGTTCTCAATAGCATTTGTCAGGTGTATGGCTTTTTCTTGTCTTTTGCTTCCCTTCCCATGTTGTTCTAGTTTAAAGCTCTCCTTACAAGTGTAGCAAGGCGACTTCCAAATACATGCTTTCCAGTCTTCGTAAGGTGCACCCCATCTCTAGCAAGTAGTCCATCGTATAAGTAGTTCACTCCGTGATCCAGAAATCCAAATCGTTGCTGACGGCACCATCGACGTAGCCAGTTGTTCACCTGCAGAATCTTATTCCACCTCCTTGTTCCATGGCCATCCACTGGGAGGATGGAAGAGAAGACCACCTGCGCTCCCAGTTCTTTCACTTTCTTGCCTAAGTCTTCAAAGTCTCTGCAGATGATTTCCAGGTCGTTTCTTGCGGTGTCATTTGTCCCCACATGTAGTAGCAGGAATGGGTAGTCATCTGTAGGTCTGAAGAGTCCTGATATCCTGTCAGACACATCTTTAATTTTTGCACCTGGAAGACAGCACATTTCTCTTGTAGTTATATCCGGTCTGCAGATAGCGGCCTCTGTTCCTCTCAGCAGGGAATCCCCCATGACCACCACTCTCCGTTTCTTCTTCACAACATTTTTCTTTCTCCATCCAGGAGGACTCTGAGGGCGTACAAGGTTGCTGTTTGTTGGCAAAGTCTTATCCTGATGTATTTCTTCATCGTTTTCCTGCGTGAGAGCCTGGTACTGGTTTCTGAGCAGTATGGGTGCTGACTGCCTCCTGATCCTCCTGCTTCTCTGGGTCACATGTCTCCATTCCTCTGTTTCTTCAGGTGCACTTCGAATTTCTTCTCTTTCTGTAACATGAAGAGATAATTCTGCTCTGTCCAAGAACTCTTCACCTTCCTTAATGATCTTCAACGTAGCTAACCTCTCTTCGAGATTTTGCAACTTTTCCTCCAACAGGGACACAAGCTTGCATTTGTGGCATGTGAAGTTTGGCTTTTCCACTGGTAAATCTGTGAACATGTAGCAAGAAATGCAGCTCACCAAATGGCTCCTGGCCTCTTCCATCTTGAGATTTCTTAAAAACTATACTATAAGTATTGTGCAAAAGTGTGCATCACAATATAGAATAAAATATTGGAGGAAGAAAGCTCTCGGTATTACAGCGTCTTGTGCAGAGTGAATTCAGGAAGTCTGTGGGGTGCAGCTTTTTCCAATAACTGAAAAGCATGACATTATGTCAATCAAGGTAATTTGGCGACTTCTGTACAGGCAATTATAGTAGCATACAGCAGAACTTTTAATTGACCACTACTAATCACTTCAAATTTACAGTATATATTGAAACCCTACATTTGGAAGACCAGAATACGGTAATTTAACTGTGAAAATTAGCGAAGAGTTTCACTTAGGGATTCATGAAAATCTAAAACATTATATAGAAAAAAATAGCAAAAAAAAAGATTAATGCATTTCTTAAAGCAACACACTTCCTCCCATCAGTTTTTATCATTTCAATATATTGCAGTCATCACATTATCATCTAGTTCTGTGTGCTTACAATTGCTCATTCTGCCTTTCTACCCAGTTAATTATGATTTTTTGCATTAGGTCTATGACATCACATGATTAAAAACTGACTATCTGAATCCTAAGCTCTATGTAGAAACAGGAGGTCTCTTTTCCCTGTACGAGTTAGAAGTCACCGCAAAAGTTCCTGGCGGGGGGGAGAAAGGAGCAGCTGGGTCAGGATTAGAAGAGGGGAGTGATTCATGGAGGGAAAATAGACTTTATTATGCTCACTTATATAACACCATTATATTCCACAGTGTTTTACAGACATCATCTTTAATGTTCACATTGGGGCTCATAATAGAAATTCCCTATCAGTATGTCTTTGGAGGGTAGGAGGAAACTGTTGTACCAGGAAACCCAGAAATCCCACGGGGAGAGCATACAAACTCCTAACAGATGTTGTCCTGGTGGGAGTTAAATACAGGACCCCAGCGCTGAAAAGCTGCAGTGCTAACCTTAATAGAGGTCAATAAACTACATACCTTTAAAGTGATATGTGAAGAATAAATTCCATGTCATTTATAATATGGGATAATAATACTTTGCCAATATTTGTAATGTCCATTATATATTTATTACAACTTTAAGGCGTATAGACAAATACTTCTCTCCAATCTTATCACTTCCAGTAGAAAGCATTAAAGATATACTCCTCTATCATGATGGCATTATTACTATTAATAACATCGACATTTTCAATACTCCTGTATAGAGTTGAGCGACTTTTGGTTTTTTAGGGTCGCGTTTCATTTCGTGAAACCCGACTTTTCCAAAAGTCGGGTCGAGCAAGATCGTCCGATTATAGGGAAAAGTCGGGGTCGTCCCGAAACACGAAACCCAATGTAAGTCAATGGGGAGTAAGAGTCGGCAGTGAGAGGAGGACAGGAAACACACCTACAGTGCCCATTTGAATGCCAAAAGCATCAATTCTTCTTACTTAAGCTTGTCAACCTTAATTAACTTCATAATACAAGTTACGCACTGAAAAATGGGGGTTATTTGGCTAAAGTTGTGGGGGGGTAGGGCTGGCTCCAGGTTTTCATGTGCCCTGGGCGAAAGAGCGCCCCTTTAACACATACCACAACTCATCATGCTCCGATACGGCAGAGAAATAGCGGTATAGTACAATGAAAAATACTTCACTTTTTACATCTCATGACGAGGCCCATCTATTTCTCCATACAGAATCATTGGTCCCATATAATGTTTGAAACAGTATATGATGAGCTCCACATAATGCTACAGTATATGTTGGTCCCCATGGATGAAGCTCCACTGTCTTATGGGCCCAAATAATGCTCCAAACATAATGGGCCCCATTTCTAATGCTCTAGTGTATAATGGGCCCTTTAAATGCTGCTCCAGTGTCTGATGTCCACCTTTGGAATGTTCCAGTGTATGGTGGGCCCCATCTATCATTCTCCAGAGTATAGTGCTCCCTAAAAATTGCTGTCCCAACATTGAAAACAATGAAATAAGTCTCCTCGCTATGGAATCCATGTACTAGTCTGGACTCCTCGTCGTCCCCATCTTCCATCTCACTGCACAGTATTTCAACCTTGCAAGTGCTGTGATCTGAGCAAGCAGGGGGGGCCAACTCGTTGGCGACAGCACTGGCACAGGGCCCCTGATAGTACGGTGGTGTGTCTGACGGCGGGTGGGCAGAACCTGCACTTTCATCTGCAGCTTCCTCTTTGTCACCGTGTAAGATGGAACTGTGTATGGGAAGGGTAACCTGAGTTTCTTCAGGGTCAGATTCAGGCCATGTAGCGTGTGAGGGGAATGTAGTGGTCTGGGTCAATGTACCAGCAGATTCATCGAGCAGTGGCTGAGCATCAGTGCACTTGTGTCGCCCCCAGGAGTACGATCGCCACAGTGGCATTACCTTCCTCCTAGGGAGTGTGATGTCATGCTTGGGAGCAACAAACGATCTCTCTAGCAGGTTAACTGATTGGGCGGCGTTATTCCCACGAGTCATGACCCTCCAAACAGCGTTCATGAAGGCAAAGTGTTTGTTTTACGTGGGCAGTATGGTTGCAAAGCTGAACCTTAAAGGAATGTCCAGAAGGGCACCACCAGGAGTGGAGCCTACGGTTAAATTCGACTCCACCTGGGAAACCTCAACCATGCCAGCTACAGAACAGATGCACACATTGCAAGCTTAATTCCGTTAACGAACGAGACTCCGTCATGCCCCGCGGTCCGAGTCCGGCTTACTAGAGGGACACGTGAGGCTCTGGCACATGAGATTGGCCAATAACTGGTGTGTCATGCCCTTACATGTCCGTGCCTGCATGTGCGCTACACTGAAAAGGCCAGCGTTTGTCGCTTACAGGTGCAGATAACCCGCTGAACAACGTTAGTGATGGGGATCACTGATTACAATTATTACCCGCGAACAATGATTTCCCAGTAAGTGCAGGTCAACTGCAGTTCCGGAATTAGGCCTAACCGTCATTCCTGAAAAAATGAAAAACTTACGTGTGCAAACCACAGGTGCTGTAGCTTGCTTAACAGCTCGCCAGCCGTTCTCACGCCCAGTATGGATTGCACGTGATTGCACAAAGTTTAGAAAGGGTACTGTATCCCCAGATAACATGTATGGATAGCGTACACATTCAAAATATATGTCTCAGGAGGCAGGCTCAGACGGTGTTAGGCCCAGTATGGATTGCACGTGATTGCACAAAGTTTAGAAAGGGTACTGTATCCCCAGATAACATGTATGGATAGCGTACACATTCAAAATATATGTCTCAGGAGGCAGGCTCAGACGGTGTTAGGCCCAGTATGGATTGCACGTGATTGCACAAAGGTTAGAAAGGGTACCGTATCCCCAGATAACATGTATGGATAGCGTACACATTCAAAATATATGTCTCAGGAGGCAGGCTCAGACGGTGTTAGGCCCAGTATGGATTGCACGTGATTGCACAAAGGTTAGAAAGGGTACCGTTTCCCCGGATAACATGTATGGATAGCGTACACATTCAAAATATATGTCTCAGGAGGCAGGCTCAGACGGTGTTAGGCCCAGTATGGATTGCACGTGATTGCACAAAGGTTAGAAAGGGTACCGTATCCCCGGATAACATGTATGGATAGCGTACACATTCAAAATATATGTCTATACATCAGGAGGCAGGCTCAGAAGGTGTCAGGCACAGTATGGATTTGACGGCCCAGATTACACAGCGGAGGAGCAGGGAGAGGTAAAGATTGCAAATGCTGGGGCCCTGCCCAAGCAAGGGGGGCCCACTCATGGGCGTCGGTACTGGCACTGGGCCCCTCATAGTACAGCGGTGTGTCTGACGGCGGGTGTGCACCACCACCGTTAGAGACACTTGATTGCACTATGAGGGACCCTGTGCCAGTGCCCGCGCCCAAGAGTCGGCCTACCCACCTGTCCAGGGCAATGGCACTCGCACGGTGTCGTGCGCTAGGTGGTGACCCCGGCCATGGGGGGGGAGGCAGCACAGTTAGGAAGTTTTAGAAAGTGGCATATGTTGATGTTGGACATTCAGCTGATGCAAAAGGCGAAATAGGTGAAGTCCCAGGAAGAGGTGGACCAAAGCAAGCCATTTTTCTGTCACCCTATGTGTCATCAGGGGAAGGTGGGACAAAATCCTTGGAAACCCATGCATGGTTCATTTTAATGAAGGTTAGATCATCCACATTTTGGGTTGACAGACGGGTCCTTTTTTCTGTCAGGATTGATCCAGCTGCACTGAAGACTCTTTCCGATAGCACACTTGCAGCTGGGCAAGCGAGCTCCTGTAAGGCATATTGGGCCAATTCAGGCCAGGTGTCCAGTTTAGCGGCCCAATAGTCAAAGGGGAATGACTTGTGTGGGAGAACATCGATATGGGAGGAAAAGTAGTTTGTAACCATAGTTGACAACTGCTGTCTCCTGTCACTTTCCATCGATGCTGTATTACCAGTTGTGTGAGCGGTACTTGAAAAATCAGTCCACAACATTGTCATGAAACCCCTGTCTCCAACACCACTTCTGCTGTGTGCACCACGAACACCTCTGCCAAGCTGCCCCCGGCCCGTACGGCTCGTGTGAGAACCATCACCGCTGCTGTGTGCTGGGAATGCCTCAAGCAACCGATTTACCAGAGTTGCTTGTTTATTAGCCAATATTAGGTCAAGGTTCTCCTGTGGCATGATGTTTTGTAATTTGCCTTTATAGCGTGGATCCAGGATGCTGGCCAACCAATAGTCGTCATCGTTCATCATTTTGGCAATGCGGGGGTCCCTTTTTAGGATCCGCAAGGCATAATCTGACATGTGGGCCAATGTTCCCGGTGTCAATGATGCACTGCGAGTGCTGGTTGGAGGAGCACTTTCTGGCAAATCCACATCCCTCCAGTCACGCACAAACCCTGTACCAGACCTTGCCACGCCAACATTTTCACTTGCCCCACGAGATGCATCCTCCTCCCCTAAGTAATCATCCCCATCATCATCCTCCTCCTCCTCTTCTTCCTCCACCTCGTCCAGGAGAGGTCCCTGAGCAGACAATGGCTGAATGTCATCAAGGATTCCCTCCTCCTCTTCCTCCTCATCAACATTGGCTGCAGACGCCTGATCCTTAAGGTGCGTCAAAGTTTGCATGAGCAGACGCATAAGTGGGATGCTCATGCTTAGGATGGCGTCGTCTGCGCTTACCAGCCGTGTGCATTCCTCAAAACACTGAAGGACTTTACAGAGGTCTTTCAGCTTCGAGCACTGCACACCTGTCAACTCCATGTCTGCTCTCAAAGTGCCTGGCCGTGTATCCTCCCACAAATGCATTATGGCCTGCCTCTGCTCGCACAGCGGCTCCACCATGTGCAGGGTGGAGTTCCACCTTGTTGCAATGTCGATAATGAGGCGGTGGTTGGGAAGGTGGAGCAATCGCTGCAGCTTCTGCATACGAACGGAGTGTACAGGCGACCGGCGGATGTGCGCGCACAGTATTCGCACCTTCTGGAGCAGGGCTGTTAACTCTGGATAATTTTTGAGGAAGCACTGCACCACCAGGTTCAAGGTGTGAGCCAAGCAAGGTATGTGGCTGAGTTTTGAAAGGGCTATGGCTGCCACAAAATTACGGCCGTTATCACTAACTACCTTGCCTGCCTCAAGATGTACACTGCCCAGCCATGACTCAGTTTGTCGCTGAAAGTACTCGGCCAGCACCTCGGCGGTATGTCTGTCGCCCAAACACATCATCTGCAACACAGCCTGCTGACGCTTTCCACTAGCTGCTCGATAGGGGGACACATCGTGTGCAACAGTGGCAGCTGCAGATGGAGTGCTCGTACGACTGCGCTCTGTGGACGAGCTTTCTCTTCTGGAGGAGGAGGAGGAGGAGGGTGGAACGCCTACAGCCAACTGTTTCCTATACCGTGGGCAAGGCAGCACTGTCCCACCAACGCTGTCCCCTGTGGACCCTGCATCCACCACATTAACCCAGTGCGCAGTGATGGACACGTAACGGCCCTGGCCATGCCGACTGGACCATGCATCAGTTGTGAGGTGCACCTTTCCGCTCACTGACTGCTTGAGTGCATGGACAATGCGGTCTTTCACATGAGGGTGGAGGGCTGGGATGGCTTTGCGAGAGAAGAAGTGGCGACTGGGTAGGTCATAGCGTGGTACTGCATAGGCCATGAGTTCGCAGAAAGCTGTGCTTTCCACCAACCGAAAGGGCATCATCTCAAACGAGATTAGTTTGGCAATGTGGGCGTTCAAACCCAGTGTACGCGGATGAGAGACTGAGTACTTTCTTGACCTACTCATAGTGTCTGGGAGGGTGAGCTGGACTTGAGAGCTGCATATGGTGGAAGTAGCGGTGGACAGGGCGGACTGAGAGAGGGTTGATGATGGTGATGGAGTTGGTGTTCTTTCTGATGGCCTAGAATCAGTCTTTCGTTGATATAACAGTGGGATTCCCTGACTGCTGTGGCCTTGCAACGACACCTCAACATTTGCTGCTGTGCTAACCGATGGGCTTACAGTGGGGGAAACAATGTAGCGTTGCTGACTACCTTCGTTGTGATCAGTTGCACATGTGGCACTTGAGGTTTGGTGTTGTGTCCACACTTGCAAGTGCATGCTGGTTAAATGTCTAAGCATGCAACTGGTATTCAAATTTTTCAGATTTTTCCCTCGGCTAAAGGTCTTTGCGCACTTCTTACAGATAACCTTGGCCTGATCATGAGGATTTTGTTCAAAAAAGTGCCACACTGCACTCTTCCTACTTTGGCAGACATTTTGCGGCCTAGCACGCTGTGATCTTTTGACCCTCTGGACAAGCTGTCCAGCAACTCTTTTGATGTTTGGAACCTGTCTTTGGAGTGCTCCGGGCCTGCCAGATAACAGCTGTTGCGATGTCGATTTCTGCTGTGGATGCTCCTCATCTGAGCTATTAGAAGCAGCACCCTCTTCCCCCAATGGATGCCAATCTGGGTCAACAACTGGGTCATCCATCACCTCCTCTTCTATGTCATGTGCACCTTCCTCTGTGTCACCGTGTATGGTAGTATAGTGTGCGGGAAGGGGCACCTGAGTCTCATCAGGGTCAGAATCTGGCTCTGTACACTGCGAGGACAATGTAGTGCTCTGAGTGAATGTACCAGCAGAATCATCCATCAGCGGCTGTGCATCAGTGCACTCCATGTCAGATTCATCTTGGCCTGGGTAATTCACCATTTGACTTGATAATCCAGGCATGGTATGTGAAAACAGCTCCATGGAGTAATCAGTAGTATGGCCTGCGTCATCCTTCAATCTTGGTTGGGGTGAAGGACACAAGGAAAGGTGTGGTTCATGAACATGAGCCTCCAATGACGACTCAGTGCTTTTACTTTTTACAACTGAAGAAGAGGAGGCGATAGAGCTGGAGGCTGAGTCAGCAATGTAAGACAAAACTTTTTCCTGATGCTCTGGCTTTAAAAGCGGTTTGCCAACTCCTAGAAAACTAAGCGTTCGAGGCCTTATGTAGCCAGACGATGACGCAGGCTCAACACCTCCTGCATTCGGTCCTATTTTGCTCTTGCCACTACCATCAGATCCACCACCAACACCATCATTACCAGCTGCCAACCCCCGCCCAATTCCACGGCCTCTTCCACCAGCCTTCCTCATTTTTGGTAGAAATGTAGACAAAATCCAACAAACTATATAGTATGTAAAGCAAGGTACAAGGTGTCTATAGGACAGGGGAGATTTTGAATTTCTGCACACACTTTTGGACACTGGACACTTTTGGATTGTGTGAGGCCCAATGAATATCTGAGCGCTATGTGACAGGCTCGATGGCACAGCTGTGACCTAAGTGACTAGAGGATAAGTGAGATTTTGAATCTCTGCACACACTTTTGGACACTGGACACTTTTGGATTGTGTGAGGCCCACTGATATCTGAGCGCTATGTGACAGGCTCGATGGCACAGCTGTGACCTAAGTGACTAGAGGATAAGTGAGATTTTGAATCTCTGCACACACTTTTGGACACTGGACACTTTTGGATTGTGTGAGGCCCAATGAATATCTGAGCGCTATGTGACAGGCTCGATGGCACAGCTGTGACCTAAGTGACTAGAGGATAAGTGAGATTTTGAATCTCTGCACACACTTTTGGACACTGGACACTTTTGGATTGTGTGAGGCCCACTGATATCTGAGCGCTATGTGACAGGCTCGATGGCACAGCTGTGACCTAAGTGACTAGAGGATAAGTGAGATTTTGAATCTCTGCACACACTTTTGGACACTGGACACTTTTGGATTGTGTGAGGCCCACTGATATCTGAGCGCTATGTGACAGGCTCGATGGCACAGCTGTGACCTAAGTGACGAGAGGATAAGTGAGGTTTTGAATCTCTGCACACACTTTTGGACACTGGACACTTTTGGATTGTGTGAGGCCCAATGAATATCTGAGCGTTATGTGACAGGCTCGATGGCACAGCTGTGACCTAAGTGACTAGAGGATAAGGGAGATTTTGAATCTCTGCACACACTTTTGGACACTGGACACTTTTGGATTGTGTGAGGCCCAATGAATATCTGAGCGTTATGTGACAGGCTCGATGGCACAGCTGTGACCAAAGTGACTAGAGGATAAGGGAGATTGGATTGCTTTTAAAAAAGCAGTTTGCGGAGCAGTGGGTAAACAGCAATGCCAGCCTGTCAGGAAGCCTTAAAAGGCAGCCCAACAACCAACACTACTGATACATCACAATATAGCCTCCCCTTGCACTGCACACACAGTGACTGGTGTGTTGTGCAGGCCAAATTGCTATCAGCAGCAGAAGCAGTTTTTTTTTCTTCTCAGCAGTACAAAAAAAAAATTGGGATTGCTTTTAAAAAAGCAGTTTGAGGCCCAATGAATATCTGAGCGCTATGTGACAGGCTCGATGGCACAGCTGTGACCAAAGTGACTAGAGGATAAGGGAGATTGGATTGCTTTTAAAAAAGCAGTTTGCGGAGCAGTGGGTAAACAGCAATGCCAGCCTGTCAGGAAGCCTTAGAAGGCAGCCCAACAACCAACACCACTGATACACCACTATATAGCCTCCCCTTACACTGCACACACAGTGACTGGTGTGTTGTGCAGGCCAAATCGCTAGCAGCAGAAGCAGTTTTTTTGTCTTCTTCCCTGCCTAACGCTCTCCCTATAGAATCAGCAGCAACCTCTCCCTATGCTAAGATCGGCAGAAGTAAGATGGCGGTCGGCGTGCACGCCCTTTTATACCCCCTGTGACGCCCACCAAAGCAAGCCAATCACTTGCATGCCCTTCTGAAAGATGGTGGTGACCCCTGCCTATGTCATCACGTTGCCCACAGTGTCCGTGGATCCTGATTGGCTGAAAAAGAGCGCAAAACAAACTTTTGAAACGCGACTTTGGCGCGTAAGTCGCCGACCTCGTGGCCGACCTCATCCTAGGGTCGGGTTTCGTTTCATGAAACCCGACTTTGCCAAAAGTCGGCGACTTTTGAAATTTTTCGACCCGTTTCGCTCAACTCTACTCCTGTACAGCTGGTTTCTTAATGATCAGTGGCAGATATATACATGGATGGAAACGGTGAGGGGAATGAGAGTTTACAATCCAGATGGTTAGGAGATGGAAAAAGCTATTTTTTTTAAATAGCAACATAAATCAGGTCACATATAATTGGATGAACCAGTTTCTATGTAATGTTGTTTTGAAGATGGATTCGATATATCCTTATTGAGACTGTAGAACATTTTAAATGGTGTTTTATTTGCTGGTCCTTTCCAGTGACAAAGGTGGATTGTTATCCTTGAAAACTCAAAGGATGCAAGTTGATGAGGCTTTTCGGTGGTTTTCTGGCATTAAAAAGTTGCTAATTTGGTGTGTTGTACAAATTTTGCTATTTTACACTACTTTTGAAAAGTAGGAGGTAAAGCTGGTTGAGTTTGTAGTATCGAGTGGTCAGCCGCGCTTGCGCACTGTGTAGTGTGGAGCTGCGCTTGCGCTGTGTCTAACGAGCAGCCGTGCTTGTGAATTGTCAAAAAGGGAGCCGCGCTTGTGCAGTGTCAAACACAGCTCCATGCTACACACTGCACAGGCGCAGGATTTTACAGCGGATTCGTGTGACGCCTATGGAAACCCGAAACGCCAGTCAAACTAAATTTAGTCAATGACTAAATGAACAGGTACGATCTAGTTGTATAAAGTGCTTTTTTGGACATGATTACAACTACCTTTTTAATGAAAAAAACATGTCAGTGATGCACATTGCATCACTAACAAAGCACTGGAGACAGTTTA